>NW_026606172.1:0-682500 GCF_029834395.1 Sorex fumeus | reverse complement strand
TTTTGGTTGATGAATCATTAGACATTCAAATATTTCAACAGTTTTGTTACAGGTCCACCATTTTTTCCTACATAGTTACTGCTTTTAACATTTCTGTAACTGCAAATCATTATTATTTATTCCGATATCACCCCATAATTGTTTTTGAATTGAAAGATCCTTTGTATACTTTTCATTACACAATAAAAGTAATTTTCATTTTGTTGACAGTTCTGAATTTAAAACACAACAGTATCATTGCTAAGTCTGTCTCCTAAATTAATTATATTTTATTACTGTAAGTCTGTAGTTGTCAAAATATGAATATAAATAAAGGAATAAAGCAAGCATATGAAAAAATAACCTAAGAAAGCAAGAAGGATAAGAAATATGATAAGAATATGACATTCTATCTAATTTTAAAAAAAATTTTTATTAATTTGACGAGGAAAATAATAAGTTTTTATTATTTACAACAAGACTCAGTAATATTCATACTACATAGAAACAAATCATTACTATATTGAGCCTAGCTTTCAAGTTGCTTTCTTATATTTATTAAGAATAAAAATGATTTAAAATAAAATGAGAGAACATATTCAAATAGTGTTTTAGTTTTTTTTTTTAATTTTATTGAATCACTGTGAGATAGTTACAACCTTTCATGTTTGGGTATTGTGTTTTAATTTAGGGAACAACTCTGTGTTCCCTGACGATTGTCAGGAGTAACCTCAGAGCAAGAATGTAGGAATAGCTCTACCACAGCTGGGTGTCACTCAAAAATGGCAGGAAAAAAATGTTATTTGATTTTCACATTGTTTGCAAGCAATTTGAAATATAGAAGTAATTTCTACATTGAAAGGATTTACATCCTCCATGCAGAATTTTTTACAATATGGGGTAATAATAAATAATATCAATTTCTTCTCTCTCTCCCTCAATATCGTTCAATTTTTTTCCTGAAAATTTGTAGACATAAATCATTCCATACTTTTTGCAGCTAATCTCTGTGAAGTAGAATTCTTTCATGTCTCATTTAATTAAAGGTTCTCTTAACTAAGAGACTATCTTCTTTTAGATAACTCTGTGTGTTTCTGTCAAAAATTAAGAAAAACAAAGAGAATATTAAAATCTATAATGTGAATTTTTTAAATTTTTTGTTTCTTTTCAATGGTATTTCTTAATAGACACTGGCTTAACCATGTAAGATATGCAGTCTTTCTTTACATCACGTTTGTGGCAAAGGAAATTAAAGAAAATCGAATTATCTCAAATTTTGAACATGATTCCAAATATGCAAAGCCCATCACAGATGTCTAGTTTATTTAATGTTAACAGCTGTGAAATAATTGATTGGATAACTTTTTGGATAGACAAGTAAAAGCAATTTTTTTCTTTTTTTTTTCTTTTTGGGTCATACCCGGCGATGCTCAGGTGTTAATCCTGGCTCTGTGCTCAGGAATTACTCCTGGTAGTGCTCAGGGGACCATATGGGATGCTGGGAATCGAACCCATGTCAGCCGTGAGCAAGGCAAAACCCTACCCACTGTACTTTAACTCCAGCCCCAGAGCAACTTTGTTTTTTAAAAAAAATTTCTAAACATAAATTTAATTATTGCCAAAGAATTTAATTATTTTCATTTGAAAATTCCATTTTTGACAGAAATAAAATCTTATTGAGGTTATAAGTGAATGAAACATTTTTCAATAATGAAAAGAAACTTAAGAGAAAACCTGGTTTGTTGTAACAGTCTGTATTAAAAATGTGTTTCAATTCATAGAGCTTTCCTTTCTCTGGCTTTATTCATGATTCATCACATAAAGAACAGCAGTGTATTTTTGTTCTGACAGCAATTCCCTTAACTACTGCACATTATTTGCATTAAAATATAAAAAGAAAAATTCAAAATAAAAAATTCTAGGGAGTTATTGGGAGTTGCAGGTGCTCTACTTATCAAAATAGGAGAAATATTATAGGTAATTATTAGAAATCTAGGCTTACCATTCTTCTGAGTTCTTTTTGAGACCCTGATGATCCCTGAAGTTAAACATAATACCATCATAAACAATAAAACAATGCTATCTACATGAAATTCTAAGCTACAAAGTAAAGCCATTTCTCAGAAAGATTAAATTGGTAATGTGATTACTTCATAAATGAATATTCTATACATTTGAAACAGAAGAGAAAGCGTGATGCTTAATAGCCTAATACTTTTCAAAAATAATTCCCTCAATGATCAATACTCTTAAAGTTACAAGCATTTTTCATTTTAATGCACTTCAGTTTATTGCACTTCACACATAAGTGTTTTGTGAAGGTTTGTGGCAACCCTGACTTGAACAAGCTTATTGATGCCATTTTTATTGCAGCCTGTGCTCACTTCTTGTCTATATTGTACTTCAGTAATTCTCACAATATTTGAGCCTTTTATTATGATAATACCTGTTGTTATAATCTCACTAGGAATCTTTGATGTTACTGTTATAATTGCTTTGGAGTATCTTGAACTATAGACACATATGAGAGTGAAATTAATTTTTAAACATTGAATATGTTGAGTATAATTATTGGGTATATTCTCTTTACTCCCCAGAACATTTCCTTTCACCTCATACAGGAAGATTTAATAACTCAGACATAATAATATCATAAGAAGATTGAAATCAGGCAAACCAATAACATTACAATTCTCAGTATAAAATGAAAGTGTTGTATAGTTCTCAATTAAAATTTGTTGTGGAGGGGGGGTGATAGGAATACATTGGCTGTGCTTAATGGCTTTTCCTGGCTCTGTGTCAAAGAATGACCCTTGGTAGTGCTTAGGCAACCATATTCATTGCTCAGGTTCTAACCAGAGTCAGTTAGGTGAAAGCCAAATGTCCTAAACATATATTATCTCTCTGGTTCTAGTTTGAAATTTAAGTCTAGAAACTAAGCTTATTGAGAAAGTCTTCTTCAAATACGAAACAGGGTAAATATTAAGACTCTGAGGACTGAAAAATAAGCTAAGGGAAAAATATTATTAGAAATTAAAGTGTATCCCAGTGAACAGACACATGATAATAAAGAAATCTTACTGATTTCAAGAAAGTTTTTGTGGTTCAGATCAATCTAGCAAACAAAATATTCACTCAGACCAAATACTGTACATAATAGGGAACAAATTCTCTTGAAGTCTACAAAGTCCTGGAGAAGTGTAGAGAAAAAGCAAAGTTAATTTTATTTGTACAGCCACACCAGTGGTGGTGTGGGTTTAACCCTGACTCTGTGGTCAGGGATAACTCTTGGAGGTGTTCAGGAGAACATATGTGGTTTCAGATTTTGAAACTGGATCTACCAGGTGCAAAGCAGGCACCTTACTTTCTAATATATCTCTCTGGCTCACAGAAATTTGGAACTAGTTGAAGTTGATTTATGATAATGAAGGAAAATATTTTGTAAATTAAACAATGGACATTTAATATCTATGAAACAGCCTTCGGTTGACTAAAGGGTCCAACTAGAAATTTTATAGTCAGAGAGGAAAAGTCAATACGTAGCTTCAAACATTCAAAGAACAGACTGACTATTTTGGTAATGCCTAGTATAATTGATTAATTTAAGCTTAAGCCAATGCACATCTGCCATTAGGAAAATCCTATACTTTGAGAGAAATATGTTTTTCTGCCTATAACTTGAACAGCAAAGTGTTGATTAGAGCATATCTGTTTATAATATAGCATGTTCATTAAAATGTGCATAACAGGCAAGTAAAATGCTAATATATTCTTTTTTGTCATAATTTTACATTGAGATTATATTTCAGCTTTAAAATGCATATATATGTGTATATATATATATATATATATATATATATATATATATAGTCCTTAGACTGTACCTAGGGCTATTTTATCATTTTATCAAATAAAATGTTTTTTATGTCATCTTAAATCAGTATGGTATTTCACCTTCCAATCTAACAGTCTTTGTCTCTAATATCTTTATTACCAAGACTTTACCACAAAGTTTTGCCACAAAGGCTTTATGACAAAGACTAAACAAAGCTTTTACCACAAAGTCTTTATCCAAGCTTATAGGTCACTCTGGAACTGAAAAGACATTACAGAATAGTCCAAATTTGAGATGAGGAAGTCTGGAGTCTCTAACTTTGTGACACTGGGTAAGGTGTCTGTCTTTGGAAAAGAGAAACTCACAGACTTAAACTCAGTGTTGAAGTTTCAGATGACATAAGCAACTAATAGAGAAGACAGAATCAGGTTAGCACATTGTCTCATCAGAAGTCCTTCCCTTTTGTGCTTCAAATCTAGCAAACACCATAGAATAGTAGGAAGAGGATCTCTCCCAAGATTTTAAGGGTCACTCTCTCTAGAAGAATGTTACAAGAGAAATGCAAATGGAATTGAATAAAGTCCATGCCATAACACCATTTATGACTGTAAATGATACTTTCGTTTCTTGAAAGACACAAACTTATGCTCTACCGAACTTTGCCTATTACTTCTAATGATACAGGTGGCTTATTTGTTGGTTGAAGAACACCCTCTTCTCAGCATGTGAAACTGAGTTTGCCAAATATGCCTCTCATCATTTAAATAGCATTTGTTCAAATGACCAAAAAGTTTGTCAAAAGATATTCAAAAGTTTACTAAGTAGTTGTGGACTCCACGCCAGGCTATGGGGTGGGTGAGAGCCCACCCACCCCAAGGGACACAGCCCCAGGAGCCGACCTCCACTACCCAACCACCACCGCTCTAGGTCACTTTCCAGAATATGTGGCCATGAAAAACATTATAAGACAGTTCCTACCCATTTTCCATAATTACTACATGATATCTGATGGGGTTAAGACAGAGGCAACAAATCATAAATAAAAATATATAAATATATGCCTCTCAGAGAGCCCGGCAAGCTACCAAGAGTATCCCACCTGCATGGGCAGAGCCTGGCACGCTCCTCATGGCGTATTCGATATGCCAAATACAGTAATGACAACAGATCTCATTCCCCTGACCCTGAAAGAGCTTCCAATCATTGGGAAAAGATGAGTAAGAGGAGGCTGCTAAAATCTCAGGGCTGGGAGGAATGAAGACCTTATTGGCACCCGTTAGAGTAAATCGACGATAAACGGGATGACAGTGATACAGGGATACCAAGTAGTTACCTTAATACCAAATTTATTTTTCCTCTATTTCCCCTCTGCATTGTAGCACTACACTGTGGCACTGTCCTCCCGTTGTTCATTGATCTCCTCAAGCGGGCACCAGTAACATCTCTATTGTGAGACTTGTTGCTACTATTTTTGGCATATCGAATATGTCACGGGTAGCTTTCCAGGATCTGCTTTTCGGGTGGAATACTCTAGGTAGCTTGCCGGGCTCTCCAAGAAGGGTGGAGAAATTGAATCCAGGTCAGTTGCATGCAAGGCAAATGCCCCACCCACTATTGTTTCCCTCCCTCCTCCCCAGTATTAGCAAAGCTAACTCATCCTAAAAGTTGAGATTAGTTTCCTAGGCCAAGCTAAAAACCCCACTACTTTTTTCTTGGCATTGAGTTAATGATCGAATGGCCCTTCATGAAATTAGAAATTTACTGAAATTTTGCTACGTTTTTGTTGGGTATGTGATCCTGCAGGGAGTATAAGATCCAAATCAAAAATTATAGATCAATAATTTGGTCTAATGCATTCAAACTTGGATTTTCCAAATATTTATTTTAGGTGCTCTTTCTGTCTTGATTTCACTCATGCCATTCATTAAATGACATACTTCCTCTGTGGTTTTAACCAAGTCTTATATCTAGTTATTTTTCTAGGAAAGATAGTTGAAGTGGACTTTTGTTGTTTATTTGAATTGCAGAAAGGAAGCTACTCCCTGATGTTTAATCCGGTGTATATTAGGTAGAAATAAACTATTTTGTCCTGCTGAGATGGTTTAAGAGAACCTGGGATTTTGTGATATTTGAATGCATCAACCTACATGCCCCTGAGAGTCAATACTCTTTCTAAATTAGAACTATTGCTTTGGCAAAACAGACCTATGCAATTTGAAAGCTCAACTTCCCCTAAATTTCGTTTTTCTTATTCCTTGGTCTGATCCAGAATGGTTTTTTTCCTGCCCTTCAGCTGCAGGAAATGAGAACCTCTTTATATCCTGTCAGAGAGGGTGCTTTGGCATTCATGCTTTACTAGAATTTGGTAATTAATCATTCTCAGTTTTTAATTATCTTTCATCAAAGCACTGACTATTCCCAATCAAGCTATACAATTCCACAGTTACTTTACTTATTATTTCCCCTACCTTTCCCGGATGTCTATAGCATTTCAATAGTAAGTGCATTAAGTTACATTAGCAAGCCATGAGTTGTAGATTTCCAGATGGGCATCCCAGTGAAAGTTAAAATAGTTACACTGTTATTGCACACCAAGGGACTCTGTATCCATGCTAACATCAGTAATGTGATCTTTATTTGCACCAGGACACTCAGTGAAGATCCGGTCTACTTTCTCAGATCACTCCCAGTTCTGACAGTCATTAGTTAAATGCTCTAGAAAGATAATGCTCTCCAGAAAATGAAGAAACTTTATTGGAGAATTCTTTCAAAATCAGCACTTCTAGGGATAAGGCAGGAAACAGAATGAATCAGAAGGTGAAGTTGAACTAAGTATGGTAGAATTATTGGAAATATCTCACAATCCTATGGGTATTCAGAATTTTTGTAATTTGGAAAAGGAGGTTAGACCTTTACATTTCATCATAATTGGTGATTTTACGACAATAAAGTGTACGTTTAGGGAAAATGAAGTTATTTTGCCACCGATATTCTCAGTGTTTTGGGAAAAGAGTGAGTCAGAGGCTGTATATAGATGACAGCCAGTAAAACACTTCCCTTGGAAGCTGCTGAGTAGCTTTGATTCCTGGAACCCAACAGAACCCCCCAAGTGCCACCAGGAGTGATTACTGAGCAGAGTTAAAAGTAAGCCCTGAGTACTGCCTAGTGTAGTCCCAAAACAAAATAAATAGAGTGCATCAGTTTTGAGAACTTATCAGCAAACCACAGCTTCCATTCTACCCTCCTTTTCCTTTTAAAAACTTTTGTTAGCTTGCAATTTATCTCACTATGGTTTTTATTTATATTAAAATTTATATTTTAGAGTAGGTAAATTTTTTCCTTATTTGCTTCAGCATAGATATTTATATTTAGAAATAGTGATAAAGTGCTAGAAGTATAATTTGTCACATTTATTTGCTATTGATATATTTTATACTAATTAATGCCTTGTATTTTTGTTCTTTGATTGTGACTTGTGATAAAAAGTTGTCATTTCTTTATGGTCAAATAAATACATAAATATACAATTCTTAGTGTTTTTTTTTAATTTTACTTACTATACTTATATAAATGTCAAGAAAATGGTGACATATGTTTTCCTCTAAATATTGTATATTAGTACTTATGTTTCCATCTGAATTTGATCTTGAATCAATTTTTCTGTAAAGTATTAGATAGAAAGACATATTATATGAATAACAGAAAACTTCTCATTGAAAAGAAAAGATGAATAGTCTTTTGTTGTTGTTGTTGTTGTTCATTGCTTTTTTTGGGTGGGGTCAAACAATGCTCACGGGTTATTTCTGGCTCTACACTCAGCTATTTCTTCCAGTAATGTTTGGGGACTTTATGGGATGCCAGAATCAAACCTACATCAGCTCTCTTCAGTGCACCTGCCATACCTGCTATACTGTTGCTTGGCCCCTGAGTAGGCTTCTTAAAAGATTGTGTTTAATTGCCTTAGTATTCTTGTGCAGTAGTAAATAAATAAAAAGGCCCTCCCGTTGATCGTCGATTTGCTCGAGCGGGCCCAGTAACGTCTCCATTGGAGACTTTGTTGTTACTGTGTCTGGCATATCGAATACTCTCGGTAGCTTGCCAGGCACTCCGAGAGGGGCGGAGGAATTGAACTCGGGTTGGCCATGTTGGCCGCTTGTAAGGCGAACGCCCTACCCGCTGTGCTATCACTCCAGCCCAGTAAATAAATAATGTATAAAATTTTTCTCAGGTTAAAATTTAAAAGATTATTAGACAATAAAATAACAATAAATATCAAATAAAATATCTAAGACACACAATATCTCACAACTTTTTTTAAAATTTTTTTATTAGTGAAACACCATGAGGTACAGTTGTAGATTTACTATTTTTTGTGCTTGGGTTTCGATTATACAATTATCAGATACCCATCCCTCCACCAGTGCCCATTTTCCACCACCATGGATAATATCCCCCCCACCCCTATCCCCCCATCTCCCCCTGCCTCTGTGGCAGGGAAATCCCCTGTGTTCTCTCTCTTATTTTGGTGTTGTGGTCTGCAAAAGGGGCACTGAGTGGCAAACATGTTCAGTCCATAGTCTACTTTCGACATGCATCTCCCCTCCTTGGAGGATCCTCCTAACACCCTTTATTTGGTGCTCCCTTCTCTATCTGAACTGCCCTTTCCCCTAGAATACCCGGCTGGCCTCTAAGTTATGGAGTAATCCTCCTGGTGCTGATATCAGCTATTCTTGGGTATTAATCTCATATTTTGTTACTTTATATCCCCCAGATGAATGCAATCTTTCTATGCCTGTTCCTCTCTTTCTGACTCATTTCGCTTAGCATGATACTTTCCATGTTGTACCACTTGTATGTAAATTTCATGACTTCATCTTTTCTAACAGCTCCATAGTACTCCATTGTGTAGATGTACCAAAGTTTCTTTAACCAGTCATCTGTTCTTGGGCATTCAGGTTTCTTCCAGTTTCTGGCTATTGTAAAGAGTGCTGCAATGAACAAACAAGTGCAGATGTCACTTCGACTATACATTTTTGCCTCTCTGGGATATATTCCCAGGAGTGGTATTGCTGGGTCAAATGGGGGCTCAATTTCTAATTTTTGAGAATCGTCCATACTGTTTTCCAGAAGGGCTGAACCAGTCGGCATTCCCACCAACAGTGAAGGAGTGTCCCTTTCTCGCCACATCCACGCCAGCATCGGATGCTTTTGTTCTTTTGAATGTGGGCCAGTCTCTGAGGTGTGAATTATCTCACAACTTTTATAGTTACAATTTTCCATTCATGCTTTGACAAAATAAACATTATAATATAAAAATCTAAGAATGACTTCTATAAATTAATTTTGGAACCTGATTTAGTTTTTAATGCAGCTTTCAGTAACATATATGTTATTCTAAAATAATAACCATGTATTCATGAAAAGTTGAAAAGTTTATTTCACACCAGTGAAAAGACCATGAAATGTGGACTGTGTTGTTGATTGCAGGTTTATCAATGAGTATGTCCTATCTATCTAAGAAATCTATCTTTTTACTCTCAGAGTAAAAGATGAAGTCATAGCCTCCTTCTCTTATAAAGCGTTCCCATCTCACTCCTTCATGTTCAGATTACTTTATAAAGAATACATATCCCTACTTTTCATATTTTATTTTAGAATTTATAGTGCCATAAATTATCTATCTGTATATTATTATTATTATTATTTTTATTGCTTTTTGGGTAACCCCAGGAGATGCACAGGGGTTACTCCTGGCTCATGCACTCAGGATTTTTTTTGGGTTTTTTTTGTTTCTTTTTAGGGCCATCCGTGGAGATGCTCAGGGCTTATTCCTGGCTCTGCATTCAGGGATCACTCCTGGTGGGTTTTGGAGGACCATATGTGATGCCAGTAATCAAACCTGGGTCAGCTGCCTCCAAGACTGCAGTATACCTGCTGTACTAACACTGTGTCCCTAGGCATCAATTTTATAAGAGGCTGGAGCGATAGCACAGCAGGTAGTGTGTTTGTCTTGCACATGACCGACCCAGGTTCGATTCCTCTGCCTCTCTCAGAGAGCCCGGCAAGCTACCGAGAGTATCCCGCCAACAAGCCTGGCAAGCTCCCCATGACATATTCCATATGCTAAAAACTGTAACAACAAGTCTTACAATGGAGACACTACTGGTGCCCACTTGAGCAAAATCAATGAACAATGGGAGGACAGTACTACTGTCCTATTGTATATAGTACTACAGTGCTATTTTAATCTTCTTATATGAAATTTGTTAAAGCACCTTTTCAGTAAACTTTAAAATCAATAGTCATGTATTCTTGGGAAAATTTTACAGGTATACAGGAACTAATCAACAAATTATGTCAACAAATTATTAACAAATGATGTTTAAAAAATACTTTATCTTTGGTTTTAATTGTAATGTTCCTCAAATGCTTTCTCATTACAATAAATTACAAGGGTATTGATGACTATTATTGTTATCATAATCAAGTGCTGTGGTTTTCATCCACCTCTTTTGAGCAAACACTATCCCAAATCCTTTGTCATTAGATTCAGGGAAGTATGTATATCTAACGCTAATTCATGTTAAACTCTCATATGACCGGAAGCTTCATTAAACCCCTTCTTTCTGAAGAGCTTAGTGATGCTCAGCAATTTTATTTTCATTTTCAGTTTGTGGAAGTCATCAGCATCCCTCATGATCCATTTTGTTTTGAAATGTATGAATTAATTCCTAAAGATCAGCTGAGAGAATCTTTCTTTATCTTCCAGGTGATCAAATCCACCATCTCACCCACATAAGCATTCTGTAATATATCACTTTTTTTCTGAAACAAAGTAATATACCACTTTTTTTCTGAAACAAAATAGAATGTTGTATGCCATGTGAAATTCAGAAATCTTAACATCAAAGATATGCAGAACATAATTTCTAGTCTAGATATTTTATCTTTTCATACAAAGAGAGATTATTGAACATTATTGCAAATGAAACATAAAATATACAAAGATTGGACGTGGTTAAGCTAAAATCTTAAGCAAAAAAAATAACAGATCACATTTGTATTTTAGATATTACGTCTTGTGCAATATGAAGTTTATTCTCAAAAGTGCAGATTCCCATTGAAATAGAAAGGTTTTTATTTATAAAAGCTTTCATACATAATGATTATATGATTGTATTGAGAAAAGCTCACATTCCAACAGTATAAGAGTATGATTCAGGTGACAATAAAATCATAAAATTATACAAATCACTTGACTAGGCTTTGAAACTGACATGCAGGTAAGCTGCCCTTACATCTGGTGAGATACTGGAAATTCTATTAGTGGGAAAGGAAATTCACTATCAGAGAAAACTCCCTCATAGCTTTCACCAAAATCTCATGAAGGTTACAGGATTATGGGTATGATATACAAGAAGTATTAGAAATTCGCTTAATTTGACATCCATATTTATACTATATTTTAGGTAGTTTAAGATCAGCAATTAAGTTTAATTCATGCAAACTTCTATATAAAAGTCAGATTTTTTTTATCTATCCTCATTTTTTTCTGTGTATATTTTAAAACAACTGATTGCTTTTATTCATTTATTTACATTTTGAAGTGACATCAAATATACTCAAGGCTTACTCCTGACTCAGTGCTCAGGGATTGCTCCTAGCAGTGCTCTGAGATCATATGGAGTACCAGGGATAATAATTGGGTCAGCTATGTGTGTGGTAAGCCTGTTACCTCTGTACTGTCTCTTCTTCCCAAGAGATTGCTTTTGAATTCACAAGTTAAGTCACTCTATATCAATTATTTTTGCTTCTTAGTCAAGTTTATTATACTGTTGATATGTATGATATCTTGTCAATTGGGTTTATTGCTATTTTCAATACATATAACATCCTATCAGTGATATGCTGTCCCAATTAATAAAAGTTATAGAAATTTCTTTAACCTACTAATATTTCTGTAGTGTTTCTCAAGATAGATTTTTCTATTTGTTATAATTATTTAGGATTTCCCATTTAAAGTAAAGTCTTTGAGACAGAGGTTCTTATTTGTTGAATCATTATTATCACTAATCAGTCATTTATAATTATTATTTTTTGAATTATAGATTTATTTATTTATTTATTTATAGGACTGGACCTGCCAGTAACTAGACAGTTACACCCACCAACTGCCGTGTAACTCCAACAACGGCCAGGATCCAGAGATCATCACACTCAGCTCCTGGGAGAGAACAAGACAGAGTCTCCTACCCTATGCCTGACTGTCTCCACCAGGGCCCAACAGCTGAAGACCACCGAGGCCCAGCCAAGGCCATGCTGGGAGCACTCTCCACACACTTGGATGAGCCTCACGCATAAAAGAACTGACAGAGGAACCCAGGTGTGTGGGACCCGGGGCTGAGATCTCCAAGCCTGCACAGTTTGGGACTGGACCTGCCAGTAACTAGACAGTTACACCCACCAACTGCCGTGTAACTCCAACAACGGCCAGGATCCAGAGATCATCACACTCAGCTCCTGGGAGAGAACAAGACTCAGAGATCATCACACTCAGCTCCCGGAAGCGCGTGGCCGCATTCGCGGCCACGCGACATCTTATCATCTCATTCCTAATTTGGTCAAACTGGCAGGCTACCAAATGTAACATGCCCACATGGCAGAGTCTGGCAAACTCCCCGTGGTATACCCAATATGCCAAATACCAGTAACAATGATGGGTCTCATTCTCCTAACCCTGAAAAAGCCTTGAATATGGCACTTTTAAAAAAAAAACTCAGGGCTAGGACGAAGAAGACGTTACTGGCACCTGCTCGAGGCAATCGACGAACAACAGGGTGGTCGTGGTCGTGATCGTGATAGATTTATTACTAAATTTGTCAATTTTAGAGGAAAATGGTTACCGCAGGAGGAAAAGATATAATAAATGTAATTTATGAACATTCTTTAGAGTTTCATTGTTAGGACTCTAATAGCAAAACCATTTTAGCTTTTATGTATTTAAGGTGAATACAGGCCCACTAAGATAAAGAGCATATCACCTAAGTACATCTTAATATCATTGACTGTTACGCATCTCTCACTACCTTTAGTTACTAGAGCAGATATAGTGGCATCTATACATGTTATAAAACTCTTATAAAGATACCTATTATAATGCAAAAAAGTCTAAACAGAAAAATTTTAATAAATATCCACTTCAAAAATTTTGCTCATATAAATGTTTATCTTTGAATAATGCATTTTAAGTTATTGTTTCTGAATACAGATTCACATTATTTCATATGAATATGAATATTACAGATATTCTGACATATTTTAGAAAAATGCAGAAAATATATTACAAAAAATGTGAAAAAGTCACATGTGACTATCTTTCATATTACACATTATTGGTAAAGGTATCTTGTTTAGGTATGCTAAACAATTTAAATGTTCTAGACACGCAGATCTTTTAAAGAACCCCTTCAGAACAAGGACTTGGACTTTTCCTCCAAACTGCCGGGATCTCCATGGCTCCCAGGTAACCTCTGAATCCGGAAGTCATGCCCACAACCCGCCCCCCAGCGCCATATTTACAGCACACAGCCATAGAGAAGAAAGGCTGTGGAGGAGCTCCACAATTCCCGGAGAACGCACCAGGTCCTGAAGAGAGCCAAGATCACCGTGAAGTCGCAGATGGGGTAGGTGCCGCATCCCACCTCCTCCAGATGGAACCCTGGTGACCATGAGCATCTACAAGCATAGCTCAAATATGCGGGAACCAGAACTTTTACTCTAAACCCCGCAGCCGCTTACGCAGCCACGTGATATCTCCCTGTATGCAAGGTGATCAATGGAAAGTAAATCATCCAACGTTTCTCCCTGAAAACCAGGCTTAACTCTTATACAGGCCGCAACACCCAATGGGAGAGAGAGAACAAAAGGGAATGCCCTGCCACAGAGGCAGGGTGGGATGGGGGGATGGGGGGATGGGAGGGATACTGGGTTCTGAGGTGGTCGGAAATGGTCTCTGGTGGAGGGATGGGTATTCAAAATAAATTAATTAATAAAAAAAATAAAGAATCCCTTCACACAAGTAGTACAATTGGATTTTCCATACCCAAAAATAATGTGCTTGAGCTAGTATTCTCCCTTCTAAGCCGGGAATTGTGGGACAGGGTCCCTCAAACAGGTTTTGATGTTTTTGTTAATGACCTTCTGATATCCATTCTCAAAGATTTCCTTACAGACTACCTATGTGTCACTGTAAAATTTGAATACATGTCTGTGTTCATAAAGAACTGTTCAAAAGCACAGAGTGGTAAGCCACTAACAAATGATTCATCATGCAACTATTCAACTGTTTTTGGTAATGCTTTGCAAAAACTGAGTTTTGCAATCTAGCCATATTACAAGTTATAATTATTATTATTGTTTTTATTATTATTCCTTTTGGGGTCACACCTGGCTATGCAGAGGGTTACTCCTGGTTTTGCACTGAGGAATTACTCCTGGCATTGCTCCGGAGACCATATGGGATGCTATGAATCAAACCCAGATTGGCCGCCCGCAAGGCAAACGCCCTCCCCTCTGTACTATTGCTCTAGCCCCACAAGTTTATCTCTTTTTTTTTGAAGAAAATTACTTGTTTTCTTATTCCATAGGCCTTCTCAGACCTCTTTTTCTCCCTGACCCCACCTTTTCTTCCACAAGGATAATGTTTCTATGCTTTTGCAGCCAGTTATCTCTCCTCCAGTTATCTCTCCTAAAATTAAACATTGTCTCAATTTTATGGGACTATTGACTTTCTAGCTCAAGGTCTACATTCTTTATTCAAGAGTAAACTGTCATAAGAAAATCACCCAAAGGCATAAAAGACTTTGGGACACAAAAATCATCTAAAGAGGCAGGAAGACCACTGTGACTCGGAATTCCAAACCAAGAGTATGATTGGATCTCCTTGGAGAAGAGACTATTCTAATGGAACAAAGGCCATGCTAAACATATCCAAAAACCATCAACTGCCAAGCTCTCCCGCATTGGTGACCACCCTGAAGCAATCTAGCAAAGTCCCTAAAAATGCCTAGCATTCACATCCATTTCAATGACCTGGAAGGTTAGACCCTCCTAACTAAGAAAACCAAGTATGCCCAGAAGGTTCTACAGCCTCCATCTAGCCTCACAGTTCCTAGAACTTGCCCAGGAACCCCCACCTTCACAATTGGCCATGGTAGACATACACTGTACTCCTCTGTCATAGAAATTCTGAGAATTTGCTGCATTACTCCCTTCCCATGATGGGCTTAAATTATTTCATGTTTATTTTATTATCCTATATGGTTGCCTTAGAATACTTTATAGTTGATCGGAAACACAACATGAATATCTTAACCTATTTATGTGATTGTCTTAGAATATCATGGATGCAATTTACTTTCTCCCCAAACTGAGTGCATGTCTTCTGTTCTTTCTCTCTCAGAACTAATAAGGAGTTTTGTAGACATTTCCCACTGAAGTTGCCCAGATAAAGTTTGCTAGATGGGGCTCCCTCTTTGGTGGCTTTTTTTTTATGGCTCACACTCGGCAATGCACAGGTGACTCCTGGCTCATGCACTCAGGAATTACTCCTGGCAGTGCTCAAGGGACCATATGGAATGAATGCTGGGAAACAAACCCAGGTGAGTCAAGGCAAATGCCTTACCCGCTGTACTATCGCTCCAGCCCCTCTTTGGAGGCTTTTGCTGTGCCAGTTTGACCAGTGAACTTGCTTTCGATAAATGGCTTTGCTCTGCCTAAATTATGTCCTGGTAAATTCTTTTCCCAGCCCATGTCTGGACACAGAAGAGCCTGGTTCCAGTCTCTCCTCACAACCCTTCCTACTTTAGCAAACTACAGGGTGTGGGAGAAAGTTGTTGGAGAAAACCATATATAAACTCACTTGGCAGAGAAGAAAGTTAGTATTTGCCCATTCAGGGAAAGGGGTTAACATCGCTTCCTGAAGTGTTATTTCTTTCTGCAATTCATTTTCCCTCTTGGAAATTTGTTGCAGATATACTTGGTATGTGTACTTGGCTCGTTAGACTCTAGAAAATCCTCATTCTCATAGGACCAAGGATCACTCTTTCTTGCCATTGCTTTCAAAACATATCTGTCTTACTCCAGTATTTAGTTCTAATTTTTTTTTTCCTGTAAGGAAAAACAACAGACCTGGAAACTGGGAAAGCTGTGTCACATTTAGCACTAATTTTCTTTTCTTGCAAAGAGCAATTCCTTACTCCAGCCTGGTCCCATGGATCACTAAAAAATCGGTGGCATGCATCAATTCCCATAACAAGTAAAATAAATGTGACTTAGGTACAATTTGAGGATTATCGTGTGGAATTGCTGAGAAGTCAGCTCTTGGTATCACAGCCGACTTTCATTAGTCCTAAATGTCCCCAGACACTTTCCCCAGGTTACCAGGTGGGTTTAGAGGAAAGTAGAAAACTTCTTCCTCCCAACTTTATATAAACCAACTGTAACACATTTGGCAAAGAATTACTGGGGGTGATTCCAGGCTTTCCCTAGTACTATTTGAGTGATTGCTGTCCAAATTAATTAATTAATTAATTAATTAATGTACAGAGATTTTTAAACCTTAATTCTGAATAAGTTTACTTTAGATTGTCACCCCTATGTCTCTATAAAATATAGTAACTCAGAAGGGATTTTATGGACTCATTATACTTCCTGGGGAAGAGAGCATAAAACAACTTTCTAGAGCTATGCTACCAGATCCCATGCCAGCATGCTGGCTGTTTCACTCCGAGCACCCCCGAAAGGGGCGAATGAGGCCCCTTCCTGCCCCAACGGACCCAGTCCGGGCCAAAAACCTGCAGAACTCAACTGACACCATACTCACAGTTAAGCCTCACCCACGAGTGAATCCGCAGAAAACCCAGGTATGAGGGACTTGTGACTGAAAAGTCCAGGTTCAGCACACAAGGCTCAACCTTTAACAACATGTTCCTGATCTCTTATAGAAGGGCTTAATTCCCCTGGGGTGAAATACACTAATCTTCATGCACTTTCCTCTAAGGAAACTTTTTTTGGAGCATTTTCAGCAGATTATTTATAACAAACAATATAAATAAAAATTATTTTGATTCTGCTTTGGGACATGGGTTGGGGTTTAGGATGGAAACAACCAAAATATGGTGGTAGGAAGGTGTAATGGTGGTAGGATTGATATTCTAATATTAAATATAATCAAATATTGTGAACTACTTTATAAAAATAAAATTAAATTTAAAAATAAAGGGAAAAAAGAAGAATTGTATTTGCAAGTAGTTGCTTATCTGGTTTATTAGCTGTATTTCAGTCTTAAATTTTAAAAATGGTGTTTTTGTTTATTTGTGTATTTTTGTTTGTTTGTTTTGGGGTGACACCCAGTAGTGCTCAGAGCTTGCTCCTGGCTCTGATTTTAGGGATCACTGTTGGCAACGTTCAGGGAATCATCTGGGGATCAAATTCTGGTTAATTATATGTAATTCACTACCCTTCCCATTGTACCATCTATCCAGGTCCGTGTGTGTGTTTTGTTTTGAACTACATTTATACAGCTCATGACACTATTAATATACCACGAAAATTTCAAGAAACACTCAACAGGGGTTAGCGATAACACAGCAGATAGGGTGTTTGCCTTGCACGTGGCCAACCCGGGTTCCATTCCCAGCGTCCCATATGGTCCCCTGAGCACCACCAAGGGTAATTCCTGAGGTCAGAGCCAGGAGTAACCCCTGTGCATCGCCAGGTGTGACCCTAAAAGCAAAAAAAAAAAAAGAAAGAAAGAAAGAAAGAAAGAAAGAAAGAAAGAAAGAAAGAACACTCAACAGGCTGGAGACATAGCACAGGAATCAAGGCATTGTTCTTACATGTGGCTGAACCCAGCAATACATATGAGATGGTCAGATTTCTTCGTCAAGACCCTAAACAAATGGTTTGAGGCTCTTCGTGTTCCTGGAGCGAACAGATGCCATTGGTCTACACTAGTATGCGACCAGGACAAATGGAGACATTACCGGCACCCACTCAAGCAAATCAATGAGCAACAGGATGACAAGTGATACAAGTGATACATACAGTTTCTCACCATATATGGTTACTCTGGGAGTGACTCCTGGTCACAAAGCCAGGAGAAAACCCGGGGTGTGGCCTAACCTGATGAAATTATAAATTATTTGTGGTAAGATATGTATTCAATTCTTTAAAGTAGAAAATGCATGAATAAAATCTCAGCAGGAAATAAATAGCTTTTTTGAAGTATGTCAGAAATATAAATGTCAACAACAATACTGTAACACAACTATTTTAAGTAATTTTTGTCAATATTAAAAATTTAATAGCAAAATTATCAAAAAGAATAGCATTATATATACCCATAATTCACTTAAACTTGAATTTCTTTCTAATATATTTATATACTTGATATTATAACACAAGAGAAACAGAGTGTTCACGATATCTCAGAATTGTTTTCTATTACTGATTTCCTTTATATTTACTGTTTCGGAATTGTGGAATATATCTCTGCAATACTTGGTTGCATTTTAAATCAGTAAAAATATTATGTGGATCCTGAAGGCTTGATTTCAAATGTATTTTTCTATTGAAATTGCTCCATTCATTGAGATAATGTGACACCAAATTACAAACTCAGTGCAGCTGTCAGTCTGCCGTGAATTCAAAAACATAAATGAAAAGTGACATACCATTTATCTATCAATTCACTGTCAGTGCTAATAATATCACTGGGCTTCTTGCATTAATATTCTTAGGGAATATCTGAGTTAAAAAAACCAAAATACTTTTGTGTATCAGAATAGAAGCATACAACTGATAATTTTATTGATCATATTTTAGCTTAAAATTGGGGAAAAATAAAGCCCCATATATGAAAATACATATACTAAGAGGGGGGAAATAATTTTCAATTAAATATAGCTTAGGATAGTTACAAAACACAAACAGTGCAATTCTGTAAACAGTCCAACTTAAAATTAACTAATTTATATCCTTAATACAATAAGTATAATAGTTACATAATGCATTATGATTATATGTTTTACTATCATTATATTGTTCAGAATCTTCTTACATGCTTTTATATTATAGAGGACATACTATAGAAAGTATTATATAGTATATGTAGTTATATGCATTTGTTTATCCATAAATCTCTTAGTGATTTTATAGGAATGTATGTATCCCCACTATATAGATCAAGAAATGAGGTATATATGCACTTGATAACTACTCTTTCTTTTGTCTAGCATGTGTAACTCCAAAAGAAAACTATAAGAAATGTACTTTCTAGTCCAATTATATCACATTTTACTTGTTAGCCTCTACTTATTCGAGTGTTTTGTAACTTATATATAGGTATGAAATATAAATATTGTCTATATCTATGAGCAATAACTTAAATTTTAACATAGTAAATCAATTTCAGGAAAAAATATGGTAAATATTATATGACAATTTCCAATTGTATTTTTCTAATTGTACTCACTACAGCTTATATTTATGCATGTTTAAATGTGTCAGTTTTTCTAATTTCTTGAATATAAATTTATAGATACAAGCAACTTTTTTACTTCATAAGCAATAATCTCAACAAAAGGCTTTATCATATATTATATTTTGTAATATGCATTTATCAACTAAATTAATAATCATGATAGGAACAGAGGAGGAACAGGAAGAGAAATATTAGGGCTGTGACCCTAAGCAAGAGATTTACCAGTATGAAATTATGAGAATGGTCATGAGTGGTATCAATATCCTGATTGAAAAAGCAATGAGAAGATAACCATTTTGCTCCTCATGCAATGGTTCACATTCTTCAATAGCAATGACATGCTCATGCCACACATTGTTTTTAAAAGGGTATACAAAGATTTCTTTTTTTATATGAAATATGAAGATCTAAAGTAGCATAGCTAGGAGAAGGGAAATAAATAGAGAAGTCAGTTACCTGACTTCAAATTGTAATACAAAGAGATAGTAATTAAAATTCTATATCATTGTTACTGTCACTGTCCTCCCATTGTTTATCGATTTGCTCAAGCTGGCCCAGTAACGTCTCTATTGTGAGACTTATTATTACTGTGTTTGGCATATCGAATACGCCACGGGTAGCTTGCCAGTCTTTGCTGTGCAGTCAAGAAACACTTCATAGCTTGCCAGACTCTCTGAGAGGGGAGAAGGAAATTAAAATAGATACTCAGATCAGGGGCTGGAGCGATAGCACAGCGGTAGGCGTTTGCCTTGCACGCAGCCAGCATGGCCGATTCGAGTTTGATTCCTCCGCCCCTCTTGGAGAGCCCGGCAAGCTACCGAGAGTATCTCGCCCGCACGGCAGAGCCTGGCAAGCTCCCCATGACGTATTCGATATGCGAAACACAGTAACAACAAAGTCTCCAATGGAGACGTTACTGGGCCCGCTCGAGCAAATCGATGATCAATGGGAGGGCCTTTACTTTTACTTTTACTCAGATAGCACAGCGGTAGGGCGTTCGCCTTACAAGCGGCCAACATGGCCGACCCGAGTTCGATTCCTCCGCCCCTCTCGGAGAGCCTGGCAAGCTACCGAGAGTATTCAATATGCCAAACACAGTAACAACAAAGTCTCCAATGGAGACGTTACTGGGCCCGCTCGAGCAAATCGACGATCAACGGGAGGGCCTTTACCTTTTACCTTTACCAGATAATATCATAAATTTGAAGGCATAGGTATTTGTCCAAATATTTATCAATATTTAAGTTATGAAAAAAATATGGCCCTCACCATAGCAAAAGAAGATTCTCTTCAAGAAAAAATAGCTCTGAAGAAACTAGATGCCACATGTGAAAGAATGGATCTAGACTGCTCATTCAACATGAATAAATTAAAAATGGATTAAAGACCTAGATGTATAACTCCAACTGGTAAAGCAAATAAAATAAAATGTAAACAAAAATTCCATGATACTAGTATTACTTTTTTTTGTCTCAAGCACAACAGCAAAATAAATAAATGTAAAGACAAAAAAATAAGACAATTAAATAAAAATATTTTTGTAAAGCAAACGTAAAACAAAATCCAATTAAATTAAAGAAAATATGTACCATATACTTGATAAAGCATCAATATCCAATACATATGTAGAACACATACAACTTTAAAAACAGTAAAATATCAAAATCTCAAACAAAAAATGCAAAGAATAATGAATAGAGACATTCCTCCAAAACAACACACTGATATTCAAAAAGTAAGTAAAAAATGTTCTTTATCATTACTGGTTAACAGAGCTAAGCAAATTTATACCACTGTGATATGTTACATAACACATGAGATTGCCTTACATCCAAACAAGCAGTAAGAAGTATTGGAGATGGTATAAAAAAGGAATCAAAGCACGCTGTTTGTGGGATGTGAGCTAAAGACACCATTTAAAAGTACTAAGAACTTTCCTTAAGAAGCTACAGATAAAAGTATCATATAATTTCTGGACCATAAAGGTAAAGGTAAAGGCCCTCCTGTTGATCGTCGATTTGCTCGAGCGGGCCCAGTAACGTCTCCACTGGAGACTTTGTTGTTACTGTGTCTGGCATATCGAATACTCTCGGTAGCTTGCCGGGCTCTCTGAGAGCGGTGGAGGAATCAAACTCGGGTTGGCCATGTTGGCCGCTTGTAAGGCGAACGCCCTACCCGCTGTGCTATCGCTCCAGCCCATATGATAAACTAATCTATTTTAGCATAGATACCACTTTGGGGTATCTATCCTAAGAACACATAAGCATGAATATAGAAAAGTTATACCCTGGATTTTTAACTGCTTTATTTACGATAGCCTATCTAAAGAGGATTGGATAAATAAAGGCAGTATCTTTATAAAATAGAATAATACCCAACCATAAAAGCAAAAAGTGAAAATTTGCATTTGACAAAACAATATAAGAAGCTCAAAGGAATTCTTGAAAACGAAGTAAGTAGAAGGAATAAAAAAAAAATTGAATGTCTTTGACTATAAAACCAAAAAAAAGGATGTAAAGTTAACGAGGAGAAAAAAATAAAGTAAAAAGAAATTATTGGTTATTGATCAAAGAGGTAAGGCTACCTGAGTAGAAGGGAGGGGAGGAGGGACATAAGATTGGGTTAACTATGTTAAAAGCAATTTCTTGCAGCAAAAAGTTATTTATGCAATGTCAAGACAACCACATATTTCCATTAGCATGTTTTGAAAGGAAGTATCTGAACAGTGATGCCAAGTCAATAAAAAACATACAAAATAAACAATAAAATTAAAATTATCTTATCCCTAGGAGAACAGTGCAAGTTAATTGTATAATAAAATACTATAAATATTTTATTTAAGACTTACTTCAAAATGGCAATTATAAATAACAAATTATAATAAGTTATAGTTATTCAGGAATTGACATGACCTAAACTCCTCATTACTGATATAAGCAATCTGAGCTAAACAGAGCTATTTTCTCAGTAACTCATTATAACCCATCTCAATGCAAATATCCTATCAAACTGAACCTTGAAATGTATTAGAGATTAGGTTGAACTTAAGATATTTTATGCTTTATCCATACTCATAAATTCATGGATCAATACAAATAGAGCTATGATAAAAAACTCAAAAAATATTTAATATGGTAAAATAAATCTTCCTTCAGTTTGTCAGTGTTCCTGCAAAGTCGTGGTCACCTAATACATGGAAATTCATTTAGTATGAAAATAGACAATCTTAGATTTTACTTCACTCATACATATTTAATTTTTATATTTCATAAGTATTATCTATGCTGCCATTTTTATTATAAGATGTAAAATGATAATAAATCTATAATTTTACCAACAATTCAATGACTCCATTGCAGGATAATAACTCAAGATAAGAAAAAGGTGGTCTAAAAGCTCCATGAACTCCAGAAGTATTTGAATCATCTGTGCTCACTTTGAAAAGATCAAAATCTGGGTTGAAATTCAAGAGGCCATCTTATTTTCCCCCAAAAAAATAATTCCTATTTATGATTGTGCTTAAATTTTAAAGACTGCAGCTTCTTTTTCTTCTGTGGAGAACAATATTTATATTGAGGAAAATAAAATAATTTATTTTTCTCAGGAGGGATGTGGGGGACAGTTATCCTATACAAACACAGTCTAATATTTTCCAATGACAAATATGACCAATATTGCTGCAAATGAATCTACATATATCTCTCTATACATCTTGGCATGGTGATAGTCATAGAAGAATCCAGGATGGAATGTTATTCGAACAATTGTTATTACTAGGAATAAATAAATTCCTAGTTCCTGACCCATAGTTGTGGTGTTTCTGTTACAATCTGTGGGCATCTAAACTCTCTTATCTGTATCTTTATCTATAGCTACAATTTTGTTTGTTTATTTTGAGTCCCACACTGAACTGCTTAGGGCTTACACTTTGTTCTATGCCAAGGGATCATTCCCAGTGAGCTAGGGGGACCATACAAGGTGCAAAGAATAGAAATCAGGTAGGACATTTACAAGACAAGTGCCCTATCTGCTACCCTACTACTCTGACCCGGTAGCTGCAATTTTATGTCTCTATTTATAACTGCATGTAGGGTAAAATTTCATATCCTTGTAGTAAGTAACTTAAAATTTAAATGAGATTAATTGAACCAATACTTTCAGTGATTACCACTATTTCAACCAGCAATTGTTTAACTAGAACACTTAGGAGCAGAAACTTTTGGAGCACTCTTAAATAGTTAAAATAAAATATACTTTTATTGAAATAGGAATTAATTGATGCTACATTTGTATAAATATAATACAGAAAATATCTGCTTAGAAGTCTTAGAACTTATGACTGTCTTAAAGGTATTTTTCATTTTAATAAATAAAATAAAACTTTATGTGGTTCATAATCCAGCATTTTATAGTTAATTTCAATTTATTTGTTATAATCACGATCACGATCACAATCATCCTGTTGTTCGTTGGTTGCCTCAAGCAAGTACCAGTAATGTCTCCTTTGTCCTAGCCCTGAGATTTCAAAGTGCCATATTCAAGGCTCTTTCAGGGTTAGGAGAATGAGACCCATCATTGTTACTGGTATTTTGCATATTGGGTACACCACGAGGAGTTTTCCATACTCTGCCATGTGGGCAGGTTACATTAGGTAGCCTGCCAGGTTGTCCAAAGTAAGAATGAGATAGTAAGATGTTGCACGGCCGCAAATGCGGCCGCGCACTTCCAATAGCTGGGTTTAGTAGTCTCTGGGTCTTTGTTATAATAAATATTATATATGGGCTGGAGCGATAGCACAGCAGGTAGGACGTTTACTTTGCATGTGACTGATGCGGGTTCAATTCTTTCATTCTTCTCAGAGAGCCTGGCAAGCTACTGCGAGTATCCCACCTGGAAGGCAGAGCCTGGCAAGCTCCCTGTGGCATATTCAATATTGCAAAAACAGTAACAACAAGTCTCACAATGGAGACGTTATTGGTGCCCGCTGAGCAAATCGATGAACAATGGGAAGACAGCGCTACAGTGCTATTTGTTATATAAGCATATAAAAATCCTTTCCTTTTAGGAAGTTGGAAAGATAGTACAGAAGGTAAGGTGATTACCTTATAACAGCTGACCTGTGTTTGATCCCAGAATCCCATATGTTCCTCTGAACCCCACCAGGAATGATATCCGTGTAGAGATATCTGAGTACAGAGCTAGGAGTAAGCTAGGAGCCAGGTGTGTCTGCAAAACAAAACAAAACGAACTTCAGTTTTTGTTCTCATCACTTAATCACTTAACTTCCCGTTAGTCGTCGATTTGCTCGAGCGGGCGCCAGTAACATCTCCATTTGTCCCTGTCGCGTGCTAGTGTAGCCCAATGGCATCTCTTTGCTCCGGGAACATGGAGGGCCTCAAACCGATCGTTCATGATCTTGAAAAAGAAGTCTGACCATCTGGTAGGTGGGCGGCCACGCGGTCTCTTGACATCCCGTGGAATCCAATCAGTAACAGCTCTAGTCCAACGGTCGTCTTTAAATCTCATTACGTGACCAGCCCATCTGATTTTCGACACCTTGGCAAATGAGACAGCGTCCCTGATCCTTGATCGTCGACGGATGTCAGAACTCCGGATTCGTTCTCTCATTTGAGTGAAACGTGATATTCCAAGCATAGCTCTTTCTATTCTTCTTTGGGAGACCTGAATGGCATTCTCATCTTGTTTGCATAGGGCCCAGGTCTCTGAGGCATATGTTAATGCAGGAAGAACAGTGGAATCAAAGAGATGTGCCCGGAGCCGGAGGTTCTTCGTCCTCTTAGCTATTTCTTCGACGTTCTTGAAGGCGTTCCAAGCCGCTCTCTTCCTCCTGCGCAGCTCGGGTGCCAGGTCATTTGTCATGTTGACCTCTCGACCTAGGTACACATAGCTGTTGCATTCGGAGATGGTCGTTCCATTGAGAGCTAATGGGGCGTCAGGAACAAGGCTGTTTCTCATAAACATTGTCTTCGTAAGATTCAGCTGTAGTCCTACCTTTCCACACTCACGGTCAAAGTCGGCCAGCATTTGTGCCGCTTGGCTGATGTTTGGTGTTATTAAAACAATGTCATCAGCAAAGCGGAGGTGGTGTAGTTGCCGACCATCTATCTTCACTCCCATTCCTTCCCATTCCAGTCGTTGCATGATGTTCTCGAGGGTGGCACTGAAGAGTTTTGGTGAAATGGTATCACCCTGCCGCACCCCTCTCTTGACATCAACGATCACTTCTTTGTAGAATGGTGAGATCCTGGTAGTGAATCCGCAATACAGCTCACGGAGGATCCTGATGTATTGGGCTTGAATGCCCTGATTGGCTAGGGCTTCAACGACCGCTTCCGTCTCAACAGAATCAAAGGCCTTCTTTAAATCAATGAACGTTAAGCAGAGCGGCATCTTGAACTCCCGAGAAACCTCAATGAGCTTGGTTATCGTGTGGATATGGTCGATGGTGCTGAATCCTTTGCGGAACCCTGCTTGCTCACATGGTTGTCCTTCATCTAGTGTTCTGCCAATCCTATTCAGGATGACTCGAGTGAACAACTTGTAGATGACAGACAATAGGCAGATCGGGCGATAGTTGCCAATGTCATGGATGTCTCCCTTCTTGAACAGTAGTACGGTCCTGCTGGTTTTCCATTGAGATGGAACCTTGCATTCAGACAGGTAGCGAGTGAAGAGCCGAGCCAGTGTATTGATGAGTACTGACGGCAGGTTCTTCAGGTGTTCAGGTCTGACCTTGTCTGGGCCGGGTGCTGTTTGCTTCTTTACTGACGAAATGGCGTGTCGGATTTCAGAAGGGAGAACGTTGGGAACGACATACCCATCCTGTGGAATTTGGTATGTCGGCAAGTGGACATGGCTATCGAAGAGATTTGAGTAGAAGTCATGGATAATCTTCTCCATTGCCGTTCTGGAGGATGTGATGGATCCATCAGGACGTCGGAGGGCAGTCATCTTGGTCTTATAGTTGGCGAAGGACAGGCGGGCCTTACGAATACTTTTCCCGGCTTCTGCCGCATCTACCAGTACTTCTGCTCTTCTCTCTTTGAGGTCTTCCTTGATCGCATCTCTGCACTGCTTTGCGAGCTCGGACGTTAGCTTGCGGTTGCCTGAGGCATGTGCCAAACCACGCTGGCGAATTAGCTGAAGAGTTTTCGAAGATAGGCGACTTTTTGTGGCTATCTCTCTCTTGGCGTTCCTCGCACATTCATGGAGGTGCTGAACCAGTCGATCGTATTCCTCGTCAATGTTGTCAACAACGGCATCTTCCCATGTTGCCGCAATAGTACCAAAGAGTTCCCAGTTGGTGGTCATTCTGGGAGTTCTCTTTGTGAACTTTGCAGCCCTTTCTCCCTGCTCTGTGAAGTAGAATTTTGCACGAAGGAGATGGTGGTCCGATCCCGTTCGAAATTTTGGGACAACAGCGACATCAGTCAGGCAAAACCGTCGATTGAATATGATGTGGTCTATTTCGTTGTGGAATCGTCCACCGGGAGACTCCCATGTCCATCGTTTAGATTCTGCCTTCTGGAACTGTGAGTTACCATGAATGGTCTTGGTCGACATGATGAACTCAGACAGTCTCTCACCCTGTTCGTTCCATTCTAGGCCATGGGTCCCGATGTGAAGTTCTTCAGCTGATCTTCTCGGTCCTATCTTGGCATTAAAATCACCCACAATGATCTTGTAGAAGGTGTGGTCTTCTTTATAGAACTTCTCTAGCTCCATGTAGAACTTCTCGATTTCTCTTTCATCATAATGAGATGTTGGTGCATAGACAACGAAGATAGAAACTGCAGGCAGTGAGCCACATCTATTCAAATGTAAACGTCCGATTCGGGTTGTTAGGCATTCGAATGAATCAATGCTCTTGGCCAAGTTTGTGTTGACAAGGACACCGACGCCTCCAACACCTCTTTTATCGCATGTTCCGAGGAACAATTCTTCTCCAGTGTCGAAAACGGCATGGTGAGATTCGTGTCTTCTTGTCTCGGTCAGACCAATGATGTCGTACTTGATCATTCGCGCTTGTACCATCAGGTCCTCGATGGATGCATCTGATGCTAGCGTACGTGCATTGAAAGTACAGACGATCATTTTTGTCTTCCTTCGTTGTGGCAGCCTAGGTCGGCCTTGAGATTTTGTCGGCCTCTCCTTTCTCATCCTTCTCAGTGCTGCCATGTCGGTGAAGCCTTCAGGGTCAGGTGAATGAGACCAGTTGTAGTTACTGGTTTTGGCATATCGAATACACAGCGGATAGCTTGCCAGGCTCTTCCGTGCGGGCGGAATACTCTCGGTAGCTTGCCAGTCTTTCCGAGAGGTATAGAGGCTTTTGGGGTGACCTCTAATCACCCTTGTAGGTGTTACCATATTTGAACCCTTCATACCTTCTTTTTTGTCTAATTTCATCATAAAAAGATTTTGTGTCCATAATCCCAGAGAAGTACTACACACATTCCAGAGATATAGTTCATACATAAAATATTGATCTGCTGACAGGAAGAATTTCAGTTTATATTAGCAGGTCTAGAAATCATGTGCAGCTTTTGGCAAAGATTTAAGGGTACCATTTAAAGGCAAGATGCTTAAAAGGCCCGATTATGTAAATTCTATTTGCAGTCTCAATAGTTAAGAACTGGTTTGATTTAGTCCACTGTTCTGTAAACTAATTGTTGTATGAACTCAGAAGCTTACTCCTCTTTATATTGAAATATCAGACCCTCGCTCAACTACCATAGGAAATAAAACTGTGAGGAAAACATAAAAGGTATTAGTAATTTTGTTAAATCAGTATGGCTGCTAATGTAAATCAATTAGGAACATAGAGATAATAGAACATTTTACAATGATCTATATTCTAAAATATCATAATTGTTCTTTTATCATTAAAGATAGAGTGTAGGGAGAAGAAAAGAAATCTCATTCATCTGTGAAAAATAATGAGTTATAACAAGAAAAATACAACAAATAATAAACCCTTGAACCTGGATTATGATACAGATACCATAGGGATAGATGGGGCGTTTATATAGGAATAGAGATTAAATAGATCGATAGGACAGTTACTTTTACATGAAAGGAATGCAGTTTGACACTAAATGTAACCAACATTCCCAAATTACAAAAAAATTAAGGTAATTAACAAATAGATTTCAGCAGTATAAAAAGAAATGACAAGTTTTATGTTTTATTTCTCATTGGATAAGTAAAAAAAATAAAATTCCTATTCCATTATTTACCTACATTTAATTATTTAAAAATTAAACTTTAATAAGCCAAATTTTTTATGAAGGGAAAATATAAGAGGTATTCTTATTGATAGCCTGATTTATCAGTTAAGGAAGAAAAAATTTTGAGATAGCATATAAGTTGTGTGTCTGTCAAATATATGTGTGTATATTATAGAAGTAGTTCAAGTGTATATTTTTATTCATATCCAGTTTCCTATTTAATTTTTATTTTCTAAAAAATGAGGACAAGATTTATATCTATTTAATTTCTCCTAAGTATAACTATTTAATTTCTATTTTAATATACCAATCCTGTAAAAACAGATAATCTTTTCTCAGCTATCATATTAAAACTGTCTAATGACAAGTTTGCTTCCAGAATTTGTCATATTCAATCTGTTCTTCATATATTAAGAATTTGAATTTTCTGAAATATATTTTAGCATGGCATTGCCTTTACATAAGACATAATAATGGTCCTTTTAAAAATACATTATTTATTTTTTAATTTATTTCTAATTTTATTTTATTATTTTTTTTATTAGTGAAACACCATGAGGTACAGTTATAGACTTACAAATTTTTGTGCTTGGGTTTCAGTTATACAATGATCAAGTACCCATTCCTCCACCAGTGCCCATCCTCCACCACCATGGGTCACAGCATTCTTCCCGCCCCTCATCTCCCCATCACACCCTGCCTCTGTGGCAGGGCATTCCCTTTTGTTCTCTCTCTCTCCTTTTGGGTCCTGTGGTTTGCAAGAGAGGCATTGAGTGGAAATCATGTTTGGTCTATAGTCTACTTTCAGCATGCTTCTCTCATCCTGGGAGGATCCTCCCAACACCCTATATTTGGTCCTCCCTTCTCTATCTGACTTTCCTTTTCCCTTAGCACATGTGGCTGGCCTCTAAATCATGGAGCAAAATTCCTGGTACTAATCTCGGCCACTCCTGGGTGTTAGTCTCCCATTTTATTACTTTATGTTCCCCAGATGAATGCAATCTTTCTGTGGCTATCCCATTCTTTCTGACTCATTTCGCTTAATGTGATACTTTCCATGTAGTACCACTTGTATGTAAATTTCATGACTTCATCTTTTCTGGGCTGGAGCGATAGCACAGCGGGTAGGGTGTCTGCCTTGCATGCAGCCAACATGGCCGACCCGAGTTCGATTCCTCCACCCCTCTAGGAGAGCCCGGCAAGCTACCGAGAGTATTCGATATGCCAGACACAGTAACACCAAAGTCTTCAATGGAGACGTTACTGGGCCTGCTCGAGTAAATCGATGATCAACTGGAGGGCCTTTACTTTACTTACTTTACATCTTTTCTAACAGCTACATAGTACTCCATTGTGTAGATGTACCAGAGTTTCTTTAACCAGTCATCTGTTCTTGGGTACTCAGGTTTTTTCCAGATTCTGGCTACTGTAAAAAGTGCTGCAATGAACAAATAAGTGCAGATGTCACTTCGACTATACTAAAAAAATACAATTTTTTTTATAATAATTAAAAATTATTGGATTGGGGAGGATTGAGTTTCCCTCCCCACCCCAAGCAGAGCCCCGGCAGCTGAAGACCTCTGGTACTCAGCCACAGCCATGCTCAAGACCACTCTCCACACGCTTGGACAAGCCTCACGCATGAAGCAACTGGCAGAGGAACCTAGGTGTGCGGGACCCAGGGCTGAGATCTCCAAGCCTGCTTGGATCGGGACTGGGCCTCCTCCAACCAGATTCCCCCATGTTCCAGTAGCTAGACAGTTATACCCACCAACTGCCATGTAACCCCACCAATGGCCTAGATCCAGAGACTATAAAATCAAGCTCCCGAAAGCTTGCGGCTGTATTCATGGCAGCGTGACCTCTTATTGTCTAGATTTTACTCTCATAAAACCTGGCAGGCTACCGAGAATATCCTGCCCACATATATGACTGACTGGTAACACCTGTAAAGGTGATTAGAGGCTGCCCCAAAAGCTTCCATCCCTCTCCAAGAGCTCGGCAAGTACTGAGAGTACTCCGTCCACATGGCAGAGCCTGGCAAGCTACCCCTGGCGTACTTGATATGCCAAAAAAGTAACAATGATGGTCCTCATTCCGCTGACCCTGAAAGAGCCCCCAATATGCCATCGGGCTACACTAGCACGTGACAGGGATGAATGGAGACATTACTGGCGCTTGTTTGAGCAAATCTGAACAATGAATGACAGTGACAGAGACAGTGACAGTGACATGTATTTTAATTTCATTCAGAGATTTTGATGTCCAATCCCCTTCTAAAATGACTTTAGGAAAATGTGATAGAAGTGATGGCGTAACTTCTGATTTCCAGGAATTTAACCTAACATTTTGGGCAATTGGGTTGTGTTCATATATTAGTCCTTATAAATACTGCTGCAGAGAACTTAGATACTTTTGAATGACTGTGGTTTCTGGTAAATTCAGTAGAATTACTGAATTATATGTTATATTATGAGAGCTCACAATACTACCTTTAATAAGGGGTGGACAAGTTCATTCCTAGTATGTGCTTACTAGAAACCAATAGTCATATCTAAAACTATTCTGTATGTATGTATATGTATATATGTACACACAAGATATATATTATTGAGTGATATGACATATCAAACAAACATCTTAGCACCTTATTTATATTGTATAATTTAGTGTTGAAGACCTGGAAGGAGATATATTTCTTCCTCTTCTTCCTCCTCCTTCTCCTCCTCCTCCTTGTCCTCCTTTTTTAATCCTTCTCCTCCTCCTCCTCCCCCTCTCCCTCCTCTCCCCTTCCCCATCCTTCTCTTGTTCTTGTTCTTGTTTTTGTTGTTGTTGTTGTTGTTGTTGTTGTTGTTGTTGTTGTTCTTCTTCTTCTTCTTCTTCTTCTTCTTCTTCTTCTCCTCCTCCTCCTCCTCCTTGTCTTGTCTTGTCTTGTCTTGTCGTCTTGTCTTCTCTCCTCTCCTCTCCTCTCCTCTCCTCTCCTCTCCTCTCCTCTCCTCTCCTCTCCTCTCCTCTCCTCTCCTCTCCTCTCCTCTCCTCTCCTCTCCTCTCCTCTCCTCTCCTCTCCTCTCCTCTTCTCTCCTCTTCTCTTCTCTTCTCTTCTCTTCTTCTTCTCTTCTCTTCTCCTCCTCCACCTCCTCCTCCTGCTTCTCCTCCTCCTGTTCCTCCTCCTCCTACTCCTCCTCCTCCTGCTCCTCCTCCTCCTCCTCCTCCTCCGTCTTCTTCTTTTTCTTCTTCTTCATCTCATCATCATCATCATTATTATATTATTATTATCTTCTCCTCCCTCTCTTCTTCTTCTTCTTCTTCCTCCTCCTCCTCCTCCTCCTTGTCCTCCTCCACCTTTTGGTTTTGGAGCATACCCAGTGTACCTCAGTCCTCAGGATTTGCTCTGGTATCTTTACTCAGCAAATACTTCTGGTGGTTTGTGGGGGAACACATAGGGTTTGGGGTATCAAATCTGGTTTGGCTGCATGTAAGGAACTGCCCACTATATTATCATTTGGGCCTCCTTTATTTATTTATTTATTTATTTATTTATTTATCCAATTTAAAGATAAGAAAATTGAATTATCTGTGGTGCGAGATAGTATAGTGACTAGCTATTACAACTGAGTGTCAACCCTGACACCATATGGACCTTTTAGTATCAAAGGGTTAAGCCCTGTAGACCCCAAATGCTGCCAGAGTGCAAGGCATCCTCAGACCCTTGCATTTGTCTAACAGAGTAGTATCCATTAGTCCCCAGAAGCACTTTTGGATAGTTTGAGCACAAAACAAACAGGAAATCTGGCCCAAAGATTTAAAATGCGTATTCAATTTGTATGTCCTGGAGCGATAGCACAGCGATAGGGCATTTGCCTTGCACACAGCCAACATGGCCGACCCGAGTTCAATTCCTCCATCCCTCTCAAGAGCCCTGCAAGCTACCAAGAGTATCTCGCCTGCACGGCAGAGCCTGGCAAACTACCCATGACGTATTCGATATGCCAAACACAGTAACAACAAAGTCTTCAATGGGGACGTTACTGGGCCTGCTTGAGAAAATCGATGAACAACGGGAGGACAGTGGACAGTGATTCAATTTGTATAGCTAGATGGCGGAACCAGGAATCCTGTTGTTTTTAGATGAAGTATAGATTCCTTATAAAGATCATCTGTCCCCATTTTTTGGTTTCGGGACCACACGTGGTAGTGTGCAGGAATTACTCCTGGCTCTTTAATTAGGAACCACTCCTGGCAGTGCTCAGGGGACCACATCAAGTGTAGGGAACTGAACCTGGAATTGGGCACATGCAAGGGATCCACGGAAACGATTCTATGACCTCTCTGGTATTACCCTTACCAAAGTCTTATAATTTGAATTCCATCTTTCTTTAAATATTTAGCCCGATTCACCTGTTTACAACTGTTTAGGACAAATTCTTTTTAACATAGAAAAAGTTGATCTCTTTTAAGATGAGTATTTCCAAAGAGTATTATGTTTCCTTTACTGGCTAAATAGTTCTTCCTCTGATCAAAGTTTCACTCACAATGTCACCCCTGGCAGAGAACTCTACCGGATGTCTCCAAAGTACTGCATGAACACATACATACACACACACACACACACGTTCCTCCTTACTTTTGTCCAAGCACACATGACACTGTATTATGGCTTTATCTCCTCAGATGTATGAACTCTATAAGGTCCATTTTGACACTTCTAAAGATATATTTCTGTATATTTTAGATAATGCCTTATATATATTACATGCTGGAGCAATAGCACAGTGGTTAGGGCATTTGCCTTGCACATGGCCAAGCCCAGTTTGATTCCTCCTCCCCTCTCTGAGAGCCCAGCAAGCTATGGAGAGTATTTCACCCACAGGGCACACCTGGCAGGCTCCCTGTGATGTATTCAATATGCCAAAAACAGTAATTAGTCTCACAATTTGTTGTGAGATGTAGGGAACTGAACCTGGATTGGCCACTTATTGGTGGCCAATTGGTAGCCAACAGTTGTTATTGGTGCCCACTCTAGCAAATCAATGAACAATGGGAGGACAGGACAATTCTACAACGCCTTGTATTAAATATTCAATAATCCTGTAGTGAATTAACCAACAATTAGTATTAGAATCACTGTTAGAATTTGTACAATTAATTTTCAGCAACAAGGAGTTTCACTGTAGGTACATTTAAAATAAACATAACACTGTTCATGAGAAAAAACTGCACAAAATGGTAAAAAGGAACTAAAAGTCTGAACTGAAATAAGATGCTTTTACATTTAATTTTTAAACACCCTCTAACATGGATACTTTAAAACAAAAATGTCGCTTATTCCATCTGGATATACTAAGACTTATATAGAACTTGAATTGTGTTTGCAACATTTTTTCTCTCCTAGTGAAGATGCAGTAACTTCATCTGCTTTATACACCACAGAAAAACTGAACTAGAAGGATTCCCAGGAGAAGATATCTTGCTGTCAGCTGTATTTAGTTCTTGTCCTAATCTTTGCTAAACCAGTTATTCTACTTAACATTTCAAACAAGCATCCCAAAGGATAGCCTCAAAGTACAATCTACTTTTCTTCAAAGGGGAATCCCTCTATATACCCCAAGTATAACCTTTATTTTCCTGGATATCACTTTAAAATGCTACACTACTTTTTCTTCATTAAGATACTCAGATCTGCAATCTCATATATTGCATAATATGCAATGAGTTATGTGTTTTAGAACAGCTGTACCTAAACTGATTAAAAAGTTCAATTTAATTTGACTAGGATGTGGCTTAAAAATAAATTTGGTTGCATGTTAAGTGTATTTAGTCTTTGTAATTTCACAAAGCCGACTAAATAACATTTATTTTTTAACTGAAGATTTTTAGCCTTTTTTCAAGATTGTTACTAAGTACCAATCCCTAATTAAGCACTGTGAAAATAGGTGCTCTCAAGATTATAAAATAATACTATCAAAGCGTCTTTGCATATCAACAATTTAATAAATTAGAAAAGTACATTTGAAGAAAGTTTGAATCTTATCAACATTCTTTTCTAAGAAAAAATTATTAGTAGTAGTAAGTCTGGCAAGAAAATAAAAGAGCAAGAATATAGGGTTGTAAAGAAGAAATCCTACTTTTTAAGGGAGAAAGAGGCCAGAAAGAGAATACATCTGCTCCCAGGAAAGAAATAAAAGATTTATACATGTAAAAGAGGTGGGCAAGCTATACAGAGCTCATAATGGGCCCTAACTGTCGTGATAAAGCTATTTTTCAATTCATATTTGAGCACTTTAGGACTAAGCACGGAGGTTTAACTGAAACTCCGTCTTGGGTTATGTTTTTCAATTGTGAGTCATGTGAGCAACTGTAAAATATTCTAAAATACATTGTGCACAAGAAACTTTTATTACAGTATATAGGAAAAATTAAATTGCAATGTCTGAATACTATTCTCAGCATTCAAGTATACATGAAATAATCACAGAGATGCTAAGAAAACTACTTGGTCATGAAAGAAGAGTGGTTCCCAGGGTTTACTTTTAAAAGGGAGAAATTCATCAAAATTCACCTATATTCCAGGAATTAGAAATCAATAATCTCATAAATAAATGGTGTTTTGTTGGCTCATTTTGTAGTATCTGTTCCCTTATTATAGCTATTTCTGTTGATTTTGACTTGTTATTATTAATTCCATCTTCCCAACTCAGAAACCACCTTACAGATTCTAATTTGAATTAAAAGTGCATTTCTATGCATAGAGGCAAGCTTGCGGGAGTAGGGATGGGGTTTGGGAAGATTGGAGGATACAAGTAGAACTGGTGAATGCATTGGTATTAGAATATTGTGTGTCTGAACAAGAATCATGAATAATTTTGCAATTCGCAAAGTTAAGTTCACTTTCTCAGAACCCATCTTTAGGACACATTTATGATAAAAGCATTGTTTATATTATTCAGAATATTATTTTTTCCTTTTTTTATTAGTGAAACACCATGAGGTACAGTTATAAACTTACAAATTTTTGCACGTGGGTTTCAGTTATACAATGATCAAGTACCCATCCCTCCACCAGTGCCCATTTTCCACCACCATGGATCCCAGTATCCCTCCCACCCCCATCCCTCCATCTTACCCTGCCTCTGTGGCAGGGCATTCCCTTTTGTTTTCTCTCTCCTTTTGGGTGTTGTGGTCTGCAAAAGAGGCATTGAGTGGCAATCATATTTGGTCTATAGTCTACTTTCAGCATGCTTCTCCCATCCTGGGAGGATCCTCCCAACACCCTTTATTTGGTGTTCCCTTCTCTATCTGAGCTTCCTTTTCCCCTACAAAATATTATTTAGACCTTCTGTATAAAAACATCATAGTTAACATGGTTCTTTTCTTTTTTTTTGTCATGTCAAGATTCTTTTGACTAAAATAATGTATTTTTTCTATTAATATATATTTAAAATAAAATTTAAAGTTATTTTAACCACCCAATTTTGAAGAGAGAAATGAGAGTGAGAGAGATAGGAGACATTAAGAAATGCAAAAATGTTCTATGCTCATGGATCAGAAGGATCTATATTGTCAAAATGACCATCCTTCCTAAACTAATAAATAGATTCAATATTATTTCTATCCAAATTCAGACAGCATCCTTTAAGGACTTAGAATAATGAATATTAACATTTTTTGGAATTATAAAAAACTTTAATAGTCAAAACATAATGAAAAATAAGAAACTGGGAAGCATCTTAATATGTAACATGAAACTGTACTACACAGTGTTTGTGATTCAAACAACATGGTACTGGATTAAGGACAGACTCTTTCACCAACAGGTCAGGTTAGAATATTCAATAAAAAGTTCCCAAATATAAGGTCAACTACTTTCAGAGAAAGAGACAAGAGCATGGAATGAAATAAACACAGCCTCTTCAACAAATGGTGCTGGGAAAACTGTATAATTACAAGTGAAAAATTAAAATTCTAACTCTACCTGTATCTCCACTTTAAAGTCAATCCAAAGTAGATTAGAGCTTTTAAGATCAGACCAGAATCTAAAAGTACTGTTTTAATAAAATAAGTAAAGAAGGATAAAATAAAAAGTAGAAAAATATTACACACATGATAAGATTTTATATACTTTAAGTCATTTGAGTTTATTTACTTAATGACCTACGAAAATATTGCAAGTCTCTATTGCTAAATAAAAGTGGTGTCTTATGTTTTATTTTAGTAAGGCCCATCCTTAATGTCAACTGTTAAATTAGTCTGCAAAGTATTAAAAACATACCCAAAAAAAGTGTGCTAAAACTTTCATAGCTCTTTTCTAATACTACTTGACTTAATTCTTAAGGTTTTAGCATTACAAAAATATATGAAAATAGAAATAAAATACAGTGGATAAGGTGTTTGTCCTACATGTCATCAACCCAGTTTAATCCCCAGCACTACATTTGCTCTCTGAGCACAGCTGAGAGTTACCCATGAGCACAGAGTGAGGACTGTGTGTGGTCCAAAACCAAAGAGAAAAGGATGCACAGTTCTTTATTCAGGTTATATAATTTAAATTACAGTGTTAATAAATTAATGTCAATTTGACATTTTAAATCATACTTTCTTCTAAAGCAATGATAAAAATGAAGACAATTCCAAAAATATTAAAAATTAGAAAATACAAAATGCTTATTTTTTACATACGCAGGAAAATAGTTTGTACTTCAAAAATTTTGACCTACATTGGTAATACTATCAATAGTCACCTAAATTTAATAACATTATTCACTCTTAAATGCTATTTTAGTTTGAATTTTGTAAATATTTTTTAAAAAAGACAAACATGAATGTCTAACTTAAATATTTAGTACATGCTAAACAACCCTAGGGGAGATTACTTTGAGAAATGAGAGAAATCTAGAAAGAAATCGAAATTTTCTGTTAAAATAAGGAAACGTATCATGAGGTGCATTATCTTACATTTATTTTACTAAAAACATAAAGAGTTTTTTTCTATGTGTACATTTTTAAAAGCCAAAATGTGGTTATCAGCTAAATTCTTCTGAAGAATTTATCTGAAGATTTAGTGATATTAATTTCTACCTGTTGTGTCTCTGAGTAGTTGATAGCACTATAGCAATTGAATATAAATAGAAACATATTTTATTTATTTGTTGAATCACTATGATATAGAGTTACAAAGCTTTCATGTTTGAGATTCAGCTGTGCAATGATCAAACAACCATCCCTCCACCAGTGCACATTTTTCCACCACCAATGTCCCCAGGATCCACCCGTCCCCATCCCAGTCCTTCCTCTGCCTCTATGGCAGATAATTTCCCCAATTTTCTCTCTAATTTTGGAAATTATGTTTTGCTCAAATTTTCCCACCACAATTCAAGCCCACCTGCCAGGGTCCCAGGGTCAGATGCTAGATCATTTATTCTTCGTTGCTCATTTTGCATATCATGAGCTTCTGCCGCGAAAATTGCCATGCAGTTCTGGAATTCTAGACTATAAATGGTTAGGTTCCAGAGAGACATCTCTGTAATGCACTAATCCATTTTGGTATTCATTTGGGAGACTCTTGACCAGGGTTAAGATAGTGCCCTAAGCTAGTGCCCAGAAACAGATTGTGGGCGGGACAGCCAGGCTGAGAAGCATTTACTTTGATTTTTTTTTAAGTCCCTATGTCAAGTTTTGGAGAAAATATAAAGTTTTTTTGTTTGTTTTGGTTTTTTTTTACTATCACTACTACTTAGCTCTGTGTTTATTTCAAGAAAATAATTTGCATTTTTTTTGAAAATGATCTCCCTGTTACTGCGAAGAAATAATGGTGTATTTCCATTCCAGTTTTATAACTTGTTTGTCTTGCGGCCACACCAGCTATGCTGAGGGGTTACTCCTGTCCCTGCCATCATGAATTAGTTCTGGCAGTTTTTGGGGTAACATATGGGATGCAGAGTATCAAGGCCAGGTAGGATAAATTCAAGGAGTCTATCTGTTGTATTATATCTCAAATTCCTCTATTCCTATTTCTTAATTGAGGAAACTATAGATGGGTTGGAGAAATAGTGCAGCAGGCTGGGTATTGCCTTGCATTCAGCTGGCCTGAGTTTGATTCTCGGCATCCTATTGGTCTCTGAAATATCATCAGGAGTAATACTAGACTTGGGAGAAGGAATAAACCCTGAGCATTTTCAAGTGTGGCCCCAAAACTAAACTAAATTAAACTAAACTAAAATTATAAATGTTAGCATTTGAAAATATTTTTAGCAATTTATATTTAAACACAACAAAATTTTATATTTCGTATATATTTACTGATTTACCCCATGAAAACTCTGCAACAGCTAAATGTGAAAATCTTTCATTTATTGTATATCCAATGGACTAAATGTATCCATGCTTACACACACACACACACACACACACACACACACACAAACTCACTGGCCAATAAACACTTTTCTGAATTTTATAGCCATTGAGTAACAGTTTTGTAAATTTCACTTTCAAAACAATTTTTTACTTTTACTTTTCATCTGACAGTATATTCGATTCACTGTTCCAAAAATGAAAATATATCAAATTAGCCTCAGTTTAATAACTGTCCCAATAATTTTGGTCAGAAATACAACTCAGCAGTAGTGTGCAAGCCTTGCATGTGTGAGGATCTGGGTTTCATCAGAGTGCAACACATGTACAAATACTCCCATTTAGTTACAGAATAGTATCTTTGATTTTGTCTCCAACCTGCTGTGTGAATCAAATTTTTCTTTAATGTGATGACAGGGTTGTCTACTACAGAATGTGTCATAGTTACTCTTCCTTTGTGAGACTACTTGGTATTAATAAAGTTTCTTTCAAGATAATTTCTATTCTATTATAAGAAAATTAGCAAATATGATACAACAGTAGGTTTTTATAAATTAATTTGCAATTCTAATTAGAAAAATTCAGTTCTAACACTTTTAGCCCTTTGATTGCTTTATCCCAAGGATTTTGTTTTTGTGTTGTTTTTGTTTTGTTTCTACATCAAACTTATAAAAACTTAACCACATCCAGATTTATCAAAAAGTTTATAATCAATTTAAAGATATCTAAAACATGCAGAAATAGGTATAAGGAATCATTCATTCTAGACATTTAGTAGTACATATGTCCAGTACAACTAAAACTATCTTCAAGCATAAACAAACAAGGTTGTTTTAACTTCTGTATTTCACATAAAACCACAATTGACTTCTGACAATAAAACTTAAACTAATTACATGGAAACTATCTACCCATACAAGATAATTGCAGCATAAATGTTTGGTAGCCAATATGGTGCCTTCATTCATAATTAATATTGTAAAATTGGCATTAGATACTTCAACAATTAGAGATGTTGGCTTAGAAAAATTTGATAAACATTAAATTATTAATAAGAATACATTACACTTCATACTATATAAAAGCATTTAAATATCACTAATGGATAGGTAAACATAAGCAGAAAACTAATTTATGTTAAAATGAGTTTACTGCATATTAATTGCTAGCTATTATCAGTCTGAATGATTGAAAAATTCATAAATAAACTAAACAATAAATTAGGATAATTTTTATTGATCTATGTATTTTGTGTTTATTATAAATAATCTGTTGTTTTAATTAATGAGTAATCATCAAAATCACAAAACCTACAGCTAGAGAGTTTTTTCACATCACTTTATTCTATGTTATAATTTTATAAACAGAGTAAAATCTTATAATGATAGATGTAAGTTGAGCATGTTTCTTGAAATCTAACATTTCCATCTTATCTACTATTCAAAGATATCTCTCTTGTAATTATAGCAGTATACTATTATTAATAATAATTAAAATTATTATTGTTTATTTCTCTTTTAAATTCATAAACTTACATTGCTTTTATCAGTTGAGTGTAGAGCAAAGACATATTTTACCATAGCTAAAAAATCTCAAGAATAATCTCAGAAATAATCACTTAACCAATGACTGTAATGTAATGTAATTACCAATAGTTGTAACTTCCTATTACATAATTCTACTTTGAAATTTCTCCTGCAATATAAATTCAGTTTATATTATTACAATAAAGGTAAAGGTAAAGGCCCTCCCGTTGATCGTCGATTTGCTCGAGCGGGCCCAGTAACGTCTCCATTGGAGACTTTGTTGTTACTGTGTCTGGCATATCGAATACTCTTGGTAGCTTGCCAGGCTCTCCGAGAGGGGCGGAGGAATCGAACTCGGGTTGACCATGTTGGCCGCTTGTAAGGCGAACGCCCTACCGCTGTGCTATCGCTCCAGCCCATTATTACAATAAGAAAAATAAATATTTTAATTTATTTCAGTGCTTCATCAGTATACAACAATAACTGATTCTATTTATTTAATTAAAAATATTTACTTGAGGCTGGAACTTTAGTACATCAGGTAGGTCAGTTGATTTGCAAATGACGAACCCAGATTCAATGCCTGACACCTTAACGGTCAACTCCCCACACCCCCGAGCCCAGTAAGGAGTGTTACCTGAGTGCTGAGTCAGGAGTAAGCTCTGAGCACATCTGGGTATCTCCCCAAAACAAAAACAAAAACAAGAACATAATTTTCTTTTCAAGACATGTTCTCCTTTGGAAAGTACTCTTCTTGTTTGTCTCTGTCTCTTTGTTTTTTTCCACTCTGGATAACTCTGTTCTATCTCGAACAAGCCATTTCTCTCTCTACTGCCCCATCTTTCTAATAAAAACAATCTTCAGCCACACACACACACACACACACACACACACGCACACACACACACACACACACACACACATTTCTCAAATTGAAGCATTGAAGCAATGTAGTTTGGTTCTAAAAGGTAAATGTGTGATTTGTGTATAAAGAAAAATAAAGGTGTCATTACTAACTACTGAGAAACTGATATTGCTATAAGCATATATTTCTTCTTCTTCTAAGGCCAAACCTTTTCCCAAAATGATGCACTGACCTGCAGTTACTGCAGTGGTTCTTCTTTCAGGATGTCATAAAAAATAAAAGAACAAAAAAAAAGAAAACTAAAGGCTGGCTAGATAGTACAGATGACAGTAGGGCACTGCTTTGCATGTTGCTGACTTGGATTTCATTCCTTGCAACCCATATGGTCCCCTAAGACCCTCCAGAGTTAAGCTCTGAGCAATGTGGTGGTGATCCCCAAACAAAAATCCTACAAAAAACTAAATAGTAGTATCCTGGAAATAAATATCTTTTATATTTCTCTGATAATAAAGGACCTTATTCTGCTATGTGTTCTAATTTCTCTATAGACTAAATGAGGAGAAATACCTTCCCTTATACACAGTAAAAATTGTTATATCAAGAACTGAGCCATAGAAATTAATAAATATAATAATCATTCCTCCAATAATATCTAAATAGTAATAATGTACCCATATTATTATCTCATATTATTATTAGAATGGCATATTATTATCTCATTCTTACTTTGGACAAAATGGCAGGCTAACGAATATAACCTGCCCGCAAGGCAGAGTCTGGCAAACTCCCCGTGGTGTACCCAATATGCCAAATACCAGTAACAATGATGGGTCTTATTGTCCTAACCCTGAAAGAGCCTTTACTATGGCACTTTTTAAAAAATCTCAGGGCTAGGACAAAGGAGACATTAGTGGGATCTGCTCGAGGCAATCGACGAACAACAGGATAGTCGTGATCGTGAATAATGTACCCATTATTAATTGATGAGAGGAAATTAAAGCGTATTTATACCTGGGGTGTGGCAAAACTATTTACTTGATTCCTCTGCAAGTTTAACAATACATTAAGCTTACAGCATCAAATATGTAATTCAATAAAATATTTGGAGTATAATTTTACATATTAATGTATCTTTAAACTATAAGTATAAGTTAAGATTCTATTAATTTTCTAATATCATGAGGTTCATGGAATTCTAATTTGATGTAATTATACTGAAACTAACAATATAACGTATACCAATGATGAATGTACTTGGATTTGAAATAGGTCTATCGAATTAAAGGAAAACATTAATGCCTCAAAGAATTTTATGCTCCATTAAACTAAAATGAGTTTAAAAAGTTATATTAAACTTTTTGAGAATTACTCAAATGTGTTTCTTTATTTTTATGTGATTATATATGATATTTATATGTATATTTTATTATTAAAGCACACTATTGATATACTTAAAATTATAAATTATAAGAGGTATATTCCTATATAGTTTCATGTAAGTAAAATTTTTTGCTCACTTGAGGTTCATTTTATTCTAAACTATTAAACATAAGTACTAGTCATTCGTTTATAACTACAGGTAAGTCTCTATGATTTTCTTTATCTTTCATTTTTATAAAAAAAATTATTATTTCATTTATAAAAGTTAGATTTATATCATAACATTTACATAGTAACTGACATATTTTTGTATTGAATGTAGGTCTTAAAAGATGACAATTTTTTAACTGCTTATTCAAACAGGTTTTAGTCCTGTATAGATTGATGTTCATGGTTTCCAATAAAATCCTAGTTATCTGCTATAGTAGTTCAAGATATGACTGTTATAGGTCATCAGAAACATTTCTAATCATGATTTATGGCATTCATAAAAACAGTGAGTACTTTACAGAGGAGGGAGTGTGACTTAAAGTAGATTATTTGCACTCTATGTTCTTTGCTTAAACAAACAGGAATTATACTAGAGAAGTCTTAAGTTAGATGGTGAATCATAAACAAAACCATAAATGAGCTGCAGAGAAAGGCAGACAGCATCCTCTGACATTGAAAGTTATTACTGTATTACAGAAATTGACACTGCCTTGATTAGTAGTTTCCTTAATTTAACTGTTCCATGCAACTCTCCTTTATGTAACAAATGACTATTAAATTTAATTATATATATTCACAATATATCAGTACGCCAAAACAAATTGAGATAAAAACATAATTACTTGTATAGTAAATAAATTATAATTGATTTCTTGTAATATATATCTAATATCTTTCTTGCTTGCATCTTGGTGTAAAATAATTGAATAATTAATAATTATAGGAGCGACAGGTTAATTTTACGTTGATACTATTTACATATGAATCAAATCAGCACTGTGAAAATTCCTAATAAACTTGTAACACTATAGAAATAAAACATTTGGCACTATCTTTCCCAAGACCTGAAAATATTAATGAATGACAATATTGCATTATAATTTCAAAGTCTTAAAATAAATTTAGTAAATTAGAAAGTATTTACATAGTACAATTTTAGATATTACCTGTAGAACTTAAACCGAGAAACAAGTTTTCTTAAAGAATCTTAAAAGACTTGTTTTCAAATGCTAAAGTCATAGAAAATGTCCTACAAATTCAATTTTATTTTTCAATTCTTTATTTTATTTATATATTATTTTTTCATTGTTTCAGGGGCACATGTGGCTATATTCAGGGCTCTGCACTCAAGCATCACATGTAGATGGTTCCTGGTACCATCTGGGTTGACAGGAGTTGGCTATGTGCATGGCCGGTGCCTTAAGCTCTGCCGGAAAGCTTGACTCCTGGAAACTTTTGAAAACTAAAATCTATTTTCTAATTAATTAATATATTTTCTGTGCTATCGCTCCACAGCGGTAGGGCGTTTGCCTTGCACGCAGCCAACATGGCCGACCTGAGTTCGATTCCTCCACCCCTCTCAGAGAGCCCGGCAAGCTACCAAGAGTATCTCGCCTGCACGGCAGAGCCTGGCAAGCTATCCGTGATGTATTCGATATGCCAAACACAGTAACAACAATGTCTCCAATGGAGACGTTACTGGGCCCGCTCAAGCAAACCAATGAACAACGGGAGGACTGTGACCGTGACCATGACCGTGAATATATTTTCTAAAAATGAGTCAGCTACTAGATATTTTTGTAAATGGAGTTACATTTTTTTTACTCAAAAGGAATTTTCTGAAGAGTAAGTGTTCCAAAAATACTAAAAGAAATGACCAAATAGATAATGAGGTAATGAAAATGAGAGAAAGTAACCAATTTAAAATTATAGAATTTGAGATACAGTAAATAAGATAATGGTGAGCTACTTCTAGAGAACTTAGTGTAGATAATCTTAAAGAATACCATTTTCTAAGTAATGGGGATAAGTATAAGTATCAGAATGTTACCAGAATCTAAAATAATGCAAAATAAAGGCTCTACGTTCAGTTAAATGTTTCACTGTGTTATTAAGATATTTTTAATTTAATTTTTTAGGAGGGCCATATATGGCAATGTTGACCAGATGAATATGACTTTGGGGAAGAAAATTCAGGTGACTTTCAGGGGGAAATTCTATTTCATGATTGCTTTTAAAATAAAGGTTCAGGATTATCATTCTTATTTATTTTTATTGTTTTTTATGGTCATACCCGAAGATGCTCGGGGCATCTAGCTTTGTATTCAGAGATCATTCTTGGGGGGCTCAGGGGAACCATATAGGGTGCCAGATTGAACCAAAGTCATTCTTAGGCAAGACAAGCTCCCTACCCACTCTAACTCTCTACTCCCTTAGATGACCACCTTTAAGTTTTTGATCAATGAATGCTATGATCATAAGAGAAAATGAATAAAAATATGCTTTTGGAATTAAACATGGACCAGTCATACATATGGCAAGTAATTGACCACTATCTTCCCTCACCAACTACTTATTTTGAAATTTCTATGTTGTCTCCTATTCTCTTTCACGTGATAGCTTGTGACTACAATACTTACCATTTTATTGAATTCAATTATATTAGCTTTGTTCCACTTCTGAATCACTGTTTTTCTATACCTAGAATGAAACTGGACTGCAAGAATGATATCACATTAAGTAATCACTGACAATATGAACCTGAATTATTCTAAATAATTATAGTAAAAGACGATAATTCTAAAGATTATGTGCATTTGTACCCCTATATCAACGTGCTACATTTTAACAATACCAAATAAAACAATATGCATTTTCCACACTAAGTAAATCATAACACAGTTTTCAAAAATTTTTGCTATAAGATAATGTGATTATAATAGTGTTTATGCTAATGTACCACCAACAAAATTTTTAAATCTTCAGTACTAAACTTGAACCCCTTCTTTCCAACCTCTTCATTGTCTCCCCAACCTCCACTTTGTAATCTCAATTCTGTTGCCAAAGTCAAAAGTTTATTTTCATTTGAGACTAAATGTTCTTTCGCTTTATTTCTTTATATACTACCTATGAATGAAATCCACCAATATAATTGTGAACTTTATCCCCTTAAAAATCTCTTTTTAAAGTACATTATATAATAATTAGTTACAGTATGATTATTTATTAAATTGTAATTTATACATATACAAAGATCTCCATTTACTTAATGACATTTTATCTTGTGTTCCTATAAAACAACGTAAATTAAAATTATTCATAACACTTTAAATATACAGTATGATCAAATACGAAATACATTTACAATTAAAACTAAATAAGGATTTAATATCACCAGCACAAAACACATTTCTAATGTAATATATAATATGTTAGTATTGTTTTAGTCACAGTGAACATAAATATTTTGCATCTAATTAGAGCCTCAGTAATTTTCATTATTCTCATAACAGTATGACTCAGATGATTTTTTAATGAAAAGCCTTGTTTTCTATCAAAAGAATTTAAAACAGTAAGTAACAGCAAAATATTTTAAAATAGAGAACTTTGACCTTCAAGCTAGGTCAATAAGTAGGACACTAGGGGCTGGAGCAATAGCACAGTGGGTAGGACGTTTGCCTTGCACGCGGCCGGCCCGGGTTTGATTCCTAGCATCCCATATGTTTCCTCGAGCACCGCCAGGAGTGATTCCTTAGTGCAAAGCCAGCAGTTAACCCTGAGCATCGCTCTGTGTGACCCAAAAAGCTAAAAAAAAAAATAGAAGTTTTATTATATTTCTGAAGTGAGAGCTATATTATTAAAATTTTAAATTTTCTGTTCACATTCTGAGAATATATATATGTATATACATATATACACATACATATCTTTCTATATATGTATGTATATTCTTCATGTTGCTGTAGACATTTTCACAAACCTATATTATTGGTATTATTGGTATTTAATGAAATCAGCATGTTGCAACAAAATATTAAAGACACAAATGTGTAATACTAACTCCCCCTACCTTCCCATCTCACCCACAAAACTTAAGTAACCACTTAAAAATGCTCATCCAGGGGCTTGACTGATAGCACAGGGGGTAGGGTGTTTGTCTTGCATGTAGCTAACCTGGTTTGATTCCCACCATCCTATATGGTTCCCTGAGCACCACCAGGAGTAATTCCTGAGTGCAGAGCCCGGAGTTACCCCTGAGTATCACCAGGTATGACCCAAAAAGCAAAAAAAAAGAAAGAAAGAAAAAAAAAGAAAGGACTCATCTGACCTCTAAAGACAGGAATCCCTAGCACTCTGTGCTGTCATCCTCAGCGTGGCTGGGTATGCACTGCAGGACCTGGGCACCTCTGCACCTCATACCCTAGCACAGTCCCTCTGACCTGTTTGACCAAGAGGTACCAGGGGTGTCCTCCAGGTTCATTAGGCAAGACTGGAAGTGCCCTTCCAGTTCTATTCAGACACATATTAACTCTCTTATCTATTCTTGGGTTTGGGGTTTTTTCGTTTGTTTATTTCAGATTGGTTTTATTTTTGTTTTGTTATACCTGGCCATGTTTGCTATTTCTCACTGGGACTTATTTCCAGTGCTGCTCTGAAGACCTTGAAGTGCATGGCATCAAAATTGGGGCTCCTGCGTGCAAACTATCTTCCGTAGCCCTAGAAGCTATTTTCCTTACCCTTCTATTCAGATATCCATCTATCTATCTATCTATCTATCTATCTATCTCCTTTATTATTGTCCTACACTGCTGAGACTCATGTAAACAGTTGCACTGAATACATTCTAGAATCCGCACATTGGGGTCCATGAAACAAAACCAACTCAAGCACTTCTCAGACCACACCTGTTCCCATCCTTTTTCCTTCTCCACTGACTCTGTAATGACACCAACAGGAGGGGCAGAGCTTGCCTGGCAAGGGGACAGTTCCAAGAGGGTGGGTATGCCCCTCAGCCAAGAGCCTGGGCTGGAACATGCGGACACTAGGGCTTAGCAGAGCCCTCCAGGACAAACCAGGACACAGTGGCTGGACGACGGCCCAGCTCTGGGGGCACATGGACAGTCAGGGCCATCCTGTAGGACAGGAGTATCTTCAGGCAGAGGTGAGTGAGGTACAGTTAGAAAGCAAGGAGTTCATCCCCTCAGATGCTCTGGTACTTCTCTGTGTCTTCAGGAAACACTTTAGAGAGCTCTTGAATCAACAGGCTCTTTAGTTTGTTCTGGGAGTCGATCTTACCTTTGTGTTGCTGGTTCTTGGCAAGTGCTGTCTCCAGGCACTCTTGGGTGTAGACCTGGAGGTCAGGCTGTGACTATGTACTCAAAAACTTCTAAAGACACGGTGATATCAGAGAGCTACTATCTGCATTTGGCACTGTCCTGTAAACCAGTGATGATGAAATTCAGCTTCTGGTAGAGCCCCACCTGGCTGCGGGGCTGGAGGCTGCCGAATGACGCTCAGCTTCTGATGTTCTTCACCAACTTCTCCAGGGGTTCTTCCAAGTGGTCAAACTTCTCTGCCATGACCATACAAGGCCCTTAATTAAGATTTTTAACCAAAAGTCCCTACAATCTTAGGGCACTCTCAAAACTGAACTTGACTATGGAGACTATCAAACCCACATAGGTCTGAGAAATAAAGAATACAAAAAGACTAAAATGAGTGAATGAAGATGCACTGTAGCACTGTCCTCCCATTGTTCCTTGATTTGCTTGAGCAGGTCCAGTAACGTCTCCATTGTGAGACTTGTTGTTACTGTGTTTGGCATATAGAATACATCACAGGGAGCTTGCTAGGCTCTGCCGTGCAGGCGAGATACTGTCAGTAGCTTGCCGGGTTCTCTGAGAGGGGTGGAGGAATCGAACTCAGGTCAACCGGGTCGGCTCATGCAAGGCAAATGCCCTACCCACTGCTTAATGTACAACCAGAAGCTATAAGCATTAAATATTACCCAGTGGGGCATTTGAGCACAAAAATTTGATAAAAGCTAAAGTGAGAATGGCACAGAAAGACCATCTAAAAAGGTACTCAAGAAAATCAACAATTATAACATCTCGTTTGTTTGCAATGAACAAAACCAGACTGGAGTCAATTAAAACACAGTAGTAGTTCAGAAAACAGTGGGAGTTGATGATCCACCAAGAAGGAGCCTTATAGATGTATGTCTCTATGGGTTATCAATGATTTCCATTCCCTTTATTACTCAGTTTTCTTTTTTTAAGATCACCAGGATCTTAAAACTCAATTTCTTACTTAGGACTATGAAAGCTAGAATCTTTGTCTTAAATTATGTATTATGATTATATGACAGAGCATAGCATATTGAAGTGATTATTGAATATGATCTTTACAACTGATATAATATAATCAATATAGCATTGACTAACCTATCACCTTTGTTATACTCTACCATCTAAAAGTCAGAAATAAAGTTGATGTTTCAGGTGTGGAAACTGTATAAAAGTGTGGTCCCTGATAATATATATGGGTCCTCAGACCAATAACAGTGTGGTAATAATATACTCTTCCACACATAAAAAGCAATTTTCCTGCATTAGGAGGGGAGTCTTAGAATAGAATCCAACCTAATTCATACACAGTCAACTTGGAGATAGCATCAGATCCTGCAAGCAAATCGCTCAATCTCCCAAGATTGCTCTCCACTTCAGACTCTAGTTGCAAGCCTGGGTTATTATCTGTTACTGACTGGCTATAGATCAAATGTTCGCAGAACACCATCTCCAGGTACAATTAGTTTGCTGTAGTGGCTTACTGAACTCAGGAAGCAGTCATTGTTTGATCACTGATTGATTACAGAGGAAATAACTCAGGAAATGTGGATGGAAGAAATTCAAAAGGCAAATTACCAGAAAGGAGATCAGTCTTCATGCTCTCTACAGGTGTGCAGTTCTTTTCATATTCCCACGTGTTCAATTCGGAAACACTTGAAGTTCTTTATTTGGGGCTTTTATGGAATCTTTTGTATCTAGGCATTATTGATGAGCTCCTTCGCTACTGAGGACTGATTTCAGTTCCAGTTCCTCTACACTCTGGAGGCATGAGAGTGGAACTGCAAAGGGTAAGCCTCATTTCCAGGCTCTATTCTCCTAGAGATCAATTCCTGTCTTTAGGTGTTTCCCCAAATAACCTAATTAACATAATGAATTATCTTTAACATTTTCAACATTTATGAACTTTTGAATAGCAATTTGGCAGGGATCTGTGAGTCAGGAACTTGAGTAGACACCAAATACGTATGAGAAACTTACACTTTAGTCATTCAAGCTAAAATAGCTATGTCTTCTTCATTGCAAATTTTTATTTCTCCTTAATTACTTCCTATGAGCCACAACATCCTATGTTGTCATCTTAGAGTCCCATTGTTTTTTTTTTATTAGTGAAACACCATGAGGTACAGTTGTACACTTACAAATTTTTGTGCTTGGGTTTTGATTATACAATGATCAAATACCCATCTCTCCACCAGTGCCCATTTTCCACCACCATGGATCCCAGTATCCCTCCCACCCCCATCCCTCCCCCGCATCCCACCCTGCCTCTGTGGCAGGGCATTCCCTTTTTTTTTTTCTCTCTCCTTTTGGGTGTTGTGGTCTGCAAAAGAAGCATTGAGTGGCAAACATGTTCAGTCCATAGTCTACTTTCAACATGCATCTCCCCTCCTGGGAGGATCCTCCAAACACCCTTTATTTGGTGCTCCCTTCTCTATCTGAGCTGCCCTTTCCCCTAGAATGCCCGGCTGGCCTCTAAGCCATGGGGTGATCCTCCTGGTACTAATCTCGGCTATTCTTGGGTATTAATCTCCTATTTTGTCACTTTATGTTCCCCAGATGAATGCAATCTTTTTATGTCTATCCCTCTCTTTCTGACTCATTTTGCTTAGCATGATACTTTCCATGTAGTACCACTTGTATGTAAATTTCATGGCTTCATCTTTTCTAACAGCTACATAGTACTCCATTGTGTAGATGTACCAAAGTTTCTTTAACCAGTCATCTGTTCTTGGGCACTCAGGTTTTTTCCAGATTCTGGCTATTGTAAAGAGTGCTGCAATGAACAAACAAGTGCAGATGTCACTTCGACTATACATTTTTGCCTCTCTGGGATATATTCCCAGGAGTGGTATTGCTGGGTCAAATGGGAGGTCAATTTCTAATTTTTTGAGAATCACCCATACTGTTTTCCAGAAGGACTGAACCAGTCGGCATTCCCACCAACAGTGAAGGAGTGTCCCTTTCTCGCCACATCCGTGCCAGCATCGGTTGCTTTTGTTCTTTTGGATGTGGGCCAGTTTCTGAGGTGTGAGATGGTATCTCACTGTGGTTTTGATCTGCATCTCCCTGATGATTAATGATGTAGAGCATTTTTTCATGTGCTTTTTTGCCATTCGGATTTCTTCTTTGAGAAGGTTTCTGTTCATTTCATTGCCCCATTTTTTGATGGGGTTGGATGTTTTCTTCTTGTGGAATTCAACCAGTACTTTATATATCCTTGATTTCAACCCCTTGTCAGATGTGTATTTGACGAATATCCTTTCCCATTCTGTAGGCTGTCTTTGTATTTGGTCACTGTTTCTTTTGAGGTGCAGAAGCTTCTTAGTTTAAGATAGTCCCATTTATCTATCTCTGTTTTCACTTGCTCGGCCAGTGGAGTGACATCTTTGAAGATACCATTAGCTTCAATGTCATGGAGGGTTTTGCCAACTTTGTCTTCAATGTACCTTATGGTTTCTGGTTTGATTTTGAGGTCTTTAATCCATTTTGATCTTACTTTTGTACATAGTCCCATTTTTTTAAGAAGTAGAATCACTATAAATCAAAATCCTTCACCACGATTCTTCAAATAAAAGACAAATTTCATATGCCAGGGTCATATATTCAAAGTGTCTATCTCCAAATTCATGTTAAAGTATTTATGCTAGTTCTGAAAATAAGGCAATATTTAGAGATGGATTCTTTAAAAACTTGATTATGTTTAATTAGGCTATTGGGATATACACCAATGCAATAAGGCTGTCTGCCTTAAGAATAGGAAACTTATCACATGTATAAACACATATACACAAGTATATAAACAATGTGTTGTAACCAAATGAATATATTATCATCCATAAACCAAGGAGAAAATAGAGAAACTCCTCAGACGAAACCAGCCTTCTAACTAAATTTATTTTTAATTAAAATATGTATAATTATGGTAAAACATGTTTCATTGTCTTGATCATTTAGTCTGTATTACTTTGTTGTTGCAGCACTATAGACTAATAGAGTTGGTAATTAGTTCTATCGTTTTGGGCCACATCTGTAGGTATTCAGGTTTTACTCTTGGATCAGCATCATGCCCATTGTTCTATTTCACCAACCCTTATATAATTAAAGTACTGATTTGATTAAATTTCATGAGAAGGGCTTTTCATAATACAAAGCTCATGTTTAATATAGTCATAAAAAGACATCAAAATAGAACTCAGCATTGAATGTGGACTGTCACTTGCATTGATCTAGGTGGAAAAGCCAAAAAGTTTTAATGATGTGCAATTTTAATGAATTTTTAGACCTTTTGTACTTTGAGGGCTGTTTTAGTAGACAAAATGTGAAAAGTAATTATAGTTAGCATAATTATGACTCAACTCATTAATAATTTATTGTATAATTACTAATTGTAAATTTCTAAAGTTTTAGTGCATTAATCAGTACACATTAAAATTATATTAATTGATCCTAAACACTAGTGATAAAGGGGGGTAACATATAACAAATAATTGTATTTTAAAGTGTATAATAATATCATTGTGCAAAAAAAAAAATAACAGAATAGAATAAGGAATTGTAGGCAGAAAACCTAGATTTTTTGGTTTTGTACTGAGTTACACCCACCCATGGTCAGTTCTTTTTCCTGGTGGTGTTCAAGGAACCATATAATATGCCATGCTTGGAATTTAATCCAGTTGGGTGAATGTAGGGCAAGTGCATTACCTGCTATAATTTCTCCAGCCCAATTTATTTTATTTTGTTTTATGTAATAATAAGTATTGAGAAGTATCCATTTACATATAAAGTTGTAGGAGGAAACAAAGTCAGATCCCACAAGTTGAAGAAAATTAAATTTTTTGTGGCCCAAGAGCTAATAAAATGTTTCTATGACCTAGAGTGCTAAAGAAACAAGAATGTTTCCATAGAGAGTATAGTATAGAGAGTATTATAAATTTATAAGGAATAAATTTTCTAACTTAAAACAGGTCAAGTACCACAAGTGATAAAGGGATTATGAAATAAAAAGTAACAGTCATTAACTGATGATAGAAATGTTAGCTGGCTGAACCTCTCTGCAAACCAGTATGGAGAATTCTCAAAAACTAAAAACAAACAAACAAACAAACTAAAATATTATCCAGAAATTCCACTCTGATATCCATCCAAAGAAAACATACACAGTTGAAAAGATATAGTCAGGGTGATGCTTAGTGTAGTACTATCTGCAATGACCAAGATCTGGAAATAACTCAAGTACACAATGGCAGAAATCTTACCATCTGTTGCAGTGTAGATGGATGGGAGGGTTACATGCAATATAAAGTAATGAGAAGTAAAAATATAATTTACCAAGTGATTTATGAAATATATAAAGAAACAAAGCAAGGGGATGGACAAAGTCTAATGAAAACAAATCCTTAAATTCTGATAACAAAGCTGAGGTTTGTAGGAAGGAATGAAAATATTGCTGTGGACCTTGATGGAGACATATTATCACTTTTGTGCTGTGCCAGGTGTAGTAACACAATATTCATATATATATGTATATATATATTTATAATCTGATTAATAAATATTGTGTTGATATTATTTTCAGTAAATTTCTGTAAGCACAAATATGTTAGGCACTGCTTGGAAAATAGAAAAAACTCTAACCTACCACTGGCCAATGTTTTTTTATTATAATTTGATACAGTTTTACTATTGTAAATAACTGTATTAACTTTTAACATTGTTTATTACAACATGTACTAATTCCTTTTATTTTTCTTTTTTCTTTGGCCTCACTCAGTGGTGCTCAAGTCAAGTGATTCTTGACTCTCAGTCAAGAATCACTTTTGGAGGTACTTCTGGAACATTTCCAGATACAAGCAATCCAACGTAGGTAATTGTTGTGCATGGACAAACACCCTCCCCAATTTACTACCTCTACAGCTCCTAGATGAAATATTCTCTGAGGGAAAAATTATATTTAATTTCTTTCAATATCTCCGATCTTGAATTCGGGCTGGAGCGATAGCACAGCAGTAGGGCGTTTGCCTTGCACGCAGCCAATATGGCCGACCCGAGTTCTATTCCTCCACCCCTCTCGAAGAGCCCGGCAAGTTACTGAGAGTATTTCGCCCGCATGGCAGAGCCTAGCAAGCTACCCATGACGTATTCAATATGCCAAAGACAGTAACAACAAGTCTCACCATGGAGACTTTACTGGGCCCACTGGAGCAAATCGATGAACAACGAGAGGACCGTGACCATGATCTTTCAATATCAGAACCTATGAACTTTCCTTGTAACTAGAATACATAATTGAAGGATCATCCTAAAAATGCACACTGAGTTCAGTGATAAACACTTTAAAGAGCATCACACATACAAAAAGAAGCAGTTGTGTGTTTTGTACTGGAAACACTATAACAACGAATATCAGAAGCAAAATGAAAAACAAAGTAGTATTTGGTTTTCTTGCTAAAGATGCATAGAAGCTTTGTGGTGTATTGCAGTCATGCATACAGTATATTGCTTCCATAGTTGTGTAAATCTATATGTTAGAGTTGTCTGGAATCAAATTATTCTAATATATTTAACAAAATCTTCTCCCCATGAAGAGCTGCTGCTTCTGATATATTGTTTTTTTCTAGGTTAATTCTCTCTTTTTTCATCAGTTACAGATTTATGGTTTCTTATTTCATGCTGGCAGACTGGGCTTGTATTCCCTTCTGTTTTCCAAGCTCTTGTTTTCTTCCTCCAAATAGACTGTCCAGAAAGTTTTTTTCAGGAAGACAAAATTTTCCCATTTGGTTACATCTTTATGTCTAAGACAATTTCACAAAAACACATAGTTACTGTTTTTTTTTTTGGTTTTGTATCTTTTTTTATTTATGCCATTTTTAATTTATTATCATTTAAACTATTAATATATATTTCTGTGCTCTAGATTGCTTTGGCAGATACCAAATCATAATAGGTGCCATTAATCCTTTTTTAATAAACATAAAATATTTGATGACGGAAATAAAAAGAGAGGTATATTTGTTTGTGACCAGATATATGATGTTACCAGCCTCATCAGGGCTCTACCTTCATCAAATTTGCAGCTACATATGAACAAAACATTCTACATTTGAAGTTTGGAGTTAACTAAGTAGTTCTGGCTAAGTCTGCAATAGAGAAAATATGTTCACTTGATGATTAGAGTTGTGATACTCAGGCATACACTAGTAATGAAGCCAAATTCAAAAGCATTAGTCAATTGATTCAACAGTTAATTTGTGCCATATGCATAATTTTGTGATTTATAAAACTATGCTATCTCTAGAATATGTAGTGATTTGTGGAAATCTTATTTGCTGAAGCTCGGGTGGTAATAAGAAAACATGTATGGTACTGGTAGATAATCTTAGTATATTCTATTTTCACCTTTTCACATTCTGAAATAAATTGTTCCTTAATTCTTCAGGTCTGTATTGTACTCCTCTTTCTAAAGCAGCCAAGAACTCTTTTCCATTCACATAAAATTCCTACCAATTATTTAACAATATATCAAATTATCATGTTAAGGAAATTTTGCTTTCTAAAATTTTTGATTGTGTTCATTATGGACATAAATACAGATAATATCAATTACATTTGAGTCCTATCACTTTTGTAATAATTTTAACTAATTTATGATTGATAATTGCTCCCCTCACCAAAAAAAATGCATTTCTTTTTCTTTTCAGGTGTCTAAGTTTCACAAAATAAATCCTAATGGGCTGAAATTGAATTGTTCATAATATTTCAGTTTATAGGAAGAATATTTGTACTATTGTTTTTTATACTCTGTAAGCAGCTTAGTTCCTAGTCTCTGTTCAAAGACATCAGTAGTCTAGAATTTTTCCCATTGCTTTACCTAAGAGTCACCAACCATCTTCTTGGTATGCCATTCAGTTAATTCAGGTTACTCTTCCCATCATATGTTTTCTGTTAAGCAACCTTATTTCAGTTAGTTCACAAGTTTCCTTTGCCAAATAATACAATATATCACAGATTCTGAGGATTCTGAAAGATCTTTGAGGATAGGACTAGAATTATTCTGCCTCTCACAAGCTGTGAGTTATGGGCTGTCAATATATAGACCTGAGACAGAGAATAGTTAAGCACAATAAGTAAAATTTCAGTGCATAGTCATTAGTAAAATATAATTCATTATTGGATACTATTATCATTATTATTACCAGTGTCCTTTTATATTGCAAGTTGGATCAGTAGTATGTAGCAGGAATTTACTAGGTCATCAGAACGGGAAGAGATAGTCAGGTAATATCATTTACAAGTTTGGCCCATGTCTATGTAAAACAGAATCCTTTTTTGGACAGAATGAGAAGTTATAAGAAATTAATGATGATCTGAATTTTTGAACAAATACTTCACTGCAAACAATACATGGAAGAGTAAATAGAAGCAGAATATGCAAATATCAACTACTAATATAGGTCATTTTTTTACATAAAGGAGTTGAGTCACAGATGTCACAACAATGCTGATAAGTGCAAAATGCATAGTGGCAGACTCATCTTCACTATTCAGCAGGGTTTTTTATTCCTCTTCATAAACAAATTTGGGTGCTTGTCCATCAGAAATGTTGAAAACCTAGAAACAGCCATGGAGGTCTGTGTCTTGGTACTCACAGGATAACTCATGAAACAACTTTTAATTTCTCTATTCTGTGTTTTAGTATGAAAACAAGAACTTCTACTTCTTCCCACATATCAGACTCATGGGTCTTTTCAGGTTGTCACTATCATCTTGCATTATTCATGTTATATTGCCACAAATATTAATTTTCAGTGAATAATTACAGACACAACACTTATGACCATAAAATTCAATTAATTCTATTTAAATTATGATTCAGTTGCATCATGTTAATCGTATTTCTTTCAGTAATATCTGGGTGTTCCATTTTCATTTGAAAGTAGTGCTACCATGATAGTCGTTAGTAACTGAAAGAGACAATAGTATAGAACTGTATAACTTGTTTTCACAATAATATTTAAAATAACCAACATCACAGCTCTAATATTCAATTTGACTTAGTAACTAATATATTTTTGATAAAATGGTCATGGTAATGAATTAGACCTTAAGCTACTAAAGCTTAAAAAGCCAGTGTCATGTACCAGTGGGTTTTTCAACTCTCTGTGCTGCTAAAAATAATTTGGGAACCATAAAATCATTGGAGGTATATTTCAGAATTGATTACAAATGAATTATATTATTTGCTATAAAAAGTCTTGTTAATTTTATTAAGATCATCTTTCTAATTATTATTAAATCTACTGAATTATCACCCATCATATTTTTGCTATGGTATTTCTCACATCAGTTTATAATGTTTTATAATGAATTAAATGTAAACCATAATATGAATAAATGCAAAAGTGAATAAAATTTATGTTGCAAAGAACTATTAAGCTATAAAAAATATCAAAAGAAAACTTTCTCACAGAAATTGTGAAATTCCCTTTTTATCTTAGCAGTTGGTGAATTGTTGCTTATTCAAACAATCTACATGGGAAAAATGTCTATTTTTCACTTGAAAAGTGTTAGAAATTCTTGCCTGGAAAGGTACTTGTCATGAAGTTATATACAAATTAAAATATGAACTATGAATAACAGTACCATCTGAACCATAATTGTAGAGAAGTGTTATAATCTGAATCTATGATAACTTTCTAGAAATAATTATACTTTAAGAAGTGAAAACTAGTTTTAATACTTTAAAATTAGTATACCACTTAAGAAATATTAAAGTGACAAAACTAAGGTTACTTGAAGTTGTTTCTATTTTTGTTTTATGAGTAAGAATTAAGCTAACTTGAGCAAGAATTTATAGAAATATCTGAATTACAACTGTAGTTAATTTTAAAAGCACCCTACATATTTAACATTCTAAACTAGTAACTGCATATCTGGTGCAGTCTATATTTTATCTAAAGAGATTTTCATATATTAATCTGTCACTGTCACTGTCTTCCGGTATTTCATCAATTTTCTGGGCTGGGCCCAGTAACATCTCCATTGTGACACTAGTTACTGTGCTTGGCATATCGAATATGTCATGGATAGCTTGCTAGGCTTTGCCGTGCAGACGAGATACTCTTGGTAGCTTACAGGACTCTCCGAGAGGGGCAGAGGAATCGAACCTGGGTCAGCTGGGTGGGGTGTGTGCAAGGCAAACACGCTACTTAGTCTTTTTTGTTATCCAAACATCCCTCTAATCAATATGCACTATCAATGATGGCAAAATTAATGATACTCCCATCTATTAAATATAATAACCTTCAGGCACTCTACTCGTCACTTAAAGTATAAAGCTTAATTAATATCTCAGGTGCCAGTAACATCTCTATTCATCCCAGCCATGAGATTTTAGCAGCCTCTCCTTACTCGTCTTTCTCATTGATTAGAGGCTCTTTCAGAGTCAGGGTAATGAGACCTGTTATAGTTACTGCTTTTGGCATATAGAATACACCACGCGGAGCTTACCAGACGTGGACAGGATATTCTTGGTAGCTTTCCAGGCTCTCGGAAGAAAGGAAGGAAGAAAGGAAGGAAGGAAGGAAGGAAGGAAGGAAGGAAGGAAGGAAGGAAGGAAGGAAGGAAGAATATTTCAGCAAGGAAAAAGTTCTCCAGGAAGAAGAAAATATGTTGTAACAAGTGAGGTAAATATAATTTGAATTTTATATACTATACTAGAATGATTTTTGGTATGCATTAAATTTAGCAAAAAGAACAGCCTGAACCTTTAAAAAACACAGTGATCAAGGATCATTAACCATTCTCTGTGTAAGTTGGAACTGTTGAAAATAGAAGGCAATCTTTTGATCAACTATGCAAAAAGAAAGTATAGTTAGTTCCATGAGAGATTAAAAATAAATAAATAAATGTCTGTGTTGAGGAAAAAGGTGGCTTACTGTAAAATAAATTTGTTAAAAAATGGTAGGTTGTCAAAAACAATAGAATGTATCTTGCTTACAGGGACAAAGTAAAATGTCAGAAGTTAAAGAATACATTATTTTTTTTAAATTTTTTTTTTTATTAGTGAAGCACCATGAGGTACAGTCGTAGATTTACAAATCTTTGTGCCTGAGTTTCGGTCATACAATGATCAAATACCCATCCCTCCACCAGTGCCCATTTTCCCCCACCCCCCCTCCCACCCTGCCTCTGTGGCAGGGCATTCCCCTTTGTTCTCTCTCTCCTTTTGGGTGTTGTGGTCTACAAAAGAGGCATTGAGTGGCAATCATGTTCAGTCCATAGTCTACTTTCAACATGCATTTCCCCTCCTGGGAGGATCCTCCAAACACCTTTCATTTGGTGTTCCCTTCTCTATCTGAACTGCCCTTTCCCCTAGAATATCCGGCTGGCCTCTAAGTTATGGAGTAATCCTCCTGGTGTTGATCTCAGCTAAGGAGTACATTATTTTTTAAGGCATTTTGAAGTAAAAGATCTGAAATCATCTGTAATCATAGTACAAGGAGGTACATACAGCAAACCCAGATTACATCTCTGTCACCAAAAATGGTTCCCTGAGCCTGAGTAAAGTCAGCCGCCGCCACCCCCCAAAAAAGGCAAACAATAACTTTTGACACTTAATCACTTAATCACTTAACTTCCCGTTAGTCATCGATTTGCTCGAGCGGGCGCCAGTAACGTCTCCATTTGTCCCTGTCGTGTGCTAGTGTAGCCCAATGGCATCTGTTCGCTCTGGGAACATGAAGGGCCTCAAACCGATCGTTCATGATCTTCACAAAGAAGTCTGACCATCTGGAAGGTGGGCGGTCACGCGGTCTTTTGACATCCCATGAAATCCAGTCAGTAACAGCTCTAGTCCAGCAGTCGTCTTTAAATCTCATTACGTGACCAGCCCATCTGATTTTCGACACCTTGGCAAATGAGACAGCGTCCCTGATTCTTGATCGTCCACGGATGTCAGAACTCCGGATTTTTTTCTCTCACTTGAGTGAAACGTGATATTCCAAGCATAGCTCTTTCTATTCTTCTTTGGGAGACCTGAATAGCATTCTCATCTTGTTTGCGTAGGGCCCAGGTCTCTGAGGCATATGTTAATGCAGGAACAACAGTGGAATCAAAGAGATGTGCCCGGAGTCTGAGGTTCTTCGTCCTCTTAGCTATTTCTTCGACGTTCTTGAAGGCGTTCCAAGCCGCTCTCTTCCTCCTGCGCAGCTCGGGTGCCAGGTCATTTGTCATGTTGACCTCTCGACCTAGGTACACATAGCTGTTGCATTCGGAGATGATCGTTCCATTGAGAGCTAATGGGGCGTCAGGAACAAGGCTGTTTCTCATAAACATTGTCTTCGTAAGATTCAGCTATAGTCCTACCTTTCCACATTCACGGTCAAAGTCGGCCAGCATTTGTGCCGCTTGGCTGATGTTTGGTGTTATTAAAACAACGTCATCAGCAAAGCAGAGGTGGTGTAGTTGCCAACCATCTATCTTCAGTCCCATTCCTTCCCATTCCAGTCGTCGCATGATGTTCTCGAGGGTGGCACTGAAGAGTTTCGGTGAAATGGTATCACCCTGCCGCACCCCTCTCTTGACATCAACGATCACTTCTTTGTAGAATGGTGAGATCCTGGTAGTGAATCCGCAATACAGCTCACGGAGGATCCTGATGTATTGGGCTTGAATGCCCTGATTGGCTAGGGCTTCAATGACCGCTTCCGTCTCAACAGAATCAAAGGCCTTCTTTAAATCAATGAACATTAAACAGAGTGGCATCTTGAACTCCCGAGAAACCTCAATGAGCTTGGTTATTGTGTGGATATGGTCGATGGTGCTGAATCCTTTGTGGAACCCTGCTTGCTCGCATGGTTGTCCTTCATCTAGTGTTCTGCCAATCCTATTTAGGATGACTCGAGTGAACAACTTGTAGATGACAGACAATAGGCAGATCGGGCGATAGTTGCCAATGTCATGGATGTCTCCCTTCTTGAACAGTAGTACGGTCCTGCTGGTTTTCCATTGGGACGGAAGCTTGCATTCAGGTAGGTAGCGAGTGAAGAGCCGAGCCAGTGTATTGATGAGTACTGACTTTTGGCACATTAGGTTTTTTATTATAAAAAACATGATACCAACTACATTGACAACTAAATTGTTCATAACCTTTTCTACAAAGAATATGTAGAATAATTCATTAACACAAAATAGATTTATTCTAAATATCATTACAGATTTCACCATTTACTTGAAAAAATAATTTTAACACTTATGATTTTTAAAAGATAAAATTTTCGAACAAAAAATGTATGCCAAGTCAACATATGGTTTCACAACTTTATGTGAAGATTCATCTAGCAATGAAACATCTCATTTTCCCTCAATTGTAGTAGTAAATTTCTCTACTTTTTTAGTTTTTTTAAATGAAAAATGACATAATATATTGTTTTCAAATGACTTAATTTATGTATACATTGTAAAGTGATCACCACAACAAATCTGTTTAAAAATCCATCTCAATCCAAATTAAACAGTCTTGACCTCATTTATACATTTTGACAATCTTCAAACCCTAAAAGTCTCCAGTTTTTAGTCATGAATCGTTTGTTTTTAAGTTTGTTTTATTTTGTTTTAATTTTAACTTCCATTACTATTTGATATTATTGCTTTAAGAACATCCAAAATTTTCCACAATAACCTTTACTTATTCTTAATGATTATGTAGCATTCCATCATACGTATAGATTTATGTCTATTTATATGTATAACAGATTTAGCCATTTTCCTACTTATATATGTTTATATATAATTATCTCCATATCTTGGCTATACTGAATAATGCTAAAATGAATAGAGGAGTAAATTTTTATTTTTAAAACAATTACTTAACATAAAAATTTGAAGTAATATTTTTAACATAATATTGTGAAGGTAATACTTTCAGTTTTCTTTGTTTACATATTTTAAGTTTGTTTATACATTTTCTACATATGTAAGGTAAAGGTAAAGGCCCTCCCATTGATCGTCGATTTGCTTGAGCGGGCCCAGTAATGTCTCCATTGGAGACTTTGTTGTTACTGTGTCTGGCATATCGAATACGTCACGGGGAGCTTGCCAGGCTCTGCCGTGCGGGCGAGATACTCTCGGTAGTTTGCCGGGCTCTCCGAGAGGGGCGGAGGAATCGAACTCGGGTCATATGTAAAGTTAATTTATTTGACATTTTACTTATTTCTTGATATAGTCTTGTACGGCTATGTACATCCTTTGTTTTTCAGGTGCAATGGAGTCTGGTTAGTTGCATTTAATTTTTCATTATTGCCTTTTTAATTTTCTTGATATAATGGTTGTTCAAAACATGTTGCTTAATCTTCATATTTTTTCAGTTTTTTAGTTTTATTCTTGTACTTGATTCCTTATTTTATACTATTATAATTGAAAATATATTGGTACGATTTCAATTTTTGTTGTTTTGTTTTGGTGCCTGACCTGGTGATATTTAGAGATTATTCCTTCCTTGTACTCATACATCACTTCTTTGGTATTCAGGGGACCAAATGGAATGCCAGGGATTGAGCCTGAGTGGGCCAGGTGTAAGGAAAGCCTCATACCACTGTACTTTTTCTGAAGCCCCTTTATAATTTCCTTTTTTTTAAATTTATTTAGGTATTGTTGTGTCCTGCTATATAGTTTAGTCTGGAAAATATTCCAAATATTCCATGTGTGATTGAAAGTGATGTGCATTTGGCTTTTGTATGGAATATTCCAATCATAGACAATAAATCAAATTGATGAAATATATCATTGGGTTAAACACACACACACATACACACATACACACATACACGCGCACACACTGTTTTTTTTTTTTTTCCCCAGATCACACCTGGTGATGTTCAGTGCTTACTCCTGACTCTGCATTCAGGAATTATTCCTGGCAATGCTTGGTTGCTGGGAATAGAACAAGGGTTAGCCACATATCAGGAAAATTCCTTACCTTCTTTACTCTCTCTCCAATCCCTGGATTATTTATTAAGACTATGTATATTTTCAATATTCCAATTCTGGGAAAATATTATTTTATTATATTGATGCATTTTTCATATACTTTGTCTTTTTATATTTTTTGCACATCATTTGTTTAAAGTCAATTTTGTCTGCTTTGGATGTAACTATTCCAACATTCATTTTATTTCCCAATGTATAAAAGCCATTTTTCCCCATAATTTCATTTTATCTTTGTGTGCTTTTAATCTAACATTTTTTAAGCAGGAACTACATTGAATTTAAAAAAATAAAACATTGTTTTATTTAACAGCAAAAATTCTGTTACTCTATGTCCTTTTAGCAGAGAATTTATTCCATTTATATAGAAAAGGATTATTGATAGGTAGGTACTTATTGATGTCTCTCTTTTAAAATTAGTTTTTGGCTTATCAGCTTCCAGAGTTTAAGCTTCTACTTTTAAAATATGTCAATATGTGTGACCCTGTAGTGCTGCAGTCACAAACCTTGCTGTCCTCCAAAGAAGGCAACATAGGTGTCCCCCTTGCAATAATCAAGAATCTCGATGAGATTATAATCGCCTTCTGGGAAGTAACGGTGAAGGGCAAAAGGTTAATTAATAGATATTAATAGTCTCTGGTCTCTATTTCTTAGAGTTAGTCTGGCTTCAATTGAGTCATAATATGAAAGAGTTTGGGAAGGACGAGTCCACTGTTTCTAAGAGGACAAGAATAGAGTAAAATGACACAAACCAGCTCTGGTTTTACTAAAGTAGATAAAACATATAAAAATTGACACTGACACCAGGGAGTTAGTAGAATGGTTAGTGTCCTTGCCTTGCATGCAGCCAACCTAGGTTCCATCCTGACATATGGTTCCCTGAGCATTGCCATGAGGTGATCCCTGAACACAGAGCCTGGATTATGCCCTGAGAATTGCCAGGTGGACTCAACACCATCCTCCTTCCCAAAAGAAAATGGCAATCAGCAATAATTTTTTTCTCAGTTAAATCCTCCTTGCATGTTCCCCAATGCAACTATTTTAATATTAACTAATAAATCTCCTTAATTATGATTTGGGCTCTTAATCAAATTGCTGTTCTCTGTTGATTACCAAAGAGAATTATTTCAGGGCTGGAGTGATAGCACAGCAGGTAGGGCATTTGCCTTGCACGAGGCCGACCTGGGTTTGAGTCCTCCATCCCTCTTGGAGAGCCCGGTAAGCTATCAAGAGTATCCCTGCTGCACAGCAGAGCCTGTCAAGCTCCCCGTGGAGTGTCTGATATGCCAAAAACAGTAACAACAAGTCTCACGATGGAGACATTACTGGTGCCCACTCGAGCAAATCGATGAACAATGAGAGGACAGTGCTACAGTGCTACCCTTTCAAGATACTCTCAATTCCTCATCAACTCTGGCTCTCATGGAACATAAAATTACTATTCAAATTTAGAGATTGTGTGTGTGTGTGTGTGTGTGTGTGTGTGTCTGACTGTCTATCTGTCTGTGTCTGTGTCTGTTTGCCTGCCAGACAAAGTTAGTGGACACACAGATATATTTGGAGTGCTTCCAGTACAGGTCTCAAATATTAGGAGGCCTTGATGTGACTGCAAAATCCTCACTTTGGGCTAATAGTCCATTCCCTCCCAATTTTAGTTTGACACATCAGAGGAGGAATTATTGCTGAGATTATGTGTCTGCATTTTCTATTTGTTTTTCTATAATAATTTCTTGCCTTATCATGGGCGGTGATACAACCCCTTTTCAGACATTTATTTCATTTCTCTCCATAGTTTTATATCGTGCCTGTCAAAGGAGGTAAGCATAGGATTTTATTGATTTTATTGTGATGTTGTTTTGAACCACGTTCTGTTCTTATTATTTTAACTTATTCACTAAATTGTCATCTACACAGCAGTGTTCCAAATATTTTTTTTAATGACAGAAAAATTGTATAGTCAGGACAGAACTAGATTTTGGCTTTTTGCTTGGTTTTGCCTTTGGCGGTACATGTGGCAATGTACAGAGATTATTTCAGGCTCTGGAGTCAGGGATCACTTCTGGAAGGTTTGTGGTACCAGATAAGAAGCTGGTAATCAAAACTCGGTCTGCTGTATTCACAACAAGTGCCTTATCTGCTTTATTACCACTATGGCTCCCAGAATTTGGTATTTACTAGGAAATTTAATTATGCAATCTTGAAATGTGCTGAAAAAAAATACATACCATGTAAAGTACATTCAACATTCATCAATAATCATAACAGTTTGGTAATTATTTAAATAAAATATTTTCATAACATCTCATCATAAAGACATTTATTTAAATGAACTTAATTAGTGTACTTTCAGATTCATTAAGCTTAATTTATTCAGTTGCTATTGTGCTATATCACCATGTAATAAAGCTATTACAAGCACTTTAACTTGAAAATAAATTTACTAATTGATTGTAATAAACTATGGGAAACCCAGGCACATATTACTAAAATAATTTTATTTAATTTGATTTGTCTATTTCTTTTTATAGATTAAGTTACTATGTGTGTTGAAAAACAAAATGCTACAAAATTCAATTTACAGATTAACTATTCACTTGAAACTTGAACCAGATATCATGATAAAACAAATGCTATAACCAATTAAACACATACCATAATATTTCCAAAAATTATGTATACTACTTTTTCAAATATATATCTGTTCTTATTAGTTATTTAATTTGGACATAGTTATGAAATGTGAATAAGGATAAGTGTTTCTCCAGCTTAAGAAGACATTTGGGAGCTGAAGTGATAGAACAGCAGGTAGGGCGTTTGCCTTGCATGTGACCGACCAGGGTTTGATTCCTGCATGCCTCTCAGAGAGCCTGGCAAGCTACCAAGAGTATCCCGACTGCACGGCAGAGCCTAGCAAGCTCCCAGTGGCATGTCTGATATGCCAAAAACAATAACAAGTCTCACAATGGAGATGTTACTGGTGCCCGCTCCAGCAACTCAATGAACAATGGGAGGACAGTGCTACCATGAGTCAAGCTGGAGTTGGCCTAAGCAAAGCAGTCACTCAATCCTTGTGCTATCTCTCCAACCAAGTTATTTTATTCCCTTTTTCAAATCATTAAAAGGAATAAAATACTTACTTAGCAAGTAGCTAAGATGGTGAAATAAAGATCACTTGTTATCTCCCCCACAATCACAGCAAACTAACACCAAAATATAATTAATTTACCCAGAAACTAACCTGAAACTGCAACCCTTGCCAAAAAATAAAGAAACCAAACCCATAGTGGGTTTGAGATAGATAAGACAATAAGAGATAGCTAGTGTGTGAATTTACTCTGGGAAGAGATATGGATTCCACCCAACAACTAGTAGTGCAATCTTAGGATGCTGAACTTATTGCAAAGTGACCTCTTGAATACTTTACTCAACTTTCCATATGGTTGGGTTGCTAGAAACCATAGTGGATTTTATTTCTCCTAATAACAGACCCTATTTGGGCCAGAAAGATAGTACAGGTGTTAAAGTACTTACCTGACACACAGCTGACCCAGGTCTGATTCACAACATGCATGTGATCTTCTGAACTCCAACAGGAGTGTTCCTTGAGCATGAAACCAGGAGTAAGGACAGAGCACAGAATGCGCTATGCATCTAAAGCAGAACTAATTGAGAAGGGAGCCCCAGTGCAGGCTATTTTCTTGTCAACTTATGATCGGTAGAAAAAGTTGAAAGAATACAGATAGGGGGATCCTATGATGAGTTGTTCTCCTTCTGGTCTTTCTCCTTTTTCTCCTTCTCCTTCTTTCTCCTTCTTCTTCTTCTCCTCCTTCTCCTCCTTCTCATTCTTCTTCCTCCTTCTTCTATTTCTCCTTCTCCACCTTCTCCCCTTCCTCCTCATAATGTTCCTCCTTCTTTTTCTCCACCTTGTCGGTGTTACCTTCTTTGCCCTCTACCTTCTGCCTTCTGCTTCTTGATAAACTAAAAAATATACAACAACAACAACAACAACCAAAAAAATAATGCATTGCCTTGTCCTGGGGGCTGAAAAGTTAGTACAGCAGGCACTTGCATTGCATTCTGCTGACCTGATTGGATTTCTAGCATCTTGAATGTTCCTTGAGAGCAGAGTGAGGAGTAAACTTTGAGCACCATCAATTGTGACTCTCCAAAAACAAAAACAAAATAAATTTCCTATTCCTACCAGAAGTAGCCCAAAGGCATGAGAACTGCAGCCCTTTTAGATGCAAATAATGAGCTCTTTGATGATAGAGAGAATGAGACACCTAGATGCAGAAAATGATAAAAGAAAATAAGAAGATTCAAGAGAATCTAAGGGTGATGAAATGTGAAAAGGGACATGAATGTGAAAAGAACATCATGAGTCCAAGGGTGTTAGCCTGTGTCAACACCTGTAAAAAACTATGCACACAGAAGGTTGTGTGTTCGTGGGCTCTCTGGACAGCTCTATCTCACCACGTGTGTTCAGTGCTCTAGAGCCGCTGTGTTTGGCTTGGATCCGGACGGCTGTTGTCCAAGGGCAGACGAAGGAAGAGATGAGGGCCAGGCCGGTTGATCTTTGTAGCAGTTTATTACAAGGAAGTTTATCCCATAGAAGAAATTTATGTTATGGAGGGCCTAGGTTCTCTCAAGCACAAGTTCTCCTTGCTAGTCTCTCCATGGTTCATCTTTCAGCCTTTCTCTCTCATTCTCCAGCTCCCTTCTAGTCTGGGCTGACACTACACCCAGTCAGGTAGCCAAATCAACATAAGAAAGCCCTTCCTGACTGCCCAAGGGCAAAATACCTCTTGAGGTGTTTTTCTCTTTTCTTCAGTCCAATAAACTATCAACTATTCCTGAGGTTATGCAGGAAGGACAGAACAGTGTTATCCTACATACACCCAGATTAACTTTTCTCTATACAGATAACTACAGACCAAGGCAGTCTGGAACAAACTTTGTAATAAAAAAATAACTTAGAAAAGGCATCTGGGGCTTATTATCTACAATGAAGATTGGCTCACATTTCAAAAGAAAAGTTCACCTCACTCTCCTGGAGAAACTTTATTCCCTCTTGAACACATCTCTCTCTCTTTTGACCCTCGTATTTCTATAAATAAATATTTTTCATAGCATAATATGTATTTGAGTCTTTTTCTATCACTGGTTTTAGGCTAATTTTAATATGTTGCCAAGTGTCCTGTCTACCATATTCTATCTATGGTTTTTCTAGACTGCTTTAGCTTTTAAGAATCAGCAATTTAGACAGAAGGATGGGAGATAAATCTGCTGAGTTAGTTTTTATGATTCAATAGACAACTGAAAACTGATACTTTGCATCTACTAGTTAAGTAAAAATCACTGATTTTATATAGATTTGTTTGGGATTCTTATGCATATGCCTTTGAGACATGGTGAGCAATTTTATTCATCCGTCATTAATATCAGACTCAAAAATTCATATCTAATTTCCACGTTTTAAAAGGCAACACAATTATTTGACATCAAATTTAAGATGGCTATATTCTAAACGCTATATTCTCCATTCTTTCCTTTTTAGTTCCTCTGGTATTATGGATAATTTGTACAAAAGCTATAGTTCAGTTAAATTTTAATCCTAATAAAATTGTAAAGATGCATTGAAAAAAATAAACACGACACCTTTTTTCTGTTTTGTTTTCATAGCTATTCTGCTATTCTACTTGTTTTCCATGTTGAAGATTGTAGTGAGTGTGTGTGTGTGTGTGTGTGTGTGTGTGTGTGTGTGTTTTAACTTTAATAAATTTCTGCCCCTATCTAATTTTTTTTTCAACAATCAGGTTTCTAAATTACCAAAGCAATAAAATTTAGTATCTGTGTACACAAATTACACATGGAGCTCAGGCATGCATGATAAAGATAAAAGGGTAATAGGAAGTGGAATCAAAGTTTATTAAAATATAATTTTATGCCTGATTTGGTTAGAATTGGCCTGATTTCATTTGCACTTCACATCAGCAGCTGCCAATTTAGTATAATTTGGAACCATAAATTATTGATGACAAAATATAATTAAATCTCTTATCAAGTATAAGAAACTTTGAAGTGCTTTAGTGTTATAAAAAGAAAGAAAAATCTTGTGACACATACTCAAGTTAAAGGTTAAAAGTAGGCTTCATGTAACTCTATGGTATAAATTCTATGTAATTTCTATGACAACTTTGTGAATAAAATAAAAAATGAATGGCAAGAAATGATGTTTCCTTTCTGCTACTCAGGAATTTAGCAAAATCCCCATGTATTTCCATTTTATTTCTTAATATCATCATTTTTGCTCTTCTTTTGATCTTTTTCTTCATCTTCTTTCCTGCTTCTCCTTCTCTGTGTCCTGCTTAATTTCTTTAGCTTCTTTAGTAGGGTGCAACTAGTCAGCTAGAACTGATTTTATGTTCTTATGTTCTAGCTAAGAAGAGTTAAAAGACAAATACTACCAGCCTCAGATAAGTTTTTATGAATGACCAACAACTTGAATTCAATTTCAAAGTAATAGTTTTTGAACAATTACTTTTTCCCAGTAAGAATGCTTTTAAAGAGAGAAAAAAAAGCAAACTTTTACCACTGCCATAAAATAATAGAGTAGTAACTTTGGAGTGCTATAGAACAAGAAAAAAATAGCAGAGTAATAGATTCATTGTAGAGTAATACTGTAGAGTGCTATAGAAAAAAGAAAAAACATACAATGAAAGTAGAAATTATATAACATAAAGAAGAGAACTTGTATTTTGGATTAGTAATTGCTTTATAACCTCCATTAAGTTAGAGTATTTTTCCATGGTTTTCTATGCAAGGATGCAACAATGACTATTATTTCAAAATGCCCTCCTACTGTTTTAATTGAGGTAATACCAAATGTATAAAATTACTAAAAAAATTCAGTTTAGAGACATTTAAATTCAATGATTAAAAAGTTATTGTTTCAATTCTATAATATATAATTGTACACTAAAGAGAAAGAAAAAACTAATTGCACTAAGGAATAATCAGTAAAATTTTGAAAGGGCTTACAAGACTTCATTCAAACAGATATTTATAAAATTTTGAAAATTATCTAATCTAGCTTACTCTTATCTTTAAATAAATGTGTAAATCCAAGGAAACTTTGAAAAGTTATAAGGAGTTTGAAGGTTCGTTTTCCCAAATTTGCTCCACTTGGTCAGATTTTTATAAAATGGAAAATAACGACCTATAGCCAAAACAAATACTAATTTATGAGAATTCCAGTTGCCCTTCAGTTGCTTAGAAACTTGTAGAATTCTGGAAAAATTCACTAGGAACTGGCGATATTAGTAAAAATGAAGTTGGCAACTTAATGCGATTTAAGTGCCAGAAGCCAGAGATAGAAGGAAGTCCTTCATAAGAAGAGATGAAAAAAACCAATAATGTAGTGTTTGAGTGACTTGTATTATTCTGAGTTTGAAACAAATGAGTTTCTGTTAACAGATATATCAAGACAAGGTCAATTTGCCTTGCACTTAAACAATAGAGTTAGGCTAACAGCCAATATTCTACTAATTTATTCCTTTTAAGGTACATACTACAGTACAATTTAAAGAGCTGTTGTCCTGTTGAGTTTGGGGAAGCTTTTATGAAATCTGGGGCACAGTCTTTAAGTTAGAAGAAAGAAAAACTGGCCAACTGGCCAATCATTAGCATCCAGCCTATTTAGAACTAGAACCTATATCTTCCAACACATGTGTAGAAACCATATTTTCTTAAAATAACTTAATTAAGAACATCATAGGCGTCCGGTGCAGTTTTATAAACCAACATCAGTATCTAGTACATTCTACTCACTACTAGAAGTCTATCACCATGCAATTAACTCATTTTACTCAACTTTCTTACCTATTCTCCATGCCCATCTTATAACGACTACCTTAATCCATAGGAATGAATTAAGAGGAGTTTAGGTTTTTGTTGTTATTGTCGTCATTAATTTTTCTTTTATCTACCAATATGAGTGAAATAAAACCTTTTCGTTTATAATATTAGGGATGGGTCTAAGGGGATCTTATGCTAAGTGAATAAATCAGAAGAAAAAAATATCAGTATAATACTTCAATGTGAATTCTCTAGGAATATAAGAATAAAACAAGTTTCGCAACTTTTGTGAACTTCTTTTAGCAAAATATTCAAACATATACTTTAATGTGAACAAAAATGTGGAAATTAAATCACTAGAAATAGCAAGAAATATAGTATAAAATTTCAATTGCTTATTAAAAATAATGAACCAAAATATTGCTTTTTCCTTCATCTTCAGTAATTTTTCATTTCAGTTGAAACAACACAGTCAACCTTGGTTTAATTCCTGGCACCACATATTGCCCCCCTAGTCCCAGTAGTAATGATTCTGAGAACAGAACAGGAGTAAGACATATTCAGGTATTGCAAAAAAAAAAAAAGGAATAGAAGAGAAATAATCTTATCCGGTATTGTTTGTATATGCACATATATATTGTATAAATGTATATATATTGTTCCTGCCTTATTTTAATCAGTTTATATTACTTAAGGGCTAGAGCGATAGCACAGCGGTAGGGCGTTTGCCTTGCACGCAGCCAATATGGCCGACCCGAGTTCGATTCCTCCGCCCCTCTCGGAGAGCCCGGCAAGCTTCCGAGAGTATCTCGCCCGCACCGCAGAGCCTGGCAAGCTACCCGTGAGGTATTCGATATGCCAAACACAGTAACAACAAAGTCTCCAATGGAAACGTTACTGGGCCAGCTCTGGAGGACCGTGATATTACTTAAAAAGCTATATATATATATATATATGAGCTGATATATTAAAATTGATTATAGCAGAATCTTAATTATCAAATTAAATTTAGACTGACAGTATATATTTCTGTTTTAATAATGAAAATATAACCAGAGATGAGTAATTCTATTGATATTTGTAATTGATACTTTAGTGTCTTATATTTAATAAAAAATAAATCAACAATATAATGAGTTTAATATGATCTTATAATCATATATCTTATCGAAATGAATATTTAAACTATTCTAAATTTGTAACACACTTATTTTATATTGATGATGGTATTAAAAGTTTCTAAATGTGTAGATAAGCAGATTCAATTGGTAATTTAGTAAGTAACAGAATCCACTTTAGTTCTATAATTTTAAACAATTGACATAGCAGGAAAATTGTTTTTAGTGTTTAATATCAAATCTAATTGTAATGAATATGAGGATCAGACTATCAAAATCAATATTAAAACTGCTTAGAAAATATGAAGATTATTTGCTGTATTTATTTCTCAAGATCATGTCTGCTTACCTTTATGAGAATTCAATTCAGCATTCTGTAGAAATAGTCATTTACATGATTTAATGCAAATGGTTAGGTTTAAATTAAAATAAACAATTCCAGCACTTACCAAAAATATTTCAAATCAGTGACCTTTTTATCTAAAATAAAAAACAATGCAAAAAATTTGTTCAGAATTTTAAACAAAAGCGATCTAATGTAACTGTCATTCCATGACTTGTGCATAACTTTAAAGTTCCTTTGTATTTTGTAACAAAATTTAATAGGGTTCAATCTATAAAGTTGCAATTTGTGACTTAAAAAAAATCCTTACAATACTGATTCAGTTTAAAAAAACACCATTTTTAAGACAGTATTTTTCAATACTTTTACATATGTGCATATTTATTAAGAAAAAATAGACTATTAACTCTAAAATAATTACTTGAACAAAATTTTTTATCACAAAAAAATCTAGCTAGGAACTTTCCTTTCTGCATTGCTTGTAGTATTAAGAAATCTATCAAAAAGATATATTAATGGTCATTTTCCTTTAACCAATAGAAAGAGGTATTCTAGAAAAAATAGAGATTATCAATTACTTATAGCCACAGTTTTCTAGTTTTGATGTAATTCACAAAATAGTGTTTTTTTTTCTTTAACTTTTATTCCAATGGTTTAGCACAGAAAACAGTACATAGAAATAATATTTTAATTGCATAAAGTTAAAAATCTAGTTCTATAAAAGAACTCAATCTTTATTGCATTGTATTTTAAGTATCATAATAGTTGTATACTGCATAACACTTTAATTTGCTATAGCAAAATAAATGAAATTCTTATCTTATGAGGACTGCTTTTATCACCTATCATTGAATTTCAAACTTCAAAAATAAGAACCAAATAATTTGGGAAATAACTCAGATGGTAAAGTATATGTTGTGTTTTTGTGAGACCCTGATTTTGATCCTTACCTTAGCATACACACCATCCCATACCCACCCTGGAGTGGCACCGGTAACCTGATCATCAAACTTCTAGACCCGAGGACAAACTAGAGCACAGACCCCTGAGACTTGCAATCTGGATCAAACATTACTGGAGTGACCCCAGTCCCAAATTAGCACCACAGTGATAATCTATTAATTAAATGAAAGTGGAGTAAATAAAAACGTTAATATAAATATCTCTAAAATAAATTTTCTCATGTTAATGCTTCTACGTGACAAAAAAAAAAACTGATGAATGAACAAGAGTTCCTGCAGTCAAAAAATCCTAGAACTTGCTAAAATGAAAATATTCTCCCTTCCTAATCTCTTTTATACATGTTTACATGTGATTTTCAAATTTTAAATGATTTGTGTTTGTGTGTGTGTTTTGTGTTTTTTTTTCTTTTTGGGTCACACTTGGTGATGCACAGGGGTTACTCCTGGCTCTGCACTCAGGTATTATCCCTGACGGTGCTCAGGGGACCATATGGGGTGCTGGGAATCGAACCCAGGTCGGCTACGTGCAAGGCAAACTCCCTACCTGCTGTGCTATCGCTCCAGCCAGAAAATATCAGTGTGTATTCATAAAATGATAAGAAGCCCACAGCTCTCTCTCGCCGCCTGCATTCAGTGATCTTAGGCCACTTCCTCACCCGAGAGGGCCAATGCCAAGGGAGGACAAAGGAGGAAAAGAGAACCAGGCTGGTTGATGATCAGTTACTATTTATTTCATTCTCCACACGTACCTGCCTGTTCCAGTCTCACTAAACTCCCCATTTCTGTCTCCTCCTGTCCCCCTTGCTAATCTCTCCTGCTTTGACTCTAAGTCCTGCTCTCTCTAGTTAACCCCTCCAAACCTTGCCAGGACAACCACACCCAGTTTCAGTAGCACAATCAACATGTCAAAGCCCTTCCTGATCTCCTAATACCACCGAGGGTATGTTTCTCCTTTCCTTAGTCCAATAGCCATTTAAACATTCATCTTAATTCTACTCCTTAATAACATTAATCATATTGTATGGGCACACTAAGAGATACATTGAGCTTATAGGATGGGTCTCCTGGGGTCATCTTGCTATAGATTCCAGACTACAGTGCTTAAACCAGATTAGTCTTTTCTAACCCTAGCAGTGTCTTAATCCAGTTGCTAATTTTTGGATCATGACAGAATTTGTCCATGACTGTGCTCTTAACTTACAGTTAAACATTCTGGCAGTTGGCCTGTCCCATTTCAATGTCAGGGTAGCTCACAGTTTGTCCTGGGTTCATCCAGTCCCTCATTGGTACCCTGCTTTTGGGATGCTAGGAACCAAGGGCAACCGAGGCTTAAATCCAGGAGTGGTGCCCAGGAGTGAATATTATTCAGAGTCAATTATCTCCCAAGTAACAAAAGCATAGCATTAATTGTCTTCCTGTGTCTATACAAAAAGACATTGCTCTGAATTAACTATGTGAAGTACATCAGGAGAAGAAAAAAGCAATACTTAGAAGTTAACAGTCTGATTAGGAGATAAAGGTAATTGACCAGTAGGGGAAGCAGAACTCAAGGAAAGAGGTTACAAGAAAACACAGAGGAATGGGAGTGCTTCAAGAACACTGTGATGGGTATAACTCAATAAACCTAAGCTCCCCGTGGCACGGCAGAAAGGACAAATGTCATCCTACGCGTCAGGGAATAACCATATTTTGGACTGAAAGATGTTGAAAGGAAGATAAAATCTATCTCTTCTCTTATTGGTAATATATCAAGATGATATTTATTAAGATGAGTCCTTTGCTCATTAGGTGCATCATCTGTCATGAAAAAGGCTGTAGAATTTCAAAAGTAAGAATATTCAAGAAGAACAAAATGACTAAGAATTTGTATGGAGGCAGGGGAGTTAGAATAGGGATTAGGACACTTGCCTACCTTGCAACTAATGTCAGTTTGAGCCCTGGTACCACATTAACCCCGCCAACCATATATTGTGTTGCCCAGAGACTCCTGGCACCACAAAACATAGCATCCTGACATCCTCAGACCCTCACATTTAATCAATGCCTGGTTGACTGAGAATCACTAATCATGGTTCAGCCTCCATTCAACAATTTAGATACCCTGTAATTCCCACCTCCACAGCCCATTTCTGCCAAATACTTTACTCAATTTTTGAGAGTGTGTAAACCCTGAGAAGCATGGTTTTCTCAGACTGTATAACTACTTACTAATAATATTCTGTAATTTGAGAGTTTTCTTGTTACTAAATATAACAAGATTGACTAAGTAAATATATGTAAATGATATAAGTAAATATATATCTTTTTATATATAAATATAAAAAGAAAAACAATATTATACTTGGAGAATAACAGACTTGTAATCTAAAAATAGAAGATGGATGACTCCCTTATATCTACTGAGGGTAGATCAAAAATCTACTGTTATATTACATTCATTGATAGAATTTGAAACAGAAAGACAGAGGAAGAAATAGGAGGTTAGAGAGTAATAGGACCAGTTAAAAGGGAATATAAACAATGGAAAAATTGGGAAGGCATTCAGGAAACTGCTTGTCACAGGAGTTATAAATAAGATTGTCAAACTTATTCTCTTTGTTTTCTACTTCGAAAATAAATAATGATATGAGGTTTCTTTGTGGTGTACTTACTGGCATATTTAAAACATGTATTTGCCATGCTATTGTTTTTTCCTGACATGTTTTGTTTTTGTTTTGTTTTGTTTTGCTGAAGACCACTCTTCAGTTACATCTTATCTTTAAAGCCAGAAAGTGGCTTGACTTCCCAATCTATGTAGGTCCTAATAAGCAACTCTATCTCTCACCTTCCAGTGTGATTGAAACCAGGTTGTTTTTCATTATGTTAAAACTTGGCAAAATCAATTTTTCAATTCTTTGCAGTTTGCTATCTTATTAGACAGATGATCTTGTAGAGTAGAATGTGTCACAAACACAAACCAGACTTTAAGTATTTAATCTCAGGAGATTTTTCCATCAGCAAAGTGCAGAAAGGGGATTGGTTTTTAAAGATAAAAAATATCATCAAATAATTAGAATATAACTTTCCAATTTAAGATTTTTGCCTATTTGTGAATGCACTTAAAATTACCACTATGTAATTATATATACCTTTGCATAATAACCAAAGAGAAAAATGTGTTTTAAACTACATCCTCACCAAAGATCATATTTATGTCAACACATATGTGTTCTAGATTCATTTCTTGTTTTTCTAAACGAATGATAAGCTATATAGATGTAGTATTTAAAGTTTCTAAAGAAACAAGTATTTTCACTGAGATTCCCGTTCAAAATATGAGATAGAAAAGTTTAATTTCAAAAACATAGGATATTCTCATGACACATTACTTTTCAAGTTATAAAATTCAATTTATTTTCAGCAAGTTTTGAAAGCTGTGGCAAATCTAAATTCCAAGCATTTTGCGATGCATGTCTAATTAGAATATATATATATAAATGTTGTGCCTTCTAGCCATTACTGTAAATTGATGAATATTACTAAAGAGTGTTTACTGAAAACATTCATAGGAATATAAACAATTTATTTAGAAATGATTTCCCTTTCTAAAAAATAATATAATGTGTAAGTCAGATTTATAGTGATAGTCACATTTAAATATATTTGGTTAAATTATTTTATAATTGCTGTAAATATATAAATTATAGACATTGTACAAATTACATTTAGTACATAGCATAATAGTGGATAGAATTAGCAGTCTTATGTATTATTTATATGGCTTCATTTATGTGTGTTATGTAATATTCATTGCAGCATATATGAATGACACTAAGTTATTATGAACAGCAATTAAGATTAGCATGCCAGGCATAAAATGCCTTTGGTTTTATAGCTCTTTATTTACTGTGTTATTAACTATATCTTTGTTGGAATTGGCCACAATTGTAATGGGTACAACAGGAGTCCAACAACAGCCATCTCTTTCTGATACAGCAATCCCAACTGCTTAACCAAACTCAGGAGGCACTGGTGCTAACATTGATTCCATATCCTTGCCCCTTAGCTGTTTCTATGTCACATGCCACACCCAATAAAAATGAGGGCTTTGAAAACTGAGCAATTGTATTTCAAAAAATTTCAATTGTATTGCAAATAAGGGTTTGTAAAACTACCAATCAGAGGACTTGATTAGGTTACTGTCTCCTCATTTCCTTCATAGCATAAGGTAATAATTTCCATTCTTAATCTTGTGTTAAATATCTTAACTTATTTTCACTAATGAATGTATTGACAATCCCTGGGGCTGGAGCAATAGCACAGCGGGTAGGGTGTTTGCCTTGCATGCAGCTGACCTGGGTTGGATTCCCAGCATCCCATATGGTCCCCCGAGCACCGCCAGGAGTAATTTCTGAGTGCATGAGCTAGGAGGCCAGGAGTAACCCCTGGGCATCACTGGGTGTGACCCAAAAAGTAAAAAAAAAAAAAGAAAAGAAAAGAAAAAGAAAGTATTGAAAATTCCTTTTTTCAGCTTATAATTGTAATATAACCCCAGTAGGTTTTAAAGGTGAGTAAAGAATTTAAAATAAAAATTAATGGAAACTGATCAGAAGTAATCTGGCGATAACCTCATAACCTGGCTATTTTGTTATAAACCTCTAATAATAAAAATGAGTCTTTAAAATATTAGGTACTTTCATATACTTATGTATATTAATATGTTATACTTTATAACTATACTGACAGCACATATAAGATTCAAAGTGTGACTATATTATTAATGAAATGCTTACCGGATTACCTTCCTTTTAAAGTAAGATAGAAACAAATAGGTGAATAAATTAAATCTTGAAAATAAGAATGCTTTATGTGAAATCTGTTTTTCACTTTAAGTTACTCAAGATAACAGCATTTATACAAGATGAAATAGATATCAACAAATTAGGTAAATGTACTTAATATAGAATTTTAATGTGTAAGTTTAAGCAATTGAGCTGGAGTGATAGCACAGAGGGCAAGGTGTTTCCCTTACACGCAGCCGACATGGCCGACTGGGTTTTGATTCCTCTGGCCCTCTTGGAGAGCCCAGCAAGCTACCGAGAGTATCTCGCCCACACAGCATAGCCTGGCAATCTCCCCATGACATATCCGATATGCCAAAAACAGTAACAGCAAGTGTCACAATGAGCAACGGGAGGACAGTGCTACAGTGCTAAGTGCTACAGTGCTAAATTTAAGCAATTGGCATCACTCTGGTCCTGTCCCTTGCTGATCCTGTAACTGGTACTTTGTGGTCAGTCACAAGCACATGATGTCCAACGATCGCTGTTTTTCTGGCTCTATGTGCTCTGTCTGTGTGCACCTGAATTTCTCCTTCACTTGCACAGGTGTGAGACCAAAGAGGAAGTTGCTTGTTCTGTGTCCTCTTTGATGTCATAGTGATCTCCACCCTGAATTATAACTGTGGCCTGAATGGTTCTCTCCAGTGAAACTAACTGATTGGATTAACTACAATGCCTGTTTCAACTCCCTTCCCCACTCTATCTCTACCATAACAGTATTGTGAATTAAATGGCATTCATAAACAGTATTATTTGTGTGTTTTTAAAATGGGTTGTGGTTTGTATCAACTCTTTTTTATATTTAGACTCTACAGTCATATTGAAAATAATCACAGAATTTTCTATTAAAATACTCATAACATTGAGAGTTATGTTCTTTGCAAACTTTGCAAACAATGTGAATTAAAACATATTTTTTATTTTTAATTTTTTTTTTTTGCTTTTTGGGTCACACCCGGTGATGCTCAGGGGTTACCCCTGGATCATGCACACAGGAATCACTCCTGGCGGTGCTCCAGGGACCATATGGGATGCTGGGAATCGAACCTGTGTCGGCTATGTTGGCTGCGTGCAAGGCAAACGCCCTACCCGCTGTGCTATTGCTCCAGCCCCCTAAAAACATATTTTTATAAACTAATTTCACTATACAAATGTAAAATGGTATGATAAATTAAAATTTTAATTTAGTGAAGAGTCATACAAAGAAAATCTGAATAATTATGTTTTATAAGCCTTCATCTATGTCTTAAGAAACTTTCCATGTTTTAGAGAATCTGTTTTTAGGCTTATCAGAAGTCATCTTTAAAATAGTAGATGCAGAACCTAAGGTATACTTTAATTAATTATTGTATATAACTTAAACCAGTTTAGTAATTAACACTAGGAACAAATATTTTTGATTCTGTCAAAACCATAGAAATAACTATAATTTATATTGGTTTTCAATTTTTTTGTTGTACATATACCATTCTATTGAATTTATTATTTATTATTTAAATGTATGTATACATATATTTACTTAACATAATTCTTTTTTTAAATCCTCCAAACAAATCAACACATTTTGGAAAATAATAGTTTAAATGTTATTTGCTTTTCTTAGTCTAATTTTAAAATTCAAATGAATAGGTTTTCTAGTAAAATTATAATTGACAGGTTATTTTCCAAATATCATCTTATTTTTTTATTTTCGCATACATATTTTATAAGCTCTTCATTTTTTTCATACATATTTTACTGCAAAAATGTTTGCCATCAATATTAAAATGTGAGTTATCTCAGTACTGGTGTACATACCTTTCTAAATGCTATCAAATCCAATTCATTATATATTAGTTTAATGGAATAATCACTTATTCATATTTTAATACAAATAGTTTTCTTGATCACTGGCCTTCGAACTACACATTCTGCTTCCAACTTACATTTTGGAATATATGAATGAGCAGATAGAAAGTTTTATGCTAAAAATCTTTAATGTTTGGAGAGCATTTGAAAGAATGAAAAGACACACTTTGTGACCAAGTAATAACTCTTAATCTATGTTAAAAATTAAATATATTTTTATATAAATTATGCAATTCAAAAACGTGGACCACTTCATTTCACTATCGGTCTTGCAAGATAAGAAAAAAATATAACCATTTAACTTATGACTTATACCAGAGGAACCAGGGAGCTAACACAAGGATCGTGTGTATTAATTTCATGTGCTCAACCTGGGTTCAGTTTCTGCCACCACACGGATTCCAAGTGTGTCCCTGGACGTGAACATCGCCAAATGTGATCCCTGCCTGTCCCAGTATAGCGGTCGAAGAAGCTGCAAACCTGGAAACCGGAAGATAACCCATTACCATGAGAATGGTGTCTGTGGATGTTTGGATATGACAGGACCCTAGGAGAACCACATTTTAGGATTCTGCTCTGAATAGTAGCCAGACTGGCCAAGTATCTCCAGAAATGACCTCAGGGACAGAAAACCCACTCTTAAAAAATACACCAAAGATAATTGTTAAATAGTTTGTAAAAATATACATAGATGGAGCTATAGCACAGTGAGTAGGGTGTTTCTCTTCCCTGCATCCCATTTGGTCCTCCAAGCACTGCCAAGAGTGATTCCTGAGTGCATGAGCCAGGAGTAACTCCTGTACAATGCCAGGCGTAATCCAAAAAGAAAAAATATACATAGATACTAAGTTATAGAAATGATATGTGTTGCATATTGATTGCAATAAAAGATACTCTAGGAAGTTAATGATAATACCTTACATTAAACTCAACCTTGATTCATGCAATCTTATCTCTTAAGGTTGCCTGAGGTAGAAAAAGAATGGTTAATCTTCAAATCACCTAAATCCATTTTGAACTGTTCATTTCAAAATTATTTTTATTGTGTTTATCACAAAAACGGATAAGCAGACTTGAAAATTGAACAACCTTGGTATGGAACCACTGTTAGATCCCATTTCTCCCTTAGTCTGATCTGTTCACAGTTTTCTCATGACAAGCTGGTGATTTTTCACTTTTTATCCAGCTGTGATAAACAATTTTCTTTCTACCATTTGAAATTTCCTCATTGAACATGGTGCAGTTCTTTGTACTTTGCTATTTATCTTCAAGATCTGTCTGTTACAAGTTCAGTAGACTCTCACTGTTAACTAACATTTACACTGATAGTGACATTTTGGATAAGTGTGTCAATAGAAGACACTGCATTAAATCAGTCTATGAAGAAAGTATAAAAAAATATTTCAAACACTGAAGAGGAATTAAAGCTTTGCAGCATAGAAGGTCAGAACTCCTTAATTATCTCTGTCCAGAAAACAATTGAAGATTATTATCAAATATAGATGGTAGACTGAATTACACATATCTACTTACATTTTCATAGTTGGAAATGTGTGATTATTGTTTTAATAAGCTCTTCCATATAATTGGTCCAATATACAGAATTGAGCCAAATTGACTTTTTATCCATAACATGACATTGCATTGATATTTTTAATTCAATTTAGCTTTCAGAAAATATCAAAAGCAATAATTCTATTAGAAAATAATATCATTGTACAGATATAGTGCCTTTTCAGAACTCAGCTAAATGCAACATTACTTAGTACTAATCAAACCTTTAAATTTTCCAATAAAAATGCAAATTTACTGTGCTTAAGAAAAAATGTGCACCATTTGTACCATACCAGAAGTTCAAGATTCCAAATATAGGCTATAGTAAGCTAGGAGCAGTGTTGCAATCAGATTACAATGATAAAACAAAAGTAGCCATTTTTACTGACAGTTCAGTGAGTTGTTAGATTTTATTAGAGGGTAGACCGTAAAAAGTGATTCCCTACTTTAAGGGCAGCTAAATGCTAACCAGGAATAAATGTACTGACATTGAAGTCCTCGAAAGAGACCACACACACACACACACACACACACACACACACACACACACACACACACCCCATCTCATGTTGTCCAGTGTTGCCTTTCAAGCAAGAGCTGTTCACAAGGTTCAGTACCTTGTGATTAATTCAAGGTCAGCCAGTGGATTCCTTCTTCAATCTCAATCAGCATGTCACTTCTGCACTGGAAGATCCCTGACACCTCAACTCCTTCACCCCACGATGTCTGAAATACAGACTGAGTCAACATGCCTAATGGACTTTGAAATTGCACTTGAACTAAACAAAGGAATCTGATCTCTGATGGAAACTCTCTTTCCTTAGAGATATAGATCTGCTTTAAATTCATGTTTTTCCTTCAAATCCATTGGAGACTTCATATAGAACCATCAAAAGTAACAAGATACAAAGAAACTGTAACTACAGGGGAAGGGAGAAAGCTTTGGATTGCAAAACACAGGTGGTACCTTTTTGAATCTCACTTGGTACTAACAGAAAATATTTTAAAACCCCTAAGAAATATCTATGATGTCAGCCTAAGAAACAGCAGTACTACTGTGTAGATGGGAGGAAGATAAATTTATTCCGTGGCTGGGTTCCGGAGGTCTTCTGATGAGCCTCACACATGAAGGAACTGGCAGAGGAAGCGATGTGTGTGGGACCTGGGGCTGAGGTCTCCAAGCCTGCTCAGATCGGCACTGGGCCTCCTCCACCCACATCACCCATTTTCGAATAGCTAGGCAGTCACACCTACAAACAATCCCATCAATGACCAAATCCAGAGACTATAAATCAAAGCTCCCAGAAGCATGCAACCACATTTGCTGCTGCACAACCTATAGTCTAGTTCTCCCTCTCAAAGAACCAGGAAAGCTACAGAGAGTATCCTGTCTGCACAACAGAGCCTGGAAAGCTCACTGTGGCATATTCGATATGCCAAAAATAGTAACAATAATAGGTCCCATTCCCTTGACCCTAAAAGAGCCTCCAATGTGGTATTGTTGGGATGAACCAATAAAGAGAGGCTGCTAAAATTTCAGGGCTAGAACGAATGGAGACGTTACTGGCACCCACTCGAGCAAATTGATGGACAATGGGATGACAGTGATAGAGTGATATTTATTTTATCTCTACTGTGCTTGGGTTGCATTTGAAGCTATAAGCATTCCTGCGTTTAGAGTATTGATGAAAACGACTCAGAGTTAGGGAGATGCTATAACATGAGATCAGTGAGAATCAAAATTACCTACTAAATCCTTTAACCCAAGCAAGGTATAGAGAAAAGGTAAATTGTGTGTCTGTTTGTGTATGTGTGTGTATGCATGTGTGTGCACATGCATGTGTGTATACAAAGGGCTGCATACATGACTAAAACTAAGGTCTAATAAATAGCACTCAGATTATCCAAAGCCACAATTTTCATATCAGGTTTCTAAATTTTGAATGACAAGTGACAACTGAACATATCTGGGAAAGAGATAAGAGGAACAAAAAAGAACAGAGAACAGTTCTCTGAACTATGGAACAAAGAAAAATCTTAAAAGTCAGAGGAAAAGATATTGGCCTTCTAAACCAAGTCCTGTCCTACATATAAGTTATTGCAACAGGACTTCAAAGCCTGAGAAACAATGTTTTATCATATAAACAACAAAAATAAAAAAAAGTTCAAACCCACCACGACTTCAAAGGATATTAACCCAAATACCTGCTCTAAAAACTTATGGAAGAGAAGAAACGTTGCAGGCAACTTAAGCACTAACCTCTGTGCTACAGTACTACTTACAATTGCTGACTTCCAATTTACAAACAACAGTATTGCCACTTATATGCAAGAACAAGTAAAAGATACTTACAAGATAAGAAGTAAACACAAAATCAAACTTGTATATGACATTTCTATCTATATGTACACACACACGCACATATACAACTCCCCATCCCCCACACGATTCTAACAGAAAATTTGGAGATTTTTCACCAAATGCGTGGATGCCTTATAAAACATTTATAATGAACTCTATGAAAATAATGTAAATGACTTTTGTGCAAAAAAAGTTTAGATAAATGAAAAGACAGTCACAGGATAAATTATTTGTCTATTTCTTTTGTGGCAAAGGCTTGTATTCAGAAAATAATTTTTCAAAACTTAGAAACATATAACGACAAAAAGTAGTTGTCAGAAGGCTAAGACACTTCATGGGAAAGATTTATAAATAGCAAACACATTTATAAAGGTTTTTTATATATGTTTAACTTTTTATAATTGTTATAACTAATACAGTTATAAAAGGTAATTTTAGACTATAGAGAAATGCCACTACACATTAGACTATATATAAAATTAGACAAAGTTAATGATATCAAGTACAGGAAAGGATTCAAAGCCAATAATACATTTATATATTGGTGCTAAAGATGCAATGTGTGAAGAGTTACAAAAGCATAGCACTTCAAAATAAGTCTTTGGAAAGAATTTCTATTTAATGGGTAGCATTCTAAAAGCAAAATGTATATTCTTCGTTGAAAGTTGTTTACTTTGAAAGATATATACTTTGAAATATAGTTTCATACAAGTATCCCTCTTAAGGGTATCTCAAGGAAGCTTCAGATGATAACTCAGGCAAAACTTAAATTTGCATGCATTTGTATATTGTGTCTTTGTGGTGAACTTCCTAACTGACCATCTCTCTCTTCTTCCCAAAGTTCTCCTGCTAGTTAAACTATTGAAGTTCGGTGTCTAGTATGGCAAGTTAATTGACTTTTTTGTGTGTCTCTTCCATGTATATAAGAGGTACAAATGCTTTTCACAGAAATGTCTTTTTTTCTCTGTTTTATTATGTTTTTAATTGAATAACCATGAGCTACATTTACAAAACTTTAATGTTTGAGTTTCAGTCATACAATGATCGAATATCCATCCCTCCACCAGTGTACATTTTAAACCACCAATGGGCTGGAGCTATAGCACAGCGAGTAGGGAGTTTGTCTTGCACACGGCTGACCCAGGTTCAATTCCTCTGCCCCTCCCTTAGAGCCCGGCAAGCTACCAAGATTATCTCACCCGCACAGCAAAGCCTGGCAAGTTACCCATGATGTATTCAATATGCCCAAAACAGTGACAACAAGTCTCAAAATTTGTTGTGAGACGTTACTGGTGCCCACTCTAGCAAATTGTTGAACAATAGGACAGTATTATAGTACTACAATGTCCCCAGTATCCCTCCCCCTTGAGCCTGCCTGATATAGATTTCACAATTTGTCCAGCTTTTGGTAAATCCAAACAACTACAGAATGATTTATCTGCACTGACAAATTCTGCAGACATTTTAGAACATTATTTAATTGTACTTTTATTTAAACATAGAAATATACCTACCTGTGACTTAGTGAATCTTGTAGGATAACTTTAGAAAGTAAATAACCATAATAACATAAAAGAACATAAATATCAACACCATAATAGGCATATCAATTTATAATGAGTTTTATAAATAATAAGCAGATGGAGATATTTTTTCAATTGACAAAAACAAAAATATTTAATAACTGATTGATTTGTTAAACAACATGCATTATTTCTGAGGCTTGCTTAATAGGACCCAAATTGTGTGATTGTTTATATGTGACCCTTTGGAAAAGTCAAAGCAGTATAGATCACTTCTTTCCCAGAGGACGGAATTGAGTTCGTCTATAACAGTGTAGCTAGGGTAAAGAAAATGTCCTGCAGAAAACTGTGAAGTTAGATTCATGTCTGAGCTTTTTTTTTCTTTTTGGCTCAGACCCAGCAATGCTCAGGGGTTACTCCTGGCTCTGGTTCTGCACTCAGGAATTACTCCTGCCTGTGCTCGGGGGACCATATGGGATACTGTGAATCGAACCCGGGTCAGCCGCATGCAAGGTAAATGCCCTACCCGCTATGCTGTCACTCCAGCCCCACGTCTGTGTATTTTGTCAAAAGTTTTAGCCTTGTATTATTGTTTTTATATCTATAAAAAATTAGGAGTATGTTGCAGGGCATTAAATGAATAGCAATTAATGAATCTAGTTGCATTACAAATAAAATGCATATTAATAATTAAGGAAATATGAAAAAATTGTTGGCCTGAGGGTCTTTAAGTGATGTTTGTATAAAAGTGAAATTAAATGAAAAAAAATTACTACATACAAAACTTTGAGTCTATTATGTTAAAATTGCTTTTCATAAATATTTGGCTCAGGAATTCTGAAACTACTTCATAGCTATATTGTTTTTGAACAACTATGTAAATATAGTGAAGCTATTAAAATTTAGTTAATGGTGCTATTAAGAAAAAAGAGTTAGAATAATCCCATGGGTTGGACTTGGGTTGATAATATCAATATTCATTCATTTTGTTTTGTTTTATTGTCTGAACCTATTACCTACTACCAATGCTAAAGAATAAATGACAATTACAATTATTTTTCATATAAATTAGAATTCACAGATCATTTACTTCTATTTGATTAATATTTCTTTTCCTCCTGTCCCTAAACTACAAACAACTCAAAAATCTGTTTTACATATTGCTAGGGACTGGTTTACAAAAGAAATTATAGACCCGAATGTTTAATTAAGATTAAATGCTTGTATATAGAGAGACCACCTCTGATGTATTTACAGCATCTCATTGTAAAAGAGCTTCACAGTTTGCAAAATTCAATTTTTGTTTATAAAAAATTTATGCTACTATAAAATATGTCATATGACCTCTGTTAAATATATATTTAGTCTGAGTGTGACATAACTTTTTTTGTATTTTTCAGTGTTTGAATTGTTTCATAAAAATTTTCAATAATAAGTTTTAAAATACTTAAGTATTGATTTCACTATGTGAAATATGCACTTTTCCCTCACAAGTTTCACTGACAAACTCCATTCCAGTATTGAGTTAGATGTTTCTCTTCTGTGACACTCTTAAGTGACTTCTGTCTAATCACTTACCATACTTCATTATTAATTAAATTTTTAATTAAACTGATTGATGGTGTGTGTGTGATGTGTATAGGGCGTGCTCTCAAGGGGCTTTAAGTGTCATTATGAGTGGAGATCTATAATAATTGGTATCCTGATGATCCCTAAGAGAATGTCAATATGTAGATATCAATGGAAATTAAACTTTCCTCTTACTACCCAACCCTAATGACTGGCTACTAAAGTAAAGTGAAGTGATTAGTTTTTGTTTGTTTTGTTCTGCTTTTCCTTTCTTACTGTTAGACACCATTTCTCACCCATTTCTTCCACCCCAACCTTTTGAATCTGATAAACATCAAGTTGCTCTCTATTATGAGACTTTTGGTTATTTGGTATTCTATTATTGTTGTTGTTTGTTTTATTAAGGCAACTTGATTTACAAATTATTCATAGTTGAGTTTCAGATTCAGGAACATGATCTTCGATTACCAATCCTACCACCTCTGTCAACTTCCATCCATGAAGGTCCCCAGGAGCTCCCCCTAATCCCACCCCTGAGCTTGCCCCCATGACAGGCCACATTTTTATTTTGTTGCTTCAGTGTGGATCTCCTGCTCCTTTTTATTTTGTTTGTTTTTTGGGTTACACCCGGCAATGTTCAGGGGTTACTCCTGGGTCTGCACACAGAAATTACTACTGGAAATGCTCAGGGGACCATATGGGATGCTGGGAATTGAACCCGAGTTGGCTGAATGCAAGGCAAATACCATACCCGCTCTGCTATCACTCCAGCCCCACCTCCTGCTTTTTGTGTTGTTGGTTTTGTCACTCAGACTTCGAGGTATACCTTATCTTCACACTGCCTAATTATATGAGGTCCCAGGTCTCTGTTACCTCTGCTACTTCTTACTCTTCCTCAGATCACTTTACTTCCCTATCTTTCTCAGTTCTATAATTGAGGGACCAGAAAACTGAGGCATCTCCTCTTTGATACTTTACATACCCATATTTTTTGTTAATTAATTTTTGAATTCACATAGAAGATAAGTCATATATTTATTTTTGTGAACCTAATTGACTTATTTTAGATGTGAAATATCCTCAAGTTTCATCAATGTTATTGCAAGGACAAGATTTCATTACTAATACAATATTTTCTTTTTATGCCTTTCCTCTTCTGGGGCCATATATGATGCTGTTCTGGAGCCCTGGAGAGTTGCCTCCGGATAACCTTTTACTGCTTGAGCAGTCTTGAAGTCCAGGTGATAAAGTTTTGAGCCGTGTATGTGCAAGGCATATTCTCTACTACTAAGTTGCAGGCCTGACCCTAAATACATTTCAATCCAGTTGTTAATCAAAGAACACTTAGTTATCCTAAACTTTGACACTGCAGTAGAGATTTTTGAGTTAATGTATTAAGTTAGTGCAATTCATTTTATTACTATGAAAATCCCAACCTAGCATGTGTTTGGATCATATGCAAGTTTACATTATCTCTATTTTTTATTTGGGGGGTGGGGATGAGGGGAAGCACCTGGCAGTACTTTGGACTTAATTTTGACTGTGCAAGTGGTCTTTCCTGTTAGTTCTTCTGCTAGTATATGTGGTGTTGAGAACTGAACCAGGGTTGAAGTGTGCAAAACAAGAACATTAACCCCTGCATTATCAGCTCTTTGTCTCTGTCTGTCTCTCTGTCTCTCTTTGTCTCTGTCTTCATCTATGTCTCTGTCTCTGTCTCTGTCTCTCTTTCTCTCCCTCTTTCTCTCTCTCACCATCCTAAATGGTTTTCAGGGGTATACAGACTTCAGATTTTGCAATACACAGTTCAGTTGTACCCAATTTATGATTCAATACTCAGCCAGTCAATAGCAATTCATAGACATTAGGGCTGCCCAGCAATAATAGGAGGTAAGGACCCCTCCAGTACCAGGAAAAGAATTTGGAATCTAACACATGCTAGACATATATTACAGCCCTATATTCTATCTCTACAGCCTTTAATTTTTTTTCTTAAATTTTTATTAGTGAAACACCATGAGGTACGGTTGTAGACTTACAAATTTTGTGCATGGGTTTCAGTTATACAATGATGGAATGAATACCCATCCCTCCACCAGTGCCCATTCTCCACCACCACCAGTCCCAGTATCCCTCCCTCCCCCTATCCCCTCATACCGCCCTACCTCTGTGACAGGGCATTCCCTTTTGTTATCTTTCTCCTTTTGAGTGCAAAAGAGACATTGAGTGGCAATCTTGTTCCGTCTATAGTCTACTCTCATCACACATTTCCCATCCTGAGAGGAACCTCCCAACACCCTTTATTTGGTGCTCCCTTCTCTATCTGAGCTCCCTAGCATGTGTGGTTGGCCTCCAAGCCATGGAGTAAAATTCCTGGTACTGATCTCGGCCATTCTTGGGTGTTAGTTTTCTATTTTGTTACTTTATGTTCCCCAGATGAATGCAATCTTTCTATGTCTATCCCTTTCTTTCTGAGTCATTTCGCTTAACATGATACTTTCCATGTAGTACCACTTGTATGTAAATTTCATGACTTCATCTTTTCTAGCAGCTGCATAGTACTCCATTGTATAGATGTACCAAAGTTTCTTTAACCAGTCATCTATTCTTGGGCACTCAGGTTTCTTCCAGTTTCTGGCTATTGTAAACAGTGCTGCAATGAACAAACAAGTGCAGATGTCACTTCGCCTATACTTTTTTGCCTCTCTGGGATATATTCCTAGGACTGGTATTGCTCGGCCAAATGGGAGCTCAATTTCTAATTTTTTGAGAATCGTCCATACTGTTTTTCAAAAGGGCTGACCCAGTCGGCATTCCCACCAGCAGTGAAGTAGAGTCCCTTTCTTGCCACATCTGTACCAACAGAGGTTGCTTTTGGTCTTTTGGATGTGGAGCAGACTCTCTGGTGTGAAATGGTATCTCATTGTTATTTTGATCTGCGTCTCCCTGATGATTAATGACATAGAACATTTTCTCACGTGCCTTTTAGCCATTCGGATTTCTTCTTTGATAATGTCTCTGTTCATTTCGTCGTCCCATTTTTTGATGTGGTTGGTTGTTTTCTTCTTGTGGAGTTCAACCAGTATTTTCTATATCCTTGATATTAACCCCTTGTCAGATGTGTATTCGGAGAACATCCTTTCCCATTCTGTAGACTGTCTTTGTATTTTGGTCACTGTTTCTTTGGAGGTGCAGAAGCTTCTTAGGTTAAGATAGTCCCATTTGTCTGTCTCTGTTTTCACTTGATTGGCCAGTGGTGTCACATCTTTGAAGATACCATTAGCTTCAATGTCATGGAGAGTTTTGCCAACTTTGTCTTCAATGTACCTTATGGATTCTAGTCTGATGTTGAGGTCTTTAATCCATTTTGTCTTACTTTTGTATTTGGTGTTAGGGACAGATCTGAGCCCACTTTTTTGCATGTAGCTGTCCAGTTTTGCCAGCACAATTTGTTAAAGAGGCTTTCCTTGCTCCACTTCACATTTCTTGCCCCCTTATCAGATTAGATGATCATATGCTTGTGGAGAGATGTCAGTATATTCGACCCTTGTCCATTGGTCTGCAGCTCTGCCTTTGTTCCAGTACCATGCTGTTTTAATTATTACTGCTTTGTAGTAGAGTTTGAAGTTAGGGAGGTTGATTCCTCCTATTTTCTTTTTCCCAAGAATTGCTTCAGCTATTCGTGGGGGCTTATTGTTCCATATAAATTTCAGGAGTATTTGCTCCATTTCTTTGAAGAATGTCATGGGTATCATAATAGGGATTGCATTGAATTTGTACAGTGCTTTGGGAAGTATTGCCATTTTGACAATGTTAATTCTCCAGATACATGAACAGGAGATATTTTTCCATTTCCTGGTGTCCTCTTTTATTTCCTTAAGTAGCGTTTTATAGTTTTCTTTGTACAGGTCCTTTACTTCCTTAGTTAAGCTGATTCCTAGGTACTTGATTTTCTGGGGCACAATTGTTTTTTTTTCACGTCGCTTTCTTCTCTCTCACTGTTTGCATATAGGAAAGCCATGGACTTTTGGGTATTGATTTTATAGCCTGCAACTATACAAGTCTATTGTTTCTAGGAGTTTCTTGGTAGATGTTTTAGGGTTCTCTAAATATAGTATCATATCATCTGTGAATAATGAGAGCTTGATTTCTTCCTTTCCTACCTGAATGCCCTTAATATCTTTTTCTTGCCTAATTGCGATTGCAAGTACTTCCAGTACTATATTGAACAGCAGTGGAGGGAGTGGACATCCTTGTCTCGTCCCTGATCTTAGAGGGACTCAGTTTTTCCCCATTGAGGATGATGCTTGTAAGGTAAAAAGGTAAAGGTAAAGGCCCTCCCGTTGATCGTCGATTTGCTCGAGCAGGCCCAGTAACGTCTCCATTGGAGACTTTGTTGTTACTGTGTCTGGCATATCGAATACTCTCGGTAGCTTGCCGGACTCTCCGAGAGGGGCGGAGGAATCGAACTCGGGTCGGCCATGTTGGCCGCTTGTAAGGCGAACGCCCTACCCGCTGTTAAATTTTGAAGATTGCTCTCATGTTCTTCTCTCACTTTTCTCCACCTATTCACTAATACTTGTATATATTTTTTTAAATTTTAGTGTAATATCTCACTGTAGTTCTGTTTTGTATTTCCTCGGTGATTAATAGTTTTTAGCATCTTTCATGTATATGTGAGTTTGAAACCCACTGTTAGTCACTATATCATTAATTAACTCAATAAAAAAGTATTCATTCTGTCCTATTTGCATCAGAATTTGTAGCCATATGGAGCGAATATCACAGCAGGCAGGGCATTTGCCCTGCATGCTGCTGACCCAGGTTCAATTCCTCCATGCCTATTAAAGAGCCCAAAAAGCTTCTGAGAGTATCTCACCTGCATGGCAGAGCCTGGCAAGCTCCCTGTGGCATATTCGACATGCCAAAAACAGTAACAACAAGTCTCACAATAGAGACATTACTGGTGCCCACTCGAGCAAAACGATGAAGAATGGGAGGACAGTGCTACAGTGCTATGAATTCCCACATGTGGTTCATTTATTGTTTTTTTCTATTAATATGCCTAATGCTTATTTGTTTAATGTATTTCCCTGAGAAAATCCTAAAATGTTAGATTGATTTCCCTCTATGCCCTTCAAACTATTTGCAATCTAGTTACATTAATATATAACAAAAAATCAAACATAAGTGCCACAGCAAATAGTAAATTCTAACAAAAACAAATGAACAAAAAGGACAAGTATGTTCTCAATAATTGCTAATTTTTAAACTAATACCATTCAAGTCACACACTATTTAGTTATGGAATTTGCTGACATTAATTCACCTAATTATTTTGAAATATTTCTACATTTATTAATTTGATTTTACTGGTCACATTTCTTAATGCACTTAGACATATCATCCCAGGCATGTTATGCTTAATTCACACTTCCCTCATTTGATAGCATTTTCCTTTCAGTCTCAGAGCTTTTAATAGTGTATCATGTGTAAATAAAAGTCACAATTCATACTCTATTCTGTCTCATTACCTAATTATCTCAAAACAATGAAGAGAGACAATGTGTTGACACCTCCAATATATTGATTTAGTGTAAAGCATTTCAATGACAGTTTTTTTCAACCTTGTTAGAAACTGTCCCATGTGTTATATAGCAGACTATGAGAACTGTAAGGCCAAAGTCAGTATTACTATTCCTTCCTTTACACCACCAAGACTAGTATCCAGATCTAATGTAAAAGGAAATCAGAGAGTTGGGTAGTCTTACTTTCTATTATCCGATTATTGCTAATACTTTAGAGGCCATGGGAAAAATTTTTAACATATGTAATTTTTTTTTTTTTTGCTTTTTGGGTCACACCCAGGGATGCTCAGGGTTGCTCCTAGCTCTGCATTCAGGAATTACTCGTGGCAGTTCTTGGGGGACCATATGGGAATCTATAAATTGAATTTAGGTCAGCTGCGTGCAAGGCCAAACACCCTTCAGGCTGTGCTATCGCTCCATCCCCACCTTGCATAAAATATTTTCTTATTAATTTTTAAAGAAGCAAATTAGGAAATGTATTCCATGGGAAATATGGACATGATTAAAAGACAAACTTGAATTCCATTAAAGGATTACCTCATATTTGTTGAAACCCAAACTACTGGGAAAACAATTTAGAGATTTTATATAATTTAGAGGTTTAGTGAAGCATTCTGTGTTTGTGTAACAATGGAATAACTATATGCTGCCCTGTGTTTCAGTTTTTGTGTTTTCTAAGTGGTTTATCCCTCAAGATCAGAAGTCAAAACCATCGATGGAATTATTAAACTTCATTTTTACTTTAGCAAGTATGCTAAAATAGAAATTATAATAATAGCATTTAATAAAAAGACAACTATAGTAATATTTGTACAACACTTATCAGGGTGCTAGGTATGGAATAGTTTCACAACCTGCATTAACAAGTAGATTGTTTCTGATCCTTGTGCTAGATGATAAAATGAAACACATAATTAAAGTCTTAATTTGCCAAATCATGTAACCAGAACCTAAATAAACATTTTAAGCATTTTTTCTCTGAGTTACTCAGCTACATGATCTGTCTTCCCAACTGAAATGAAAAATGAAACTGTGGTGTAGATATTCTTGTAACAGCATAGATTATCTTGCTTTTTTTAATTGCTACTGTTTTTCTTCCTAACATAAATATTATATATATTTTACATTATTCTATATATTTTTTAGTAATTAATTGTCATGACTTGATTTTTTTAGTTTAAAATATAAGAATAAACATGTATTATCTGTCAGGTTCCAAAATCAATTATAAGCTACTTGACAAAGGAGTCTGAAAGGACCAAAAATACCAAGGACAAGATGCATGAATTTTGATAGTAATAGTTACTTTAACACAAATTTCAAAAAGTATTAAGTATAACAATATCTTATAAAAGGAATAGTAAAATTATAAGTTCATTATATTTTTTAAGCTACCGAGAGTATCTCGCCCGCACAGCAGAGCCTGGCAAGCTCCCCGTGACGTATTCGATATGCCAGACACAGTAACAACAAAGTCTCCAATGGAGACGTTACTGGGCCCACTAGAGCAAATCGATGATCAACGGGAGGGCCTTTACCTTTTACCTTTTATTGAAAATATTAATTTATGAGAATTTTTAACAAGCACAGTAGATTTAGGTCCAACCAGAGGATCCAGAGAGATAGTATAAGAGATGGGACACTTCCTTTGCATGTGAACAAGCCAGGTTTAATCTGCAGCAATACATACAGTCCCTTGAACACTGTTAGTAATGATTCCTGAGCACAGATCCACCAAGAGTAAGCCCTAATCACCAAAGCTTATGGTCCCCAAACCAAGAAAAGCATTTAAAAAATAAATAGCCATAAGTAATAGTTTCAATAATTTTATGATTATTGAAACTATATGATTTTATTATTATTTTCTACATGATTGTTCTTAAATAACTTAGACTGATATTAGAGCTATGCATGTTTATCATACTCATCTGAAATTTTCAAATTTCAGTGGTTTATTGTAAATTTGACATTGAAATATTTTATGTATGTCAACATTTTATTACAATAGTAAAAAATGGAAGTATAAAGAAGGTGCTCTTTATCAAAAAATATAACTTTTATGTAAGATATTACTTGATAATTTGCATGGTATTGTGGGGAAATAATTTTGCAGTATAAGGGGACATTCAAAATCAATTATGAAGTCAGTATAACCTAATTTAACTTCCCTGGATATTTCAATTTGATTAATCTAGGGTGGAAACTGATTAGAGTAATTTTGATGAATGTAAAGTGATTCAAATATGTTGAACATCGTACAAGAACATGGTACAAGAACCTTATGTTAGAAAGAATACGTCATAAAAAACTCATAATATACTAACTAATTTTGCTCGAGCGGGCCCAGTAGCATGTCCATTGGAGACTTTTGTTGTTACTGTGTTTGGCATATTGAATACATCACGGGTGGCTTGCCAGGCTCTGCCGTGTGGGCGAGATACTCTCGGTAGCTTGCCGGGCTTTCCGAGAGGGGCGGAGGAATTGAACTCGGGTAGGCCATGTTGGCTGCGTGCAAGGCAAACGGCCTACCACTGTGCTATTGCTCCAGCCCATAAAATACTAATACATAGCAAATATAAATCATAGTAAGTGAAACATTATATGTAGAATAATAAAATACAGAAATGAAAAGATTCTTACTTAGAGTTGATCAGTAATTGTGTGTTGTAGCAAATGTTAATATAGTTGCTTTCCAGTAAGTTCACTACTTTAAGTGATGGGTGCAAAGAGAAAATTTGTTCATATTTCCTCGTGTTTTTAGATAAATGAAGTAGCAAAAATATCACAAGAAATATATTTTTAAAAAAGCAAATTTTAAGAATACATAGTGCAGAATTACATAATTGTAAATTATAGAGTAAAGGTGACAAACTGGGTCGCTAATTCCATGGGTAGAAAAACCTGTTCTGGTATCTTGAAAAAGACCTGTCAGAAAATTTCGGGAATGAATATCACATAATTAAGAAATGCTTCAAATAATCAAATAGATTTGTTTTTTCAGAAAGATACTTTCAAAAATATTTTCTTAAGATATACTTCTTTCACTATAAAATGTTTAAAAATAAAGCTGATATGCACTAAGGATTATTGCTACACAGGAATCAAAATATTTTAAAGTCATCCTCACACTGAAACAAAATTCTCCTTAGCAGAGGTTTTGGTTATTTACATAAATAAAGAATTGATTTTGAAATTGAAATCTGATGGCAAAATAGTCTGTTATTTAGTTAAGTATAGTTATTAAGCTGTCTGTTAAATAAAAGCAAGATAAAATATTTGTAAGATATCATAGGATTAAATATGTCTCTAAAAAGAATGTGAATGTAGCAAAGAAATAAAGATCAAACTAATGCTCCATTTAGTTCTTTATGGGAAATTGTTGTTTTTCTTTCAGTGATGTATAATTGTGATCTGGTAAAAAATATATGTTTCAGCTTTAAAGTTCTCTGTCACAAAAATGATATAATGGAGGCAAGAAAACAATGACATGATACAAATAAGATTGTACTGGAATGGTTAAAAACCAGTTGAAACAGATTAAAAATTTAATGTTATACTTAAATGACTAAAGTAGTTACCAAATTCTGAAATTTATTTTGATTTTCAGCAATTGGTTGTGATTAGCTAAATGGAAAGTCAGGCCAAACACTGTGATCACTAGTTATTTATGAACTTGGTGTGAACGATTTTTAGCATTCAAAGCAATTTACTTTTTGTGGGACCATTTTGCATATCAGGAGAATAATAAGTTTCTAAAAAAATAAGAGGCAATTTGAAGATCACGAGTGGGTATATAAATTGTAATATATACAATATATATTATAATTTCTATATATTTTATATATATTTAATTTAATATATATTTGGGCTGGAGTGATAGCACAGCGGTAGGGCGTTCGCCTTACAAGCAGCCAACATGGCCGACCTGAGTTCGATTCCTCCGCCCCTCTCGGAGAGCCTGGCAAGCTACCGAGAGTATTCGATATGCCAGACACAGTAACAACAAAGTCTCCAATGGAGATGTTACTGGGCCCGCTCGAGCAAATCGACGATCAACGGGGGGGCCTTTACCTTTACCTTTTAATATATATTTAATATATAACTTTAATTTTATGCTTTTTTTGTTATTTCCTATGTTATAATTAAGGAATTTACAAACATATCCCATATAACACAAAAATAACTTAAATTGTGGTATTCGCCAGAAAATCAACATATAAAATAGGAGGGAAAACAATCAGTTTTACGTTTATGTGAAACTATTAGAACTTCAGAACTCTCAATATGTAAAATCAAATATTATAAATTTTACAAAAAAATTGCTACTTCAATTCTAGGTAAAATTTTCAAAATAGCAATTTAATATATAATCTTTTTAAAACATTAGATATAGTTTCCTAATAAAATCAAAGGTCATTCCTGGTGAGGCTCTGGGGTCAGATGGGTTGCTGAGATTTATTTGAACTCTGGTTAACTGTGTGCAAAGCCTTTGTCCACTGTACTCTCTCCACCCACTGTATCATCTCAAACATCCTATAAACTGTACCGTCTCTCTGGCCCCATGAGTTCTTAAATCTGCTTTTTTCCCCCCTACCTCTGATTAAGGGCTGGAGCGATAGCACAGCAGGTAGGGCGTTTGCCTTGCATGCAGCCAGCATGGCCAATTCGAGTTCGATTCCTCCGCCCCTCTCGGAGAGCCCGGCAAGCTACCGAGAGTATCTCGCCCACACGGCAGAGCCTGGCAAGCTCCCCATGACATATTCGTTATGCCAGACACAGTAACAACAAAGTCTTCAATGGAGACGTTACTGGGCCCGCTCGAGCAAATCGATGAACAACGGGAGGACTGTGACCGTGACCTCTGATTTAAAGGATATAATTTTGATGAAGTTAATATATTCTAGATTCTACTTTTGATTTTACCTCCATTATATAAAAATATTAATCAAATAAAAAGTTTTTAATAAATATATTTTTCTATATTTAAGTATCTATGTATGGACAACATTTTCTCATGAAAGTTATCCTTTATTGGGTCATTTGTGGGTTTGATACTACTGTATGTCTTCAATCTTTATAATAGCGCTATATATTTTTCTTCACTTCCAAATATCTGGATATCCAGAAGAGAAAACTTTTACATTCAATTCCATCTCAATTGAGTCAAGTATTATTTGCTTTTAGTTTTCTCCTTTCACTACAGTGTCTGTTTCAAACAAGTGCACAAAATGAGCATACAACTTGGTTAAGGACAATTTCTAAACAATTTTTTAATATTAACGCAACTATTTCTAGTATACATAGCATCAATTTCAATATGAATTACAAAGAGTAAACTGTTGAATCTTTGTTTTTGCAAAGAAAACAATTAAAATTTAGATAGAGCTATTTAAAGTTTATATATGTTATCAGTTTGTATTAGCTAATTTCCCTTTGCTAAATGGGCTGGAGAGATAGCACAGTGGGTATGGCGATTGCCTTACACGCAGCCAACATGGCCGACCCGAGTTCTATTCCTCCGCCCCTCTCAGAGAGCCCGGCAAGCTACCGAGAGTATCTCGCCCACACAGCAGAGCCTGGCAAGCTCCCCGTGACGTATTCGATATGCCAAACACAGTAACAACAAAGTCTCCAATGGAGACATTACTGGGCCCCCTCGAGCAAATCGATGAACAACAGGAGGACCGTGACCGTGACCTCTTGCTACATAGTGACATAAAGTGAAAAATGAACACAGGATAGTATTTATTATTTAACCTTTATTTATTTTTATTGTTCCATGAATAAAAATATACAAGGTTATTCATGAATGAGTTCCAGGTATATGATGTTCTAACACCAATCCCTTCACTAGTGTCGACTTCCATCCCCTAATGTTCCCTAGTTCCTTCCCACCCACCCACAGCTTACCTCTATGACATTTTTTTCTTCTTTTTCAAACTTTCTTCTTTTTGTTTTTTTATAAGCACTGAGGTTTACTGTTACTGATAGGTTATCTTGCATGTCACTTTACCTCCTTTAATCATTCCACCCACTTGAGGATGGCCACTTTGCTTCACCATTGTGGTACGGTTCCTTTCCCTTAGCGAACCCCCTACCCACCTCCGCCCCATGGCAAGTTTTCTACTAAAGACCAGTTCTCCTGCTCTTGACTGTTATTATCTTTGAGGATTTGTTATTCCCCAACTATGTTACTTTATGCCTAGAATGTGAGAGAGAAACTTCTTTGTCTATGCCTCTCCTTCCACTAACTTTGCTCAGCATGATATGCTCCAGATCCATGCACATACTAGTAAATTACATAATTTCATCTTTTCTTTTGACCGAATAGCATTTCATTGATTATATTTACTGCCATAGTTTCTTTATCCATGCTTCTGTTCTGTCTGTTCTTAGCACTTTGGAGACAGGAACAAAGGGAGACAGAGGAAGGAAGGAAGGGAGAAAGGGAGAGAAGGGGAGAAGGAAAGTACAACATCTTATTTAATTCTTTTGATTCATAACTTGGGTTTACCTTTTGAACTGGGCTCATGGCTTCAGAACTGGGGAGAAGGTACTATTTAACAGTCTGATGCCATGATGTTACAAAGACCCCTTTCTGTGGAGCTTTTCGTAGAGCAACATTTCTGGCTGAAAACGTTGGTACATGCTTCTTGCTCTTTGAATCTTCTAAGACTGAATCAATAGGAAAGAGAGCACCTAAACAGAACAACTGCTAGCAAGGAAGTAGAAACAATAGCCAAAAATCTACCCAACAAAGTCCAGGTTCAAATGAATTTATTAGCATTTTTTTTCAAAATTTTAAAAGAAGACCTCCTTTCAGTTCTTCTCAGGTACTTCCAGTATCACTGTATCACTGTCCTCCTGTTGTTCATGGATTTTCTCAAGTCGACTCAGTAACGTCTCCATCGTGAGACTTTTTCATTACTGGGTTTGGCATATTGAATACAACACAGGTAGCTTGCCAGGCTTTGCCGTGTGGGCAAGATACTCTAGGCAGCTTGCCGGGCTCTCCGAGAGGGGTGGAGGAATCGAACTCGGGTCGGCCATGTTAGCTGCATGCAAGGCAAATTCCTCACCCACTGTGCTATCGCTCCAGCCCAGGTACTCACAGTAAATAGATGAAAAAGGAATCGCACAAACAGTGTCTATGAGACAAATTTTGCTAGGATATAGAGAGCAGGCAAACACACCAGCAAAAAAAAAAACAACATATAGACATATTTCACGGATGAACATAAATGCAAGGAGCCTCAAACATATTAGTAAATCTATTTCAACAATACATTAGGAATATCATATAATATAATGTGGATTTATTTTTATTGAATAAATAATATAATTCAGAGCGTTTATTATTAAGCATTTCTCAAGAAGTGAACTACTCTCAAATCTTCACCATTAAGTTTTAATTTGACAGTGTTTTATGAATTTATGTGAATTTCATTTTAAGAAAATACATAGATGATAGATGACAATGAATAAATCATAAATTAGAACTAGAACGATAATTCTATGGGACTCGTCACAGATAAAACTTTAAGATCAAATTTAGGTCTGTGAAGATACATCAAAGATTGGAACATATGCCGTCTGGTCACATATGTGAGGCCTGAGATCAGTTCCTACCACCTTATAACACTTGGGGACTCTCAGAATTGCTGAACCCAGTGATTCATGGCATTATGTCACTAGCCTAAGCATTGAGTCAAATGGCAGTTGCAATTGATCTAGTGGACTGGAAGCGGACTGGGCTCCCTGAACATTGCTTACAATATCCACCCTTCTCCCCTCACCCCACACACAAGCTATTCAAATACTATGTTAAAAAAAAATCAACCTAAGCTTTGAAATTTTAACTCTCCTTAATTTGCTACTTTTACATGCTATTTTTCCACAGAAAACTTTATTGAATAGTTGTTACCAAAACATTTTAACTCCTTCAGGACTTAAAACCATTAAATATGTCTTTTTCTTTTATAGATTTTGTTCTTTTGTCAAATACATGCAAAGCTATATTTTAACCTATATATCTGACCTTTACAAATTATATTCTCCTTGCTCGAGAGTAACGTCTCCATTGTGAGACTTCTTGTTACTGTGTTTGGCATATTGAATACTCTTGGTAGCTTGCCAGGCTCTCCAAGAGGGGTGGAGGAATCAAACCCGGCTCGGCCGGGCTGACTGCTCACAAGGCAAATGCCCTACCGCTGTGCTATCACTCTATTAATAAAAATCAATTTAAATATAGTGACATCTGAGGTTGTAAGACTTCCAAGATGAATTGAATATAAATGCATATTCTTTCTTTCTTAAATCACTTACTATTGGTATTAGTAACTACTATATTAGTGCTTCAATATAATTTTCAGATATAGAAACCTGTTGATATTTTTTAGAGAGTGGGGAGATCCTGACATGCTCAGTAATTATCTCTGTCCTCTGATTTATTTTTTTAAAATGTGGTTCTCAATTGGAAAATTGCAAATTATGTACTAGAATGATAGTGCAGCATGTGGTGTGTTAGCCTTGCATGTGACTGGCCTGAGTTTGATCTCTGGCATCCTGACTTAGTCCCTGAAGCATCACCAGGAGTGATCCCTTAGGACAGAAAACAGAGTAAACACTGAGCACCATCTGGTCCAGCCCCAAATAGAAGAAAAATAAAGTAAAATATACGTGATCTTAAAAAGTGCAAAATGAGGAGATTTTGTTTCATTTTGTTTTGCTTTGCTTTGGAGCCATACCCAGCAGTTCTTAGGGCTTACTTTTGACTCTGTGTTCAGGGATCAAACATTGGAGTGCTCAGAACATGTGTGTATGAGGGAATATAACCAGGGTCAACTGTGTGGAAGCCTTGCACCTTATCCACTGTGTTATCTCTTAAATACCAACAAAATTTTCATTTGAAACATTTTAGTAAGTTTCTCTACTAAAATATAAAGTATTGCTTTAAAAACTTATACTTGTTTCAAACCAGTAGATATTACCATTCTTTAAAGCCATTAGATTTTCATTTTCTTGTAGTAAAATATTCAAAGTCACTCATCAAATAGATTTCACCATAAATTTTAAAAGGCTATTTCATAGAAGTTAATATTGCAGTTAGTAGATCATATGTCTCACTGATAATGAACTTACAATGTTATGTGTGAAGTGGACACTGAAAAGTAATTTAAACGATTGAAGTGATTTAAAAGTCATTTTCCATTATTAGTTTGTAACATAGAAATAATTTACTTTATATTTGGGTTATTTCTTCTTTAATTTTTATCTTAACTGGTAACTCTCAGATTGATTTGATGAGATTTGATCAATGTGTTTTACAGACACTTTAAGTGAAAATAGAATTCACCACTAATAATAGCTTTATTGTCGTTGATAGACTTAAGGTCATGTTAGAGTATTATTGATATAATTACATTAGAAGGATATAAATACATTTATTCCATTAAATTAATTTTAGTAATTTAAAGGACTTTAAAGTAATTTAGATAGTTAATTTTATGCATTTTCTGTTTGTTTTTATTTGTGTGTGTGTGTGTTTGTGTGTGCCACACAGGTAGTGTTTGGGGCTTATTCCTGGCTCTTTGGTCAAAGATCACTTCTGTAAATGCTCATAGAACCACTCAGGAAATTCCAGGGATTGAACACAGGTCAACAGTGCTTAGGGCAAATGTCCTACCCTCTGGACTATCACTCTAGCCCTTCAAGAAAGATAGTTTATCTTAAATGTTTGCATTTAGATGGTAGGAGCAGGTGTTAATTCCTGAGTATAATCTTGAGTATCTTGAGGTTCTCTGAGCAAGGGTAGGAGTGACTTCTGTGTTCTCCTTCCAGAAAAAAAGAAGGGGGAAGCATACATGAGTCTTCTTATAATATATACAGTCATTTAAGGCTTTGTCAATGAATAGAACTATAAGAGTATAATACAAATTTAATTAGCACATCTTTCTCAAAAGAAATTCCATGATATAATAAATGCACATAGTGATTTTCTTCAAATATATTAATCTACAACATTTATGAAAATAATATAAGTTCAAATATAAATCAGAATTTTGAAATATTACTATTACGTAGAAATATTACTATTACTATTAAATATTACTATTACTTAGAAAAATGCTTCTGGTCCAACTCAATACTTCAGAAAATTGAATATCTTGGCAAATACAAGTTTACTTTACTGAGAGACAAAGTACTATGTTGTATTTTAGTAGCAAAACTTACTAAAATTTTTCTAATGAAATCTTTTTTGGCATCTGAGGAATAGTACAGTGTGTAAGGTGCAAGACTTGAACACAGCTGACCCTAGCCTAATCACCCTTTCACAATTTCTCTGTTACCTTATTATTTGTGACTCTCGGAATTCCATGAATCTAATAATAATTAAAACCTTTGAAAATGACCGTGTTCAGCAATATTTTGGCATGCATTTGATTGGCACAATTTGCTAATAAGAAGTGTCAATTGTAGGTATTGTGATAATAAATTTATGTAACTCTATTTGCTTGGATATCTATTTTGCTCTAATGATCTTCTTGTTCTGGGGTTTAGAGCAAAGGGAAAGGTTTTGTTTGGGACTTTCCAATCTTCTGATAGAAAGAAAACAGCAGGATATGTCAAAAAGATACATTATGTCTTTAAAAGATCTACTTGAGGTTTCTTGAGATCCCTTCTGCCCACACTCATTATTATCAATCCCATTTTGCCAGACATGGGGGAAGTCTTCAGTCTGGATCTCAGAGAAAGAAATGTTTTAAAAAGTCAATGTCAAGACTACATCCAAATTTTTGCTGCAGTTGATTCAATCACAATCACAACCATCCTGTTATTGGTCGATTGCCTCGAGCAGGCCCCAGTAACGTCTCCTTCATCCTAGCCCTGAGATTATATTCAAGGCTCTTTAGGAGAATGAGACCCATCATTGTAACTGGTATTTGGCATATTGGGTACGCCACGGGGAGTTTGCCAGACTCTGCCATGTGGGCAGGCTACATTTGGTAGCCTGCCAGTTTGTCCAAAGTAGGAGTGAGATAATAAGATGTCATAATAAGATGACATTCTTATTCGAGGCCCCGCGGTTCCGGGAGCTGGTTTATATAGTCTCTGAGTCTCGGCCGTTGATGGGATTACATGGCGCCAGGGGACCAGTTGGTGGGTGTGACCCCCGCCTACTGGAATTCTGAGGATCTGGGTGGAGGATGCTCAGCTCTGATCTGAGTAGGCTTGGAGATCTCGGCCCCGGGTCCCGCTTGCCTTTGTTCCTCTGCCGGTACCTTCAGGTGTACGGAGAGTGGTCTCAGCATGGTGGTGACTGGTCCTGGAGGTCTTTGGCTGCCAGAGCCCTAGTCGGGGCGGGGAGGAAAGCTCAACCCGCTCCCCTCCAAGGGGCCCCGGCAAGGACAGCCAGGCACTGGGGCAGGAGACTGCACTGTTCTCTTCCGGGAGCTGGTTTTTATAGTCTCTGAGTCTTGGCCGTTGGTGGGATTACACGGCGCCAGGGGGCCAGTTGGTGGGTGTGACCCCCGCCTACTGGAATTCGGAGGATCTGGGTGGAGGATGTTCAGCTCTGATCCATGTAGTCAATGTCAAGACTACATCCAAATTTTTGCTGCAGTTGATTAATTCTCCCTTTAGATGTGGAGTCATGAGGCTGTAGCAATAGCACAGTGGGTAGGGCGTTTGCCTTGCACGCAGCCGACCTAGGTTCGATTCCCAGCATCCCATATGGTTCCCCAAGCACCGCCAGGAGTAATTCCCGAGTGCATGAATCAGGAGTAACTCCTGTGCATCGCCGGGTGTGACCCAAAAAGCAAAAAATAAAAAAGCAAAAAAAAGATAAATAAATAAATAAATGCAAAAAAAGCAAAAAAAAAGTTAAAAAAGTAAATAAATAAATAAATAAATGTGGAGTTATTATCAAGATTATTAAAAATCAAAGTTTTGGAGTGAAAACCTTGATTAAAAATATTTGTAAAATATCAGTTAAAATGTAAGATAAAATTTATTGTGCATACAGTTCTAGAATGTTTGTGATGATTTTGTCCATTTGCTTCCATTTCTAAGAAGATAGTGATACAATGCTGCTATAATAACAAATGAGCTAGAAATCAGTTTTATAATTATCAATTCAGATTCAAGATTTAGACATACATGCAGCTAAAATATAATTTTGATAAATAATTTTGGCTTAGGCTAAAAAAGTAAGGAAAACAACATGTAAACAAATACCTATATATTAAGCAATATTTTTCAAACCAAACCATTGTCAAACAGTGACTTCTCTGTATTCTAGTGGCTGTATAGCAATTGAAAATACAGTTTCTCCAGAGTCGAATATTCTGTCACAGTCTCTCAAACATAAGATCACTTAATCTTTGATAAAGGAGTAAAAAAAATGTGAAATGGAACAAGGAAATCCTCTTCAACAAGTGTTGGTGGGAAAACTGGACAGTGAGCTGCCAAAAATTGAACTCTGACCTGTATCTAACACCAGGCATAAAAGTCAGGTCAAAGTGGATTGAAGACCTTGATATCAGACCTGAATCCATAAGGTACATGGAAGAAAATGTAGGCAGAACCCTCCATGACATTGAAGCTAAAAGCATCCTTAAGGATGAAACATCACTCACCAAGCAAGTGGAAACAAACATAAACAAATGGGACTACATTAAAGTAAGAAGCTCCTGCACTTCAAAAGATACAGTGACCAAAATCTAGAGAAAGCCCACAGAATGGGAAAGAATATTTACCCAATTCTCATTTGATATGAGGTTAATATCCAGGATAAAAAGGAACTAATAAAATTGTATAAGAAAAAAGCCTCCAACCCCATCAAAAAATGGGGAGAAGAAATGAACAGAAGCTTCATCGAAAACAAAAGACTAATGGCAAAAAAGGCACATGGAAAAATTACTCATTGCTAATCATCGGGGAGATGCAAATCAAAATAACAATAAGATATCATCTCACCACAGAGACTGGCACACATCAAAAAGAACAAAAACAAACAGTGCTGGCACAGTGCAAATCAAAACAACAATGAGATATCATCTCACACCACAGAGACTGGCACACATTGAAAAGAACCAGAACAACCAAAGCTGGCATCGATGTCCGGGAAAAAGGAACTCTCCTTTATTGATGGTGGGTATGTCTGCTGGTGCAGTTTCTTTGGGAAACAATATGGGCATTCTTCAAAAAACTAGAAATTGAGCTCCCCTTTGATCCAGCAATAACACTTCTGGGAATATATCCCGAGGATTTAAAAAGCACAGTAGAAATCACAACTAAACCTGTATGTTCATTGCAGCACTGTTCACAGTAGCCAGAATCTGGAAACAACCGGAGTGCCTGAGAACAGATGACTGGTTAAGGAAACTTTGGTACATCTACACAATGCAATATTATGCAGCTATTAGGAAAGATTAGGTCATGGAATTTGCTTAGAATTGGATGGTCATGAAGAGTATCATGCTAAGTGAAATGAGTCAGAAAGAAAGTGACAGACATAAAATAACTGCACTCATTTGTATAATATGAAATAACATAATATGAGACTGACACCTAAGGACAGTAGACACAACGGTCAGAAATATTGCTCCATGGTTGGAATTCTGCCTCATGAGCAATGGAAGAAAAAAGCTGGAATAGAAAAGGGATCACTAAGTCAATGATGATTAGAGATATAGTTCAGGATGGGAGATGTGTGCTGAAAGTAGATAAAGAAGCAAACGTGATAGCTTCTCTATATCTGTATTGCAAACCATAATGCCCCAAAGTAGTGAGAGAGTATGAGGGAAATTGTTTGCCATAGAGGCAGTGGGAGGGTTGGAATGTGAGGGTGGGGGGCAATACTAGGAATTGGTGGTAGAAAATGTGCACTGGTGGATGGATGGGTGTTCAATCATTTTATGAATGAAACTCAAACATGAAAGATATGTAATTGTATCTCATGGTGATTCAATAAAAAAACTTAAAGTAAAAATTGAAAAAAATTTAAAAAAATGAAAATATGGTTTTTCTATGATATGTTAATCATCATTTTAACTTAACTACTATTAATCTTGATTTCAAATTTTCACTACTTTTATAAAATTATTGACAAAAAAAATTGAATTATTCCTCCATTAAAACAAAAGCAACAATGGAGGGCCACAAGCTCTCCGAGAATTCTCTGGGCCCCATCCAGAGCCGATATCACAAGGAGGTCCCAGATGGTGTAGGTGCTGTCTCCCCGCCTTCTCCAGATGGAATCCCAGTGACAATGAGCTTCTGCAAGCATGGCTCTGGCATGAGGGTACCAGACTATTTTTTTTGTGACATTTCCTGATATGCAAAGTGATCAATGGAAAATAAATGATCTAGCATTTGTCCCTGAAAATCAGGCTTGAGTGGTGGTGGAAAACCTGAGCAAAAGATAATGCCCAACCAAAATACATCTGGACTGTGTATTTAACTATGGTGCTTTGCCACCCTGGGAGGGGAAGGGTGTCTGTCCCTCTGCCTGTCCCCCTTTGTGGCGGCAACAAGGTGGACTGCATCTTTTAGAGCCTAATGAACAGTCAGGTATGAGACTGCATTGATGAGGCACGTGGGGCTTCATGGGATGGGGGTGGAATTGGCCCTGCTCCCCGACGTGAAAATGCCCCAGGTTGCCACCCTCAAATGCCTCCTCTGGTTTCTGACCGACCATGACCCCAGAAGCACACATACCAATCTTGGAACCCAGGGGCTTTTGGCAGTAATCCCTCTAGGTTTATTACTAAAATATCAGAAATCCAAATTCACATGGCCGCTATTGTGGCCACACAAGATCATATGGTCTTCATAATCAGCAATAGAAAAAAATTTTTCTAATGATGTCTTTGTGGCAGGTCTGAATATTGGGGAAAATTCCAAATAACAATGTTGGGTCTTTTGTCATAATAGCACAGCGGGTAGGGCGTTTGCCTTGCATGCAGCCAACGTGGCCGACCCGAGTTTGATTCCTCCGCCCCTCTCGGAGAGCCCGGCAAGCTACCGAGAGTATTTGATATGCCAGACACAGTAACAACAAAATCTCCAGTGGAAACGTTACTGGGCCCGCTCGAGCAAATCGATGATCAACGGGAGGGCCTTTACTTATTGAATGTGATCAACGTAGAGAGAGAGAGAGAGAGGGAGAGAGAGAGTAAAGTAGAAATCTGCCACACAGGCGGGGGGTGGGTGGGAGGGGGGTTATACTGGGGTATTTGTTGGTGGAAAATATGCACTGGTGAAGGGACGGGTGTTTGATCATTGTATGACCAACCGAGACTTGAACTGAAAGGCTTTGTGACTGTTCTCACGGTGATTCAATAAATAAATAAAAAAGAAAAAGAAAAGAAGCAACGAATATATAAAAAGAAGGATTTTGTGCAAGCTACCGAGAGTATTCGATATGCCAGACACAGTAACAACAAAGTCTCCAATGGAGACGTTACTGGGCCCGCTCGAGCAAATTGATGATCAACTGGAGGGCCTTTACTACTTACTTTACGTAAAATAAGAGTTATTGTGATCCTAGTCAAATATTGATCATCATCAAGTATTATTAAAAATATCTCTCTAGTGTTCAAGAAATAGTACAGGGGTTAAGGTACTAACAAAGCACTAGCAATTGATCCTGGCACTGCATATGATAGCCTGAGCACTGGCAGGAGTTCTCCCTAGACACAGATCCAGGGATTATGAGAACTCTCAGGTTTTTTTGTTTCTCTCTCTCTCTCTCTCTCTCTCTCTCTCTCTCTCTCTCTCTCTCTCTCATAAGTAAGTATACACACACACACACACACACACACATACGCACACTTCACTGGAGCCCCTTGGAGGGGACGGGTTGAGTTTCCCTAGTTTTCCTCCCTGCCCCAAGCAGAGCCCCAGCAGCTGAAGACCTCTGGAACCAGCCACAGCCATGTTTAAGACCACTCTCCACACGTTCGAACAAGTCTCACACATGAAGGAACCAGCAGAGGAACCCAGGTGTGCAGGACTCAGGACTGAGATCTCCAAATGTGCTTGGATCAGGACTGGACCTACTCCACCCAGATCCCCAATCTTCCAGTAGCCAGGAGTTACACCCACCAACTACCCTGGCGCCATGTTTTCCCTTCAACGGCCAAGACGCAGGGACTATAAAACCCAGCTCCTGGAAATGTGCGGCTGCGAATGTGGCCTTGTGACATCTTACTGTCTGGTTCTCACTCTTGGAGAAACTGACAGGCTACGGAGTGTTTCCTGCCCGCACAGCAGAGTCTGTCAAGCTCCCTGTGATGTATTTGATATGCCAAAACCCACTAACAATGATGAGACTCATCCCCCTGACCCTGAAGAAGCCTCCAATGTGGCAGTTGCTAAAATTTGAGGGCTAGAACGGATGGAGACGCTACTGGTGCCTGCTTCTGAAAATATATGAACAACAGAATGACAGTGATACAGTGATATATATATATATATATATATATATATATATATATATATATATATATCACAGCGGTAGGGCGTTTGCCTTGCATGCAGCTAACATGGCCGACCTGAATTTGATTCCTCCACCCCTCTCGGAGAGCCCAGCAAGCTACCAAGAGTATCTTGCCCGCACGGCAGAGCCTGACAAGCTCCCCGTGATGTATTCGATATGCGAAACACAGTAACAACAAAGTCTCCAATGGAGACATTACTGGGCCCACTCGAGCAAATCGATGATCAACGGGAGGGTCTTTACTTTACTTTACTTTACTTTATATATGGATAATTTTTACTTTTGCCCATAACTCAATTATTGCAGATAAAATACATTTTCGCAGATACTTTAATGAAAGACTGATTAAGCACATGTATTAGCCACTGTACTCTACATAATACATTAGAAATTATCGCTTTTCCTCAATAAATATTCTATAGAAAGTGAATAAACATGTAAAAACAGCTTAAAAGTGAACATGTGCACTCAAAATTTAAGGCAATAATGTATCAAGAGAACATGAACTTTTCTTCATGTATTCAGTTCTTGAATATGTGCCATTTTTTCCAGGAAACCCAATTTACTATGAAGCAAGATAAACTGCTTTTATTTGCTAAAGTTAATAAAAGTATAGAACCATAAATGTTCAATTTTATTAGTAGTTTTGAGACATTATCTAATTCAGCATGAGTTTAATAAAAGAAAACATTTGACATAGTTTCTGATTAAACCAGAATGAGAACATAACTTCTCTAATTCTGTCTTTTCTCTTCCTTGGTGCTGTTTTTTCTTCATTGATATTCCTCATTTTAAAATAAAATCATTTACCTAAAGACTGGGATTTACAAAGTTTTTCACAATACAGTTATTTTGATTTTCCAACACCTATCTTACCACCAGAGTAACCTTCCCTCTACCATTGTCCCCATTTTTACAACCACCCTCAAAACTCTTCCTTAGCTGACACACAGTAATTTATTGTATAGTGTTTGTTACAAGTTAATAACTAATGGAATAATCAAAAACACTTCAGTAAAAGAAAATTTGTAAAATTAAGTCCTTGTCTGAGAATAAACTACATGGTCCATTGATATTTGAGACTTCTGTGACATTAACTTATTTTATTGAGTTTTGTTGTCTTCTATGTTACTTTCCCATCTAATTTGGTGTGATCCTACTGGAATTTCAATATTGTGGAATTTGGAGGTGTTACTTGGCCACAAGTGGTTGTGTTACATGGTTCAGAGACTTCAGAAGCTATTGTCTGTGACAATGATTAGACGTGGTTGTGGCTTTGGGAGAGGGACATGACTACCAGGACTTCTAGAAGTCAGGGGATATTAGAACACAGCTTCCCCCACCCCCCCCATAGAAGATCCTAGAATTCTCAGCTTGCCCACCAAAGTACCTGAAATTTTCATAATTTGATTTCTCTGAAGAAATTATTAGTGAAGTACTGGAGTTCAGCCATTGGTGTTACTGCACTGGTGGGATGTGGTTGCTGCTGCCAGAGATTTACTGCCCGCCTCCCTTTTGAAGGCACAATAGTTTTCAGTCACAAGACCAGTTCCATGAATTTTAAGTACTTAGTATGCCAGCATCTCAAAGTTTTAGTGGTGAATTGTCAGAGCAGGGCCCGTGGGTAGCTGTGAGAGTTGGGTAGGGTAGGGCTGCCAGGACTCTAGGAGTACAGGGGCAAGGGTGGGGTAGGTTTCCCGCCCCTGAGCCAAGAACACCCCAGAGTTTCTAGCCTGGATACCTGAATACCTTTAATTTTTAGCAGTTTGCGGTTCTTAAAGAGATTATTAATGAAGAGATGGAGTTTAACAGTGGGTGTGGATGCAATGGTGGGGTTTTCATCTTTTTTCTTTCTTATTAATTTACTATTTTGCTACCTTCCATCTAAAATTTACACTGGGATTGATATACAAAATTACATATATTGATTGTACACATTTCAGTTTTAATCTGGTAACCACTGTTTGTTCAAATGTACTGAGCTATAATAATAAAACTTGAAACATTAATATTTCAGCTCATACAGATGACTGCATAAAAGGAACTATAGTATATATAGCACTATAGCACTGTCCTCCCATTGTTCATCGATTTGCTCGATTGGGCCCAGTAACGTCTCCATTGTGAGACTTGTTGTTACTGTGTTTGGCATATCAAATACTTCACCAGTAGCTTGCCAGGCTTTGCCGTGAGGGTGAGATACTCTCGGTAGCTTGCCGGGCTCCCCAAGAGGGGTGGAGGAATCAAACCTGGGTCAGCCGCATGCAAGGTAAAAGCCCTACCCACTGTGCTATCATTCCAGCCCATAGTATATATACACAATAGAATACTACTCATCTATTAACAAAAATAAGATGATTCAATTTGCTGCTACAAATTGCCAAAGACAACCAAATGAAAAAATTATGGGCTTGCCTATGTTAAGGGAAGTTGCACTCTGGAGGTGGATGTGGTGTTAAAACAAATGACTGAAAAATTATCATTAATAGTATTTTAAATCTTATCACAGTAACTTTACTTAAAATTGGGAAAAAAAAGATTAAGATATACAGAACAGCCAGATAGAAAGAATTACTTTTTGACCAGAGACAAAACCAAATATATAAGCAATACAATTTTTATATTTATTATTTGCAAGATAGTAGCTAATCTCCTTAGTGCATTTGGTACATCACTTATTGATTTCACTATTAATTTATTGAGATAAAATTAATATATTGCATCACTGTATCACCGACATCCCTTTGATCATTGAATTACTTGAGTGGGCTCTAGTAACATCTCTATTCCTCCTAACACTGAGATTTTAGCAGCATCTTCTTATTCATCTTTTACCAATGACTGGAGGCTCTTTCAGGGTCATGGATATGAGACCTATGGTCGTTACTGTATTTGGCATATCTAATATGCCACGGAGAGCTTGCCAGCCTCTGCCTGTGCAGGTGGGATACTCTCGGTAGCTGACCAGGCTCTCTGAGAGGCTTAAATGGGTAGGAGGTATCTTAAAATGTCCAGAGAGCTGCCTGGAGAGTGGCAGTGGTTGGGTAGTGGAGGTTGATTGCCAGGGCTGGGTCCCTTGGGGTGGGTAGGGCTCTCACCCGCCCCACAGCCTGGCACAGAGTCCAGTGGGATGGTTCTGGGAGCCTCCTTTTACATTAAAAAAATAATAATATACAAGTATGTAAATGTTTTCTGTTTAATGGGTGCAATTTTGCCATACCATACCCAATACTAACGTGTCAATAACTCCACTGTGGTATATATCTAACCTTCCTCTTTCTCACTCAGTTAGTCTCTGTTTAGTTCTTTGGATTTATTCTCATAGACACGGTCTATTTTTATGTGTTGATCTTTATAGATTAATAGTGAGACCACCCAGTATTGCTCCATCTGACTTATTTCACTTAACATGGCACACTATAGTTCCATACATGTTACAACTAAAAACAAGAAAATCTTTTCTTATAGCTAAGTAATATTCCAGTATGATATATATATATATATATATATATATATATATGTATATATAACTTCTGGGCTGGAGCAATAGCACAGTGGGTAGGGCGTTTGCCTTACATGCAGCCAACATGGCTGACCCGAGTTCGATTCCTCCGTCCCTCTCAGAGAGCCTGGCAAGCTACCGAGAGTATCTCGCCCGCACGGCAAAGCTTGGCAAGCTCCCCGTGATGTATTCGATATGCCAAACACAGTAACAAGTCTCACAATGTTACTGGGCCCGCTCCTCCACCCCTCTGGGAGAGCCTGGCGAGCTACCAAGAGTATCTCGCCTGCACGGCAAAGCCTGGCAAGCTCCCTGTGATGTATTCGATATGCCAAACACAGTAACAAGTCTCACAATGTTACTGGGCCCGCTCCTCCACCCCTCTGGGAGAGCCTGGCGAGCTACTGAGAGTATCTCGCCCTCACGGCAGAGCCTGGCAAGCTACCGGTGACATATTCGATATGCCAAACACAGTAACAACAAGTCTCATGATGAAGACGTTACTGGGCCCGCTCAAGCAAATCGATAAACAACGGGAGGACCGTGACTGTGACCGTGACTGATATATAACTTCTACATCCACACATCTGTTAATGGATAATAAGGTGTTTACAGATTTTGACTTACAAATAGTGTTTCCATTACCAAATGTTTGTTGCAGCCCTCATGTTCTTATAATGCCTGTCTTTATTATCATTTATTTCCAGGAATCTTTGATTTCTTTGAAATTCTAGGAATCTTTTGATTTCCCTTTTTGATTTCTCTTTGACCTATCCACTGTTTCATTTTCGAGTGTTAGGAGTGTTAGAGTTTTTCTCCATTTTCTGTTTGTGATTGATTTTCACTTTCAAAACTGCTTGTTGAAAATATAATTGACATGATGAGGATTATGTTGATGTTGTGAAGGCTTGTCTCAATATGTGGTCTATATTGGAAAATATCATTCATATACTGGAGAAAAATGTGCATTCACCATTTTTGGCATGCAGGATCCTATGTGTTTGTTAGGCTGATCTTTTACAATTCTTCCCTTATGAGCATGTTTTCCTTATTGATTTTGTCTAGATTATATATTCAGAAGTGAGAGGGGAGATTTAGAATCTCATGGCACTATTGTGTTTGTGGTAGTATCTTTCTTCAGGTCCTTTAGAGTTTGCTTCATATAGCTTGATGGTCCACTAAGGTAGATGAAGACACTCTACCTTACTGAGGCCTAGGTAAGGTTAGGTATATTGGATATAGATAAGGTAAAGTATATTGGTATAGGTATGTTCTTCATGGTGTATAGAACAATTGACCATTAAGCAATGACCATCTGTGTCCCTATAATCTTTTAAAATTTAAAGGCTATGCTGTCAGATATAATATGGCCAACCCAATCGTTTGTTGGCAATGTTTACATGTAAGACGATTTTCCCAGCCTTTGACTTTAAAACTGTTTCTCTTGGTTGTTCAGACATGTGTCTCTTTTAGGCAGCAGAAAGTTAGTTTCTGTTTTCTGCTCCATTTTACCACTCTGTGCTTCCTGATCTGGGAGTTCAGGTTGCCTCCCTGACATTGTGAGGCAATTCAGATGAAGGAATTTTTATTGCCATCATTTTGTAGAACTTAGGAGTGTAGGTGAAATTTGTCCTGTCTTTCAAAGAAGTTCCCTAAATGCTTTTTGCAAAAAGGGGAAAAAAAAGTGCTTTCATGCTTTCAACTTCTTCAATTGTTTCTTGTCATTAAACTTTGTATCATTCTTTCAAATTTGAAAGATTGTCTACACCCAGAGAGTATTCTTGGTGAGTTACTTATTTCATTGAATTTCTTAGTTTTTGTATTTTTTTTTTATATCACACAATGTCTTCTGGCATTTGAGTCTCACTTTCTGGGTTTGCTGTGAACCCTCTGGGGATTTCCTCACATGTAAGTTCTTGCCTTGATCTCTCTGCTCTTGGTTCTCTACCTCTGTTTTGGGGTTTTGTTATTTTGATCATGTTGTGTCTTAAAAGTTTTTCAGTTTGGGTAATTTTGCCTGGATCTCTTTTGTTTGGGTTAATTTTGGTTGGAACTCTTAGAGCTTTTAAATCTGGGTTCATTTCCTTAACTTAGGGTATTTTTAGTTATGATTTCTTAGACTAGTGGTTCTTTATTTTCTTTGATTTTTATTTAGTCACTGTGAAATTCCAAAGTTATTTATGATTGTGTTTCAAGCATGCATTGTTTCAACACTGATAGCTTGACCACTGTCCGGTTCCTTCCACCAGTGCCCTACCTCTCACACCCCCACTCACCTTTGCCTCATACCCACCAGTCTTCCTCTCTGAGAGGCCCATTTTTAGTGAATTCTTGCAATGTGGTTTACAGTACTGTTACTGATAGGGTTTTCTGTATCACTTTCCATCACAGACACACCAACACTGATTTTTCTTGTTTTTGCACAATTTTTCTATTTTTCAAGGATACCTATGATTCTTACAGTAGTCCTCCTGACCTCATGCCTTATTTCTCTTGTAGGTTGTTGAGTTTTCTCTCAGTTGTCGATTTTCTCTAATTTTCTGGAAACTCTCCATGTTATATATTTGAGATTACTAATTTGTTCCAAATATGCTATCACTTTGCTGCTGAGGCCTTCCATTGATTTTTTTTTTAATATTTGCAGGGAGAGGAGATGAATAAAGCTTGAGGAACATTCCCTGTTTCCATGCTCAGGAATGACTCACATCAGTGATCTGGAGATCATATGTGGGCTGGGAGTTGAACAGGAGTCAACCGTGTCAGAGAAACAGTAAAAGCACCTTGTACTTTCTCTAAACTTTGTTGAGTTTTTTGTTTTGCTTAATATGTTCTCAGTTTTGTTAAATGTGATTATAATTTTCTCATTCTCCCACTCATCTTTTCTTACGCTTCATTAACTTCCATGACTACCTCTTTGAGCTTATAAAACATGTATTTTATGGAATCTCTAAAGTCATTGTCTGAAAGTTTATAGAGTTTATTGGCATTGGTAAAAACTTCTGGACTATTCTCTGTAGTCATTGACCTCGGTGAGCTTCTGAGCTTCCCAATACTCTTCCCAATTTCTGCCATGCTTCAAAAGATTTATGAATGAGATTCTGGTTCTCATAGTTCCCAGTGTCTTATCTTGGCCTTTCACTTCAGTTCTAGGTTTGTAACTTTTCCTTTTCAAAGTTCACAGATTTGTTTTTAATTGAATCATCCTGGGATACAGTTACAAATGTTTAATGTCTGAGTTTCATACATACATTGATCGAACACCCATCCCTCCATCAGTGCACATTTTCCAAAATCAATGTCCCCAGTACCCCCCTCCCAACCGGCCCCCTGCCACTATGGCAGAGAAGTCCCCCCATACTCTCTGTCTCTCTCTGTCTCTCTCTGTCTCTCTCTGTCTCTCTCTGTCTCTCTCTGTCTCTCTCTGTCTCTCTCTCTCTCTCTCTCTCTCTGTCTCTCTCTCTCCTTTTGGGCATTATGGTTTGCAAAACAAATACTGAGAGGCTATCACGTTTGGTCCTTTATCTACTTTCAGTACACATCTCCCATCCCAAGTGATCCCTCCAATCATCAGTGTCTTAGTCATTCCTTCTCTATTACAGTTGCCTTCTCCCCCAGCTCATGAGGCAGGCTGTCAACCAGGGAACAATCTTTCTGGATCTGTCTCTACTGTCCTTGGATGTCAGTCTCAACTTATCTGATGAAACCCTCAGGGCCTGAAGACAGTTGTGGGATATAGTGAACAAAGTCATGAAACAAACACCTCACCAAGAAATACTTTACCCAGCTAGAACCTCCTTCATAATGGAAAGAACAAAGTTCACAGATTTTAACTCAGATTTTTTACCAAGTGTCAGTTTCAGAGGAGGATGGTGTCTCTTGCTTCCTGGTGTCAGAAACCCCCAGCTAAAATGTTTCCTGATATAACAATGATTTTGGTTGGAAAGCTCCTAAGCACTTTGTTGGTCTCTGGGGTTTTTTGCGAGGTGTATAACCAGTATCCTAACTAGGCTTTGAACTGTGACTGGTATCCCTGAGTTCACTCTTCTTTCTTCTTCTGCAGAATCAGGCGCTAACAATTAGTGTTGTAAGATTCCCAGACTCTTTCTGCTTCTTTGCCTCTGCCTGAGGCCAGAGGCCAAGGAATCTCAACACACATAATTACAAACATGTTTTCTGTGAGTTCAATAGAGTTCTGTCCTTCCATTCCCTGCTAGTTCTTCCCCAGAATTTATTGCAATTAGTTCTGCTCACTTTCTTTCCCAGAGCAGTTCACTAGATTCCTCTTGCCAACTTGGCCCCACCCCCACCCTTTGCTACTTATCTTTCAATGAATATTATTCACTTAGAAATATTTTATTTGTATATGTGGTTATATCAAAATTTATTCTTAATAATATTTAAATTAATATTTAAATATCTTTAAAACAATAGTTTATCAAAGTAAAGACTAATTATAGAGGAACTACAATTAGCATTGGCAAGATTATAGGTTTTTGTTTTGGGGGAGTTTTGTTTGCAACTCTTTTTTTTTTTTTAGGGTCAATAGTGGTGCTTAGGACTTACTCTGGCCATGCACTCAAGGGTCACTCCTGTCAGGTTCTGGGATCATATGAAGCGCTGGACATTGAACCCAAGTCAGATGTGTGCAAGATATGTGCTCAACCTGCTATACTGTCTCTCCAGCCCCATATTGTTTACTAAAAATATTCAGTCTCTCATAATTTACCAAGTATAAAAAAAGATAGCATTTGACACCATCAGTTCAATCTTAGACATTACATAAACTATTCCACTACTTCTTACTAAAGAAATGCAAACATTTTTACTTCTTTTAAATTTTAATGTGATTTCTGTTATTTTCCACATTATATTAAAATTACTGAGATAATATTATACTAGGAAAATATTAGTAAATATTCAATTTTTTCTTTACTAAAAATCCTTTAAAAATTCCCTTATAGTATTTTATAATGATTCTATTTGGACAAGTTTTCTTGCTTTTGTGGTTAGTATTACAAACTTTTAGAATTTCTTTTCTCACTTACTAATTAGTAATAGAAGAAATGTGGCAATTTTAGAACTCTTCAAACACTCTAAATGCCCTCTAAAATTAATTTTTGTAGCTGTACTTGGTTAAAAACAACCATAATGTTTCCCCAGAGACACTTTTTTTTTTTTTAGGAAAGTGAAGAGAACTGAACAATAAATATTCAGAGTTTTATTGTCTTTTTTGCTGGCAGATCCTCTGTTCATGTCAACATGAATAAGCCGATAGTCTGAATTAAAACAAATGTGCTGGTTTCATTTCTGACACAGGTAGGACATCTGTCAATAGTCGTGTTTGCAACACATAGAATTCTTTCAACTGATGTTCAGTTCATCTGTGTTCTGGAGAGCTAAGCTCATGATATGGAACAACCATATTTTCTTCCAAACAAAATAAGCCAAAATCTTTCTAAAACTGAAACTGGGACTCTAAGTATCCCAAAGGACTGAGTCAGGTGACTAGCAATCCCTGTCACATGAAAGTGATGGATGTGGAAAGTCCCTTTCAATTTTAAGTTGATGATACATTTCCCAGAAACACTGCCTTTTGAGAATATGCACAACTCAGAGCAATTTTCAATTTAAAAATTTTTTTGATAACTGACTAGAAAGTAAGCACATATAATCACTGATAGTTGAAACAATGCATATATCATTAAATTGCATGCCTTTTAAAGTCGGTAATTATCTCATCTATCCATCTATCTATTAAAAGCATTTTTATACAGTTCAACTTTTTTCTTTATTTACAGCTTAGTATTCTGTTAATCTCCCCACATTGATTTTTTTAAATAAAGGAAGAGAGGAAAAGCCTTGATTTTTATTATAGATCTCAAGAGGAAGCAATACATTAAAATCAATCTTTTTTTGTTCCATTTGGTAGTTTCCTTCATCTTCTTTGAAATTCAAGGACAAGACATTGACAGATGTTTTTAAATTCAAGTATATTTCTATTAGTAACAATAAATTTAGTCGAGGTTTGAATTAACTCCAAAAAATTATGAGATCTTTATTTTCTAAGATATGTTTTTTAAAACCTTACTTTACCCAACTCCTGTCAAATGGAGAAGGTTATTTTAGCTCTAATCTCAATAATCTTGTCTCTAATATCTTCACAATAAAATTTTAAAAAATCTCAATTGCAGAAGTGTGTTCTCATTTATATAGAGGGTAGATATTCTGAAGTATCAGTATACTTAAGAAATACCTGGAAAACTATTTCAAAAGCTTATTCTTGTGATATTTTCTTAAAATAGTCTCACTAAGTAAAATCTCAAAACAATGAAGAAAAGCACAAATAGATTTACCAAAGGATGATAGTTATTTTCTATTTATTACATTCCTCAAAACCATGTCACTGTCTCCCATTGTTCATCGATTTGCTCGGAGGAACCCAGTAACATTGTGAGACTTGTTACTGTGTTTGGCATATTGAATAGGTCATGGGTAGCTTGCCAGGCTTTGTCGTGCAGGCAAAATACTCTCGGTAGCTTGCCAGTCTCTCTGAGAGGGGCAGAGGAATTGAACCTGGCTCAGCCAGGCCGACTGCGCACAAGGCAAATGCCCTACCCACTGTGCTATTGCTCCAGCCCACCTCAAAACTATATATTCATTAAAATTTATCATAACAGCTCTAGGTTTATTTGTCCTATATGAATATGACTATGACTAGGATACAAATCTGGACAAGGTATAAGAAATTTAGTATTTTCTTATTTATCTGATATTTTCTGATTTATCTTGGTGAAAGAAATCATGTGTTTAGAGAATCTTGTATATTACTGTAAGTGTTAGTGAATATTATATATTTTTGTATATACATATATATATATTAAACTCAGAGAGTTCTAGTCAGATTTGTGTTCTAGTTATCGGGTTTAGTACAACTAGCTTTATTGATGGTTCTGAAGTCAAGATTGCATCATAGATTCGGTAGCAAAAAATGAAGGTTTGACTATATTTGTGTTACATAAGGAGGAATATTATTTCTTATGTCAATATTAACCATGATACTCTTTTATAAGAATAACAAGGAAGGTCCTGAATGCCTTCAAACATTTTGGGGTAAATATTTGCTATTTTTATATTACAAACAGATATATGATACGCTATATTAAATATATGTGGATGTAAATTTCCACTTCAAAATATTTCTTCTAATATAGTATGTTTTATTTGGGACCACTTCCAGCAGAGCTGAGTGCTCATGGTTGCTGTCAGCAATTAGATCATGTGAGTTGGGTCTTCTGACATAATCTAAGGGTTTAGATTCTGGGTGAGTACTGTGGTGTATGGTTTACTGTTGCTTGAGGGCTACCAGGGTTATACCTAGAATGTTGGTTATCAGGGGATCTTGGGGTATAAATGGTTGAATTTAGAGGCTTACACATACCAGGTATGTTATTTACCAATTCAATGATATCCCTGAGTGTACAGGTAATATTGTAATGGAAAATATTCAGTCCTTAGCATTAATTAAAAATAAATATATTGTGAAAGTTTTATGAAATTTTTACCTTTATCTTTTAAACACCATGATCTATGTCTCTAAAATTCCTTCTTTTAATTTTTAGACGCATTGACTTTCTAAAATAGCTTCTGCAGTTACAAAGGACTCCTTTTCAGCCAATTTTGTTTACTACTCTTCTGCCTGCTCATTAAATCCTCACCATGCTGGCATTTCCATTCTAATCTTTAAAGTCGTGTATTTGTCTCATCTAGTGCAATCTTAGATTTATAGAGTCAAACAATAGTCTGCAGCTATTCAAATGTACAACTCCCAGTTCCCTATAAATTGTGGAGAATATTACAAAGTGTTAGATACCTTTCAAACTGCCAAGTAACCAAAATTATTTTTTTCTAACCTACATTATTCTTGTAATGTACAACTTTTAACTCTTTCTTCAGTTATTATCAACAATGCATTTTTTGTTTTTGCAAACAGAAGCCTTTCCTTCAAAGAAGCCACCTACTTTTCTTTTATTAAACTAACTGCCATATAATTTAGGTGCTGTGAACATTTCATGGGGTTTCACACTCACGCATTCGACATGCAGCTTACTCTGTAAGATTCTGCATGCTTTGTTCAGCATATTATCTCAAGTGTGGTATAAAGTAAATGTTTCCAGCATTATATAGTATGGTGAAAGCCATTTTTTATTTCATTACTTTTTTATTGGGTTTGTTGTTATCACAGAGTCATGTCATGTGCTGTGTGTGAGCATTTACAGGTTTACAAAATACTGAAATCTACTTGCTCTAAAGTGAAAAATAATCCAAAGAAATGGACAATGGCAATGGAATAAAGAAATACTACCTAATAAATTTGTCAGAGATACCTCACTTTTAGCTATTTAGTCAAAATAAAATATTTTCAGTTTTTCCCCTACTTAATAAAATATATAATATTAATTAAAGTTGATTGTTAGGTGTGGTTATTATTTAAGCTTAAAAATTCTATACTATGAGTTATTCTATCAAAAATTGTTATTTTAGACTTTTTCATATTAAAACATTATGTAATTTCTCTGCCTATAAAAAGAAATACCTATTTCTAGACTAAAAAATGAGAAACAAAAGAAAGGCATAAATAAAGTATGGTATAAATAAATACGGATAGTTTGCCAGGCTTTGCCATGCGGGAGAGATACTCTGGGTAGCTTGCCAGGCTCTCCGAGAGGAGCGGAGGAATCGAACTCGGGTCGGCCATGTTGGCTGCGTGCAAGGCAAACGCCCTACCCGCTGTGCTATCAAAGTAAAAAAGGTATCATATACTGCTATCTAAGAAAAATATTTCTTAGCATCAGTTCTATACCTTTCCAGTGGAATGCTAATGAAAAATAAATTTAATTTGTACAGTAAAGTTATGTCTATATTTAAAATTAAAAAGGGTGATATAAGTAAATAAAATTATTTGCATGTATTTAGCTACAATTATACCATGTAATAAGATAAAACATTTAAGAACACTATGAATAAAGAACTGAAAGTATAGTTTTAGGTTGCTTTAGGTTAGATGTAATTTTAATACCAATTTTCTTAACATGAAGATATCTTTCTTAAGATATTTAAAACAAGCAGAAGTTTCCAAAAAGAGAAAATATTTAATAAGCATATACACAGCAACATCATGCACATTTAAAAAAGAGTATGTGTCATACCTACAAAATAATAATGATCACAATAATCAGAAATAAATTTTACAATGCACATTATTATTTTGAATGTTAACATTGGGGGTAGCTCCCTACATTTTGAAAGTGGGAGAACAGAGTAACAATATTCTTTGAAGTGACAAAGACTTGTTTGTGAAGATTTTGAGAACTGGGGGTTTAGAGAAATTCGGGGAACATTTTGCATCAATAATATTCTGGAGTTAGAAGAAATATTGAGACACACTTAGGTCCTCTATGCTATGAGAAAGGCAAGAGCAAAATCAGGCATCAGATCTGTGGTGTTTCAAGGTTAGATTGTGGTTTTACAAAATGTGAGGAGTCCTCTAGTGGTTGTCATTAGAACAGGCTCTGGAGGCAAATAGAAAAATCAAGTCAGAAGTGTGGAACAGAGTAGCCAATACTAATTAAAGGTTTGATTTGGGAAATGAAAATGGTGTATATTGTGAGAATCTCTTTATATTAGTTAATTGACTTTGAATATCTGTTAATAATCAAGCTCTCTATGCCTATCTTTAAAATCTATAGGAGGCAGTTCTAGAGAGTAGAGAAGTTACAGCTCTTAATTTTCATGCAAGTCAGTCAAATATTCTCCCAATAAAGTAATTAATTATAACCTCTATAGTATGTTTCATGGGTTCCAAAGGATATCAATGACCATGTACCAGCAGGAGGTAGTTTCAGAACATGGACTTTTGTCCCTTATCTATGAAAGGATTTAAGGTACCCACTCCATGAGGAGTGTATGATAGAGTAGGAGCTGAAGAATGGAGAGTCAAGAAAAAATACCGTTCATGGAACAGGTAGCCAATCAGAATAGATAATGGCAAGACTTCAGGTTGGGATAGACTACAGTTAAAAGAACCCCCCGCCCCCCCCCCCCCCCGCCATCTTCTTTTCTTTCTCTTTGGCTCTCTCTTTCCTCACTCCTCTCCGACTCTCTGTCTCTCCCCAGACTTAAGGATCAGGTTAGGCAGCATCCTGACAGATGGCTGAACACAGGCAGACACATAGGCTCAGACAGGACCAGATACAGATAACGCTCAGGTGCCCGGGAAAGCTTAGATTCATGCAGGGATAGGTACTAAGCCCAGGAGTTTCACACACACACACACACACACACACACACACACACACACACACACACGGAGATAGCCAGAAACCTGGAAGACCAGGACAGGATGACAGGAACTGCTGGGATACAGTTGGGAGCCCTAGGAAAAAGTACAGAGCACAGGATCCCATCATGAGCACAAAGTAGCCAGAGATTGAGGTAACCATACGTGGGACAGAGAGTGATGTAGGGATGGCACCTGGCCATGAGGAGATCACTCATGGCACAGGACTACATCAGGGAGTGATGTCCGTCACAGGTAAAGGACAGGCCTGGACCTCGGGGAGGGATCTCAATGCATCTATAACTTCTTTTTCTTTTTTTTTCTTTTTGGGTCACACCCGGAGATGCACAGGGATTACTCCTGGCAGTGCTGGGGTGCCATATGGGATGTTGAGAATCAAACCCGGGTCAGCTGCATGCAAGGTAAATGCCCTACTCACTGTACTATTGCTCCAGCTACTAAACCATAATTCCTTTTGGCTTGTTTTTGTACCACATCGCAATGTTCAGAGTTTACTCCTGGCTCTGCACACAGGAATTACTTATCACAGTTCTTGGGGCCAAAATATGAGATGCCAAGGGTCAAACCTGGGTTAGTTGTGTGCAAGGCAAGCACACTGCCCTCTGTACAAGATTTTTAAGTCAAATAACTGATTCAAATTGCTCCATGAACTGTATCATAAAAAATAAAGATAAAAGAATACTTATGAGTTAACTAAATATTTAGTTACATATGTTATTACATATAATTGCTAATATTTTGAGGTAGGTTGGGCCAAACTCAAATTCTGCTCTAACGTTTTACAAGAAAAAAATTCTTTTATTGAAATATGTTTTATATTTTTGTATGTATTTCAATGACTTATGTATATATAAATAAAAGACAATATTATTTATATATGCATACATTCAGTTATTTTGAAGACATTTGGCATTTTTTATACATATCATATGCTGTGTGCTATACATGCATAACAACGGTCAAAATATTGAAATATCGCCCCTGCTCATATGCGTTACATATACTTATTCACAATTGGACATTCGGACTCTCAGGAAAAGAATTAAATACCAGCAATTTTGCATGCTTTATCTTATAACCGGCATGCAAGATCAAATAGGTAGATAAGTTGATAAATATCTTGGTAAATCAATAACAATGAGCAATCTATTACAATGTGCTGTATATTTTATAAAACAAATCGTATTTTAATTTATTGTAAATGTTTTCCATGTGAAGATAGGTAAGTTTCAGTCAATACCTATGTACAGAAAGATAAAAAGTGATGTTAAAGATTAAGAGATCTCATAGAGTGTCATATTAGAGACTTCAAAGAAATCAAAGAAGAAATTGTGCTTCAATCTTGTCAGATTCACTCAGTTACACATTTTCTCAGTGAAATTGAACACATCAACTAGACAGTCAATATACATTGACCGTTTTCTTCAATTTCCTGGATTTCTTTGTTTCTGCTTGACTTCCAATCAATTTTATAGATAAAGACACTATATTATGTGATTATTTTAAGATCCTAGCTTCACTTGACAAATTCTAGGTCCGATGGTGTCCAGGACAGCTTTCATTTTTATGCAGTTTAGGTTAGGTTAGATGCATAGTTTCCTCTTAGTACCATGATTAGATTTTACTGTGTCTTCCTGAGCAGATAAAAAGCAGAAGTGGAATAGGGATGGAAAAAAAAAAACACATGGTCACAGAAATCTTGTTTTGCTAAATAAAAGATAGTAAAATATATAGGTATAGAGATGTCACAATTTTTTCAGATTTCCAGAAACATAAATTTATAGAAGTATTGCTAAATGAAAAGTATTAAGTTCTCCAGTCAGTTAAGATGCACAAAGCCACAGGTCACTTATCCACAGAAAGCTACTAACGTGTAGGAATCAACGGCCCCAGCTGTTTCAGCCTTGCTAGAGACGGTGTAGCCTTGCTCTGAACCACCTATTACACTAGAATTCGAAGTTGACCATAAGAGGATGGAAAAGAGGTAGAAGCTGAATCCCAAGTAAAGGGGCTGAGCTTTCCAGAGAAAGACCACATAAAACCCATCTCTTAAATGAGATATGTATGTCCTTCCCTAAAGAAGAGAATAAAACTCTGGATGGCTGCTTATCCCAGCAGCCTGCCCCCAGTCTCCTCTCCTTTACTGTCATAAACTCAGTGTTTGAAGACAACTGAGCACTTAAGAAATCTTTTGCTTTTCACCCCAGGAGTCTATTCTAACTTCAACACAAATTTTATAGTGAGCATGTGGGTAAAATGCACACACATTTTCTACAGAGCTGCTGATTTGATAAAAATATGACTTTGGTGCTGCATGTTCATTTTTACTACTGAACAGAAAAAGCCCACTTGAGAATGAAGTGGAAGGAGAGGGATTGAGACGAGGGGAAACATAACTAAGGAATAGTGTCCAGATAATTTACAGTGAGTTCCAGAGCTGGTTTTATAGCTGAGTTTCTTTATCATATGGGATAAATTTGTGAATTCATTCTCTCATAATATCCTAAAGTGAATTCATTTCTCCTATCATTCTTGGAAAAAAACTAATTTGTGTAAACAATATGATTCCACATTTTCTAATCAACAATGCAGAAATGTATTTGTTCATATTAATTGTTTTTAAATAATGTTCCCATTACAAATATAAATAAGCTTTTGAATACATTTGCTAAATTATAATTTTAATTAGAAACTGAGGAGAGATATATCCAATATTTTCATATCCATGGTGCAGAAATTCACTTTTCTTTTTATCTGAATAAACATGTAGGGTCAAGTGTTATATAAACTAGGACACACTGATTGGTATGTAGTCATCTCTATCACTATATATGTAATAAATTTCACACTACTCTTAAATGACTCATTTACCTTATCTGAGAATAATAGACTTTAAAATTCATTGATGCTCAGTAAACACAAAAGCCACTGACTTTTTCAGTGCTCTTTTCCAAGTGTAATATCTCTCTCTCTTTTTTTTTGATAATACAGCTCTTTTTTTGTTTATATCTTATAGCAATAAAACCTCCAATCTCTAAACCACTGAGTGCACACAAACCTGTGCAGCATTCAGGTCAGTTCTTCCGGACAAATATATTACATCAATTTGGGCTTTCACATGTATTTATATCAAATGTTTTCTGCTCATTTTTGAGAAGTGAATGTTGGGTCATACCCAACAGTGCTCAGTGTTTAGTCCTGGATCTGTGCTCAGGAGTAACTCAGTTCAGTTCAGGAAATGTGTCAGGTGCTGGGGATGGAAGCAAAAAAAAAAAAAAACAGAAAAGCACAGTAATGCAACATGGATATTTTCATTTAATTTAATTGAGTGGAATTATATGCATATATGTTTAATATTTAAATGGTAGCGTATTCCAAATGTCTATATTTATAGCTCTATTTTTGTTGTGGTAATGATGCCATTAAGCAAGACATGCACATCTATTAATTCCTCATTTTGGCTTTCTTTAATTTCTTCCCCATCTTCTTTTTTCCACTTCTTTTTCTTCTGTGGTCTTAATATACATTATCATATATTTTATTACATTGCTTTCAACTTTTGTCTATAGTAAATAACAGTATTACTAGTGTAAACTTTTGTATAAACACAAAAAGACAGCAGCGATCTATCTCTCCCACTATCCACATTCGATAGTCTCGGGCCGCTTCCCCCACCCCGGGGAGGTCGATGGCGATGGGCAGCAAAGGAAGGAATTAGGGCCAGGCTGGTTGACGTCAGTTGCAGTTTATTCCATTCCCATCTCTATTCTCCTCTGTTTCTCCTCCTTCTTCTTCCTCCCCCATGCTACTTCATTCTCCTTCTTGATCCCTCTTCATTCTTCTGACTCTGAAATCTGGATCCCCTTTTACCTTCTGCCTCTGGACTCTGGCTCCTGGATCTTGATTTCTCAGCCCACTCTTACAGTCTACTTACCTCCCCCCATGAGGGGTTTGGGCTTACACATAGGTGTAGTCACAATCAGTAAAGGTAAAGTTCTTTTCCTCAGGGGATGCTTCTTCTAGGACTCTCTCAGCAAGATGACCCACCCAAGAGCAGAATCCCACAGGTGTGTTTCTCCTCTCCTTGTCCAACAAACATATGAACATTCATAATATTAATCATTTTGTATGGACACAGTAAGAGATACATCAAGCTTGTAGAATTGTTTTCCTGGGGCCATCTCGATCTCAGACTACAGCGCTAAGGACAGATTAGTTTTTCCTATCCCTAGTAGGGTCCTAGTCTCATCATTACTTTTGGATCATGACAACATTTGTTCATGATCAAAATCTTAATTTATAGTTGAGAATAGTGGCACTTTGGCCTGGCCCATTTCGATGCCAGGGTAGCTCATAGCTTGCCCTGGGTCCATTCAGTCCCTCATTGGGACCCTGCTTCTGGGGTGCTAGGAACTAAGGGCAACTGAGGCCTAAGTCGAGAAAGCAGATGCCCGGGAGTGAATAATATCCGAAGCCAATTAAATTCTAAGTTACAAAAGCATAATATTAACTGTCTTTCTGTATCTCTACAAAAAGGACATTGCTTTAACGTAAACTATTCCTAAGACATAAGGAAAGGAGAAAGGCAGTATTAACTTACAATACAAGTTCAGTGTCCTAGAAGGATCTGACCTTACAAATTAACAGAGTCTGATTAGGGGGAAAAGCTGATTAACTGGTTGGGGAAGGGAACATACAGAAGTGGTTACAGATAAACAAAGGAATGGGAGTGACTCGGGAGCACTGTGATCAGGTTACACACCTGATAAACCTAAGCTCCTTGTGGCAAGGGAGAAAGGAGAAAACAATTGTTATCCTACAATTGTATAATTACTACTGTCATCTTCACGGTCACAGTCTTCCCGTTGTTCATCGATTTGCTCGAGTGGGCCCAGTAACATCTCCATCATGAGACTTCTTGTTACTGTGTTTGGCATATCGAGTACGTAACGGGTAGCTTGCCAGGCTCTGCCATGCGGGCGAGATACCGTCGGTAGCTTGCTGGGTTCTCTGAGAGGGGCAGAGGAATCGAATTCGAGTCGGCCATGTTGGCTGTGTGCAAGGCAAATGCCCTACCGCTGTGCTATCACTCCAGCCCACTGTCATCTTCATCAAATAAAATTAATTTTGAAATTAATCATAAGGCAGTGCTCAGTATACTGTAACTGTAATTCAGTGTGCTTTTGCTGTTAGCATACAACACAATAGTTATTTCCAAAAATAAAATACTAGCGGCTTCATAAATTTTAATATCAATAAAAAGAAATTTGATGCATAAAATAAATAAAAGCATGTGAATGAGTTTACCTCCTAAATATATTTAGCATTATGCATCATTATAGTATATGAGAACTAGAACATAAAGATAATAGAGGAAAATATTTTTCAGCCATGCTAGCGTTAATTTAGAGGAAATAGTTATGTACACATTTCAATTTTGACACTATATTTTACATACTTGGAAAAGCAAAATGCTAAATAAGTACAAATGTACCATTAAATAGATTAATGAGATTTTTTGTGTGTGTGGTGTCAGGGCAAGCATCCTTCTTCCTGCTTTTCTATCTCTCTAGCCCTATGATAATTTTGAAAAATATCACTAAGTTTACTGGCAATTTGATGTTTCATATAAGTAATTCTGAATTATTGTAAATTAAACTAAAACTCTTGTTACTAAATTTAATTTTGATGAACTAAACTAGCTGCTTAGCATCAGATAAAGTCTTGCATTTCTAAATTTCTCCTTTGTCTTCTATAATTTTATAATCTTGAAAACTTCATGTTTTCTTTTCAATTTCAGTGGAAAGATGCTTAGGAACTTCCTAAAGCTTGAATTTTTTTACATGTGACTAAACATCTTATTGTTATGAAAATAATTGCAATAATAGATATGAAATTTATTTTACTCTTTACTATGAAATTATTTGGCATCGATATATATTGTTCTTATGTAGAGATCGAGGAATCGAACTCGGGTCGGCCATGTTGGCCGCTTGTAAGGCGAACGCCCTACCGCTATGCTATCGCTCCAGCGATGGCTGGAGCGATAGCATAGCGGTAGGGCGTTCGCCTTACAAGCGGCCAACATGGCCGACCCGAGTTCGATTCCTCCGCCCCTCTCGGAGAGCCCGGCAAGCTACCGAGAGTATTTGATATGCCAGACACAGTAACAACAAAGTCTCCAATGGAGACGTTACTGGGCCCGCTCGAGCAAATCGACGATCAACGGGAGGGCCTTTACCTTTACCTTTACCTATGTAGAGATAATTTTCTTTGGTGTGGCACTGTATGTGGCAAAGGATATTCTGAATCCAAATAATAATGTTACAAAAAAAATAAAACATTTCTCCTCCTTAGTTAGAGTATATGATTTCTAACAATTTACTATTTAAAACTGACATAAACAAATGATCCAAAACAAAAATTGTGAAGTATTCCAAAAGGGCTAAACCAGTCTGCATTCCCACCAGCAGTGAAGGAGGGTCCCTTTCTTGCCACATCTGCGCCAGCACCAGTTGACTGGTGGATGTGGACCAGTCTCTGTGGTGTGAAATGATATCTCATTGTGGTTTTGATCTGCATCTCCCTGATGATTAATGATGTGGAGCGTTTTCTCATGTGCCTTTTAGCCATACGGATTTCTTCTTTGAGAAAGTATCTATTTATTTCATCGCCCCATTTTTTTATGGGGTTGGATGCTTTCTTCTTGTGGAGTTCAACCAGTACTTTGTATATCTATGATATCAACCCCTTGTCAGATGTGTATTCGGCGAATATCCTTTCCCATTCTGTAGGCTGTCTTTGTATTTTGGTCACTGTTTCTTTAGAGGTGCAGAAGCTTCTTAGTTTAAGATAGTCCTAATTGTCAGCCCTTTTGGAAAACAGATTCTCAAAAAAGTAGAAATTGAGCTCCGATTTAACCCAGCAATACCACTCCTGGGAATATATCCCAGAGAGGCTAAAAAGTATAGTCAAAGTGATATCTGCACTTGTTTGTTCATTGTAGCACTCTTTACAATAGCCAGAATCTGGAAAGAATATGAGTGTCCAAGAACAGATGACTGGTTAAAGAAACTTTGGTACATTTACACAATGGAGTACTATGTAGCTGTTAGAAAAGATGAAGTCATGAAATTTACATACATGTGTTGCTACATGGAAAGTATTGTGTTAAGTGAAATGACTCAGAAAGAGAGGTATAGACATGGAAAGATTGCATTCAACTGGGGAACATACAGTCACGGTCACAGTCCTCCCGTTGTTCATCGATTTGCTCGAGCGGACCCAGTAATGTCTCCATTGTGAGACTTCTTGTTACTGTGTTTGGCACATTGAATACATCACGGGTAGCTTGCCAGGCTCTGCCGTGCGGGCGAGATACTTTTGGTAGCTTGCCCGGCTCTCCGAGAGGGGTGGAGGAATCGAACTCGGGTTGGCCATGTTGGCTGTGTGCAAGGCAAAGGCCCTACCACTGTGCTATCGCTCTAGCCCTCGGGAACATAAAGTAAGAAAATAGGAGACTAGCACCCAAGAATGGCAGAGATTAGTACCAGGAATTTTACTCCATGGCTTGGAGGTCAGCCACACATGTTAGGGGAAAAGGGAGCTCAGATAGAGAAGGGAGCACCAAATAAAGGGCGTTGGGAGGATCCTCCCAGGATGAGAGAAGCATGCTGAAAATAGACTATGGACTGAACATGATTGCCACTCAATGCCTCTTTTGCAAACCACAATACCCAAAAGGAGAGAGAAAACAAAAGGAAATGCCTGCCACAGAGGCAGGGTGGGTTGTGGGGATGGGGGGTGGCAGGGATACTGGGATCCGTGGTGGTGGGAAATGGGCACTGGTGGAGGGATGGGTATTTGATCATTGTATAATTGAAACCCAAGCACAAAAATTTGTAAGTCTACAACTGTACCTCATGGTGTCTCACTAATAAAAATTTAAAAAATAAAATAAAAATAAAAAAATTGTGAAGTAATAAAATTTGTCTCCATTTGCCTTTTATTTATATCATGGTTAACCAAATTCCAAGAAAAAGGTGTATTTTATCAAAGTCTGAGTTTGCATTTATAATACAAATATTTCCTATCAAATTTACAGGTAGCTAGTTTAGTTTTTCTGCATAAATCAAATCATATCTTAAGTGAATTAAATAATCGACCTACTGACACTTCTAAAATCATATCATTGGTTTGCAACTTACTTTGTGCTGTGGACCAAGAATAGATGCATCACTTGAATGATTTACAAATTCTGAAGTCACAGGCTATTGGGGCATAGTGTCTCATGGATATTCTAGGCTTTTAAATGTTATGCTTTTAAATGTAATAAATGTGAGATGGTTATTATTTTCTATTTCATTTAAAACTTCAAAGAAATTTGAAGAGCAGTGAGTTAGTCATATTAATTTATGGTCCAAGAGTCCTTACCCAGCTGCCTTATGAATCATATTTTAACATGTCCAACAATAGACAGTTTTTGTTACATAATTTGTGGCTAGCCACAGACAGAAAATTAGAGTGGCTTTTAATGATTCACATCTTTCCCATAAGTACGGGAAAATTAGGTGTTTTAATGAAAATGATCGTATTTATTTTCAAAGTGTGAATAAAATATATAAGGTGAAGGAAAAACTAATGTAATATACCTGCTTATGCATTTCTTACTATTTAAAGGTCATATTTGTCAGGAAAAAGAAAATACAATTTAAAATGTAATAATTAATAAGAGAATAAATTAATTGCATTTTCAAAAAAATAGAAGATGAGCTTAAAAATATATATTGTAACCATGAATACTACTGTAGAAAACAGCATATTAAAAATAGTAACAGGTTTATTTGCATAGAATATGTGAGAGGTATATTTTGGGGGTTCCTAAGCATGCTTAGAGAGGCTAGGGCCATTCCAAGCAGTGCTCCAACCTATTTAGTCATAAGATTGAATGTTAGTGCTACAGGTTCCCTTGTAGTGTAAAATGTGGAAAACAGTCTTTAGAGCCTAAACCAACACCAAGTCATGAAGGCCTTTGAGGCACAGAACCCATCTAAGGGTCTCCTCCAAGAAGGCATTAAATTATGCAGAATTCCAGATCCAGAGCCTAGCTGGAAACCCTGGAAAGAAAGGACCTACCTCTGGAACAAAGGCCAAGCTAAGAATATCAAAGTAGGCCATCAACAGCTCCAATCTCTCTCCTTTGGCAATAACCCTAGAAAGAGACTGGGACACAGGTTAAGAAAACTGCATATATATGACTTGGCAGGAAAAGGAGTATATTTAATAGCATCTCTGCTTGATATATGTATTTCCTTTCTCACCTTTAGGCACTGTTGCCTTCAAGTCCCCCTGAAATGGGCACATTCTTACCTCAGGACACATTTTTCGCACTGTAGTAAAGTAGCCCACCTCCCCGCCTGTGGTATGGACTTTATAGCATGTGTTCTCCATCTTGGGAATTCACTGCAGATTTTCTTGGAATGTGTACTTTGCTTTTTCCACTCTGGAGAAGCCCATGTTCTCACTGATCATGCATGTCTCTTTTTTCTGTCCCTTCCCTTCCCAAATAAATGTATCTTACACATATATATATAGAGAGAGAGATAAGTCACGGTGACGGTCATAGTCCTCCCGTTGTTCATCGATTTGCTTGAGCGGGCCCAGTAACATTGTGAGACTTGTTACTGTGTTTTGGCATATCAAATACGACACGGGGAGCTTGCCAGGCTTTGCCGTGAGGGAGAGATACTCTTGGTAGCTTGCCGGGCTCTTTGAGAGGGGTGCAGGAATCGAACTCAGGTCGGCCATGTTGGCTGCGTGCAAGGCAAGCACCCTACCTGCTGTGCTATCGCTCCAGCCCAGAGAGATAAGTAATATATAATATTACTATAAATAATATATTATATATAGATTTTATATATATAAAATCTCTCTCTATATATAGTAAATTTTATATTATATATAATATATATTATATATTATATTATTATATTATATTATATATTATATATATATATAATAAAGTAAAAGGCTCTCTATATATAGAAAGCTAGTATAGGGGGTAAGGTGCTTGCCTTGCAATACAGCTGACCCATGTTTGATTTGGTCCCCAAATGGTCCCCAGAGTGCCCCAGAAGTAATTTCTGAGTGCAGAGCCAGGAGTAACTCCTGATCATTATTGGAAGTAACCAAAAAAATGAAATAAAACAAAAAAAAATTACACTCAAAGATCTACTGTTTTTTGAGTAGAATGCTGCATGGCAAGGCAGACTAAAATATGAAGAAGAAGGATCAGGGAAGCACATACTTCATTAGAATGGTGATAATAAAACATCCTAGCTCCATTTAACTTGATCAAGTTAAATATTTTGAGACTTTTAAAATGTTTGTATATAAGCTAAGATCTCTGTTGGAGGTAAGGTTGCTAAGGTGACTAATTAATACAGTGATCTTTTCAGAGTGGATACTTAATAATAGTCACTTCCCTCTAAAGTCTCAAGGTTCTATATTATGAATTTGTATATTTGTTAGATGTTTATAAATACTTTAGAAACTATACTATACTTAAATATAGAATTATGTAATGAGCTTTAAGTGCTTTACATAAAATAGTGTTCTGAATATATAATTGACCTATTTTTAGAATTGTTAGATTTTGATTCTTTAGTCTAACTTCTCTGCCCCATTGAGGACAAAAATGATGAGCATTTAATACAAGGAAATTCCTTGTTTACTATCATCTAAAGAAAGAAGATAAATTATTTGTTCAATAATATCTGCTTATTTCTAAAAAAGTGTCAAAATAATATTCTTAATTTTGTATTAACATCCATTCATATTCATGTCCCTAATCAGAAAATACAATAAAGTATCACATTCTGATCAGTATCCAGGGCTACCTAGACTTTATATCTTTTATGTTATTTAATAAGGCATTATCTAATTTATTTCAAAGAATTAAGTAGCATGTGTAGAATTATATGCAAGACAATAGAATAAAAAAGAATCCATGTTACTAAAAATAATAAATAATGGATGATGAATACTGTTTTGCTTTTCCAATACAGACATACATATATGCAGAGTTCTTTTAAATTCTTTAAGCACCACTTTTAGGATAAAGACATTTTCTATACTGGTAAGAACTTTTGTGAAGTCCAAATAAAAAGATTATGAATACCTCTGAGGAAACTAAAAAGGAAGAAAAAATATACACAACTGAAACAAAAGGCCAAACATGAGAAAAAAGTACAGATTAAGAAATAAATGTTTATAAAACTTAAATTTTAAGCAAAGTATCTCAAATATTTTATCACTATTATATAGAAAATACCAGAAGACAACCATTATACTATGCAGATATCAGCAGTCAATAACCCTCTTCAACTCTAACTTCAGTTGTTCAGATTCTAATTCATATTTGTGAGTCACGAGAGGTTTTTCATGAGGCAGAATAGACAAGGGAGAAGATATACAAACATGATTTTTGCATAATATTCTGTGACATAAATATCATAGTCTAGGTAACATGGCTACAATGCTGTTAATGTTTATAGCATCAATGTCTAATGTCACTGCATTCCACCACTATCAAGGTACCCAAGACATTCTAAGTGTCCAAGACTACCCCTATATTGCCTCAAGTTCAATTTTCATTCGCCCCTCACTTCTAGTCTATTGCTTGGTAAATAGTTCTATAATCCAAGGTCAAGCATTTGTTATTGTTTACTTTCTCTTTCAATTAGCAATAATGGTGGTGAGATTGGTAGCACAGCGGGTAGGGCGTTTGCCTTACACGCAGCCAACATGGCCGACCCGAGTTCGATTCCTCCGCCCCTGTCGGAGAGCCCGGCAAGCTACCGAGAGTATTCAATATGCCAGACACAGTAACAACAAAGTCTCCAATGGAGACGTTACTGGGCCCGCTCGAGCAAATCAACGATCAACGGGAGGGCCTTTACTTTCTCTTACTTTACTCTTTCTGTTTTTTCACAGAGAAGTGAGGTTATCCAATACTTGTCCTTTTTTCTTCAATTTATTTTGCTTAACAATGTCCTCTTGGGGGCTGGAGCAATAGCACAGCAGGTAGGGCATTTGCCTTGCACGCAGCTGACCCGGGTTCAATTCCCAGCGTCCCATCCTATCCCCTGAGCACCGGCAGGCAGGAGTAATTCCTGAGTGCAGAGCTAGGAATAACCCCTGTGCATCGCTGGGTGTGACCCAAAAAGAAAAAAAAAAGCCCTCTAGTACATCCATATTGCAGCAAACTGCGTATGTTCAATTTTTCCTTACAGATTAGCAGTAACCTATAATATTTTATATGTATGCATATATATTATAGTGTTATATATATGTATGTACATACATATGTATATATATATATACACATATATATATATATGTTCACAGATTCTTCAGATATTCTTATGTCATTGGACACTTGGGTTATTTCTATACCCTGGCCATTGCATTAAATGCTGCAATGAACATAGGTATAAACATGCCTTTTCAAAATATTGTAATTGTTTCTGGAGTATTGTTGCCCAAAAAATGGAATTCTGGATCATATGTGAACTTTATTCTTACACATTTGATACTGTTTATCATAGGAGCTAAACAAAATCACATTCCCATAATCAGTGTATGAGGGTTGTTTTTAGTCCCATCCTTGCTTATACTAGTTCTCATCTTTTAGATGTATGCCATCTTCACTGTTGTGAGATATTTTACATATGTTTTGATTTGCATCACAGATAAGTGGTGATAAACACTTTTTCATATACCTACTGGGATTATTTGTGAATTTCTGGTATTTTGTTAAACTTTTTGTGTGCTAAATAAACCTATTGAGTCTCAAAATATCACTTATTTTTTTGTAGTAAGAAGAAACTTGCTTGACTCATTTCAGACTATGTTAATTTGTTCTCAAATTAAATTTTTAAAAAAATTATGTTCCAATAGTATAAATGATAAGAAAAGTAGTTTCTGGACTTAACAAAAGAAATATACTTTGTCATAAAATTTGGTATTGGACTTTCAATATATAGGTGGCAATGTGCAATCGTGAACACCTGGGAACATGATTTGTTTAATGTTTTTGTGCAATGTTACTTGAATAAAATATTTAAAAGAAGAGAGTGGAGAAGCAATCATATTAAATCCAAATTATTACAAACGTGTGAAATTTCTTAAAATAAAATGTGTAGTGTGCCGTAGAAAACATATTTGCAAAAAGGAATGGAATTCTCAGTGGAGCATATGAAAATGTCTCTATGAGAAACTGATATTTAATCCGATCCTTAAGAGCAAATATTTTTTACATGGAAATAAAATAAGCGTAAATAAAAATCCTAAGGAAAGAAAAGATTTATAATATCTTGGGTCTTTACTATTTATTTTTCTCTTCATATGGTGACTGAATCATGATATTTCAATTTATTGCACATTGCCATACTGATATTCTTAAAGCCCCCCTTTATATCAGTTGAATCCTTTGTACACATTTTCAACCCCCCAAATCCTCACTATATACAGGCGTCTAATGAGGATTTTGTTAGTTTGGGAGCCACACCAGGAATGCTCAGAGCTTACACCTGGCTCCTCTCTCAGAGAAACACTACTGGCATGCATAGGGGACCATATGCGGTGCTGAAGTCAAGCTTCAATTGGCTAAATGCAAAGAGAGTGAGTTCCTTTAGTGTCTCTCTGGATACCTCAGTAATGAATTTAATGTTCTCTGCTTGGTTTGTTTTAGCTTTGAAGTATGCACTGAGATTTTATAAATATGTCAATGTATATAAACCATATTGTATTATTTATATAAACTAAGATATCCTTGTTTTACTTCTAGAACTTGACACTTTAACTGTTTGCTTCTTCAGGAAATTCAAATCTGATACCACTCATTTCTATATAGATCTCAATGATATCCTCTAAACTTTTCATTTTCAATTCCCAGTAACATATGCCTTGATTCTGTTTACCACATTGATAAAGTTTTTTTTAATAATCTCTTCCTAATACTCTAATAAGTGTAGCAGATTACTACAAAACTTACATCATGAAATCTTCTTTTTCTGTAGGAAAGAAGTCTAGAAACTCCATAGTTTAATTCTCTGCTCAGAGTTGTACTGGGCTGAACTTAAATAATGACCAGGATTCAGCTTCCGTCTGACCTTGAAGGTAGTTAGGAAACTCACTTGTGATTGTAGGGCTGTCATTGATTTTGCTTACTTTAGCAAGACTTCTAGAAGGTAGCTTTTTCCAACAACAGTTTATAGCATATGTGTCTGTTTCCTTGTTACTTGTAGAAAATTCTCTAGTTTTTAAAGGGTCCATGTGATTAATTGAGGTCTACCTTGGTTTATCATCTTATGTTAAAGTCAAATAAGAAAATTAACAATATGTTTAAGGTACTAACTCCAGTCTGAGTTCTAGGTATAATGCGGACATATACAACCAGAGGCAGGAGCAATCTATCTCCTTCCTGTTGGGCAGAGTTGAATTTACTACATACATGGTGCTCAGTGGCTACTACCAGCACTATGTTTGGTGATTACTTCTGGATATGCTCTGGGGACCACATAGGTATAATGGATTGAACTATAGATGACAACATATAAGGTGTTAACCCCTGTAACTATATTCCTGGCCCAAATTAGAAAACTTAATGAACATCTTAGAGTATGTGTCACTGATACCACAATATTTTCTTATACATGGCTAAAAAAGAAATTTCAAGATTAAGTGAATGTGAAGTTTAGGTTTTCTAACCAGCTTTAAAGCAGGTTTGAAAACAACCACTGTGACTGAAGGACAAAAAATAAAGATGAATATAAAAAGTACCAGAGTGTAAAGGAAAAAAGAAAACAAATTAGCTAGGGTATTATAAGAATATACAACACTTCCATCAGTAATAACTTCTTTAAAATAATTCCTTGAGTGACCGGAGTGGTAGGTAGGTATGGAAAGGCATTTGTCTTACAAGAGGTTGACCCAGGTTTAATTCTCGCACTGCAGAGGGTCCCCCTAACTCTGGCATGAGTGATCCTTGGGCACAGAGCAGAGACTAGAGTTACCAGGAATATAGTTACAGGGGTTAATACTCTATATGTTGTCATCTATAGTTCAATCCATAGTACCTGTGTGGTTCCTAGAGCATATGAACACAGTTGGGTATAGCCCCCAAGCATAATAATAATAATAATAATAATAATAATAATAATAAAATAGTTAATTAAATTGAATTAATCAGTACAACCCATACTTCTTTCATTTGTTCTTTTATTCTTCCATCAGGATTTTAATGTACACGAGAGAAATTAACTAAATAGTCCTTATTTTTACCAAGTGACTAATGATGTCCTTATAATTCAATTTTAACAGAGGCAAATATTTATATTGCATTTATCTTTTTTTACTTGCCTTTTCATCTTTACGTCGGAGGGCAGTCATCTTGGTCTTGTAGTTGGCGAAGGACAGGCGGGCGTTACGAATACTTTTCCCGGCTTCTGCCGCATCTACCAGTACTTCTGCTCTTCTCTCTTTGAGGTCTTCCTTGATAGCATCTCTGCACTGCTTTGCGAGCTCAGAGGTTAGCTTGCAGTTGCCTGAGGCATGCGACAAACCACGCTGGCAAATTAGCTCAAGAGTTTTCGAAGATAGGTGATTTTTTGTGGCTATCTCTCTCTTGGCGTTCCTCCCACATTCATGGAGGTGCTGAACCAGTCGATCGTATTCCTCGTCAATGTTGTCAACAATGGCATCTTCCCATGTTGCCGCAATAGTACCAAAGAGTTCCCAGTTGGTGGTCATTCTGGGAGTTCTCTTTTTGAACTTTGCAGCCCTTTCTCCCCACTCTGTGAAGTAGAATTTTGCACGAAGAAGACGGTGGTCCGATCCCGTTCGAAATTTTGGGACAACAGCGACATCGGTCAGGCAAAACCATCGATTGAATATGATGTGGTCTATTTCGTTGTGGAATCATCCACCGGGAGACTCCCATGTCCATCGTTTAGATTCTGCCTTCTGGAACTGTGAGTTACCATGAATGGTCTTGGTCGACATGATGAACTCAGACAGTCTCTCACCTGTTCGTTCCATTCTAGGCCATGGGTCCCGATGTGAAGTTCTTCAGCTGATCTTCTTGGTCCTATCTTGGCATTAAAATCACCCACAATGATCTTGTAGAAGGTGTGGTCTTCTTTATAGAACTTCTCTAGCTCCATGTAGAATTTCTTGATTTCTCTTTCATCATAATGAAATGTTGGTGCGTAGACAACAAAGATAGAAACTGCAGGCAGTGAGCCACATCTATTCAAATGTAAACGTCCGATTCGGGTTGTTAGGGATTCGAATGAATCAATGCTCTTGGCCAAGTTTGTGTTGACAAGGACACAGACGCCTCCAACACCTCTTTTATCGCATGTTCCGAGGAACAATTCTTCTCCAGTTTCGAAAATGGCATGGTGAGATTAGTGCCTTCTTGTCTCCATCAGACCAATGATGTCGTACTTGATCATTTGCGCTTGTACCATCAGGTCCTCGATGGATGCATCTGATGCTAGCGTACGTGCATTGAAAGTACAGACGATCATTTTTGTCTTCCTTCGTTGTGGCAGCCTAGGTTGGCCTTGAGATTTTGTCGGCCTCTCCTTTCTCATACTTCTCAGTGCTGCCATGTTGGTGAAGCCTACACGGTCAGGTGAATGAGACCAGTTGTAGTTACTGGTTTTGGCATATCAAATACACAATGGATAGCTTGCCAGGCTCTTCGTGCCCGCGGAATACTCTCGGTAGCTTGCCAGTCTTTCCGAGAGGGATAGAGGCTTTTGGGGCGACCTCTAATCACCCTTGTAGGTGTTACTATATTTGAACCCTATCAAATATGGTACGACAATTCCGGAAGATGGGTATTTAGTGTCTTATGATGTGTCGCACGGCCGCGAAGAGTCCACGCGGGTCCGGAAAGCATCCTGGAGTGTGGTGACGGCTGGGTAGTGGAAGTAGTGTCAATAGTGGAAGTTGGCTAATGGGGTATTTATCTGAGTAGGGTGGGTCTCCTGTGTGCAATTCGATCCCTGGGTGGTTGATGGAAGCAGACAGGGCAGGAAGGGTGGGGCTCCTGATTAGAATCCCTTTGTCACCTGTGGTTGGTGGGAGCAAGCAGAAAAGCTCTGTCCCTGGGTCCGCCGAGCCTGGAGTCCAAGGTCTCATAGAGTTCCGCTTATCTTGTTCTGTGGGTCTTCAGTCGTGCGTGGGTCTCGGCTGTAGCTGCCACAGGGGTCTGGAAAGCGTCCTGGAGTGTGGTGACCGCTGTGGTTGGTGGGAGCAAGCAGAGAAGCTCTGTCCCAGGGTCCGCCGAGCCTGGAGTCCATGGTCTCAGAGAATTTCGCTTATCTTGTTCTGTGGGTCTTCAGTCGTGCATGAGTCTCGGCCAGAGCTGCCAGGCGGGTTCGGGAAGCGTCCTGTAGTGTGGCGACGCTGGGTCGTGGAAGTAGTGTCCTCCAGAACGGCAATGGAGAAGATTATCCATGACTTCTACTCAAATCTCTTCGATAGCCATGTCCACTTGCCGACATACCAAATTCCACAGGATGGATATGTCGTTCCCAACGTTCTCCCTTCCGAAATCCGACATGCCATTTCGTTGGTAAAGAAACAAACAGCACCCGGCCCAGACAAGGTCAAACCTGAACAACTGAAGAACCTGTCGTCAGTACTCATCAATACACTGGCTTGGCTCTTCACTCGCTACCTGTCTGAATGCAAGGTTCCATCCCAATGGAAAACCAGCAGGACTGTACTACTGTTCAAGAAGGGAGACATCCATGACATTGGCAACTATTGCCCGATCTGCCTATTGTCTGTCATCTCAAGTTGTTCACTCGAGTCATCCTAAATAGGATTGGCAGAACACTAGATGAAGGACAACCATGCGAGCAAGCAGGATTCCGCAAAGGATTCAGCACCATCGACCATATCCACACAATAACCAAGCTCATTGAGGTTTCTCGGGAGTTCAAGATGCCGCTCTGTTTAACGTTCATTGATTTAAAGAAGGCCTTTGATTCTGTTGAGATGGAAGCGGTCATTGAAGCCCTAGCCAATCAGGGCATTCAAGCCCAATACATCAGGATCCTCCATGAGCAGTATTGCGGATTCACTACCAGGATCTCACCATTCTACAAAGAAGTGATCGTTGATGTCAAGAGAAGGGTGCGGCAGGGTGATACCATTTCACTGAAACTCTTCAGTGCCACGCTCGAGAACATCATGGGATGACTGGAATGGGAAGGAATGGGAGTGAAGATAGGTGGTCGGCAACTACACCACCTCTTCTTTGCTGATGACATTGTTTTAATAACACCAAACATCAGCCAAGCGGCAGAAATGCTGGCCGACTTTGACCGTGAGTGTGGAAAGGTAGGACTACAGCTGAATCTTACGAAGGCAATGTTTATGAGAAACAGCCTCGTTCCTGACTCCCCATTCGCTCTCCAGCCAACGACCATCTCCGAATGCAACAGCTATGTGTACCTAGGTCGAGAAGTCAACATGACAAATGACCTAGCACCCGAGATGCACAGGAGGAAGAGAGCGGCTTGGAACGCCTTCAAGAACGTCGAAGAAATAGCTAAGAGGACGAAGAACCTCTGGCTCTGGGCACATCTCTTTGATTCCACTGTTGTTCCTGCATTAACATATGCCTCAGAGACCTGGGCCCTACGCAAACAAGATGAGAATGCCATTCAGATCTCCCAAAGAATAGAAAGAGCTATGCTTGGAATATCACATTTCACTCAAATGAGAGAAAGAATCCGGAGTTCCGACATCCATCAAAGATCAACAATCAGGGACGCTGTCTCATTTGCCAAGGTGTCGAAAATCAGATGGGCTGGTCACGTAAAGAGATTTAAAGACGATTGCTGAACTAGAGCTGTTACTGACTGGATTCCATGGGATTTCAAAAGACCGCATGGCCACCCACCTACCAGATGGTCAGACATCTTCGTGAAGATCATGAACAATCGGTTTGAGGCTCTTCATGTTCCCGGAGCGAACAGATGCCATTGGGCTACACTAGCACGCGACAGGGACAAACGGAGACGTTACTGGCGCCCGCTTGAGCAAATCGCCGACTAACGGGAAGTTAAGTGATTAAGAGATTTAAATGATTTTCATCTTTACAAACTTATTAAAAACAGAAAATGATACTTTTTTATTGAATATTCCCAAATTTTTCCATTTATTATATTTTTCCTCTCTGGCTATCCCTGTTTTTGTCTTCTATGCCTATGCTTGTCTTAAAAATACCTGAAATGGATTTGATCACAGGTTTTTTGAAGACTGCTGAAAGCAACTTCCAAAAACAGTCAATAATAGTGCCTGAGAAAAGTGTGTAGGGCTTATAACCCACCCCTCAATTGGTACAGAAAACTACCCAGATTTTAAATTAACTTTATGTACAAATCCTTTATGATCCATAATTTTATATATGTTTGTATATTATCTTGCTTTATCTTTGTTATAGCTTTGTTTTCTTTCATTTCCTATAGGAAATGAGATAGGTAGTTAATTTGCACAGTTTGGAATAATTCCACAGAATAAACTTACAGTTTCTAACAATTTAATGACGAACCAATTAAAATTTTGCCCCAAAATTATAATGATAGACCATTTCATAAAAAACTATATTCGTATTTCAAATATTTTTGTGTGTAAAGAATGCAAGTCCATATTAAAATGTATTAATTTTGCAAAATTAAGTTGTTATCGCCTTAGGATCTTATGGAATTATAGAATATTTGACCAGAACTTCATCTTATTCTCACCCTTACTCCATGTCCCATATTCACTTCTGATGTTACTATTCCTGTGTTAAAATAATACCACATTAGTAGCATAAGTTTCATTGAAACATATTCTGCTGTGCTAATACCAAATTTCTGATTTCTTATAACTACAATTTCCTGGTTTCTGATTACTATAAAATTTTTTTCATTTATGCTTGGCATCTTATTTAAGATTTTTCAAAATTGCTTCATGATTTTGGATCAAAATGTACGGGCTAGGTGCTTGCCAAGAGCTGATATGATCTGGACCATTCAGATACAGAGTACTGAGTAGTTTATTTAGGCAACAAGAAAAAAATGAAAGTAGCAGTCAAGATTTTAATAACTTACAGCAATAATACAAAGAATGATGAAAACTTGGATTTAGAATTGATTTTCTTTTCCATACTTCATTCTTCCCATGACATGACTTGTTGAGGTTTTTTAGAATCACCAAGACAGAGAAAGGAAACCTATGCCATTTAAGTCTAAGTGACAAAGGTAGAGGAATAGTACAGATGGCAAGGCGTATCCCTTGCAAGTGTCCAACTGGATTTTTATTCTGGGACCCCGGAGCAATAGCAAAAGCAATCCCTGAGCAGAGTCAGGAGTAATATTGGGCACTTCCGGTTGTGGTCCCCAAGCAAAAGCAAAGGAAAACAAACAAATAAAAAGACCTAGTTCCAAACAGAAGGATGAGGTAGTTTTATAATGAAGACCCAAGTGTTACTGTGGTAATTATACCTAGTAGGTAGTTAGCCAGAATTTTATGAGCCCTTGAAAGCACTTTTTTCAGAGATAATGATAAGCCTGGGTACCAAAACTTGGGAGATGAACTCTCCTTATGATGCCTGAACTTGCCTGGTAAAGCTTTGCAAATGTGAATACTTGGGTTTGCAAAATCATACACACTAGACTTCTCAGTGCCTCAATATTGCTATTATGTTGCCAAGGCTTCTAGATGTCTAAATTATTAATCACTCTAAATTTGCCAACAGTCTCATCTTTCTAGACACTAATTTCCTATATGTGATGTCTACTGTTTCCAAATTTTGTTATCTGACAACACTTCTTTGTGGAACTTCTCTTTATATTCTCTGTTCATCACTAATGAGCTTTGAGCAACTCAGATTAAATACATAAATTAACAATTGCTATATTTTAGCTTTATTTTAATACATATGTATAGTAATATATAAACACAAAACTATTTATTATATCACTAACCCTAAAACACTAATTCAAGTTTTATTTTAGACAATTCAAAACAGATAAATAAATGTATTGTAAAGTGGGCCATTATTATTTTAAAACAATATATTAATAAAAAGTATATTACATGAACTATTGTATCAAATCATATAAAAATAGGACTCAATTGCAAAACTTTATATAATTTTAGATATTTCTGTGCAATACCAAAGCAATCACTGTCAGTGTCCTGTCATCCCATTGTTCATCAATTTGCCCAAGGGGGCACCAGTAATGTCTCTATTGTGAGACTTGTTACTGTTTTTGGCATATCAAATATGTCTCGGGGATCTTGCCAGGCTCTGCTGTGCGGGTGGGATACTCTCGGTAACCAAAACAATACATAGAAAATTTTCTGTGAAAATACTGTAATTAGGCCAGAAAGTCCAACAGCTATGGTCTTTGCTTGCACATAGCTGATTCACATTTCATCCCGGGCACTGTGTGTGCTTCCCTGAACAGGAGGATGTTTGAGTGCACAGCCATACACCGAGTATAGCTGGGACTGACTGACTTCAACAATTTTTTTAAAGTTCTTTAATCATATATTTTGCATTTATTAGAGGCTTTATGAAAAAGAAGTTCCAAGTTTGATTCCGCATCCCATAAATCACCCACTATGAATATACTAATAAAAATACTGGGGGAATTCCAACTGTCTTTTCCTCGGTTATTATGTTCTTTAAAATTCCAATAACGGGGTTAATAACTAGTTAGAAAATTTCTTTGATGACAATTACTTGTAGTAGTCATTCAGAATTTGCTTTTCAGGTTCATAAATATCTTATAAATGGTGGCACCAGTGAGTCTGATAATAATGGGCAACAAAAGATAAGAAGAAGCAATTCATATCCTCCTGAATAAAATATATCCCATCTTAAATATCTCAAATGACATTTTTCAATCAAGAAAACTGTGATCTTATTGGAAAAATAGTAATCATGGTCATAGAAACATTGAAAACTTTAAAAATATTTGAAGTCAAATATTATTCAAGTCTAAATGTTCTGGAAAACTTTTGTGAGTTCCAGTCTTAGGAAAAAGGATATTTTTAATTTTTAAAAATGTATTAATAACGTACTTGTGCATAAACTAAAAATAAAAACTGGTTTAAAGTAATAATAAAATATGAATTGAGAAGTGATACTTTATCTCATGCATATAAAGTTGCATACATTAGACACTTATTAAATGCTTACATTTGATATGAATGGTATGAAAAGCTATTCTAATTCATCATGTAGCTGTCATTTAATCCCTTAATATTGAAATTTCACGACAGGGTTTTCTTAGATAAATCTGATTTTATGCTTTTTCATCAATCATAATATATGATTTAGTTCAAAGTGTTTTCTGAGAATATTATTTGAGTTTTAAACTCATGTTTCTATGCACCCAATTATTGTCCTTTAAAAGATAGAATATTGATTGACACATAAAGAGTAGTCAGGGATAGAGAAGGCTGGTAATGTGGAAAGACCCAAAGCACATTATTTCTGAACCGCAGAAATGAGAATCTTAGATATGAATAATATTTATGGGTGATAGTATGCATCTCATTATATGCTGAGACATATTTTTATAAGAAAATGATGAATCTCTATTTTTCCAAGCTGATATTTATTTATTTAAATTGGCTCTTTAGGTAAGTGATTGGTAACAATTAATCTCTGGAGGAGTGACATCCAGAAAAATTATCATTTGTCCACACTTATTACCAGACTATAGGGATACAATCTAGGGATATAATCAAGCTGATGCAGGAAATATGAAGAGTTATGTTCAGTTTTTGCTTTGTACTTCATACAAAGTTTACAAGACAACAGCATTTAAACAGTGAGAGTTTTCTCCACTGGAAAATGTATGGTCAGGCAAGGAAATAGCACAGTGGTTAGGGAGTATGTATGTACTTTCCCAGGGTACGATTCTTATCACTGGTCCTCTGAGCATTCCCAGGTGCAGTACTGGAAGCTCCTGTTACTATTGGAGTGGTTGGTATTGCTAGCACAGCAGCACCCTGAGCAGCACTATATAGAACTGCCTCAGTTCCGTTGAACAAGATTATGGATGTGGCCGCCTACCTTTCTGAGCACTCTTGGGAACATTGCTCCATCCTCCTCAACCCACAAAAGTGAATGGTAAATAATTTTAAGGCAGATCCGTATCTGTTAGTTGAAAAGTTTCATAAAGATTCACAATATATTTTTATTTTGTCTTCTTATAGATAAAAACAATTTTTAGAAAGTTTTAGTTGCTGTCAAAATTTGTGTGTAGTGATTCAAGTAGGAGTCATGTGCCTGTATATTTTATACAGCTGCAAAGCATTCCTAATACTAATTTTTCCATGCTCAGTATAGAAATCTTGCTCTGACACAATATTCATCAAACTCTTAAAGTTAATTTGAATTTGATCAACTTGTGATTTTTATATCAACTTATGATTTATTGAGATGTAAATAAATATTGTTTATTCTTGTGTAATGTTTTCTAATATTAACATGTACATTTGAAAATGAATTTTATATTGAGGAAATATGGATACAATGGAAATATACTAAGTTTAGCATTTAGTATTCTTTTTGTATTCTTTTTGTAGATTATAGAATGAATTTTCTGAGAATTATTTTTATTTTTAAAGAATATCTTTGCAAAGGAATATATATAGTAAGGATTCACTTGGATATTAGTTTAGGGAAGAATGTCTTCTAAACTTCTCCCCAAAGCATATTGTAATTTGTTATAATTCCATCAGTATTTTTATTTAACAAATTTAATGATATTTTAGTATGTACTATTATAACCTATCAAATTACCATTTACTGTGTTACTGTGAAATGATTACTATTTTTTTTCATTTTTTTACCTGAAATACTTTATAGAAAAATTCTGGCAAGTGATTAACTTTAAAATATTTTACTGTTAATATCTATTAATGCATGTGTTTAAAAGCTCTATCATCTATCTATCACACTATGTAAACATAAAAGAAACATTGTAATTGTGTTCAAATATTTTGACTAATATTTATTTTAGAGTAGTTACACATTTATATTCACTCCTTTTTTTTGGTTTCTGTGTCATACCCAGCAATGCTAAGGGAAACTCCTGTCTCTGCACTAAGGAACTACACCTTGCGGTGTTCAGGGGACCGTATGGGATACTGGGGATGAAACCCGGATTTGTTGCGTGCAAGGCAAACGCCCTACCCGCTGTACTATCACTCCAGCCCTATATTCACTCTTATAAGATGATATGAGATCATAGAATTGCAAGTAAACTTGCAGATAGTGGTTTTCATTTGATGGTATGTTTGATTTAATATATGTAAATTCGAAGTAAAATATATTATGTGCCTAGCATATATTAGACTCACAAAATTGAGTTTGCTTTTCTGAACACAGAAATCTTTTCATTAGCAGAAATCTTCAGATTTGTTAAAAATATATTTTATCTACTGGATATTTCATCAAAATTATTGTTAAAAATAAAAACTCAACAAATGCATTTAAATACTTTTGGACTGTTATTATTAAACATGATATTCAAACCATTCAATTTGTAGTACTGATTAAATATCTATGTGTATATCTGAGACTATATTCAAAATTCTTATTTCCATATCAAAATATCCTTTAATTAAATGAAAGTATTTTATGCTTTTGAAATCATGACTCTTATATTAAGATTTATATCTTTACCTTTATTTCAAGAAAATTAATTTGAATCAAATATTAATCTTTGCATTCAATGAGCTCAATTTTGTATTACACTGTTTCTTTCTGAATATTTTACTTAGTAATAATAAATAGTCAAATTTTAATTGTGTTCTCACCAATTAATTGGCAACAAATAATTCAATACAAAAAAATATTTTTGTTATATTGCTGTTTCGGGGACATACTCAGCAGTATTCATAGCTAAACTCTTGGCTGTACTAAGGGATTGCTCCTGGCAGTATTCACGGATCTATGGGTAACAAACCTGGGTTGGTCACATGCAAGCCAAGTGCCCTGATCACTTTCTACCATGCCAGTCCAAAATAAAGGACTTTAAATAAAGAAATCAGAAGATCGTGTTCTGCAATCCATTATAAATAACACAGGAAAGAAAATTTCTTTCTTTCTGAGTGACTCTGGAAAATTCTGTTTTCTTACTCATTTTATTTAGTCTAGGGTCTTAGAATTTTTGTTTTAATATTTAAAAAAATGTATGAAAACATTTTAAATGCTTCTGTGACCAAGACATTAAGTCAAAATGCAAAATATTTACTCTATAATCTACCTAAAGAAAAAATTTCCAGGGATTGGGGTAATTCTCTTTGCTATAAACTTCCAGATCCTTAACTTGGTTAGTTGTATTTGAGTAAGTTATGTCTTTATTACAATCTATTTGCAGATATTAATTATTTTGCCTCTGATTTACTAATTAACTCAATAGTTTTTTGAGTCGTCTGATATTTAATCTCCACTTATGTTGCAGACATTTCATGTTCCTCTAGACACTACTTTGCCCCCAGAAAACAGACTTGAAACTAATGGAACACTCTAAATAAAATTTAATTCATCTCATTTAAATTATCATTTTTGGTTATTATATCTTTGTTGATTTTCTGTCTGGAACTTCAGCTCATTTACATGACAGTAATGAAATAATAATAGGAAAATTTAACATTTGTTTTATGTTAGTAGAACCTTTATTAATCATAAATGAAACATTTGTTAAAGTCCCCTACCATTATTTTATTACTTTTTTATTTTTCTTAAGTCTCTTAATGTCTGCCATTATATTTTGGTGTTTTTATGTTAAAAGCATATTTTTAATGAATAAAAAGCATTTAAATAGGCATTTACTTAATCATAGATAATCTCATCTTTTGTTTCGTCTGTTGATGTTCATTTTTGAGAGAGATACCACACAAAACTGTTTCCTCTATCTATGGTTTTCTAATTACTTTAAATTTTTGTAAAGAAAATTGTTTAACTAGTCTCTAGTTAACTTCATATTTTCTGTTTCTTTTTTACTTTTCTTTATCATCCTTTTTATTTTTATTTTTGCGGTTATAATACAGAAATGTAAAAATATGATTTGATCTAAGGTAACAAGGTAGCCACCCAAGTAAGAATATATCACTAATTTGACATGAAATATTAGAAATTTATTAGCAAAAGTTTCACTAAAATGAATAGTTAAAATTTTCATTTAACTAAGAGCCAAACTATTCTCTAGAATATGTTTGAGAACATGAAAATTATATTATTATCAATATTATGATAGTATTTTGTCTTGTATTCATTTATCTCATCTGAGAGTTATTTGTTTTCCATAAAGACTTCTCAGAATTGGTGAATTTGGATCAAGTCAAAAGACTATAGAGATTTCAACTTCAATTCTGTGAAATAATGCTTGCTGAATATGCTGGGCTATTAAAAAGCACACACACATGCACAGTCAATTAAGCTAATGGATAATAGATCTTTTGTTTTCAGGTAACTAAATAAGCTATTCATTTAAAATATTTATTAGACTTCCTTTGTTTTCATTCACACCAAGGATTTCAAAGAAAATGACAATGCTAATGTTTCTCTAAATTGTTTTCTTTTATTATGACTTATTATAGAGTTCTTTTTTACTCATCTGCTATGATAATGATAATTTTGGTTTCTCTGAGGGTAATAAAAGAAATTATGTACGACCTGCTTTCATTGCCTTGTGATAATAATTTTCTCTGGTCTACAATGCGGAGATTTGAGAAAATGAAACCCAGTGCTTATTTTTATGTGTTGACTACTATCATGGTCATTTTATGTAATCACATTATTTACCATCTGTTCTTAGTTTAGCCAAAATTGATTTTTTATACAGTTCATTTGGACACTTGAGACAAACGTGATGTCTATTTTTGCCAGTTTAATATCTTAACTACTGGAATTTTAACATGGAAATATTTTTATGTGAAAATATATTTCAAATAGACTTCACTGCAATATATTTTGAACTATCCCATTTAGTTTAATAACATCTTAAAAGAGCATTAATTTTAAGGTCCTATGCCATAAAGAAATAGATCACTGATTTTTATATGTGATAATTAATGAGTAGTATAAATATCAAAATTAATATTGATATTTTCTTGGTATTAAAATGATATTTTAGCTAATTTCTACTATCTAGAAACTCTTGCCTAACACTAAACTTTCTCCTGTGATTAACTCTTTCATTATATATCATTGAATTTATTTATTTATTTGTTTATTTATTTTGCTGTTTGGGTCATACCTGGCAATGCACAGGGGTTACTCCTGGCTCTGCACTCAGGAATTACTCCTGGCGGTGCTCAGGGGACCATATGGGATGCTGGGAATCAAAACTGGGTTGGCTGCGTGCAAGGCAAACGCCCTACTTGCTCTGCTATTGCTCCGGCCGAATTAATATAGAAAGTATAAAATTGAATTGAATTTAGAAAGTATAAAATTTTGACTTAATTATTTCTATATGAATTAATGGTAATACAAGAGAGTTCAGTGTGTTATACATTATTTATCAGTACTGTACACCTCAACTAAAGACTAAAGACTCTGAATATATATTTATTCATACAAACATGGGTTTACTATTTTTTGAATGAATAGAATTTTATATAACGTGTTACAGTGAGGAATATCAAGGCTAATTTTTAAATATTTTAAAATAAACTATTTTGGGTGGAGGGACCATACCCATTGGCACTCTGACTTCTGGCTGTGGGATTTGGGATCACACAGGCTTACGGAATAACACAGGGTGCAGGAGATGAACCCACATGCGAGGTAAGTGCACTACCCACTATGTTATTGCTCCTGTCAGACAGATATTATTTTTAACATTATTAAATAATGTGTGTGAGTGTGTGGGTGAATGTTTTCTGAATTGGGTGCTTTCATAAATTAAGGCGCAATCTACTTCATGGACCTTCCTCAGAGAACGGGAGACATGGAAATAGCTTAAGAATTTCAGAGCCTTTCCTCTCTGTGTCACATGAAAGTGAAACATGAAAGAATCTAGTCCAGGATTAGAATTCCCCAGATATTAAATGTGATATAATTTGATCGTAACCTCCAGACTTATGATAAATAAATTGCCATTATTTTTAAACATCCAATTTAGATATATAGAATACAGGAATTTGGTGTAGAGCAAGATAGTGCCAAGTAGTACTGAAATTTCCACTTAGATGTACTTTGCTATATGCAGAAATTCTATATATGTTAAAATTTACGATCACAATCATCCAGTTGTTCGTGGATTGCCTCCAGCAGGCCCCAGTAACGTCTCTTTCTTTCTATCCCTGAGATTTTAAAAGACCCATTTTCAATGCTCTTTCAGGGTTAGGAGAATGAGATCCATCATTGTTACTGGTATTTGGCACATTTGGTGCACCACAGGGAGTTTGCTAGATTCTGCCGTGTGGATAGCAATTCTTAGTAACTTAATTTTTATACAAAATTTGATCCTTTCCAGGCATTTTTCTATAGCTATTTCTTTTTAAATCTGAATGATGGCAATAACATGGAGAATAAAATTTAATTATAGGGTTCTAACCTTACAAAATACAAAACATACTTATATATATGGTATTTTATTAACTTAATTCTGAGTGTGTATTGCTAGGAAAGAAGATGATAATTTTTGTCATTTTTGAGTCAAATTTTTGAAATTAAAGAATATTTTTCTCAAGTTTCAAGCATTTGAACAAATAAAGTTCTTTTTAAACTTAATATTTTTCTACTATGAAAGCAAATGGAAATGTAAACTGATATGGAGGGGCAGCCAGACTTTGGAATAAACTTTTAATGTAGCTGCAAGAACTCTGAAACATCAAATTTATATTATATGCTTGACTATTGCTAATGTTAGTCTTCCCCTAGATCTCTAATATTGCATTTTAATTTATTATGAGAATATAAAAACAAATAAATTTAATCCTAAGTGAGTAACATATTCTATATACAAAATAATAGATTTTTAGATTGTTTAATATGAATGATTGTAGATTTTTCTACATAGATTAAATATTTACAGCAATTAATTCTTGAAGCCAATGGAGGATCCATTTAATATTGCCAAAAATTATATATTGTTTTTCAGTGGCAAAATATGTGCGTTTGACATGTAACAATATATCTAGTACATGACATTAGATATTCTTTCTTGCATAGTCTATGAATCTAATAGATCTTTATTTCGGTTTTATAATCTATAGAGGGAAACAAAACCAGGCATGCAATAGAGGTTTGACTGACAACACCAAAGATGAGAATATTCAAATACCAGTCTCTCTCTTTTGGCCATATTCTACCATGGAGTTTACAAATAGTAAAATTGCTAACCAAAATTCTTCCCATGGAAAGCTAACTTTATAAAATAAAATTATACACTGTCTTTTTCAAAGAGTCATTCATGTTTCTTGATTTTTTTGGATGCTCTGATAAAATAAAAATATTTTTGTTTATTAATTACTTGATTATAGAAACTAGTACATGTTTTGAGTCTCTACAATTTAACAGTTTCTTGAGAGAACAATACCAATGATATAGAAGAAAAGTGTTCTTGTTTTACCCTTGCATTGCTATAATGATTTACTGATATAATGTTCATCATACAATGAATAGTTTTATTTTTTGTTTTTGAGCCAAACTTGACAGTACTTAGGGCTTACTCCTGGCTCCAAATACTCCTGGTGGGTTCTGGGGACCTTAATGGGGTGCTGAAGATCAAAACCAAACATAGAAGGCAAACTCCTACTCTCTGTGCTATCTCTACTGGTCTAAGTAATTTTACTTTTTGCTTGATCTACAGCAGTCTCATTGGGATTACATTTTGAATGCAAATATGATTGTATTGCCACCATAAACATTGAAGGATTTGATTACTATTTTCTGTGGACCACACTATTGGGCTTATTTCTTACATTTGAATGATGTTATGTTTATGCATACATTAATTATGTCACATTACCTTCTTGTCAATTTTCAACAAAATAATCAAAAAGCATTTACATGTTGAAAAAGTTTCCTCCTTGATAGTAAATGAGAATTGTTCCCATTATTATCTTAGATTTTATGAATTTTTAAAATATTATTCAATATAAATGCATATTTAATTAATCCTTAATTTTTCAGATGTAATATTTAAATTCATATACATCATTGAGCAATGGCACAGCAGGTAGAGCATTAGCTTTGCATGCAGCCAACATCCCCGACCTGAGTTCGATTCCTCCTCCCCTCTCAGAGAGCCCGGCAAGCTACTGAGAGTATCTCGCCTGCACGGCAAAGCCTGGCAAACTACCCATGACGTATTCGATATGCCAAACACAGTAATAATTGTCACAGTGGAGATGTTACTGGTCCGGCTTGAGCAAACTGATGAACAACTGGACGACAATGACAGTGATACATCATTGATTTCCTTAAAGATGAACTATATGGCATTGAGTTACTCAGGAAACTTTTATTATTTTTGAGTGAATAATGCTTAAAAAGTTTTGCACAATATTATTTTCAGTGATCACACTTAATTCACAGAAAACGGGTATGATTAAATTAGCATGATACAGTCATAAGTGCTAGAATTAAATATACTGGCTATGTCATACAAATTGGCCAGTGAAATACATGTGGATATTTCTAGTATTTCATTGAATCTAACATAAATGGTATTTTATAGTATTTATGCTGATTTTAAACATGATATATGGATATGTTATGTTTTTATAAATGTTTGAAACGATCATTTAAGTTGTTCATGATATCTATTATTTTATACTTCCATAATTCAATTTTATTATAGCTGTTAAGTATAACACTGCTGGGTTCCAAAAGCCTATGTTACAAAGAAAAATGCAACAAACCAGCAACGACACTACATAAAACTACTAAAATGTTTTTTGAATATATGTTATTTAATAGTACACAAACTGATTTTGAAGTCGATTATAGCACCACAATGCAAGTGAATTTTGTAGTTCATCAAAGTAAGCTTTATATCAGGCTGTTTTATATCACTTTGGTTAGAACCTGGGTCACATAATCTTCTTTATTTATGTTTTATGCTCGAGCGGGCCCAGTAACGTCTCCATTGGAGACTTTGTTGTTATTGTGTCTGGCATATCCAATACTCTCGGTAGCTTGCTGAGCTCTCCGAGAGGGGTGGAGGAATCAAACTCGGGTCAGCCATGTTGGCTGCGTGCAAGGCAGACGCCCTACCCGCTGTGCTATCGCTCCAGCTTTTTCACTATTATTATTTCTGTTGAAGTAATAATGAAATGTAACATCATATTTGTGTTGTGATCGGCTTCATTTTAGAGAGCAGAGACTTCTTGCTTCTATTCCTATAATGGCAACATAAGTAAATCTATCAAATAAAATTTTTGAAAAGCGAATAAATTAAATAAGTGAGAAAATCAAAAATTCAGTCATTTAAAATCTGTCTATGAATGGTTCTCCAATACTTTGAAACATATCTTTGTGTGTCTGTCTGTAAGATAGATTCATATTTTTGTCCTGTTTCATGTTTAATCTTCAGAAAACAAACACTATGTAGGAATATTTTAGTTCATAAAACGTTTTATAAACTGAACTTATAAATTGAACATAGATCTCAGGCTGAGTTAAGGAAAAATAAGAGTTGATTTGAGGTCCTTGTTGAGGAGAGTCAAGATTTTTCTGAGTAGGAAGATTGCGTGGCCTCAGTCCCTATTTGCTAATGCGATTAGACATTGTTTCATTACTGTTCTTAGAATTTTGTCAGGTTAGTTTTGGGTTCCTGATCATCTGCAAACTATGTGACCATAAAACTAAGGGGCTGTTGTTTATGATCTGCTGTTTACCCAGTTCCATGACTACGTGTTAGCACTTCAGTAAGGCAGCAGCTATGAGTCTAGTACCTGCCATTTAGTTCCCAGGGCTTTTATGGAGTGTTTGGTGGCACAGTGAAGACCCTATAATTTCACACCAGCCCTTACAGTGTAGGAAGTGGGTGGAGTAGATTAGAAGCATAGAAACTAATGCATCCATGCAGTTCTGGGTGTCAGCACAAATTCTGAATTGGCTTGGCGTACCTGAAGAGTATCTGGTGCAGATTCTTTTGACTGACCCAACAGTGGAAAGCAACGTAGAGGATGGTCCTCAAATCTGGAAATTGCAGGGTAGATCCCTACCTGGCTAGGGAGAAAAGAACAGGATTCAAGGTCCCCAGGACTCATCTGATTGAACTTAGAGATGAATTTCTTCCTCCCTCCCACCTCTCATTCTCCCTCCCTCCCTCCCTCCCTCCCTCCCTCCTTCCCTTCCTCCCTCCCTCCCTCTCTCCCCCTTCCCTCCCTTCCTTCCTTCCTTCCTTCCTTCCTTCCTTCCTTCCTTCCTTCCTTCCTTCCTTCCTTCCTTCCTTCCTTCCTAACTTTTTTCTTTCTCTCTCTTTATATCTTCTTCTCTCTTTCTCTTAACGTTTTTCTCTTTCTCTCTTTCCTTCTCTCTTTGCTTTAAGTTTGGGGTCCACACTGGTGATGCTCAGGGTTTGGTTACTCCTGGCTCTGCTCTCATAAATCACTCCTGACCATATTCTGGAGACCATTTAAGATGCTGAAGATCAAACTGGAATTGCCCATGTACAAGGCAAACACCATACCCGCTATACTATCTCTCCAGACCTAGAGATGACTTGAGTTAAGGAAGGTCCCTACGGATTTTTTAACTCAAGACTAATATTTTAAATGGATAAAGATAATTGTATTATGTTAAATCTCCCCTCTGGATTTAAATAATACAGATGAATGTTAAATTTTTGTATAATACATATATTATTAATAATCGAACTCGGGTCGGCCATGTTGGCCGCTTGTAAGGCGAATGCCCTACCCGCTGTGCTATCCTGCCATGAATTTTTTAAAAATTTTTATTAATGAAACATCATGAAGTGCAGTTGAAGACTTAAAAATTTTTGTGCTTGGCATAGCTCGAGTATGCGGGAACTAGGACTTTTCCTCCAAACTGCCTGGACCAGCCTGGCTCCCAGGTAACCTCTGATTCCGGAAGTCATGCCCATGGCCCGCCCCCCAGAGCCATCTTTACAGCACACAGCCGCAGAGAAGAAGGGCCACGTGGAGGGCTGGTTCCACAGCTCCCGGAGAAGACACCAGGCTCCAAAAAGAGCCAAGATCACCGGGAAGTCCCAGATGGGGTAGGTGCCGCATCCCACCTCCCCCAGATGGAACCCCGGTGACCAGAAGCCTCTACTAGCATAGCTCGAGTATGCGGGAACTAGGACTTTTCCTCCAAACCATGCAGCCGCTTACGTGGCCGTGCGACATCTTTGTATATACAAAGTGATCAACGGGAAGTAAATCACCCAACGTTTCTCTCTGAAAATCAGGGTTAAGCTTGGAGCAGAAAAGTGAATGGACTATGCATTAATCCAGGCCATCATGTCTGCCCGGAGGGGAAAGAGTGTTGCTCCCTTCCCCCCTCCCCCCCCGGAAGGAAAGATGGTGGCCACATGGGAGCCTTATGGAGAGCAGACATGAGCCGGGGGTATGGGGGCGACTAAAACCTCATGGGAAGGGGGGTGTTCCGGTCCGTCCTTCACACCCTATTGAGGTCACCAGTTGCCCCCCATGAGCAGCTCTCCAGCATGGCCACAGCCCCAGAAGCACAGGGACTTAATGCAGAACCCAGCAGCTTGGAGCAGAAAAGTGAATGGACTATGTGTTAATCCATGACATCATGCCTGCCTGGAAGGGAAAGGGTGTTGCTCCCTTCCGCCCTCCCCCCTCTGGAAAGAAAGATGGCGGCCGCATGGGAGCCTTGTGGAGAGCAGGTATGAGCCGGGGGTGTGGGGGCGACTTAAACCTCATAGGAAGGGGGGCGTTCCGGTCCATCCTTCATGCCCTACCAAGGTCACCGTTGCCCCCCACAAGCGGCTCTCCAGTACGGCCACGACTCCAGAGCACAGAAACCAATCTCTTAATTATCTGACTTTCAGTAGAAATACTTCCAGGGTTAATAAGTAAAATAGCGGAAATCCAAAACCGACATTTAATTCTTGAACCCAGCTGTAGAAAGCAAATCATTTCACAATGCTTTTTCAGCATGTCTGATTTGGGGGGGGGGGGGTGGTAAACTCTAAATAATAGTGGTGCATCTTTTATTGAAACAATGAATCTAATCAAAGTAGATAGAGTGTTAACTAGAATTCATCTGCCGCACAGGCATTGGGAGGGGTGGGGAGTGGGGTTTTATTGGGGTTCTTCGTGGTAAAAAATAAGTATTGGTAAAAGGAAATGTGTTTGATACTTGCATGACTGAGACCTAAACCTGAAAGCTTTGTAACTTTTCCCACATTGATTCAATAAATAAATAAATTATAAAAAAATTTGTGCTTGGGTTTCAGTTATACAATGATTGAGTACTCATCTCTCCACCAGTGGTCATTCTCCACCAACAATCATCCCAGTATCCCTCCCATTCCCCCATCACCCCCAATCCCACTCCACCTCTGTGGCAGGTCATTCCCTTTTTTTCTCTCTCTCCTTTTGGGTGCTGTGCTTTGCAAAAGAGGCATTGACTAGCAATCATATTTGGTCTACATTCTACTTTCAGCATGCATCTCCCACCCTGGGAGGATCCTCCTAGCACCCTTTGGTGCTCCCTTCTTTATCTGAACTGCCTTTTTCCCTAGCATGTACAGTTGGCCTCCAAGCCATGGAGTGAACCTCCTGGAAATTATCAAACCTAATCTTGGGTGTTAGTCTCCTATTTTGTTTATATTCCCCGGATGAATGCAATCTTTCTATGTCTGTCCCTCTCCTTCTGACTCATTTCACTTATATGATAGTTTTCATATAGTACCATTTGTATGTAAATTTCATCACTTCATCTTTTCTAACAGCTGCATAGTACTCTATTGCGTTGATGTATGAGAGTTTCTTTAACCAGTCATCTGTTCTCGGGCACTCGGGTTTCTTCCCAATTTTGGCTATTGTGAACAGTGTAGCAATGAACATAGAAGTGCAGATGTCATTTTGACTATACTTTTTTTGCCTCTCCAGGATATATTCCCAGGAGTAGTATTTCTGGGTCAAATGGGAGCTCAATTTTTAATATTTTGAGAATCGTCCATACTGTTTTCCAAAAGGGCTGAACCAGTCGGCATCCCACCATCAGTGAAGGAGAGTTCCTTTCTCTCCATATGGCGCCAACACTGGTTGCTATTTTTCTTCTGGATGTGACCAGACTCTGTGGCGTGAGATGGTATCACATTGTTCTTTTGCTCTGCATCTCCCTGATGATTAGTGATGTAGAGCATTTTCTCATTTTCCTTTTAGCCATTCAGATTTCTTCTTTGAGAAAGTTTCCGTTCATTTCATCACCCCACTTTTTTGATGGGGTTGGATGTTTTATTCTTGTGGAGCTCAAAAAGTGCCTTGTATATCCTTGATATCAACCCCATATTGGATGGGTATTGGATAAATATCCTTTTCAATTCTGTAAATGGTGTATGTATTCTGGTTATTGTATCTTTTGAGGTGCAGAAGCTTCCCTCAATATCATGGAGGGTTTTTCTGACTTTGTCTTCAATATACCTTATGGATTTTGGCCTGGATATTGAGATCTTTAATCCATTTTGATCTGACTTTTGTGCGTGGTGTTAGGTCGAGGTCTAAGCCCCTTTTTTCCCCCATGTGGTTGTGCAATTATGCCAGCACCATTTGTTGAAGAGGCTTTTCTTGTTCCACTTCACATTTCTTGCTGCCTTATCAAAGATTAGATGTTGATGCCTTATCAAAGATTAAATGCCTTGTCAAAGATAAGATTAGATTTATACAAACAACACTTGGGGTTGTTTGTATGGATATTCCACCCTGTTCCATTGGTCTGCAGCCCTGCATTTGTTCCAGTACCATGCTGTTTTAATTATTACTGCTTTATAGTAGAGTTTGAAGTTGGGGAGGGTAATGCCTCCCCACGTCTTTTTTCCTAAGAATTTCTTTAGCTGTCCATGGGCTTTTGTTGTTCCATATGAATTTCAGGAGTGCTTGACCTATTTCTTTGAATAATTTCATGGGTATCCTTATAGGGATCGCATTGAATCTATATAGTGCCTTGAAGAGTATTGCCATTTTGACAATGTTAATTCACACTATCTATGAGCAGGGGATATGTTTCCATTACCTTGCATCCTCTTTTATTTCATGGAGTAGCGTTTTGTAGTTTTCATTCTAGAGATCCTTTACCTCTTTAGTTAGGCTGATTCTGAGTTATTTGATTTTCTGGGGCACAATTGTGAACAGGATTGCTTTTTTCATGTCAGTTTCCTCTCTCTCATTACTTGCATATAGGAAAGCTATCGATTTTGGGGCATTAATTTTATAGCCTGCAACTTTACTATACAAGTCTATTGTTTTTAGGAGTTTCTTAGTAGAGGATTTAGGATTCTAGTACACAGTATCATATCATCTGCAAATAGTGAGAGCTTGATTTCTTCCTTTCATACCTGAATTCTCTTAATATCTTTTTCTTGCCTAACCACTATTGCAAGTACTTCCAGTACTATATTTAACAGAAGTGGTGATAATGGGCATCCTTGTCTTTTGCCTGATCTTAGAGAAAAGACCCTTAGTTTTTACCCATTGAGGATCATCTTATCACCTCTGGACAGATCAACAAAAACAAAACTCAGCAAGGAAACACTGGCTTGGAGGATGAAATAGAAGAGAGAGGACTAACAGACCTATACAGGACTTTATACCGCCAAAAGAAAGAATACACATTCTTTTCCAGTGCACACTGATCATTCTCTAAAGTAGACCACATGTTGGGTCACAAAACATACCTCAATAGAATCAGGAAGATAGAAATTGTGTCAACTATCTTTTCAGACCACAATGCACTGAAGATAGGAGCTAATCACACTGAGAAAAAAATCAAACATCTGGAAATTAAACACCTCAATGTTGAACAATGAGTGGGTCATGAAGGAAGTCAAGGATAAAATCAAAAGATACCTGGAAACAAATGAGAATGAAGACACGAGCTACCAGAATATACGGAATGCATATAAAGCTATGTTAAGAGGAAAATTTATAGCCTTTGAAGCATTCCTCAGGAAGGAAGATAGGGCCTACATAGAGAACTTGACTTCACAGCTCAAGATCTTACAGAAAAAGACCAAAATAAGGAACCCAAATTTGACTGGGAAAGAAATAATAAAACTTAGAGCAGAAATTAAAGGCATGGGAACCCCAAAAACAATTTGAAAGGTCAATGAAACCAAGAGCTGGTTCTTTGAGAAAATAAACAAGAATGATAAACCACTAGCAAGACTCACAAAGAAAGAGAGAAAACCCTAATAAACCGAATCAAAAATGAAAAAAGGGACATCACAACAGAAGCCAATGAAATTCAAAAGATCATCAGAGACTACTTTGAGAGTCTGTACTTAATGAAACAAGAGAACCTTGAAGCAATGGATAAATTCCTGGATTTATATAATCTAACAATACTGAGCAAAGAAGACTTGGAATACCTGAATACACCCATTCATATCAAGAAAATCAAAACCGCAGTTAAAAGTCTACCCAAAATCAAAAGCCCAGGTGCAGATGTATTCATTAGCTAATTCTTCCAAACATTTAAAGAAGACCTGTTGCCAGTTCTCCTCAAGCTTTTCCAGGAAACTGAAAAAACAGGAGCTCACCCAAACTGTTTCTATGAGGCACATATCTCCCTAATACCAAAAGCAAACAAGGAATCCACTAACAAAGAAAATTACAAGCCAATATCTCTGATAAACATGGATACGAAGATCCTCAACAAAATATTAGCAAGTAGAATCCAACAACTCATCAAAAAGATCATACACCTTGACCAAGTGGGATTCATCCCTGGGGATGCAAGGATGCTTTAACATTCAGAAATCAATCAACATAATCATATCAACAAAAGTAAAGATAAAAACCATATGATGATATCAATAGAGGCAGAGAAAGGTTTTGAAAAGATTCGACTCCTGTTTATGATGAAAACTCTCACCAAAATGGGTTTTGAAGGAACTTTTCTCAAGTTATTCAAAGCCATCTATGACAAACCCATGGCAAACATTATTGAAATATTTCAATTTTTCTCAATATATCCAACTAAAATGTTATCTATAGATTAGAACTCAGCAAATAATATTGTAGATTCAATTATTTTAGACTATGAATGGAATTCTCCTGTTTTAAAAACAGTTTTTTAGTTTTAAAGAGACGGATCTGAAGAGACTCAGATGACTTAAATTTTGCCAGAGCAAGATTTTTTTTAAAGTAAAGCAAAATGCAGAATACCTAGGGTATATCTAACTGATTGCTTTGGTGGGGACTTTTCAAGTTGTAGGCTTTTATTTCAGATTGGAACCAGCTTAGGCATCCCTTGAGGGGACTAATGTTAAACTACCTTATTTAAGTTTTATATGTCCATATATGTATATCTTATTATGACATCTTATTATCTTATTCCTACTTTGGACAAACTGGCAGGCTACCAAATGTAGCCTGTCCACACGGCAGAATCTGGCAAACTCCCCATGGCGTACCCAATATGCCAAATACCAGTAACAATGATGGGTCTCATTCTCCTAAAGAGCCTTGAATATAACCTCAGGGCTAGGATGAAGGAGACGTTACTGGGGCCTGCTCGAGGCAATCAACGAATAACAGGATGATTTGTGATTTTGTGATTTGTGATATGTATATTTATTTATATATACACACATATGTTCCCACAAAATGTCATACACATTATAGGCACAGGTGGTTAATAGTACTTTCAAGTTTATTCTATAGAATTTTATTTCTTATATGATTATTGGACCATGCAATCTGTTTAGTTGAACAGTGTCCTAAAAGACATTTCAATCAATTCTCCTTATGAATGCTTTCCAGAATAATTTCTGAAGCCTAACCTGACTATTTTGAACTTTCCTATTCCCGGTCTAACCCTGCTCAAATACCCATATTGTGACTAATAAACCCTGATCTTATGGTGCACCAACTAGCATTGAAACTGATGTAGTGTCTAAAAATCTCTTTAGATGTTTTATTGGTATAATAAGAAGCTTCTTATTACATGGTGTTTTAAAGAAAATTGCAAGACTTGTCCAAATTTTTTCACTGGCAAAGCCAAATAAGTAACAGAGAATAAAATACAATAGGCATGTAAAAAGTAGTAGCTATTAAAATCAAGTCTTAATAATAATAGGAAGCAAGCAAGTGTCTCGAATACAAAGTAATGCCAAGATAGAGAATATATTTGCAACTGGATATTAACACATTTTATATGTAAATTATAAAACATTCATTGTGCAATTACTTTTATATTTTCTGAATATTATGAAAATGACATAAAGAAATGATAACTGTTATGAAGACTTTTAATTAAATGAAAAAATAATAAATACATAGTAATTTAAAAATATGTTCAATTGTATATGAAAGTAGTTTATTTCATTTAAATATTTTTAAATTAGCATTTGACTCTGATCTCTGACTCAGTCTTCATATGTAAAATGCAAATATTCTATGGATAGATGATTACTAATTAAAACAGTAAAGTTCAATTTCAAATTTTTGTATCTATTTAATCTTCATTAAATTTTTAAGTTGTAGGTATAAATTATAAAGATATTAATGTGAACTGCAACATACTGTAACAAATTTATATCAAAGAAAATATATCCTTTATTTAATAATTAAAACATTAGAAAATAATTGAACAATCATGTTTTAGAGTCCTATTATAATTTTTCATTTGAATAGTCATTTGTTCACTTACCAAATATTATGTCTCATTTAAGAAAGTATGAGCTAGCTTAGCAAATCAAATTTGGTAAAGTTGATTTTGTGAATAACATATGATGTTGCACAGCATAAAATTCTGGACACATTTTTCCCTTGTTAAGGGTATATGATGGCAAAAAGTTGTTTTGTTAAGTGTAAAATTATAACCGTAAAGCATAAAAATTTAGACCAATAAAAATTTAAAAAATTAAAAAATGTCTGAAATACTTTGTTTCAGTTCAATAGAATTTGTGAAGTGAATTAGCAAGGCTAATGAGTCCTCCAATACACCTATACTCCAGATAACTTGTTCCTTCATTTTTATTGCACTTTGTTGTTTGTTTCGGGGTCTCACATATCAGCGCCTTATTTTGGGGTGGCCTCTAGAGGTATGTGGGAGTTATTCATTACAAGCTGTTTTTTTTTTCTATTTGCAAATTTTCTCCTATTTGCAAAGCATGCATTCCAACACTTTGAGGAAAAGCTCCAGTATCTTGCTTGGTACTTTCTTTTTTTCACTTCTGTAAGCAAAACTTAAACTTCCTCAAAATTTCTTTTGCAAGCTTAAGAGTCCAATGGTAACTCTAGCTTCTGGAGAGAGAATAAATATTTTTATCCTCTTTTCTTTAATTTATTTAAACATATTTAATTACGGGGGCATGGTGCCACCAGCAGGTCAATCTGTACCTGTGAAATGAGTGCATCAGCAGCCTGATGGAGCCTTCAGACTTCCAGATACCTCAAAATTGCCGCTGTGCCTTTGGCCAGACCCCAAAAACTTGGGGCAAAGTTTACCAAGAAAGTAAATGGCCAAAAGTTAGGCATGTGGGAGACACACCCACAAACCACCTCAGGCTCAGCTATATAATTGGAGGCAAGGCCTCTCTGGTTCCTGATCAAACTGCTTAATAGCCATGATCCCAGAGACTCAGAGACAAATCTCAGAACCCAGTGGCTTTTGGCAGAAATACGTCCTGTTCCTGATGTAGGTTACCGGTGCCAGGCCACCCCAGTTGGGAATAGGTTTTGTGCTTGGCCTGTTCCCCCTGGCGGCTCAGTGGCCGCCATCCTCCAGAGACCACTGGATGGTCAGGTTTGGGCCCGCAATGATGAGACATGTGGGGCCTCACGAGATGGGGCTGTTGCTGGCCCTTTCCTCCCTGCCCCAACGAGACCCCGAGTCACCGCTTATGAACAGCCTCTCTGACTCCTGATCAACCTGCTTAATGGCCATGATCCAAGAGACTCAGGAACAAATCTCGGAACCCAGCAGGTTTGGGCAGAAATCCCTTCAGATTTAATTGTTAAAATTTTGGAATTACAAAATCACGCAGCCACAACTGCAGCTGTGCGGAATCATATATTATTCATAACCAGCAATAGAATACAAATTGTCTACTGCTGCTTTTTCAGCAGATCTGAATGTTGGGGTAAAAACTCAAATAGAATTGAATCAATACAATTTTCAACATATTCAATTTTGCCTTTATATGTTATATCTTCTGTATGTTAAATCCTCAATGAATGTATCCAGGACAAAAATTAAAGACATAATACATAGAAGGAAACTTTATTTAAAAATAAAAGATTCAAAACCAGCTTGACCTTCATTAGAAATTTACTGAAATTTAAAAGCTTTTTTTAAATGATGGAATATTAAAAAACAACAAGTTTAATTCTTAACTATACAGAAATATTAATCTGTGATGGTCTCCCATTCTACTCTAAATTATGTTTATTCTAATGAAACCTAAAATCTTATATCTGAACTTTTAGTACATTTTTGAATTAGACTAAGATGATCCTTTCAATATTGAGCTCATGTATTTAAGAAATTCAATAACAATTGACAACCATGCACTAACTAGACATTTGTATAACAGACATAAATGAAAAGCTGAGAAATGAAAATTCAGGTCTGATGTAATTAATTGGTCTTATTTAACTAGCTATTAGAATGAATTATTATCTTAGTCAAAATGAATACAAAGAAACCTGTTTGCAGTTTGTATCCTTCTTGAGCTCTGAAATATGTGACTCATTTTTTTTTCTTTAAAGCAGTTTGTAAATATTGAATTCAACCCTAGCTACTTTGCATTCTTATTATAATAATTTGCAGGTAGCTTTTTCAAATGACCCAATTTTTTCAATAGCAAATCTAAAGATTTTAAACATATAAATACTGTAGCCTCTAGCCTCTAATACTTCCAATTAATATAAAAATGTCTCTTATTTCAGGGAAATATTACTTCTTTACAAAGTATAGATGTAAAACACATTTAAAAAGATCCACAACTACTTTGTACTTTATGACTTCCTAATGCTTCTTAGTATGAGAACTAACAATTAGCATCAGTCTATGTCCATAAATCGGTGCTTAATTTTACAAACTGTATGTGAATATAAGAGACAACTTTCATTGCAACAACCTTTTAAGAGCAAAAACAGGTCCGTCTTCTATCTTGCCATGTGATAGTGATTGATAATGATAATTGATAAAGTACTGGCTTTTCTGCAATGTGCCTTATGCAATGACATCATAAATATTTATAGTGTTGTATATCCTAAGATTAGGGAAATCAGCATACAGCCTTAAATATCCTGACTAGCCTTTAGATGTCTTTATAGGAGGTATAAAATTCAGGGCATATTTCTAAATGCTATTTTATTTTATTTTAATTTGTTGTTACTGTGTTTGGCATATCGAATATGTCAAGGGGAGCTTGCCAGGCTCTGCCGTGCATGCAAGATACTCTCCGTAGCTTGCCGGGCTCTCCGAGAGGGGCGGAGGAATTGAACTTGGGTCGGCCATGTTGGCTGCTTGCAAGGCAAACACCCTACAGCTGTTCTATCGCTCCAGCCCTAATTAAATTTTAATTTAATTTAATTTTGCTCGAGCGGGCCCAGTAACGTCTCCATTGGAGACTTTGTTGTTACTGTGTCTGGCATATCGAATACTCTCGGTAGCTTGCCGGGCTCTCCGAGAGGGGTGGAGGAATCGAACTCGGGTCGGCCATGTTGGCCGCTTGTAAGGCGAATGCCCTACCCGTTGTGCTATCGCTCCAGCCCATTTTTAATTTAATTAATTTATTTTTATTTTTGGCAGAGACTGGCAAACTTCCCGTTTCATATTCAATATGCCAAATACCAGGAACAATGATGGGTCTCATTCTCCTAATCCTAAAAGAGCATTGAAATGGCTCTTTTAAAATCTCAGGGCTAGGAAGAAGAAGACGTTACTGGTGCCTGCTCGAGGAAATCGACAAACAACAGGATGATTGTGATCGTGACCGTGAATTTAATTTTTATTTTATTTATGTATTTATTTATTTCTCCTTTTTTGGTCACACCCAGCGATACTCAGGGATTACTCCTGGCTCGTACTCTGGACATTGCTCAGGGGACTATATGGGATGCTGGGAATCAAACCCTGGTTGGCCATGTGCAAAGCAAATGCCCTACCCAATATGCTATCACTCCAGCCCTCTAAATACTATTTTAGATTGAGCATCATTATTTAATAGCACAGAATTTCTCACTTACTAAAAAAACATACATCAGAAGTCCCTCTTTTGAATGTGAGCATGTTAAATTTTAACAATGATGTGATTTTGTAAGGCTGGGGCGATAGCACAGCAGTAGGGCGTTTGCCTTGCATGCAGCCAGCCCGGCCAAGCCGGGTTCAATTCCTCCACCCCTCTCAGAGAGCCCGGCAAGCTACTGAGAGTATCTGGCCCACACGGCAAAGCCTGGCAAGCTACCTGTGACGTATTCGATATGCCAAACATACTAACAACAATTCTAACGATGGAGATGTTACTGGGCCTGCTCGATCAAATCAATGAATAACAGGAGGACCGTGACTGTTATTTTGTGATGAATGAGTTATAGTGAGATGGCAATTGATAATTTGGGGATTATCAAATATTTAATAATATTATATTTGATAATATATTTAAAAATTAAGAATATTTTATGAACAAAAACACAATATGCTGACAGTAATATTACTTAACACCATGAATCAGAAAGATCTCCCTGTTTCCTTGTCCTTTTCTTTTATTTTTTCTCCTCCTCTTCCATTTTCTTTCTCTTTCTCTCAACATGTTTGTGTGTACGTGTGCATGGTCACATACACACAAACACACACACACACTCCACTTACAGCACTCCTCAGAGGAAGCCAGAGCCTTTCATCAGTTGATTAGGTTGGTAATGCAGTGTTTGTTCAGCCCAACAGTGCTTGGGGGACACTTACACTATAACTTACACTATAGTTACTTAGGCGACTAGGTACTTAATGTGATACACCTCAGGTCTTACACATGCTAGACATATGATCTAGTATTTAAGCTATAATTTAGTCCTCTATATTACTTTTCTACATTGCCTATTAGATATGGCTAAAAACAAAAGATCCTTACTTTAAGATAGTCCCATTTGTCTATCTCTGTTTTCACTTGCTTGGCCAATGGTGTGACATCTTTGAAGATACCATTAGCTTCAATGTCATGGAGGGTTTTGCCAACTTTGTCTTCAATGTACCTTATGGATTCCGGTCAAATGTTGAGGTCTTTAATCCATTTTTATCTTATTTTGTACATGGTGTTAGGCAGAGATCTAAGCCCAGTTTTTTGCATGTAGTCGTCCAGTTTTGCCAGCACCATTTGTTAAAAAGACTTTCCTTAGTCCTCTTCACATTTCTTGCCCCTTTATCAAAGATTAGATGATCATATATTTGAGGGGATATGTCAGTATATTCAACCCTGTTCCATAGGTCTGCAGCTCTGCCTTTGTTCCAGTACCATGCTGTTTTAATTATTACTGCTTTGTAGTAGAGTTTGAGGTTCGGGAGGTTAATTCCTACCATTTTCTTTTTCCCAAGAACTGCTTTAGCTTTTCGAGGGGGCTTATTGTTCCATATAAATTTCAGGAGTGTTTGGTCCATTTCTTTGAAGAATGTCATGGGTATCCTAATAGGGATCTCATTGAATTTGTACAGTGCTTTGGGAAGTATTGCTATTTTGACAATATTAATTCTCTTGATCCATGAACAGGGGATATTTTTCCATTTCCTCACGTCCTCTTTTATTTCTAGAAGCATCGTTTTGCACCTCAAAAGAAACAGTGACTAAAATACAAAGACAGTCCACAGAATGGGAAAGGATATTCTCCAAATACATATCCGACAAGGGGTTGATATCAAGGATATACAAAGTACTGATTGAACTCCACAAGAAAAAAACATCCAACCCCATCAAAAAGTGGGGTCACGAAATGAACAGAGACTTTCTCAAAGAAGAAATCCAAATGGCTAAAAGGCACATGAGAAAATTCTCTTCATCATTAATCATCAGGGAGATGCAGATCAAAACAACAGTGAGATATCATTTCACACCACAGAGACTGGCCCACATTCAAAAGAGCAAAAGCAACCTGTGTTGGCACGGATGTGGTGAGAAAGGGACCCTCCTTCACTGCTGATGGGAATGCCGACTGGTTCAACCCTTTTGGAAAGCAGTATGGACGACTCCAAAAAATTAGAAATTGAGCTCCCATTTGACCCAGCAATATCACTCCTAGGAATATACCCCAGAGAGGCTAAAAATATAGTCGAAGTGACATCTGCACTTGTTTATTCATTGAAACACTGTTTACAATAGCTAGAATATGGAAAAAACCTGAGTTCCCGAGAACAGATGACTGGTTAAAGAAACTTTGGTATATCTACACAATGGAGTACTATGTAGCAATTAGAAAAAATGAAGTCATGAAATTTACATTCAAGTGATACTACATGGAAAATATCATGCTAAGCGAAATGAGTCAGAAAGAGAGGGACAGACATAGAAAGATTGCATTCATCTGGGTAACATAAAGTAACAAAATAAGAGACTAACACCCAAGAACAGCTGTGATAAATACCAGGTTGTTCACTTCATGGCTTAGAGGCCAGCTGCACACTAAAGGCAGCTCAGATAGAGAGGGGAACACCAAATAAAGGGCGCTGGGAAGATCTGCCCAGGATGGGAGATGCCTGCTAAAAGTAGTCTATGGACCGAACATGATTGCCACTCAATGTCTCTTCTGCAGACCACAGCACCCAAAAGGAGACATAGAATAAAAGGGAGTGCCCTGCCACAGAGGCAGGGTGGGATGGGGGATGGGGCGTGGGAGGGATACAGGGATTGGTGGGGGTGGAGAATGGGCACTGGTGGTGGGATGGGTACTCGATCATTGTATAACTGAAACCCAAGCACAACAACTTGTAAGTCTAAAACTGTACCTCATGGTGTTTCACTAATAAAACAAAACAAACAAAAAACAAAAGATCCTCTATATTGACACCCAGAATGAAATATCTCTACAATTTTCACCCATTATCATACTTCTCTTCCCTATACTCTGGGGTCATGGACAATTTAGGCAATTGGCAACAACTAAACCCATCCTAGAAAAACTGCTGGAGGACTGACCATAAAAAGGAAATGGGGCAGAGATGCCTCCAACTCCCTCACCAGGCATTTTATCCAGGGCAACTTGGAGGAGGGCAGGTGAGTGCCCGTCCCCGCCCCACCAAAACTCCCAGTTGAAAAATTCCAGAATTCAATTATCACCATGCTCATAGCCCCTTTGCGAAGGCTCAGACGAGCCTCACCCATGAGTGAATCTGCTATATAATGAATTTGAAATCTTAGAATTCCTAGAACATGCAACCTCTCTGTACTCTATACCACTGATGCACCAAAAGTAGCACACAACATTTGATGGGGTTTAAGGTAGAAGGCAACCAATCTCATGGGGCTAAAACAATATACACACACAAACACACACAAATATAAATATATATATGTGTATATATATATATATATATATATATATAAAACATTGTTACTGAGCCAGCTCAAGCAAATCACAAATTGATGAACAACGGGAGGACAGTGACAGTGACAGTGACAGTGACAGTGATATCACAGCGGTAGGGCGTTCGCCTTACAAGCGGCCAACATTGCCAACCCGAGTTCGATTCCTCTGCCCCTCTCGGAGAGCCCGGCAAGCAGCTACCAAGAGTATTCAATATGCCAAACACAGTAACAACAAAGTCTCCAATGGAGACGTTACTGGGCCCGCTCGAATATATATATATATATATATATATATATATATATATATATACAAAACTCAAACTTTAACAAACATGTTAGTGATCTCTTGTGGGTTTAATGGCTCCAGGATGAAGTACAACCATCTTCACATACTTTCCTCCAAGGAAACTTTATTGGACCTTTTTTAGTAGATTATTCAAACAATTTAATTATTTCAGTTCTGCTTTGGGGCACACAGCTTGAATTTGGGACGAAAATAGTGTGGTGGGAAAGTGCAATGGTGGGAGAATTGGTGTTCAAATATTAAAAGTAATGAACAATTGTGAATAACTTTGTAATAATAAAATAAAATTAAAAAAAGATAATGGAGATTTATAAAAATAACTAAAACTACACACACACACACCACAAAACACAGACACACCCCAAACATGCAGCACAGTTCTTTATAATCAATCATCTCTTTGAATGCCAATGAAATATCAAAACATATAGAGTTGCTGGATGGATCAGGAAAGATTTGTCAATTAGCTATTTATACAAAATACACCTAAACTTACTAGATAAACACAACTCAGAGTTAAAGGATGCAAAATAATCATACAAGCCGATGGTGACTAATATGATTATTACATACAGCGTGATATATTTTACATGCATGTATAACCCATATATGTAATATATATTATTATAATCTATATATGTGCTATATATAATATATATTCCTTGAACGGGTTCATTTTAAATATACTTTCACCTTCTGCCATTTAAGGTATAGGATTATTATAATTTATATTTATTTATACCCACAATGCAACCTGCAGTGAATGAAAGGAGCATAGACTTTAAAAGTTTGGGTTCAGGGACTGGAGCAATAGCACAGCCGGTAGGGTGTTTGTCTTGTACGCAACCGATCTGGGTTCAATTTCCAGCATCCCATACGGGCCCTGAACATCACCAGTAGTAATTCCTGACTGCAGAGCCAGGAGTAACCCCTGAACATTACTGGTTGTGACCACTCCCCCCCGCAAAAAAAGAAAATTCGGGCTCTCTTGGGGCCTCTATGATAGTACTGGGTTTAGGGCATATCCACCATGTGCATAAAATACTTCTTATAGCCTTGTCATCGCATAATCTCCTAAGTACCACAGGGTGTGTCCCTGGGGACCTCAGTACCTTGTGACAATTTGGGTGGGCAGTAGTTCCCAGAACTACAGGGTCCAAGAAGCAATTCACTCTCTGGTCCTCGTGTTGAATCTCCAGATTTCCTGACCAAAAGTCTCAGGGACTGGATCTTGTGTGCCCTGCACACAGCTGGGGGGCCAAGGATGTTGGGTTCTGACATTAAACTTTAAAATTATGCCTCTTTATTTCAATCCTTGTCTGTGTAAGACTGTAAACTATTAAAGCCACCATTTTTCAAATGCCAAATGACTAATCTAGCACTTGTCATAGAAAGCTGTTGTAAAGAAAAATTTTCTAATATTGATGCCTGATGTAAAGTATTGATTCAAAACTTATTAGTCTGATTAGTCATACACTGGCCAATTATTATGTGTGAATATCTTATATTAATATTTTGTATTAAAAAATACAAATTATAAAGTTTAAGTATTCAAGCCATTTTAAAAGAAAAACAGATACCAACTGGGAAAGAATGTGTTAGCTGCATTAGAGTTCCTTTTTGCTCTTCATAGGACAGAAGAACACAGAGGAAAGTCATTGTTCACTCCTCTTGGGTGAATGCTTCTGATTTCATTAAAGCTGTGTAACACCTTTAGAACTTAGATTTATGGAGTTCATGCCATTTATATGTGAAGGGGGTAGGTCCATCTGGCATAAATCAATTCAGTCAGTCACCTTTTCTGATTGAGTCATTATAAATATCACCGGAAGCCAAAGGTACATGACAGAGAATAAATGAAAACTATTTATGAAAACAAGAATGGGATGAAGAAACTGACTCAAAAGCTGAGGGATATTCAACTGCTAAATGTTTATAAATGTATCTAAAATGTGATCAGAAAATATCGCTAGTAATGAATTTTTTTTACATTATAGATGTCATTATTGGATAATGGTGCCTTGTCTGCTATAGACATCTCCTTTTCTGCTGAAACTTTATCTATCTGTGGATCAGTCATTTTATAAATTTGATAAATTTGTTAAGGTATAGCAGTGAGTATATTAAGATCCACAAATGTAATATTCTTTGAGATTGATTTAATGGTTTTACTTTACAAACCTCCTTTTAAGTGCCAAATAGTGACATCTCTGTCATTCTTTAAAAGTTCCATCAGGTGCTGGCAATATAATACAACACATAAAGCACTTGTGATGAGACATTAGCAGAACTGCACAAGAAAAAGCTTCCAACCTCATCAGAAAATGGGGAGAAGAAATGAACAGAAATGTCCCAAGAAAAGAAATACAAATGGCAAAAAGGCATATGAAAAAATGCTCTATATCACTAATTATCAGGAGATGCAAATCAAAGCAACAATGAGATATTATCTTACACCACAGAGATTGGCACACATCAAAAAGAACAAGAACAACCATTACTGGCATGGATGTTGGATAAAGAAATGCTCTTTCATTGTTGGTGGGAATGTTGACTGTTTCAGCTTTTTTGGAAAACAACTTGGGAATTCCTCTAAAAACTAAAAATTGAGCTTTCATATGACTCACAATGTTACTTCTAGAAGTATATACCAGGGTGCAAAAAAGCACAGTAGAAATGACATCTGTACCTGTATGTTTATTGCAGGACCCAAGTGCCTGCAGAACAGATAACTGATTGAATAAACTTTGATGCATCTACACAATGGAATACTATGCAGCTGTTAGAAAAGATGAAGTCATGAAATTTGCTTATAAGTAAATGGATATGGAGAAAATCATGCTAAGGGAAATGAGTCAAAAGAGCAAGATAGGCATAGAATGATTGCACTCATTTGTGGAATAGAAAATAACAAAAAATAAGAATAACACTCAAGGACAGTGGAGACAAGGGCCAGGAGGATCGCACCATGGATTAAAGCCTGCCTCGTGAGCCTGGGGAGAAAGCAGCTGGGATAGAGAAGAGATCACTAAGTGAATGATGGTTGGAGGGATCGTTCAGGATGGGAGATGTGTGCTGAAAGAAGATAAAGAACTAGACATGATGGCCTCTCAGTATCTATGTTGCAAACCATACTGCCCAAAATTAGAGAGTCAGAAGGAAATTGTCACAGAGGCAGGGGTTGGCTAGAGTGGGGGGTGACAGGAGGGAGACTAGGCACATAGGTGGTGAGAAATGTACACTTGTTAGGGATGGCTGCTCAATCATTGTATGACTGAAACTCAATCATTAAAGCTTTGTAACTACCTCATGGTGATTTGGTGTAAAAATATATATATAACTTAGAGTAACCCAATAAAAGGATAAAAAAATAAAAAAATAAAAAACCCACTTGTGATGCATTCAAGCAATGTAAGTTTGATTCCCAGCACCAAATATGATGCCTTGAGCACCTACAGGACTGTTTCCTAACAACAGAGTCAGAAGAACACCGAGAACAACCAGGTATGACCCTAAAATGAGCAAAACTTTATCCATTAACTAGTGAATAGAAATTTTTTTAATAAACTGACACGAGATCTAGGATTTACTTCTAGCTATTCTATGAAAACTAACATAAACTTGCTCAAGTCATTTCCACAGGATGGATATGTCATTCCCAACATTATCCCTTCCGAAATGCAACAAGCAATTTCATCAGTAAAGAAGTGAACAGCACCTGTCCCAGACAAGGTCAGATCCGAACACCTGAAGAACTTGCCATCAGTACTCATCAATACACTGGCAATGCAAGTTTCTGTCCCAGTGGAAAACCAGCAGGAATGTACTACTCTACAAGAAGGGAGACATCCACGACATTGGCAAGTATCGCCCAATCTGTCTGTCATCTACAAGCTGTTCACTCGAGTCATCCTGAATAGGATTGGCAGAACACTAGATGAAGGACAACCATACAAGCAAGCCGGGTTCCGAAAAGGATTCAGCACGATCAAACATATCCACACAGTAACCAAGCTCATTGAGGTTTCTCAGGAGGTCAAGGTGCCACTCTGTCTAATGTTCTTTGATTTAAAGAAGGTCTTTGATTCTGTTGAGACTGAAGCAGTCATCGAAGTCGTAGCCAAACAGGGAGTTAAAACTCAATACATCAGGATCCTTCTTGAGCTATATTACAGATTCACCACCAGGATCTCACCATTCTACAAGGAAGTGACCATCAATGTCAAGAGAGTGGGTTTGGCAAGGTGATACCATTTCACCAAAACTCTTCCGTGCCACCCTTGAGAACTCATGCAACAACTAGAATGGGAAGGAATGGGAGTAAAGATAGACAGTTGGCAACTACACCAGCTCCGCTTTGCTGATGACATAGTTCTAATAACACCTAACATTAGCTAAGTGTCACGAATGCTCGCTGACTTTGAACATGACAAAGACAATTTTTATGAGAAACAGACTTGTTCTTGACGTTCAATTCGCTCTCAATGGAATGAACATCTCCAAGTGCAACAGTTATGTGTACCTAGCTCGAGAACTCAGTATTACGAATGACCTGGTACCTGAGTTGCGCAAGAAGAAGAGAACTGCTTGCAATGCCTTCAATAGGGTTAAAGAAGTTGTTAAGAGGATGAAGAATCTCTGGCTACAAGCACTTCTTTTCGACTCCACTGTTCTTCTTGCACTAAAATAAGCCTCAGAGACCTGGGCCTTATGAAAACAGCATGAGAACGCGCTTTGTGTCTCTCAAAGAGGAATCAAAAGAGCTGTGCTTGGAGAATCACGCTTTACTCACATGAGAGAAGGAATCCAGAGTTCTGACCTCCATCGACGGTTGAGAATCAGGGATGCTGTCTCATTTGCCAAGGCATTGAAAATCAGATGGGCTGGACACGTAATGCAATTTGGAGACGACTGCTGGACTAGAGCCATTATTGACTTGATTCCATTGGGTGTCAAAAGATCGCGTGGCCGCCTACCTATGAGATGGTCAGACTTCTTTGTCAAGACCCTGAATGATCGGTTTGAAGCTCTTTGTGATCCTGGAGTGAGCAGACATCATTGAGCTACACTATCTCGTGACAAGAGTGGATGGAGATGTTGCTTGCACCCAATCGAGCAAATCAATGAGTAATGTGATGTCCAGTGATCAAGTGATATATTATACAGAAGAATTTTTTAAGTCAAGTTCTTTTAATAAGGACTGGAATATAATAAAAGTACAATATTTCTTTGTAAGTATAAATAATGGATCGCAAATACCAGTAGCCATATATGTTGCTTTGACCTTGCTAGAGCTCATATTATGACATGGCTAGAGCTAAGGGGTAGTGACCAAGCTTCACCTAATTGTGTTCATAGTGTTGATCTTTGGAATGTCACACTCCCCACAGAAAAGAAAACAATGCCAGAAGTATGAGAGATAATGCAATGGGTAAGGAGTTTGCTTTTATGTCTACCCAGGTTTAATTCCTGGTACTGCACATAGTCCTTGAGGACCCCCTATAGTAACCACTAATGCACTGAGCACAGCAGGTGTGTCTCCCGAACATAAAGGAAGCAAATAAAACATAATGAACATATCATCAAAATTGTGCAGTAACTAAAGCATGTAACCTGGATCTGCTTTTTATAGTAAATGTTGTTGGATCCAGATACTTCCTCAGAAAATGCTAGAGAAAAAAATTATAAAAAGTGTTTTCAGGTCATAGAGTTGATAAAGGGTATAAGGAGTTTCTATGTAATCAAAACAAGTGTGAATTCAAGCTCCAGAACACGACCAGGAGTAAGCCTTGAGAACAACTGATGTATTTTCAAATTAGTAATTTCAAAGTAATGATGGAATTTTGATTGTACTCTTTACTACATTTCATTTACCTTGGTGAGATATAAACAGACTTGGAATTAAGTACATTTCCAAAGACAAATCAAGGCTGGATCACTAATATCTGATATACTAGGATGCACTAATTCTTCTTTATTCTTTACTGTCCATGTTTGCAGGCTCTTAAATGCCAGCTAAAATAAAATTTTAATGTAATAGCAAAATAATTAATTTGACTCAATATTATTTTTATATTTAATAATATTTTTGGCTTTTTTTGTTGTTTGTTTATTTGTATGGTGCAGGTGACAACAGAAAATGCAACTGAAGTGCTGTGTATAATCCTGAGGGTGGCCAGGGGGATTCCCTGGCTCTCCCCCTCACCGCCCAGCTTTGGGTGTGCCTTGGACCACTTGCCCATCCGGGCGTCCAGTGCTATGGGGCAGAAGGAGGAGGAAATGAGGGCCAAGCCGGTTAATTGACCAGTTGCCATTTATTCCATTCTTCCCACACATCTGTTCCAGTCTCTCTGAGGTCCCCATTCTAGTGTCACACTGCTCCTCATTCCCGTCTCCTTCTGCCTCTCCTGCTCATCTCTTCGAGCTCCATCTCGCAGCCTGGGCTCTCTCTCTCCATGTGCCTATTCCTGTGTTCTTCTTCTACATCCTTCTACCTCTGTCCCCCTTGCTAGTCTATCCATGCTCTATCTTGCTGTCTTGTTCTCTCATCTCTCCTCCAACTCTCTCCTCTCTCTAGACTCTTTCAGACTCCAACACTCTGGGCCATAATACACCCAGTCTCCTAGCAAAATCAACATAAGAAAGCCCTTCCTGACTGCCCATCTGGCTTGAAGGCTAAACAGCACATAGGGGTATTATAAATCCTTTCCTGACTGCTTCAGGCAAAATACCACTTTTTTAAATTATTTATTTATTGAATCTCTGTGAGAACAGTTACAAAGCTTTCAGGTTTAAGTCTCGGTCATACAATAATCAAACACCCATCCCTTTACCAGTGCACATTTTTCACCACCAAGAGTCCCAATATATATCCCCATCCCATCCCTCCCCCTGCCTTTGAGGCAGATGATTTCCACTTAACTCTCTCTCTACTTTAATTACATTCATTATTTCCACAAAAGATACACCATTATTATTTGGACTTTTCCTCCAACAATCAAACCTGCTGAAAAGGCATCTTAAATAATTTGTTTATATTGCTGTTTATGAAGAGCATATGACATTGCACTGAGGCTGCACAACTTTGGATTTCTGATATTTTAGTAATTAAGCCTGGAGGGATTTCTGTCAAAATCCACTGGGTTCCAAATTTGATTCTTGTACCTCTGGGGCCATGGTCATGCTCGAGAGCCACTAGTGAGAGGCAACTCGTGGTCTTGGCTGGGCAGGATGGACACAAAATATCTCTTAAGGTGTTTTTCTCCTTTCCTCAGTCCAATAACTCATTCAATATCTGAATACTAGTTATATTTGTATGGACACAGTAAGAGATACATTGAGGCTCATAGGGTAGCTCTCCTGGGAACATCTTGCCACAGACTCATACTACAGTGCTCAGGCCAGATTAATCATTCCTAACCCTAGCAGGATCTGAATCTAGTTATTACTTTTTGGAACATGACATTTATCCATGACCAAGCTCTTAACTTATAGTTAAGCATTTGGCATTCTCAAAGCCAGGGAAGCACATTGCTCATTGCTTGCCATGAGCCAATCCAGTCCCTGATCGGGACCCTGCTTTGGGGGTGCTAGGAAGTAAGGGCAAGTGATGCTTAAATTGAGAGAACAGATGTCCAGGGGGAAAATATCACTGAGAATCAATTAACATCCACATTACAAAAGCATAACATTTACTGTCCTCTTGTGCCCATACAAAAAGGACATTGCTCTGAATTAACTATGCAAAGGACTTAAGAAGAAGAGAAAAACAATATTTACAAGTTAACAGAGCACAAAGAAGAGGTTACAAATAAACACAGAGGGATAGGAGCACTGTGATGGGAGTAACCCAATGAACCTAAGCTCCCTGTGGCAAGGCAGAAAAGACAAACCAATGTTACCCTAATGTGCTGTTGTTAATAAATAGGGTGATCTGGAGGAAAAGGTACCCAACTGTTCAATGATCTGACTCACAGTCAGCTCATTTTTTATTCAAGAAATAAAACATTTTTATTTAAGATAACAAGTGATATGTAGGTTTTTTAATTCAACCTTACTTTGGATTTTTTCCTACAAAATTGAGAAAATGATACTTTTCCTGAAAAGAATGACATCTGGGAAAGCAAAGTGGGCTTAAAGCCTGTCTTTCACATGGCCAAGCCATGTGTGATTCACGGCATCCCATATGGTCTATGAACTCCTCCAGAGTGATGATTGAGCAACAATAGAGGAATAAGCTCTGAGCATCACTGGGTGTGGACCAAAATACAAACAAAAACAAAAACACAAATAGGGATTTGTTGTTAGTCGTAAGCTACACATTCAAGTAAATATTAGATTTTGAAAAATCTAAAATTACCACCATTAACTTGTCAACCAAAGCTTAAAAACTTTTTATGAGATTGCCTATGATAGTAAAAAAAAAAACTTTTGACATCATATGCTATATACAATATAGAAAAGAAATATATGAGTCACTGAAGCAGTTTTCTAGATATTATTGCATATGAAATATCATCAATTAAAAATAACATATAGGTAAGTATTCCCTTAAAATATAAAAACACACTTATATATAATTAACAAAGTATGAACATTTTTATTTCTAATTTTAGACTATTATAGCTTACAGGAAGATTTTTATGATTTTGTATATTCATAGTGTAGTTTACAATTATCTGAAAAGACTGTTCATCATTACCTCCTTTTCCAGCTATATTTTACTATCTGATATTACAGCAGATGGGGCATTTGCCTTGCATGAGGCCAGCCCCGGATTCGATTCCTCCACTACTCTCGGAGAACTTGGCAAGCTACCGAGAGTATCCCACCCACATGGCAGAGCCTGGCAAGCTCCCTGTGGCATATTCGATATGCCAAAAACAGTAACAACAAGTCTCACAATGGAGATGCTACTGGTGCCTGCTCGAGCAAATTGATGAACAATGGGAGGACAGTACTACAGGACAGTACTACAGTACTATCAATTATCATATCACTAAAGATTGATTGCAGAAAGGAAGGAAATCTAGTTTCTAATTAAATCATAATAAAGGATTTTCAAGTGAGTCAAATGATAAAGCAGTACAAACCAAGGTCATTTTTTAATTTTTATATTTTTTGGATAATTCAGTTTTTAAACAAGAGTATTTTTATGTAGAATCATCTTCATTAGTTTAATTATCAACTAATTAACTATTTCTAAACCCTTAATCTACTTTTTGATTTTGTTCTTGGACTTCACCTGGTGCTCCTTAGGACTGATGCCTGACTCCATGCTCAGTGCTCAGAGGCCCATCTGTGGTGCCTGGATTCAAACAGGATGGACTGACTATAAGGAAAATGCCTTAACCCAGTTGTCATCTCTCTGGAACATCAATTCACGTGTTAAATGTCAGTAGTTTTGTTATTATTACATAAATATTATTGTTTTAAGTGGCCAGAGTGATGGTACTGCCTGTAGAGTGTTTGTCTCGCAAGAGTCCTATCCAGGTTTAATTTGTGGCATCCCATATGATCCCCTAAACACAACCAGGATTTATCCCTGAGAACAGAGCCAGGAAAAAGACTTGAGCACAGCTGAGTATGTGGTCTTTCCAGTACATTTTAAACATAAAATGGTGTTGTGAGACAAAATATCTGACTCATGGTATCACTGCTGTGTTCTAGCCCTCTGTGCTCAAGGTGTAGGAATGGATTTTTTAAAAATTTAATGGTACATGGAAGCAGAATAAAATACTTTATGAACCTCCCTACTCTTCATTGAATTCCTTGAATAGTCTTTCATTCCAATTTTTTTTATTCTTTTTCCTGTGCCGGAAACATTTTTCCTTTAAGTATATGTTAAACTTCTAGTATCACTTTAAAATTTTGACTCAAATACCACTTTCTCAGTAGGAACTTCTGCAATCAACACATTTAAATGAAACCACTAGCACTTTGAATGCTTGTGAACACAATCATATTTCCTGCTTTATTTTATTTAGTGAATGTACTCCCATCTCAATATATATATATATATATATATATATATATATATATATATATATATATGTTCTGAAGCGTTGCCATACAGTGTTCAGGGCAAACTCTAGGTTCTGTGCTCAGGGATTACTTCTGGTGGAACTTTGGGATTTGGAAAATCTTATAGAGTGCCAGAAATTAAAACTGAGTTGTCTGTATCCAAGACAAGTACCAACCTTACCAGCTGGCTCTACTTTATTTTTGGTTCTCACATACTTTATATTTGCTATTGACTTTGTTACTTTTTTTTAATTGTATGAGAGTTGAAATTCTACTAAGAGAGGTAAAATGAGTTCTTATTCATTTAATTACTGTAGTGTTCTCAATGAATTGTACAGTATTTGCAATATTCATGTATTAAGTACCTGACAAAAGATTTTGGAGATCAGGAGAGAAGGAAAGAATGAAAGAGGGAGGGAGGAAAAAAATGAAATAAAGTGGCAAGGCCGTTTTCCCACGTTATACTATTAGGCTAATTCATTTCTTGTACTTAAGAAAGAGAAAGGGGTCAGGCCAAAATCTCAGGGATGTTTATGAAAATTTCTTTTACATAACAGTAGTTTGAAATGTGTTCTCTTCATGGTCTCAAGTTCTTTGTTATCTTGAATCACTAGTCTGGATGATTAAAGTCAGAGAGAACCTGGGATTTTTCTCCCTCACATTCTGCTAAAAGATGCAGATATATAGTTATTGCATATATGAAACTCAGCTTTCCAGAACATTCTCTCAGGATATCCAAAACATAAAAAGAATAAAGTCATTTTATACATTTTCTCAAATGTTTGAAATGTGTGTAACTAATTATACCCTACCAATATTGTGTTTTTGTTGAGAAATGAATCTTCATTCTGATAATAATCAGAATATTATCCTAAGCTGCTAACTTTATATGAATATAATGAAAATGTTGATTTGCTTTTCCAATTGAAAAGAAAATTAAATGTAGCACAATTAAAGAAGTAAGAACAGCAGATTCAAAGCATTAAGTATATTAAAATTAAATAATGAAAGGCTTTATCTTTCACATCTCTAGTGTACCTTATAATTATTTCTTTTAAATCAATTATTTTATTTGTCTTCTGCTATTACTTTGAAAGTATCATGTATTTCACATTGTGCCACTGTATAGATTATCTGCATGCCTGTCAAAATGAGGCTACATCTATTTTATTTTTGCAACCTGTAAATATATACATACAGTTAAAATAATAAGTGAAAAAAAAAGAAAATCATCTACAGTGGAAAACGAAAAACCTGTTGAGCTAATTCAAAATAATTTATCACCTAGCATTGCTTCTGTTTTGTTTTATATCTTTTATTATTTTAGGTTTCTGTGTCACACTGCCGATATCCAGGATGTTCTCAAGAATTAATCCTGGAAAGATTTAGGGACAATGCAGGTGTCAGGGATTGAACCCATGTTGGCCAAGTGATAGGCAAATGCCCTACCACCATACCATCACTACAATTCCTGGTATCATTTTTATTGAGGTACCAGGATTTATAGTCAGATATCAGTGCTGGTCTTCAGGTATAAACATTTGAAAGCCACATAGAAATGCTATAATAAAATAAAGACACATGATTGAAAGGTGAGTGACTTTGTGATTGTGCTGTCCTGTCTGTGCTACTCATGTATAAAGTTAACTAAGTAGTATAAATGGTATCATTAAAGACAAGGAAATGCATATGATCCAAGAGCTGCTCAGAAGTCTGTCTGCTGGTGTTACATTAAAGCGTTTTCAAAGGATATTTGAAAGATACTTTAAGGAATAGACACAGTTACCACTTTCTGTGACTAGAGATATGTTTGTATCCTTAGGTATCAAATAGTTTGCAAAAATTTTACACATCAGCTTGATTCTTCACTTATAAACACAGATATCTCAATTATGTGTGACTGACTTCTCCTTTGAGTATATGAGGAAGAAGAACAAGGTTGGTATTACTTCATCTTTTTTTGTGGGTTCTGAAAGTGTCTTCCTGCATGTTTGGTTTTTAGAGATGAAAATGAGTTGGCATTTTGTGTGCAGGTGCTTCTATTGATTGTGAGAGACTTTATATCTAAAATGGAGCAAATGGATCTCAAATGAAAAATATACATTTTCCATCAAGAAAAAAAATTAAGTACTGAAAGTAATGTTACTGATTTACAGAAAGCTGAAACATTTTGAGACATTTTGCTAAAGTTTTCAGAGATACAAGTGATCTGGATTGGGTTTGTCTGAGTAAGTGAGCTGGATTTGGGCTTTTCTATAGAAATACATTTGTTTTTTTATCTACCCATGAACTGTCAGTCTCTTTTAATAATCAAACTAATATTTTTCAAAATGAGAATATATGTGAATCCAGAACACAAAATCTGTGTCATAAGGTCATTTATAATCCACTTTGATAGAGTTGGTAATGACATTATGCACAGATAAATTTAATGTTTTCATCACTTTCCCAGTATGTTATAAATGTTAATATTTAATAAATATAAATCTAACATGAATTTTAGGTAAATACAGCATTATAGTGTATAGTAAATGGTATTCAAATTTTATTGCTTTTATGTAAAGTTTAAAAATTAATAGGGGCTGGAGTGATAGCACATTGGGAAGAACATCTGCCTTGCACGTGGCTGACCTGGGTCTGATTCCCAGCATCCCATATGGTCCCCTGAGCACTGTCAGGAGTGAGTCCTGAGTGAAAAGCCAGAAGTAACCCTTGAGCATTGCCGGGTATGACCCAAAAAGCAAAAAACAAAAATTGCTTTAATATCTCAAATAAACCAGCTTAAGAAAACAAACCACCATACTTCCCTAAAACCTGTTATATAGAGAAAACAAACAGAAAAACTAAACAAAACAAAGGAAAACCTTGACCCGTAAGAACAATTTTCAGTTAACAGAAGAGAAGAGGTATATAAATCAGGAAAAAATGAATGCATGTGGTAAGTTCTGAGAAATATAACAAAAAATTAAATGATGCTATAACACAAATTTATTTCAATAAAAAGTTTATTTTTGTTTTGTGCCATACTCAGCAGTGCTCAGGGATTACTCCTGGCTCAACACTCAGGGATCACATCTGAAAGGAATTGAGTCATACAAGGTTCTGGGCATTGAACTCAGGTTAAGTCATGTACAACATAGGTCTCCTATTTTCTGCACTCTCTCTGTGACTCCTAAAACATTAGCACTATAGCACTGTCCTCCCTTGTTCATTGATTTGCTTGAGCAGGCACCAGTAATGTCTCCATTGTGATACTTGTTACTGTTTTTAGCATATAGAATACACCACGGAGAGCTTGCCAGGCTCTGCTGTACGAGCGGGATACTATGTCGGTTGCTTGCCCGGCTCTCCGAGAGGGACGGAGGAATCAAAACCGGGTCTGCTACATGCAAGGCAAACGACCTACCTGCTGTGCTACAAATGATAATTCAGAGATGGAATGAATTTATGTTAAGGTAAATTAATTTTCAGAAATAAATTAAGGTAGGATCTTGTTTCATTGCTTGGGTGCCAAACCAACTTGATACACATCTTAAACTCAATGCTGCATTTCAATATTATCACAAGTCTCCGTAACAACAAAGTCTCCAATGGAGACGTTACTGGGCCCGCAAACAGAATTTTAAAGTATTTGTTATCATCACAATATTATATATTATCAGCGTGTAAACATCATTTTACTCAAACTATACTACATATTTATTGTATCTGTACTTTCTCTTACATGTATATATGCATATGTATAGTCTCAATATTCTAGGGTCATTAAATTTAGGGTCAGACGTTATTATGAATCCAAGTAAAGATCACAAATATTCACATTCTAGCTTACACTACATGCATAAATAATAAAAGGTACTGTATTGAATTTAAATATATAAAAGCATTAAATTAGTTCTTTATTGATATATAAAACTAAATATTCCCTTGCCCTTGGGTATATTGAATGCAATGTGAAAGCAGTATATACTTTGACAAACTAAATTTGTTTATAAAGTTAAAAGAAGAAAATACTTAGAATTAATACAAAAGTACATTCATCAAAATATATTACACGGCAATGGATATATATGTGTGTATATACACATATAATATATATTTATATATTAATAGATCATATTTTATATTAAGTACGAAAATATAATTATCAATATAAATATATAGAATACATATATATAAACATTTACTTCCAATTTAGTTTAAAAGTTAAAAACACCATGCAGTTTTTTTGAGAATTTAAATATTTTGAAATTTACAAAAGACTAAGAAGTAGTGAAAAAATATATATCTGTATACATATACACCTTAGAATACACACATAAAGTAGAATGCATAAACATTTGAATTTACCTTTTTATAATAAACATACTTATATGTATTGTAGACAATAGGACACTTCTTACAGTTATTATAAACAACATAATTGAAATATTAGTGCAATTTTGAGCAACGTACTGAACGTTGACAATCAATGGAAAATGCACATTAAAGAACAATATAAAGTATATTTAGATAATTGCTTCATACTTAGGGTTCAGTGAAATTTCATAAAGTAAAACCCATATATATAATTGAATATTTGATTTACAAATCTCATTTATTCCTAGGCCTCCAGGTACATGTAGTACAACAACTCTGATTTAATTAAAATAGCATTTGAAATTCAAGAGCCTACTCAGTTACTTTTACATTAGTAAATTTTTATAAGATAGATCTTACATATGGGCTGGAGCAATAGTACAGCGGGTAAGGCATTTGCCTTGCAAGCGGCCAACATGGCCGACCAAAGTTCGATTCCTCTGGCCCTCTGGGAGAGCCCAGCAAGCTCCTAAGAGCATCTCACCCTCATGACAAAGCCTGGCAAGCTACCTGTGACATATTCGATATGCCAAACACAGTGGCAGCAAGTCTTGATTTGTTGAACAAATCACTGAACAACGGGAGGACAGTGCTACAATCCTTAAAAGGATGTCACTCAGCAAAGACAAATATGGGAAAACTCCAAAATTTTTAAAGGTAAAAATCAAACTATTTTGTGGGCTTGAGATTGTACAGATGTTAAGGTTCTTGTTTTATTATTTATGGCTGGTGAACCCTGGTTCTTCAGCGATAGCACAGCGGTAGGGCATTTGCCTTGAGTAGAGCCAGCCCGGTGAGCCAGGTTTGATTCCTCCACTTTTCTTTGAGAGCCCAGAAAGCTACCATAGTATCTCGCCTGAGATATATTCAATATGCCAAACACAGTAACAACAAGTCTCAAAAAAAGGAGATGTTACTGGGCCCGCTTGAGCAAATCAATGAACAACGTGAGGACAGCGTTTGACAAGTTTGTTTGTTAACTCTGGCTCTATTTATGGCACCACAATGCCAAGTGTGTTCCCTGAACACAGAACCAGGAGTAAAAGCCAGCTCCACCTGGTGTGTTTCCCCTCCCCCCAAATATTTAGACATTTGTATCTCAAAAAACTGTAATATAAATCCAAAGTTTACTGTGATAGGTACCAAATCAGGTAAAGACATGAAAGATGTAACATGCATATTATTAAGTGAAAGAAACCAAAGTTAAAAGAATATGTAATGATAAACTGAACTGTTTAACATTCTGGGAAAAAAAACATCAGCTAAGGAAATCTTTAAATACCTGGGTGAACACCCTGGCTTTTGTGAAAAGGAAGGTTGAATGAGTATAGCATACGGAATTTTTATGACAGTGTAAGGACTCTTCTTGGTTTGTCTCATTTGGTGGCCACAGATGGCAGCCCTCTGATCTTACTCCTGACTTGGTCTCAGGGATCACTCCTAACGGCCTCAGGGGACCATATAGGGTGACAAGGGTTGAACCTCAGTGGGCTGAGGTGCAAGACAAATGCCCTACCCCTTGTTCTATGCTTCAAGTCCCATTTAAACTATTACTTAAACATCTATAATAGTGAATACATGTGTCACAACCTGTAAAACATTAACATGGGAAGTGAAACCTAATGTTTGTATATTATAATTTGTGTGATAATTCTCAGTGTTAGCTCATTGATTGCAACATAAATGTTGCTCTCATACATGATGCTGATTTAGGAGAGATCGTGCATGTGTAGGGAAACAGAAAAAAACTCTACTTTCGGTTTAGTTTTTTGTGAAACTATTTTAAAAATAAAATGTTTGGGAGAGTTTCTGTTTCTTCAATTTCCTGAAAAGCTTGAGAAGAACTGGAAATAGGTCTTCTTTAAATGTTTGGAAAAATTCACTAGTGAATCCATCTGAACCTGGGCTTTTATTTTTGGGGAGACTTTTGATTACAGTTTCAATTTCCTTGATAATAATAGGAATATTGAGGAATTCTAGATCTTCTTGATTCAGCCTTGGGAGATTATAGGAATCTGGAATTTATTTATTTCTTCTAGATTCTCTTGTTTCGTGGCATACTGACTATCAAACAAGATTTGAAAGTCTCTGATTTTCATTAGTCTCTGATGATCTTTTGAATTTCTTTGTTTTCTGTTGCGATATCCCCCTTCTCATTTCTGATTCGGTTGATTAGGGTTCTCTTTCTTTTTTTGTGAGTGTTGCTAGTGGTTTGTCTAACATTTATTTTCTCAAAGAATCAGCTCTTGGTTTCATTGATCTTTCGGATTTCTTTTGGTTCCATGTCATGGATTTCTGCTCTAAGTTTTATGATCTGTTTCCTTCTGCCTGATTTGGGCTTCTTTGGTTGATTCTTTTCTAAGATCTTCAGCTGTGAGGTCAAGTTGTTTATGTGGGACCTTCTTTCCTGAAAAATGCTTGCAGAGCTATAAACTTTCCCCTTAGCACGGCTTTAGCTGAATCCCATAGGTTCTGGTAGTTTGTGTCTTCATTCTCATTTGCGTCCAGGTATCTGTTGATTTTGTCCTTCAGTTCCTTCCTGACCTACTCGTTGTTCAACATTGAGTTGTTTAATTTACAGGTTTTTAATTTGGCTCTTCGTGTCTGTGTGTGATTCACTTCTATTCTCAGTGAATCGTGTGTGAAAAGATTGTTAATACTATTTATATCTTCCTGATTCTATTGAGGTATGTTTTGTGTCCTAGCACATGGTCTATTTTGGAAAATATTCCATGCGCACTGGAGAAGAATGTTTATTATTTCTTTTTGGGGTGTAAAGCCCTGTATAGGTCTATAAGCCCTTTTTCTTCTACTACTTCTTTCAAAGCCAATGTTTACTTGCTGAGTTTTGTTCTTTTTGATCTATCCAGAGGTAATAAGGTGATGTTAAAGTCTTCGGCTACTATTGTGTTGCTAGCAATGTCCTCCTTAAAATCTGTTAGCAGTTGTTTTAAACATTTAGTTATTCGCTCATTAGGTGCATATACATTTAAGAATGTGATTACTTCCTGTTGTACATAGCCACTGATGAATATAAAATAGCCTTCACTGCCCCTTCTATTCTTTTTCAACCTGAAATTTATGTTGTCAGGTACTAGTATGGCCACCCCAGCTTTTTTGAGGGAGCTGTTCACTTGCTGGATTGTTTTCCATTCTTTAATTTCGGGTCTGTCTTTGCTCTGACTGTTGAGATGAATTCCTTTTTACAAAATACTAACAAATAGAATTCACCACCTCATCAAAAAGATTGTACAGCTAGACCATGTGGTATTCACCCCGGGGATGCAAGGATGGTTTAAATTTCGGAAGTCAATCAACATAATCAATAATATCAAAAAAAGAAAAGATAAAAACCATATGTTCACATGGATAGATGCAGAGAGGGCATTTGACAAGATCCAGCACCCATTTATGATGAAAACCCTCGCCAAAATGGGTATAGAAGGGACTTTCCTTAATATAATTAAGTCATCTACCACAAGCATACAGCAAACACTATCCTCAAGGGAGAAAAACTGAGAGCTTTCCCTCGAAGATCAGGGGTGAGACAAGTGTGCCAACTCTCTCCACTGCTGTTCAATATAGTACGGGAAGTACTTGCAATAGTGATTAGGCAAGAAAAAGATATTAAGGGCATCCAGGTAGGAAAGGAAGAAATCAAGCTCTCACTATTTGCACATGATATGATACAATATTTAGAGAACCCTAAAGCTTCTACCAAGAAGCTCTGAGAAACAATAGACTTGTACAGTAAAGTTGTAGGCTATAAAATCAATACCCAAAAGTCCATGGCTTTCCTATACACAAATAGTGACAGAGAAGAAAGTGACATGAACAAAATAATACTATTCACATTTGTTCCCCAGAAAATCAATTACCTAGGAATCAGCTTAACTAAGAAAGTAAAGGACCTGTACAAAGAAAAGTACAAAAAGCTACTTCAGGAAATAAAAGAGGACACAATAAAATGGAAAGATATGCCCTGCTCATGGATTGGGAGAATTAACATTGTCAAAATGGCAATACTTCCCAAAACACAGTAAAAATTCAATATAACGATACCCATGACATTCTTCAAAGAAATGGAGCAAACACTCCTGAAATTCATATGGAACTATAAGCCTCCACAAATAGCTAAAGCAATTATTGGGAAAAAGAAAATGGGAGGAATCAACCTCCCTAACTTCAAACTCCACTACAAAGCAGTAATAATTAAAACAGCATGGTACTGGAACAAAGGCAGAGCTGCAGACCAATTGAACAGGGTCGAATATTTGATAAGGGAACAATAAATGTGAAGTGGAGCAAGGAAAGCCTCTTTAACAAATTGTGCTGGCAAAACTGGATAGCTACATGCAAAATATGGTGTCAGATCTCAACCTAACACCATGTACAAAAGTAAGATCAAAATGAATTAAAGACCTCAACATCAGACCGGAACCCATAAGGTGCACTGAAGGCAAGGTTGGCAAAGCCTTCCATGACATTGAAGCTAATGGTATTTTCAAAGGTGACACGCCAGTGGGCAAGCAATTGAAAACAGAGATAGACAAATGGGACTATCTTAAACTAAGAAGCTTCTGCACCTCCAAAGAAACAGTGACCAAAATACAAAGTCTACAGAATGGGAAAGGATATTCTCCAAATGCCCATCCGACAAGGGGTTGATATCAAGGATATGCAAAGTACTGGTTGAACTCCACAAGAAGAAAACATCCAACCCCATCAAAATATGGGGCAACGAAATGAACAGAAACTTTCTCAAAGAAGAAATCTGAACGGGGAAAAGGCACATGAGAAAATGCTCTACATCATTAATCATCAGGGAGATGCAGATCAAAACAACAATGAGATATCATTTCACACCACAGAGACTGGCCCATATCCAAAAGAAAAAAAGCAACTGGTGCTGGCGAGGATGTGGCGAGAAAGGCACCCTCCTTCACTGCTGGTGGGAATGCCGATTGGTTCAGCCCTTTTGGAAAACAGTATGGACAATTCTCAAAAACTTAGAAATTGAGCTCCCATTGGACCCAGCAATACCATTCCTGGGAATATATTCCAATGAGGCAAAAAAGTATAGTCGAAGTGACATCTGCACTTGTTTGTTCTTTGCAGCACTGTTTACAATAGCTAGAATCTGGATAAAACCTGTGTTCCGGAGAACAGATGGCTGGTTAAACAAACTTTGGTACATCTACACAATGGCGTACTATGAAGCTGTTAGAATACATAAAGTCATGAAATTTACATACAAGTGGTACTCATGGAAAATATCATGCTAAGCAAAATGAGTCAGAAATAAAGGGACAGACTTAGAAAGATTGCATTCATCTGGGAAACATAAAGTAACAAAATAGGAGACTAACACCCAAGAACAGCCGAGATATGTACTCGGAGATTTACTCCATGGTTTAGGGACCAGCTGCACATGCTAGGGGGAAATGCAGCTCAGACAGAGACGGGATCACCAAGTAAAATGTGTTAAGAGGATCCTCCCAGGATGGTAGATGCACGCTTAAAGTATACTACAGACCGAGCATGATTGATACTCAGTGCCTCTTTTGCAAACCATATAACCCAAAAGGAGAGAGAAAATAAAAGGGAATCCCCTGCCACAGAGGCAGGGTGAAATGGGGGTGGAGGGTGGGAGGGATACTGGGATCAGTGGTGGTGGAGAATGAGCACCTGTGTAGGAATAGGCACTCAATCATTGTATAACTGGAACCCAAGCACAAAAATTTGTAAGTCTACAACTGTACCTCATGGTGTTTCACTAATAAAAATTAAAAAAATAAAATAAAATGTTCCCCTGACATTTTTTTGGGGGGGTGGGAGGGATATTGGGATGATTGGTGGTAGAGAATGGGCACTGGTGGAGGGATGGGTACTTGATCATTGTACAACTGAAACCCAAGCACAAAAGCTTGTAAGTCTACAACTGTACCTCATGGTGTTTCACTATTAAAAATTCAAAAAAAAGTATGTTAAAATAAGCAAGCAGTAAAACATTAAAAATAGTTTTAAATGCATTTAAATAAACAGTCAATCATTAGAAGGATGCAATAACTGTATGCAAATTTTGTTGATTCTTCCTAAGTTATCTAATGTGGTTGGTTAAATGGTTAAGGATATTTTTCCAAATCTAGAATTTAAAGAAATAAAATGCCATTTTACATGAAATATAATAACACCTTGGGATATAGAAAAGTTAGAGGGGTTCAGGTGATTGCCCTGCTTGCAGCTGATCCTGGTTTGATATTGGTACCACTCATGGTCCACCAGAGTGACAGGAGTGAGCCCTCAGCACAAAAAGGAATAAACATTGCATAATACCATGTGTCACCCCAAATCAAATACTTTACAAAAAATAAAAACATAAAAGAATAAGCCCGGCAAGCTACCGAGAGTATCTCACCCGCAAGGCAGAGCCTGGCAAGCTCCCGTGACGTATTCGTTATGCCAGACACAGTAACAACAAAGTCTCCAATGGAGACGTTACTGGGCCCACTCGAGCAAATCGATGATCAACGGGAGGGCCTTTACCTTTACCTGTATAACATAAACATTAAAATTATGAATTTATTGTGATTAAAAATCAGCAAATTATAAAATATATGAACTTTATTTATAATTTTGGAAACATCTCATTTTAAATATTTGGTGGTTTGTCAAAGTATTCATTCATTATGTAAGAAATATTGAAGTAATGTTGTTCCCATAATTAGATGATACTCTGGTGTATATGTCTAATCAATGGAAAAAGAAAATTTTATCACTGATGCAATCATCTCCAGTTAATGTCTTGGGTATTTTGAGTAACTTTACTCAGTTTTCTTATTCATTATGAGGAATATTATTTTATTAATAAAATGACTCCATTTGTATTATTTGTATTATTTTTACTCCATTTGTATTATTTTTAAGAAGACTTATTCAGTGTGCCAATTTATTTTGTGATTGCTATTGCTAGCAAAAATAAATTTCACTTTGAAACATGAATGTGCTTATGTTTGTTATGTGGTGTTTTGTTTGCCCTGTGAGAATATGAGCAATTGAGGAAAAATTATTTACTCTCTATTGCCTTAAATAATACAGATGTATAAATAAACCTTAAAGGGAAATCAAAAATAAGTAAACAGCAGTTAATATTAGAAATATGTTGGAAATCCTAGTTATTGGTTTTAATAGGATCTGCAAAATTCATCTACAACCGTACATGCATTATTTATTGTCTAAATACCGTGTGGAAGAGAAAAACAACTACTCTAAAGTACCCCAAAGGAATTGTTAAAATATGCTTAAGCTTAAACTAAATAGACACAAAGAGGAGATAAAGTTTATTATCTCGGTGGACTGTGTATAGTAGTGACTCTTCTTATAAAGGAAGAGACACGGCATCAGCCTCTGGAATAATTGAAGATAATATATAGGGAGGAGCAGAAAATAATAAAATACAGTTTACTTATAGATTTTAGAATCTCCAAAAGGTAAAACAATACATCTTGGACCAGAATTTTAGCATGGAAATTTCATTTTAAATTCTAACCTCAGAAATTCAAAACAATAAATTTGTTTTGTTTGCAACCACTACAGCTGTTATTTGTTGCACTAAAAACAGACACAATGAAATCATCTTTAGAATTTCAATGCAACCATCTTTCCTGGTGGTTCTCAAGATTTTCTCTGAAGACAACACAAAATTTAAAGCGAGGTAAAAAATAACAATCTGTCAATATATTAATTGATATATGGATATTCTAGGCACAGTCTGATGGTAGGAGACAAGTCTATAGTTTTATATCTGTTCAATGTTCATATGAGAAAATAGAATCAGAGACTGTAAAGAGTTACACAGTCACACAATCAATGAGGGAAGCAAGATTATAGTTCCTTTATGTTCACAGGAAAAATTGGATGGTTCTCTTTGAATATATTTACTCATCGATAAATTTAATTTGGGCATTATGTGCAAGGAGAGAAAGCGTAGGATGAACATCCTTAAAACGTTATACTTCAGATTCCCTCCCATCACAGTATTACGAATATTCCTTTCCATTAAACAACCTTATATATGGTCTTGTAACTGTTCTCTCCTCTTGCACATGGATAAGAACAGCACAAGAATTCTCTACTATTATTAGTCACCAGTTGTTGAACATTCCCCAGCTTTGTTCTTGTATTTCTGTTTATGTCTGTGTAAATCATCAATTAAGCTCTTCTAACAGACCACTTGGTACTGTATCTGACACTGGAAATGCTACACAAAATTTCCTTTTGTCTATCTGTTCCTCTCTCTTTCTCTTTCTCTCTCTCTCTCCTTCTTTGTATCTTCTGTCTCTCCATATCTGTCCTTTTCTTACTTTTCTTCTATATAGAAAACTGAAACTTAAAATATCTACTTAAATTCATTTTTTTATAAAATATACATATCAGGTTTGGACTTTATACCAAACAGAAGATGGAAATAAAAGAAACATAAAAATACTCCTTTCATCAAGCTTGTAAGTCTTTTTACAACTTTGAATATGTTATTAGGCTATTCTCTCTTCACTGTCCTTTAGCTGTGAAGTTGAAATAATACATGATTTTATTTCTTTATTTCTTTATTCATTTATTTATTTATGTTGGCTGGAGAGTGGTCTTCACTAAGTGAATTTTCTATTTCCACGTACCGCATATCCCTATGACTTAACTGAGCTGTGTAACTCACTGACTTACAGAAAATCAGCAAAGTGTACATGGTCATTTCTGACTAAAGCATGTAAGTGCTGGTGTGAAGCACTGCAGATCTCCTTCTTGTGCTGGAGAAACAGAAAAAAATATGTGTTTTGTGATTCGAAGTTAAAGGTTGAAAGCAACTGACATCAAGCAGCGAAATGATTCCTAGAGAATTACTTAGAGCTTATTTCAAACCTATATGTGAAGAGGAAACAAACACTTATTATAAAGCCAATTTATTATGGAGTTATTTATACCATTATATAAGGAACCTATCGGTCATGGTCCTCCAGTTGTTCATCGATTTGCTTGAGAGGGCCCAGTAACGTCTCCATCATGAGACTTGTTGTTACTGTGTTTGGCATATCGAGTATGTCACGGGTAACTTGCCAGGCTCTCCCGTGCAGGCGAGATACTCTCGGTAGCTTGCCGGGCTCTCTGAGAGGGGCGGAGGAATCGAACTCGAGTCAGCCATGTTGGCTGCGTACAAGGCAAACGCCCTACCGCTGTGCTATCATTCCAGCCCAAGGAACCTATATTAATTAAAAATTATGGCTTTTTAAAAATGTATTTTATGTTGTTTAAATTTTGTTCAAAACTTTTCCTTTGATTTCTTGAAATATGTAGAAGGCATTTAAATTAATGCCTAGTAATATTTAGCCAGTCTGATTATAAAACAAGGAAACATATATGGAAATGAATTTAAATTTGATGACATAAGAAAATTATATTGTATAAAATTTTTTATGTTTTTGCCAGAGTGATAGTAAAGTGGAGTGTTTGCCTGGCATCTGGCATACAGTCAACCTGAGTTCCATCCTTGGCATTTCGTCTGATCCTCTTGAGCACTGCCTAGAGTGATTCCTGAGTGCAGCACCAAGAGTAATCCCTGAGCATCAATGGGTGTGACACAAAGATATGTAGATATGAATATATATATATGTGTGTGTGTATGTATACATATATATGCATAGAAATAGAAACTATAGAAATACACAAAACACAAAATGACAGAAACTGGAGATAAGAGCAATATGTAACAACTTGGCTATTTTTATAAACTGAAACATGTCAATATATCTCGAAATATTCTTGACATTTATAACTTTTCATTGACTTGCATAATTGGTTTTGAAATTAGGAAATGAGAACAAAATTGATTTTGTGTAATATATATGGAAATAAGATGTATTTTTAGTTACAATTATAGGAAATGCATGGTTATGTTTATGAAGATTGATTTTCATGTTATAATTAGGTGAAAACTACTATTAATTTTATGTCAATATAAAGGAAGATTGAAATCACCAAATTAGTAAAAGGGATTTTTGGTATGTTTCCACACCTACTAGAACATGTCATACAATATTAAAGGTACAATATCAATGCATAATTTCTACAAAATCCTTTTTCTTGTCAAAGTGAACTAAGTAACATACTGCTATTATTACAAACTTTTAGAGTGATTTGCTATCATGTCTATTAAAATTAAAAGTCAGTATGAATTAGGAACTTTTAAAATATTTTTACATATATTTTTTAAATTTGGCCTTACATCAAATTGGTAACACCAATTTGCGTGACTATCTTTGATGTCTTTGATGTAGAAATGCTTAATTTTTACCTCCTTAATTTTTCTTTCTTTCTTTTTATTTATTTATTTATTTTATATTTTGAACCACATGCTTGGGGATTACTTCTGAATTTGCTCTCAGGTATTACTACTGCTGGTGCGTGGGGAACCATATAGGATGCCAGTGATCAAACCAAGTGAGCAGCATGCAAGACAAGTGCTCTGCCTGATGTACTATCTCTCTGTCCCCATCTAAGAGCTCTCTTAAGGATATGTGCTGACAGTCACTAGTTCTTATCTTTGTTTAATAGCCATCGTAAAATGTGTGAAGTGATATATCATTGTGCTTTTATTTGCAGTTATCTGATTTGTGTTGTCTGGGCACATTGCATAAGGATTATACTTGGAAAAATATATCTATTCTGATCATTTGCTCAGTTTTTAATTATAATGTTTGACTTGTTGACTTGACATTGAGTTGCATAGGAGTTTGATATGTTTATTTTGAATATTTACTCTTCTCAAATATGCAAATCGATGAACAATGAGAGGACAGTGATATAGTGCAAATATATAATTTTTAAATATTTCTTGTATTGTATGTTAACTTATTGTTCTGCTAATAGCTTCCTTTACTGGGGAGAAGTTACTTATTTTCATGTAGTTCTACACCTTATCAAGAAAGTTTATGGCTCTATATCTTCACCTGTGTTTGAAAAAATCATTTGGGAAATGTATATTTAATCATTTTGAATTAGAAGGAGTTAACTCACTCAGAAAGGATGTGCACTTATTAGAAAATGACTTTTATTATTTAGGGTATTATATATAGAACCCAAAAATTGTTAGATTATCATAGTTTTTAGGATAAACTGATAATTGATTAGATAAAAAAACTTAGGGAAAAAAGGATATTAATTTAGTACCATTTTGCCAACACCATTTTGAGACTTTTTATGATATTTTATAAGGTAGTTTATAATATTTCACTATATTTAATATTGAAACACCAATCCTACCACCATTACAACTTCCCACCACCATATTTGGGATGTTCCTATCCCATGTCTCATTACCTCTCACAAAGCATGGTCACGGTCCAGTCACAGTCCTCCTGTTGTTCATTGATTTGCTCGAGCGGGCCCAGTAACGTCTCCATCATGAGACTCACAAAGCACAACTGAAATAATATATTTTGTATTGTTTGTTATGAAAAACTGCTGAAAATGCTAAAATAAAAGTATCCACACAGGAAACAGTGTGAAGAATGTTCTATTTTGGCAGGAGCCATTAAGACTTTCTTTAGGATGTCACTAACATGTTAAAGGTTGAGTGATGTGAACTTTTGTGTATATATATATATATATGTATATATATATATATATATCTGTCATGGTCACGGTCCTCCCGTTGTTCATTGATTTGCTCAAGCGGGCCCAGTAACATCTCCATTGGAGACTTTGTTGTCACTGTGTTTGGCATATCGAATACGCCACAGGTAGCTTGCCAGGCTCTGCCGTGCGAGTGAGATACTCTCGGTAGCTTGCCGGGCTCTATATCCCTCTATGATTGGTTGTCTAATATTTGAACCCACCACATCAGATGTGGCATGGTACTCTTGGAGAATGGGTAGGAAGTGTCCCATGAAGTGTCGCAAGGTGGCGCAGTCCAGGAATAAGTTCACTCCTGAAGGATGCTTGGCTTGAGCATGTGGGAGCAGCCTTGAGCATTGCAACAGTTGGGTTGTGGATGTTTTTGGTTGCTGGGGCTGGGTCTCTTGGGGCAGGGAGGGCTCTCACCTGCCCACCTCTGGGGCACTCCAGTGAAACTGCGGTGGCACGGCTATGGCAGATGTCATGTTGCTTTTGAGACTTTTTTTTACATTTATGACAAAATGCTCCTATATAATCACAATTTAAAAAGATTTAATTTTTCATTCAAAAATTTTCAAATATTTATTATAAATATCCGAAATATGTGGACTATATAAAAAGTACAGGTGAATGCCAATGTACACATCCAAATATGTTATATAAAGTGTTTCAATGATTCATGTACAATGTTGCAATGTTTTGTCATATTACAATGATGACTCTTCTGAGAGCTTATAGAAATGAACATATATGTTAATATAAAACAGAATTTGTTTTTAGCTATAAATATATTTAACATAATTCAGTAGAGGTGCCATTCTATTTTGAAAAAACAAACTCCATTCTATGCTTAAATAGTCTCTTTTGATTATTGATAATGACAAATACCATAGTATTCAGGATAATATACATGTATCACTGTATCACTGTCCTCCCATTGTTCATCGACTTTTCTCGAGCGGACCCAGTAACATCTCCATCATGAGACTTTGTTGTTACTGTGTTTGGTATTGAATACGTCATGGGTAGCTAGCCAGCCTTTGCCATGTGGGCGAGATATTCTCGGTAGCTTGCCAGGCTCTCTGAGAGGAGCGGAGGAATTGAACTCGGGTCAGCCATGTTGGCTGCATGCAAGGCAAATGCCCCACCCACTGTGCTATCGCTCCAGCCCCCACATACATGTATATACATATATATCTTTATATAGATATATATTCTTCAGTTACACGTTTGAATCAGTACTTAAATCATATTCCTTGCATTTATTTATTTAATTGTATATGTATATATGACTTAGTATATAGTATGTATACCATGTGAACAACAATAATATAGTTATATCTACATGTTGATATAATTTATTGTCTAAGAGCTAGCAGTGTCCAGTTTAGGTAAGTGTCCAGTTTAGGTAAGTGTTCAATCAACTCACTACTCTTCTTCAGTTTGCTATATTAAATAAACCATGGATTGTAAATTATGAGGTCTTTTTCAAGTGATAAGGATAACAAATAAAACTTAAAAGTAGTTGTTGTGCAGAAATAGTATGTATCCCACATCAAATAGATTTAATAAGCTGTGGACCTTGCATTTATTATGGTGTTTTGACATTTGAGCTATCATATTTGATTTCATCAGGAAGGTAAAAGCAGAAAATCTTCTTCAATTTATCTTGTGATATAGAGTGATATGACAAATTGATATTCTGGTCCTCAATTTATAAAGATAAAATTTACGTAAATAGATACTATAAACATGTTCAAGATTATTTATCATGGTAAAATGAACCTGCATTTTATAGCTGCTCCACCTTAAGATTCAGTAAACCTTTGGAGTTTGATAATAAAATATTTATTGGAACGTATGAGAATTATTTATTTAAATTAGGCACACCTATTAATTAATCCATTTAAGGACTATCATAATGTGACACATCCAGCATGACAAAAAAAAAGTTAACAGATTTTGTAGGAAGTTTGCTTTATACTGATGTATTTATCATTATTTTCCTCACCTCAAACTTAGGTAAATATTTCTCACGTTCAGATTAAACGAAAGACAATGCAGTGAAAATACTAGAGTAATACCAATGCAGTTTTAGACAAAAATTTCCAAAATTTCATTTTAATTTATCATCAAATTTGTATAACAATTTTACAAAGTGGGTAACCCCCTGGAAGATGCTGAGGGATTAAACTAGAGAGAGCTCTGCCTTCTCTGCTAGTCCTCACATAATGACAGGAAGAATAACTGTGAGCAGCATGTAATTTCTCGAGCAGTTCTGTCACATCAGGAACTGTGTTGTGGGCCCTTAATATAGTGCAGGTCACGTGTGAGAATCTTATAATGTGCTAGGAGAAAAATCTGATAGCATTCTGATAAAAGCAATAAACACATGGAACTGTTCTTGGTGATCACAAAAACTTTCCTGTTAGATATTAGTTAGAATTACCTTTATAAATTTTCAATGACAGAACTAGTTTGGGGTGAATAGGCTTACAGGTAATATATTTTTAACTGAAATAAAGCAACCTATCTGAAAGATACATTTTTGGAGTGTAAATGGAACTTTAAATTTAGTGGCAAGGCAGAAAAAAGAAAACTTTATTATAGGTCAAACAAAAGTACGCAGGAATAAATTATCCCTGTATAAAAAGATAAAAATATAAGTATTTGACCTAGCATTTTAAATTTCATCTAAAAGAAATTAATAACTAGAAATGAGCAAGATGCAGAATTGTCTCCACATTAGAATAAATGAAATATTTTTTAACAGTGGCATTATCACTAATATAAATTTTAATTTAAAAGGTTAATTTTTGATGAATTTTATTTAACATGGTTAAGTACCTGAAGTCAATATTAATGTAATTGAATTATTTAATATATATTAATAAAGGTAAAGGTAAAGGCCCTCCCGTTGATCGTTGATTTGCTCGAGCGGGCCCAGTAACGTCTCCATTCTTTGTTGTTACTGTGTCTGGCATATCGAATACTCTTGGTAGCTTGCCGGGCTCTCCGAGAGGGGCAGAGGAATCGAACTCGGGTCGGCCATGTTGGCTGCTTGTAAGGCGAACGCCCTACCCGCAGTGCTATCGCTCCAGCCCTCTATTAATATATATTAATAGAGTTCCAAAAGAGAATGTTCGAATAGTATTTATAATTTTAACATCGTGTATGAAAGAAAAAAAATATATATCCAATATTACAATGTTTTCTTGTAACAGTTCTAAAACCATTCATTCATTAATGTACTTTTTTGCATAACAATGTAATCATAATAAAATTACAGCTAAATATTATAATAAATATTCAGCTTGTCTTTCTTGTATTTTCATGAAACATTTTAATTGAAATGGGCTGGAGCCATAGCACAGCAGTAGGGCATTTGCCTTACAAGTGGCCAACATGGCCAACCTGAGTTTGATTCCTCTGCCCCTCTTGGATAGCCCGGCAAGCTACCGAGAGTATCTTGCCCGCACGGCAGAGCCTGGCAAGCTACCCGTGACGTATTCAATATGCCAAACACAGCAACAACAAGTCTCATGATAGAGACATTACTGGGCCTGCTCGAGCAAATCGAGGAACAATGGGAGGACCGTAAACTGCCATAATCATTTTTGGAAACATTAAAATACTGCCTCACTGTTGAAACTATCTATAGTCAACTTCAGCTCTAAGCTATAGAAATACATCCAAACTTATGTCTAATTTTAATATGATTTATATTTATATACATAAATACATGTATATACTAAAAATAAAATCTTAGCTAAAAATTTGGAGTAGTGGCAATGGTTTAAGAGTGAACTGGAACCTTGAGCTGGACCGATAGTAAGAGGGTAGGACGTTTGCCTTGCACATGGCCAACCCTGGTTCAATTCCAGACATCCCATATGGTCCCCCAAGCACTGCCAGGACTAATTACTGAGTGCAGAGCCAGGAATGATCCCTGAGCATTGCAGGGTGTGACACAAAAAGAAAAAAAAAGAGGGAACCAGAAACATCAGAGAAATTTTGATTTTTAAATAAAATCATCCATAAGTTCTTTTTATTTTCATCAAATAGGCAATTGTTAATTTAAGCAAGATAACCAAATGGGCAGTTTGAAAATATCCAGGATTTTTTATCATTGTAAATTATGGTTCCTTATGTACAATATTATTATTAATGGTTTCCTGTGTACATAATATCAACACTACATCCATCATCAGTATGCCCACTAAACTTCTCTAATGTCTGAATATTTTTCACTTTATAGATAATGATTGATGAATTTTGAGTAAGTTGTCTTTGGTTGGAAAGATGATGTTTATAGTTTAAAAGAACAGAACAACATACTTTTGATATGGTCAATAACTTAATTTAGTGACTTACATGATTTTTTTAGAACTTCAAATCCCACTAAAATTATTTAGTTTATATATGTTGTTTTAGAGAACTACAAAGTTTTTGGAATTTTTAAACTCAACATAATCTAATAATGTCATTGTGGTTCTGTCCAAGTTTGAAAAGTTTGTCTTCAAGGTATTAAAGATATTCCCAAAACACTTAAAGAATTTTTTAAAAGATTTTTTTGAATCTCATAACAAAAATCACACTTGTCTGCACCCCACATGGGGATGTTACAGTAAATCTACAACTTGGCGGTCAGGCTGTAGCCTGCACTGACCGCAGCTGCAGGGCATGGAATCAGAGCAGTGATTTCTGTGTCTGCACAGAGCACAGGCTGCCACACACTGACCCCCACCTCAACCTGTGCCTAGGGAGGGCCACATCAGCTCTGTGTGATGAGCATGAGCTGAAAAACACTCATTTTAATTCAGTTATCTGGAGGGGAATGGCAGAACCCACTGGAGTCTTCCTTAGTATCTCCATGTGAAGGAACAGTAGCTTTAGCCAAGAGTCGAGGGCTCCTGTCTCCTCCACATCCTGAGAGCAGAGCTTTACCACCTAACCTGACCAAGTGGCTCCCAGCAGCCTGGCAGACCTCCATTACCTCCACTACCACCACTGCCCAGCCGCTGCCACACTCCAGAATGCTTTCCGGACACTCAGGCCGAGACACATGCACGAGTGAAGCCCCACAGAACCAGGGAAGCAGAATTCTGTGACCTTGGACTTCACGATCAGCGGACCCGGGGGCAGAGATCCTCTGCCTGCTCCCAGCAGCCCGGCAGACCTCCATTACCTCCACTACCTCCACTGCCCAGCCACCACCACGCTCCAGGATGTTTTGCAGCCGCACGACACATCATAAAACACTTAATGCATGATTACCACACCATATTTGAAAGGGTTCAAATAAAAGTCTCTAACCTTCTCGGAGAGCCTGGCAAGCTACAGAGAATATCCCACCCAAATGACAGAGTCTGGCAAGTTATCCTTGGTGTATTCAATATGCCCAAACCAGTAAATACAATGGGTCTCATCCCCCTGACCCTGAAAGAGCCACCTATATGGCAGCCTTAAGAAGGATGAGGAAGGAGAGGCTGATAAAATCTCAGGGCCAAACTAGACTGCCAAAACGAAGAAGGACAAAAATGACTGTGTGTACTTTCAATATACATACACTGGCATTGTATGCATCCATCAAGGACCTCATGATGCAAGCACGAAAGATCAAGTATGACATCATTCATTGACGGAGACGAGAAGATATCAATCACATCACACTGTTTTCGACACTGGGGAAGAACTGTTCCTTGCAACATGTGACAAAAGAGACGTCGGTGGTGTCGCTGTCCTTGTCAACACAAACTTGGCCATAAACATTGATTCATTCAAAAGCCTAACAACCTGAATTGGACAATTACACTTGAATAGATGTGGCTCACTGCCGGCAGTTTCTATCTTTGTTGTCAACGCACCAACATCCAATTATGAGGAAGGAGAAATTGAGAAGTTCTACATGGAACTGGAGAAGTTCTATAAAGAAGACCACACCTTCTACAAGATCATTGTTGGTGATTTTAATGCCAAGATACGACCGAGAAGAAGAACTCCACATGGGGACCAATGGCCTAGATTGGAAAGAACAGGATGAGACTGTCTGAGTTCATCATGCAACCAAGACCATCCATGGCAACTCACAATTCCAGAAGGCCAAATCTAAAGGTTGGATATGGGAGTCTCCTGGTGGATGGTTCCACAACGAAATTGACCACACCATATTCAATTGATGGTATTGCCTGACCGTTGTTGCTATTGTCCCAAAATTCCAAATAGGACGGAACCACCGTCTCCTTCGTGCAAAATTCTACTTCACAGAGCGGGGAGAAAGGGCTGCAAAGTTTAAGAAGAGAACTCCCAGAATGACCACCAACTGGGAGCTCCTGGAACTACTGCGGCAACATGGGAAGATACCGTTTTTGACAACATTGACAAGGAATATGATCGACTGCTTCAGCATGTCCATGATAGTTCAAAGAACACCGAGAGAGAGATAACCACAAAAAGATGCCTGTCTTTGAAAACTTTTGAGCTCATTCACCAAAGAGGCTTGGCACAAGCCTCAGGCCACCACAAGCTAATGTCCAAGCTCGCAAAGCAGTGCAGAGAAGCAATAAAGAAAGACCTCAAAGAGAGAAGAGCAGCAGTGATGGTTGATGTGGCAGAAGCTGAAAGAAGCATTTTCAATGGCTGCCTGTCCTTCAACTACAAGACCAAGATGACTGCCCTCCGACCTCCTGATGGATCTATCACATCTTCCACAAGGGCAATGGAGAAGATTATCCATGACTGCTACTCGGATCTCTTCTATAGCCATGTCAACCTGCCCACATACAAATTCCGCAGGATGGATACATCATTCCCAATGTTCTCCCTTTGGAAATTCAACACATTGTTTCTTTGTTTCTATTGGTAAAGAAGCGAATAGCACCTGGCCCAGACAAGGTCATACCCAAACACCTGAAGAACCTGCCATCAGTACTCATCAATACACTGGCCCGGCTCTTCACATGCTACCTGTCTGAATGCATGGTTCCATCTCAATGGAAAACCAGCAGGACCGTACTACTATACAAGAAGGGAGACGTCCACGACATTGGCAACTATTGCCAGATCTGCCTGTTGTCTGTTGTCAACAAGCTGTTCACTTGAGCCATCCTGAAAAGGATTGGTAGAACACTAGATGAAGGACAACCATGCAAACAAACCGGTTTCCAAAAAGGATTCAGCATAATCACCCACATCCACACGATAACCAAACTCATTGAGGTTTCTTGGGAGTTCAAGATGCCACTCTGTCTAATGTTCATTGATTTAAAGAAGGCCTTTGATTCTGTTGAGATGTAAGTATTCATCAAAGCCTTAGCCAAACAGGGTGTTCAAACTCAGTGCATCAGGATCGTCCCTGAGCTGTAGATTCACTACCAGGATCTCACCATTCTACGGGGAGGTGATTATTGACATCAAGAGAGGGGTTTGGCGTGGTAATACCATTTCACCAAAACTCTTCAGTGATGCCCTCAAAAATGTCATGCAGCGACTGGAATAGGAAGGAATGGGAGTGAATATAGACAGTTCGCAACTACACCAACTCCGCTTTGCTGATGATATCGTTCTAATAATATCAAACATTAGCCAAGTGGCACAAATGCTGGCCAACTTTGACCGTTAGTGTGGAAAGGTCAGACTCCAGCTGAATCTCATGAAGACAATGTTTATGAGAAACAGTCTCATTCCTGACGTTCCATTCACTCTCAACGTGATGAACATCTCTGAATGCAACAGTTTTCACTTCTTTTCGGATGAACTGTTGTGTCGGATTTTGGAAGGGAAAACATTGGGAATGACATACCCATATTGCAGAATCTGGTATGTGGGAAGGTGGATGTGGCTATTGAAGAGATCCAAGCAGAAGTCATGGATAATCTTCTCCATTGCCCTTCTGGAAGATGTGATAGATCCATCAGGACATCGGAGGGTAGTCATCTTGGTCTTGTTGTTGTTGAAAGATAGGCTGGCGTTACGAATGCTTTTCCCAGCTTCCACTGGATCAGCCAGCACTGCTTCTCTTCTCTATTTGAGGTCTTCCCTTATGGTTTCTCTGCACTGCTTTGCAAGCTTGGACATTGGCTTGCTGTTGCTTGAGGCTTGTGCCAAGCCTCATTGGTAAAAGAGCTCAAGAATTTTCGAAGACAGACGTCATGGTAATAGTTTCGTTATCATGTAATTTTTAATTCTTGAATATTATTGTAAATTAAATGACATGTTCACAATAGTGCTAACATTTAGGTATTTATATATAAAATTATTGCACATTTTCCACCCTCAAAGTACCGAAGATCCCACATCACTGTTCTTATTTTACTTGTAGTCTATATTTTACTTTTAAACATTTACAAATATTTTAATCACTGGTGTTACAAAAATTAATAGAAAAGTTACAGATCATCAACGATTTTGAAAAAATAATTTTATAAAGTAGACAAATAAATAATTCCAATTTAGGTAGTATCCAAAATATTATAAATAAAAGTGAGTGGCATGAATAAAAGGGGATCCATTTTGAATATAGATACAGCAGATCTCTGTGTCTAATAAGATAAAAAAAATAAATTAGAGTATTTATATCAGCTTTAATAACCAGATTCTGTAACTAGAAAATGAAATAGAAAAAATAAGTTTGTCTTATAAGTTATTTAGCAATCCTATTCATGAAGCTAAGTTGCAATTTTAGCATTTTATTTATGTTTTACAGGAATTTATTTATAGAATTAACAGAACTACTCAACCTTGTTATTTAATTGCCGTGACTCACAGAAAAACTGAAGAAGTAGGAAGTTTTCTAACTTGTTTCCATTAATTAGAGTATAGGAAGAAACAATGCTTGTGAAGGTGTTAAATAGATTAAGTTTGGTGTATTAAATAAGCCTTTGTTTTTTTCAGTTGCTAACAGAAGAAGCCAAAAACAAATAATTAGGATAGAAGTCAATTTTTCTCTCAAATAAAATGAAATCAAGCACTCTGCTGATGTCAACAGGTTCTAATCGCCTTTGGATTTCTTCCTTTCCTTTCTTTGTGTGTGGCTTTCTATACTCAAGTCTGCTGCCACAAGGAAGAAATAAAGCCATCCATTTTGGCTTTGGCTTTATTTGTTTGTATTCTAAAGAAGAAACTTAAGACCTAATGATATTCTACATAATAATTGAACCCTACTATTTAAAGGAATGTCCTTTAAAACAGACAAAATGACTTCTGTTACATTATATTGACCAGAATATAATCTCAAGAGCAGACATACAGTCACAAAGTTAGAAAATAAGACTGTCCAGCAAGATATGCTCTGGTCACTAATTAAATTATGATTATGCTAAAAGGCAGTTCTCTGAACATGATTAACGATTTTCAAGCATGCTTGTTACTGATATTGCAAATAGTTATTATCATGGGGTGAATAGTTATTTTAACTTAGTATTTTAATAGGATGGATGCTAAAACTGTGCATATTAGTACATATGAAAACCGTAGTTTCCATTTAAATCTTTAATTTAAGGTTCAGATATAGTAGAGGAGATTTCACACTTGTCTTTCATGTGACCCAAGTTTCAATTCCCAATAACATCTATGGTCCCCTAAAAGTTACCTAGGGTCACTCCTTAACACAAAATCACAGACAGCATCAGAGCATGGCAGGGGGGTAGAGCCCATAATATTTCTTATATCAAACTTTTCTTTTTTATGTTGCTAGAGAACTCTATTCAAAGTAATGTCTTTCCAGCTTAGTTCAGGGAGCCAAATGGCGCTGGGGAACAATCAGATTGACTACATTCATGATATGCATATTAAACTTTATCTTATATCTCCAGTCCTTAGCATTCTTATTTTTAAACTCTTCTACTAATCTGGTCAAATAAGTGCTTCCCAACTTTTTTATCTATTATTTCAAAAGTAACATATTTGAAAAAAAGTTCAAAATTCAAAATTTTCTAGAATGTTGCATAGACTGTTTTAAATAATTAGAAATCTGACAGGCTGCTTCTGCTTAAATTTATTTGCACTCTAGCTAAGCAGTTAATCATTTTTCTTACATTTTTTCCTTAAGCTTACTTTCATATTTCTAATTCTTAAGAAAAACACTTTAAAATCATAAAATATGATAAAGATCTCGGCTTTTTTTTGTGCGAATTTATGCTTGTCCTTTGTTTCTGTTCCCCTAAAGCACAGGCAGAACGTTTATATGTATGAATGTGTGTTTTACATGTGATTTTATTAACATAGACATTATCTCTTGTGACTCAAGTTTCCAAGTGATATTTTTAGAAGCAGAACATAAAATGCTTATATTGAAATATACATGTTTCATTACATAACATTTGAGAATCTGTTGCCAGATTATATTCAGAAATTAATTTAACATACATTTAATAATATATTTGCATTTCAATCTGTCTTGAATAACAGTTTAATTAAAAGTAGTGAAAGAGGGGCTGGAGAGATAGTACAATGGGTAGGGTTGTAATGCAGTTGACCTGGGTTCAATTCCTGGCAAACCAGGAGTGATAACTGGGCACTACTGAGTACAGCCCCAAACCAAACCAAAACAAATGATAAATAAAAGTTGCAAAAAATATTAACTTCACTCATTTTTACATTTATCAGTGGTTTTATTTTACACTATTGTCCTTGTACTGACTGAAGGTTCACCATAGTATAAATAAATATAAATCATCAGCAGATTAATCTAAAATGTGTTTTAATTAATTAGAAGCTAATAAAATTCTTTATGATTTTTTTTAGGTGATACTAAAAAATATTAGGTAGATAATTCATCTGCACCATCTAGACTTTTTTTTTAAGTTTAAAAGTTATTTTATTCTGAATTTTTTTGTTTCCTAAATCAATAAATATTATTCAAAACAATGTAGAAATGGCGACTATGTACTCAACATTGCTCTCCCCAGACCTGGGGACAATCTTCTGGGTCATCTAACTCAGGGGTGCTCTCCCTTCAGATTTGGTTCAGCAAATGAGGTTGAGTAGCATTATTACAGGCCCTTATTCATTTCAAAAGAATTCAGCTGGGGTGGGGAGCTCTGGATGTTTGGAAGTTAATTAGGTTACAGACATATATTAGTATTTTCGGAGGAGACAGCATTGTGGCAAGAACATATCCCCAAAAGAAAGAGTTTCTTAAAAGTTCACAGCTCCTTTTGTAGCCTCAAAACATGGCATTTATTTGAAGGGAACATAATATGACAAAATATCCATCCCCTGGCTCCCTTCCTTCCTCTCCTCCTGCTCTTTTCAGGCACTCAAGAACAGAGCCATATCCAAAGCTAGGTAGCAAATCAGTCCTCTCAGATGTGGTCGACAGCACTAAGAGGCATCTCCCTAATGGAGAAATTGTAGAAGGTCTCAAAATCTTGAGTTTTCTTGTCTTCAGTTAGCATGTTGATAGCCAAATATAAACCTTTACACCCAAAATATCCACCATGAAATTCTGTGAATACAGTTTTACTTGTCCGTAGGAAGATCATTGTTGGTGACTAAAGAAATCTGCTGTACATCGATGCCTTTGGCCAACAGTTCAGTGGTAATCAATACTCTACTGGAACCAAAGCAAAACTACCTCATGATTACAATTCATACCTTTGGGTCCATATCTCCATGTGTGGCAGACATGGTGAAATCTCAGGCATGCATCTTCACAGTGAACCAATCAATGTTTCTTAGGGTGTTGATGAAGATGACTGCTTGGGTGATGGTTGAGGTTTCATGTATGTCACACAGTTTGTCCAACTTCCACTTCTCTCATTGCACGTTGATGTAGAATTGGCAGATGACCCTCCAAAGTCAACTCTATCTTCTTAACCAGAATCTGAATAGTGTCCCTCATGAACTTCTTGGTTACCTCAAGATCAGGTCACTGTCCTCCCGTTCATCAATTTGCTCTAGCGGACCCAGGGACGTCTCCATTGGAGACTTTGTTGTTACTGTGTTTGTCATATCGAATACGTCACGGGTAGCTTGCCAGGCTCTGCCGCGCGGGCGAGATACTGTTGGTAGCTTGCTGGGCTCTCCAGGAGGGGCGGAAGAATCGAACTTGAGTTGGCCATGTTGGCTGCGTGCAAGGCAAATGCCCTACCACTGTGCTATTGCTCCAGTCCACCTCAAGATCATCAGAAGACATTATATTGGACAGAAAAAACACCTGGGTATTACTTGGAGGGCTGGAGCGATAGCACAGAGGGTAGGGTGTTTGCCTTGCACGCAGCCAACATGGCTGACACGAGTTTAATTCCTCCACCCTTCCTGGAGAGCCCGGCAAGCTACCAAAAGTATCTCGCCCTCACAGCAGAGCCTGGCAAGCTACCCGTGATGTATTCAATATGCCAAACACAGTAACAATAAGTCTCACGATATGAGCCTGGGGAACCCACATTGATATAGGTGAGCTTCCATCTGCAATTGTGTACCTTAGCATGCACATTGGCACCCCCAATGCAGGCAGAAGGCACCCATGGAATTGCCTACTGCCATGACCACCTTTTATATCTACTGAGCCAACTCTCTAGAGGTTGCCAGCACCAAGGCTTGGGTGACTTTCAGATACAGTTCAACTTGCTGCAGAATTGATGTTGCAAAATCTGCCATTTTGCCAGTCTTGGATTGGATTTGAGCGATCACATCATACAAGGAAGAATGACTCGCTCCTGGGTGGCAGAAGGCTTCTTAAATCACTCCACGGCTTTGAAGCTGGTCTCACGTACTCGGGGTCAAAGGCAGCTGGGATAGAGAAGGGAGCACTAAGTAAATCATGGTTGGAGGGCTTGCTCAGGATGGGAGATGCATGCTGAAATTAGACTATGTACCAAACATGATGACAGCTTAGTACCTGTATTGCAAACCATAATACCCAAAAGGGGAGAGAGAGAGAGAGAGAGAGAGAGAGAGAGAGAGAGAGAGAGAGAGAGAGAGAGAGAGAACAAGAGGGAATGCACGTGCTACAGAGGCAGGGGGTGGGAAGGGGTGGGGGTGGTGGAAAGAATACTAGGAACATTGGTGGTGGAGAATGAGCACTGGTGGAGGCATGGGTACTAGATCATTTTGTGACTGAATCGTAATCACAAAAGTTTGTAAGTCTGTAACTATATCACAGTGATTCATTAAAATAAAACTAAGAACAAACAAAAAAACCATAGGTGTAGATGCCATGGAGGTGGGACTCCGAGAGATTTATGTCATCGAAGCTGTCAACAATTTCATTCCATTTACTCTCTTTAACACCTTCAGTCTCCATCCTATCTGATCATTGTCTCTGGGTTGGGAATCCTAAATCAAAGACACTATTCTTAGAAATCAGCCCACCTAGACTCCTTGAAAGGCTGACTAAATTAGATACGTGTTTGGCCTCAGCACCCAAAAGGAAAGAGAGAACAAAAAAAAATGCCCTGCCACAGAGGCGGGATGTATAGGGGGGTGGAGAGGAGGAGGGATACTGGAATTAGTGGTGGTGGAGAATGGGCACTGGTGGAGGGATGGGTACTCAATCACTGTATAACTGAAATCCAAGCACAAAAACTTTTAAGTCTACAACTGTACCTCATGGTGTTTCTCTAATAAAAAATTTAAATAAATAAATGAATAAATAAATACATATTTGGTTGAGATAACAGTCTAAAATGGTTGATTATAAATGAAGTCACAAGGTGAAATTTCCCAACTGAAATTTTTAGTGAAGAAACATCTTTATATATTTTAGAGTCAACAATTTTCCAACTCATTATCATCAGGGTTAGAAAAGTATGTCAAAAATATGGGCAAGAATTATGTGAAAGTAGGTAAATAATTAAAGTATCCTGAAGTCCAAGTATTTCAAAAGAGGTTGAAAAATAAAATGTTAAACTTTATCTTTGTTCATTTGTGATTGCATATTTCAAGGATACACAGAATAAAAGTTTTTAACTTATATTTTTACATAATTGAAAGGAAAAACAATGAATCAGTAAAATATTCTATTAAATACGTAGGTGAAGAAAAGTTATTCAATTAAAAAGGAGTAATTCAGTTGAGAGACTAAACCAAAACTGACATTTTGATATTTTCTTTTCAATTAAAACTTTATTTTTCAGTATGTGAGGGGGAGTCAAGTAAAAAAAATTAATTTGTACCTTATTAATAGATTGGTTTGAGACTAAAATTGCTTGTATAAGTAGCTAGAAAAATTCTGGGTTTGTGGTGCTGCAATTGTTTCTTCCTTCTCAACAAGCACAGATGATGCTTGGAAGAGATGCCAAGCTGATGAAGTTACTAGGTACATCAGCCTTCAGGATGAAGGCACTGGGTCCTTCTCAGAATGGAGCTGGGCAACCTGTACTGCCAGAAGCCCCAGCAACCACACTCACAGACTAGGGCACATAAATGGCTCAGCTTCACTGCTTCGCTACTAATTTTGGAATGATCCCAGTTCTATAGTTCTGGAGCACAGGGCCACATATGCAGTCACAGTATATCTCCAAATTCCACAATACTGATAGCCCAGTAGAAGCAAAGCAAATTAGATGGGAAACTAATCCACTAAATTCAGTAAGTGAAACAATAACATACAAGGTTCAACTAGCAACAAACAATTCAGTAAATCTCAATCAGTTTAATAACACCATTCGGAGATATAATAATTTTCACAAATTTTCTTTTACTAACATGTTTTGATAATTTTATTTACCATTTTGGTATAACAAGCAATATAAATAAATTGTTTTATGACTGCAAAAAAATAAGGAACAAAAATGAAAATACGCAGAGACCACACCCAAAGAAATGGGATGAGGGTGCTTCCAGTAAACTTTACAAGTTTATTGAAACTTTGGGCTGGAGCAATAGCACAGCGGGTAGGGCGTTTACCTTGCAAGCCTCCAACATGGCCAACCCGAGTTTGATTCCTCCGCCTGGCAAGCTACTGAGAGTATCTCACCTGCATGGCAAAGCCAGGCAAGCTACTCCTGGTGTATTTGATATGCCAAACACTCTAACAAGTCTCACAGTGTTACTGGGCCTGCTCAAGCAAATTAATGAACAATGGGAGGACAGTGACAGTGATTGAAACTTTACGAGGGAAATATTAAATTGATGAATTTAAATATATATATATATTGAGCAAGACAACAGTAAGATATAAAACACAGTTTCCTATGCAAATAGAAATAATAAATCATGGGATAAACATTAACAGGTATTTGTCTCTGAAAAATACTATAGTTTTTACATTTACCCAAAGGCATTTATTAGTTTTGAAAAATCTATCTTATATATATTGTTTTCCAAAGTTGCCTATAGTCATCATTAAATGAGGTCTATCAATATATCTATTCTTAGAAACATTAAATGACTTATGTTTTTCCTCATTCTGATGCATCTCCCTTGTCAAATGTGAAAATGATATTCAGTAATTGACCTAGGTGCTCACATGTGGCCCCAATTCACCACAGACACATCTTTTGACTGTTTGTTTAGATTTTCTCACAATGAATATAAACTTTTAAAGCAAATTCCAGATGCATCCACTTATGTGAAAATAAATACTCTTGATTTTCTAAGACACACACCTCAAACAATTATATCTGAGAAATTTACCTTATGTTTTATGCATATAATATACTGGCATTTTTTCAATAAAATATATAATGATATTGACATGAGCAATATGAAAAGTCTTAATTTAATTGATACTTAACTATGTACTACATTCCACATTCGCCCACTCAAAAAAAATGATATAAAAATAGAAAATTATTTTTCGCAGTGTGTAAAGCATGCTGATTTAGATCAAAGATTATGACACAGATCACATGGAATTTATTAAGAAAAAATGTTCTTAAATATAATAAGTCTACATTTAGTAAATGTTATTGTTATATTAATGATAATTTCCACAAGTTATATATTAGAAGAATAAAGGTAGAATTTAGAAAATTTAGCCTATGTTTAAGTGTTTTGTTTATTTATTTTGGAGGGCCATACCTGATGATGCTCAGGGACTACTTCTGGCTCTACATTCAGTAATCATTCCTGGTAGTGCTCAGGGAACCATATGGAATACCAAGGATCTATCTAGCTGCAAGCAAGGCAAACTTCCTACCCATTGTGCTCTTTCTCCAGTTCTAATTTTAGGTATGTTAAAAATCATCCTGTGTTATTATTTACGAATAACAATTTATATTTAGTGAAAACATATTCCTATACTTTGGTCTGTCAGCAAATTAATCAAAAGCTATGTAAAATGCACCATCTGTGAACAAGATGAAACACTCCATGAGGTAGAAAATTTGATAACAGCAAATAACTCATTTTTCTATATAAACATTAAAAACATTTTTATATTAAATCTAGATTTAAGAGCCAGAGTAATATTATGTCAGGTAGTTTGCTTGCCTTGCAAACAGCCTACCCATGTTTGATTCCTGCATACCTTCCCATGGGTGTTGTTGGCATTTCACTATGCAGCAAGAGCGAGTCATGACGACTTCTGGGTATGGTACAATTGCAAATATCTGCATATACAAATATGTATATATATATTTCCCGGATAAAAATGTCTCATAAGTGACTTACAGAGAACTTGAATTCAATATAAATTAATTTGTTAACAATTTAGTCTTCATGTGTTTGTTTGGGGCTATGCTGGAAGCTTAAAAAGGCCATATTTTAATTTAATGCCCAACAAGAAATATTATTGTTGTCTTTAAATGAGTTAATGTAACCTAAAAAGTAGTGAGGAAAGAATGGCTTGATACACAAGGTATTTTAAAATTGACAAAATTTTCAAGGACAACATTGGGATATTGATATAGCACTGGCTCTTTTATTTTCTCATAAACTGCATGTTAACATAAAGGTTTTTTTTTTCTCATAGAGCTATTATTTTAGTTTCTGAATATCCCTAATAAATCTCACTATCACCAGTGCCTTAGTAAATTGTAGTGGAAAGTCAATATCCAGAATATAAAAGGTGGCATTGTGTCCTGAAAGAGTTAAGATGTCTTCTCAATTGAGTTACTTACTCTGAGAGTGACTTATGGGGTCTATTAACTTCAACGAGATTACAAATGAACAAAAGGAATTGACCTGCCTTGTTTGAAATATACCCTAATCTGTTCTATTCAAGTGGGAAGCATGAAATAGATTTGTATGTAATTTATAGATCCCAAATTATCTGCAGTTAATCAATAGTTATTGAGCACCTACTATGTGAAACACATGAGGAAGTCACATTGGAGAATAAAACTACATAAAACACAGTCACTCTTCCACATGATTTATACAGTTGAGTTTTTTTGTTGTTGTTGTTTGTTTGCAAGTTTATATTCTAGAAAGAAGTGATAAAACATTCATTCCAAAAGGAAGAGAAGGGACAAAGAATATAGACAATGTTGTAGCACTGTAGCACTGTCCTTCCATTGTTCATCGATTTGCTCGAGCAGGCACCAGTAACGTCTCCATTGTGAGATTTGTTGTTACTGTTTTGGCACATAAAATAAGATTGCTAGCCTCTGTCGTGTGGGCAGAATACTCTCAGTAGCTTGCTGGGCTCTCAGAAGAATCAAACATGGGTCTGTCATGTGCAAGGCAAACACCCTACCCGCTGTGCTGTAATATCAAGGTTGGTGATAAAATTAAATATAAACCCTAGGAACACCATATACATTGGTACATCTTAGAGGGTAATTCATTCAAAGTTTTAAAAATTAAAAAGAATTTAAGAATTTGTTCTAGAGATTTATCTGTACATTGTATAGGTATGAGCATTAAAAAAAGGATCAGGGGCTGGAGTGATAGCACAGCGGCTAGGGTGTTTGCATTACACATGGCCTGACCCAGGTTCAATTCCCAGCATCCTATATGGTCCCCAGAGCACGGCCAGGAGTAATTCCTGAATGCATGAACCAGGAGTAACCCCTGTGCATCACTGGGTGTGACCCAAAAAGCAAAAAAAAAAAAAGAAGGATCAGGAGGCTGAAGAAATAGTGTGCCAGGTAAGGCACTTTCCTTACAGATGCTGCTTCAATCTCCAGCACCCTATATGGTACCTTGAGTACCACCAGGGTTAAGTAATCCCTGAGTGTAGAGCCAGAAGTAAGCCCTAACCATTGCTGGTTGTGGCTCAAAAATTTTTAATAAGGCCAAGGATGAGGCTCAGTGGTAAAGAACTTGCCTTGCCCATGCGAGGCCCTGAATTTAATTCCCACTATCACATTACCAAGCATTACCAGGAGTGATCCCCAAGCACCTGAGCTGGCAGAAGCACCCAACACAATCAAGCATAGCCCCCAACAAAAAATAGTAATCAAGTGATAATAAAATAAATTTTAATTTAAAACTATTATCCACACAGTTTAAAATACACAGAACGGATAGCACTATAAATTACTGTGGGCACAAGAATTCTTGATATATTTTAAACCTGAAAAGGTTAATGTATATTATGGTTATGCTATATATGTATGTATATATATATATAATTACTCAGTCATAAGTTTTTGCATAATCAACTCTTGAAGTGTACACTTCCCTAACATATTGGACATAAAGAATTTAATGATATTGTTTTTTCTCCTAAATTATAGAATAGTAAATACACATCAAGTAAATTGTCAATTTTTTAGTATGCATTAAATTTTAATGCAATTCTTAAGGTTTCCCACTCAGATGATTACAATACATTAAAGAGTAGGTAACACTTAATTTTTTTCTAAATTGATCTATAAGACTTTATTTTACTATGATAAGGAATCGTCAAAGAAACCTTTTTCAGTGTAAAAGTAAATTTAGCTTTAGTTCTTTCTTATATCTTACTATGTTAAATACATTCTGAGTTTAACTTTTCCGAAACTTAGAGACTTTATGCTTTCTAGATATTGCCCATCTTGTGCATTATAAACCATACTCTTAATATCAAGCTAATAATGTCCATCAATAATACAAAATGCAAAAGTGGTTAATTTGAAAAATTGTTTCATTTGAATTTTAAATATTAATAAGATCAATAGTATCACACTATGATTATTTTAAAGATTGATTAAAATATTAATATAAATTGATTATTGAAACTAAGGAATTTATGATGTTTAAAGATAAAATATTAGTAACATTTGAATCTTTTAATTTTCACCTTTTTTGCAATGTCTTTTTAATTAGCATTTTTAAGATACCTATAGAATTCCCCCAAAGTCTGTCAAATGTGCTGATGTTGATGTGTTCTGGAGCTTCAAAATTTAGCTGTTCTCATACTTTATCTTCTGTATGGTTGACCAAGTATTACTCTGAAATTGGGCCTCCAAACCACTATTTTGAACAGATTAGCATCACCGCTCATTTTTATTTATTCTTTTTATATGTTAATGGTTTGTCTTCAGTAACATACAAATCAACACTTTTAAGTCACTATCTAGAATAAACATTAGGTTTATGTCATTTGTGCAAGATCTACATAAAACTTGTTTTTACATTTTATATAACATTTGTTTATAGATTTTGAGATTACAAAGACTATTCTTCCTTGTTACTTTTCAAATATCATAGTTAGCAGTAGATTTTAGGATGTGAAAGTAGAGTTAGCATGGTAAGTACAGCACTTGCCTTACACACAGTAGACCCAGGTTTGATCCCTGGCACCTCATATGGATCCCAACCCTACCAGGAACAAGACCTAAAAGAGAACTAGAACCAGTCTCTGAGCACCACTAGGCATAACCCCTCAAAAGATATAATAAAATAAACCCTAGGAAATAATCAGAAATGTGTGCAAGATTGACTCATTGGTATATATTAGCTCAATCTAGATGAACAATCAAATAATTTGTTTATATTATGCAACTGATCAAGAAATATTAATTATTTAATATTAAAATAGCTAAGTTATTAATGTATATCTTAATTCACTAATTTAAAACAAAATATTGTGAATATGAATTCATATTATACATTTCATAAATATTTTTAATGTTTTCATCAAATGTAGTTTGATAATGACAGTAGTTCACAAAAGTTGCATAATTTTCAGATAATGTCAAAGTGGGGAATTGATTTTGGGGAGGATATAAGTGGAGACCTGTGTTTTCTCATAACAATGTGTTTGCATTTCACTTAGATTGGCTATTGAGCACAGGATTTGTTGTTTTGACTTAGTGTACTGAAAAAAATAGAAAGCTAATTTACAAAATACAACACAGGGCGTAAAATCTATTATTTTAGTGTACACCTGCTTGAGTAAAATATTGCAGAAATGTGGATTAGCTGTGGTATTTATATAAATATTTTATAGATTTGAGACGTTCTCTTTATTAAATATAGAATTGAATGTGCATGATTCTTTCTAAACTGTACATTCATTTTGAGAACCCGTTGTACTCAGGAAATTAGTGTTGCAATAAAAAATTTAGAAAAGATTTATATACATCTTATAAGTTTTATTTATGATTTTCAGAAATATCTTCACTATTAAGTTTATTTATTTTAGAATTATTCTGGTTTGATTTCCATATTGGACATTAAAAATTACTTTTTGGGGCTGGAGAAATACTACAGCAGGTTGAGCACTTGACATACACAGCTGACCCAAGTTCTAGCCTTCATATTCCATATGGTCCCCCAAGCCTGCCAGAAGTGATCCCTGAGCACAGCCAAATGTGGTCCCCAAACAAACAAAAACTAGAAAATATTACCTTTTTGTGGTCATCATTAAATATTCTTCTTTGTGTTTGTTACTGTAATTTTCTCAAATAATTTACTTTGTCTCATATAATGATTATTACAGTCATTTTATTAATATTCTTTACAGATATCTAAGTAACTATTATTTATCCTAAATTATACTATGCTTATTTTCATGGGCATATTTTATGTTTATTATGGGATGGTTTTATTTTCAGGATTAATTTTTTTCAGCATCCTTTATTCTCAAAGGGTTCTTTTGCTTTATATGGTATGGTTAAGACTTTTTTTAGCATTCATTTCATATCATCTCTTCTACCTTTCACTTGTGAGTGACTACTATTCACTGTGCTACTCAAATAATAAACATTTATTTCTATGGTAAAAATTTAAACTCTTCTTTCACTTCATCTTTGCTATGACTAACCTTTCAAACTCTATCATTCTAATCCAGTATTATCTAAAAATTCCCCTTCAAGGAAGAGGACCATCTCCCAAATCCCCATACCCCTGCTGGCCAGAGACAGCCGAGTTCCATTTTTGTGACCTTCTCCATTGAATTTATATTGACAAAGCTCTAGAGTTGGAGTATTCATTTTTTAAATGACTATATCCCATATATGTTTACTTCCCCAGTTGAAATATATGTTCCCTTTCCATTACTAAAGTCTTTGCATTTTAAAACTTTATAATTATTTATACATGTCTAAGAATCTGATTGCTTTACTTATCTTAAATTGTGATTTGATTCCATAGATGCACAGATTGAAATATTTATTTTCAAATATAGGAGTAGGATTAAAGAAACAAGAATTCCTTCCAGACACATAATTATGCATATATAGAGTGTGTGTGTATGTGGGTGATATGTGTCATATATACATACATATATATGTTAAGCATTACATGTACAAAGAAAGGAACATTAATCTTTTAAATTAACGATTTGAAAATTACATAGAAGATGAATATTACAAAGACGGTGGAAAATTTGACTAAAATAACTGATCACAAATAATTTTTGTAACCTTATAACAAAACAAATTGTTTACTAAATGTTGAGATAGAGGAAGATTCTGCATCATATTTATAAAGAATTACATGAATATTTAACATTTATATATAATTTAAGACAAATTTGAAAGTTAATTTCAAAATATAGTCCAAATATTTCATATCGGACACTACACACAGACCTATACAGAATTAAGATCTAAGAATAGTTCACAAATCCTACTTCTAATCTCCTGGCATTTATTTTCTCTTTAATTCACTGCTCCAATTTAATATCCCACTTGCTTCCTTTAGCCAAGTCCATTGAACCTTGACATGGATAACCGCAGTCATCACGCCAAAAAAATTATTTTAAGCCTGAATGCTTTCAACAGCTCTGCCATATTTATCAGTCCTTCCCAAAGCATTTTCATTTCTTTACGCATATTTCAAATCACTAGACATAAGCATTTGATTCAGAAAACAAAAATGATAGTAAATGCAAAAGTCCATGAAATTTAAGTATGAAATAGGAGCTTTTTAAAGCACAAATTCTGAAGATTTCTTGGTAAATTTTGGATGTCAATATACCCCCAACAAAGCTGAGTAAGCATATTTTTATTTATTTATTTTTTTACAGTTGTAGAGATACCCATGCCTCCACCAGTGCCCGTTTTTCACCACCATGGATAATATCCCTCCCACCCCCATCCCCCCACCCCCCCCCCTGCCTCTGTGGCAGGACAATCCCCTGTGTTCTCTCTCTCCGTTTGGGTGTTGTGGTCTGCAAAAGAGGCATTGAGTGGCAAACATGTTCAGTCCATAGTCTAATTTCGACATGCATCTCCCCTCCTGGGAGGATCCTCCAAACATCCTTTATTTGGTGCTCCCTTCTCTATCTGAACTGCCCTTTCCTCTAGGATACCCGGCTGGCCTCTAAGTTATGGAGTAATCCTCCTGGTGCTGATCTCAGCTATTCTTGGGTATTAATCTCATACTTTGTTACTTTATATCCCCCAGATGAATGCAATCTTTCTATGTCTATCCCTCTCTTTCTGACTCATTTCGCTTAGCATGATACTTTCCATATTGTACCACTTGTATGTAAATTTCATGACTTCATCTTTTCTAACAGCTACATAGTACTCCATTGTGTAGATGTACCAAAGTTTCTTTAACCAATCATCTGTTCTTGGGCATTCAGGTTTCTTCCAGTTTCTGGCTATTGTAAAGAGTGCTGCAATGAACAAACAAGTGCAGATGTCACTTCGACTATACATTTTTGCTTCTCTGGGATATACTCCCAGGAGTGGTATTGCTGGGTCAAATGGGAGCTCAATTTCTAATTTTTTGAGAATCGTCCATACTGTTGTCCAGAAGGGCTGAACCAGTCGACATTCCCACCAACAGTGAAGGAGTGTCCCTTTCTCGCCACATCCACGCCAGCATTGGTTGCTTTTGTTCTTTTGAATGTGGGCCAGTCTCTGAGGTGTGAGATGGTATCTCATTGTGGTTTTGATCTGCATCTCCCTGATGATTAATGATGTAGAGCATTTTCTCATGTGCTTTTTTGCCATTCGGATTTCTTCTTTGAGAAAGTTTCTGTTCATTTCATTGCCCCATTTTTGGATGGGATTGGATGTTTTCTTCTTGTGGAGTTTAACCAGTATTTTGTATATCCTGGATATCAACCCCTTGTCAGATGTGTATTCGGTGAATATCCTTTCCCATTCTGTAGACTGTCTTTGTATTTTGGTCACTGTTTCTTTGGAGGTGCAGAAGCTTCTTAGTTTAAGATAGTCCCATTTATCTATCTCTGTTTTCACTTGCTTGGCCAGTGGCGTGGCATCTTTGAAGATACCATTAGCTTCAATATCATGGAGGGTTTTGCCAACTTTATTTTCAATGTACCTTATGGTTTCTGGTCTGATGTTGAGGTCTTTAATCCATTTTGATCTTACTTTTGTACATGGTGTTAGGCAGAGTTCTGAGCCTATTTTTTTTGCATGTAGCCGTCCAATGATGCCAACATAATTTATTAAAGAGGCATTCCTTACTCCACTTCACATTACTTGCACCTTTATCAAAGATTAGATGATCATATGATTGAGGGGAGATGTCAGTGTATTCAACCCTGTTCCATTGGTCTGCAGTTCTGCCTTTGTTCCAGTACCATGCTGTTTTAATTATTACTGCTTTGTAGTACAGTTTGAAGTTCGGGAGGTTGATTCCCCCCATTTTCCTTTTCCCAAGAATTGCTTTAGCTATTCGTGGGGGCTTATTGTTCCATATAAATTTCAGGAGTGTTTGCTCCATTTCTTTGAAGAATGTCATGGGTATCCTTATAGGGATTGCATTGAATTTATACAATGCTTTCGGTAGTATTGCCATTTTGACAATGTTAAGTCTCCCGACCCATGAGCAGGGGATATCTTTCCATTTCCTCATGTCCTCTTTTATTTCCTGAAGTAGCGTTTTGTAGTTTTCTTTGTACAGGTCCTTTACTTCCTTAGTTAAGCTGATTCCTAGGTACTTGATTTTCTGGGGCACAATTGTGAACGGGATTATTTTTTTCATGTTGCTTTCTTCTCTCTCACTGTTTGCGTATAGGAAAGCCATGGACTTTTGGGTATTGATTTTATAACCTGCAACTTTACTATACGAGTCTATTGTTTCTAGGAGTTTTTTGGTGGAGGTTATTGGGTTCTCTAAGTAGAGTATCATATCATCTGCGAATAGTGAGAGCTTGATTTCTTCCTTTCCTACCTGAATGCCCTTAATATCTTTTTCTTGCCTAATCGCTATTGCAAATACTTCCAGTACTATATTGAACAGAAGTGGAGAGAGTGGGCATCCCTGTCTCGTCCCTAATCTTAGAGGGAAGGCTCTCAGTTTTTCCCCATTGAGGATGATGCTTGCTGTAGGCTTGTGGTAGATGGCTTTAATTATGTTGAGGAAGGTCCCCTCTATACCCATTTTGGCTAGGGTTTTCATCATAAAGGGGTGCTGGATCTTGTCAAATGCTTTCTCTGCATCTATTGATATGATCATATGATTTTTATCTTTTCTTTTGTTGATATGATGGATTATGTTGATTGATTTTCGAATGTTAAACCATCCTTGCATCCCTGGGATGAATCCTACTTGGTCATGGTGTATGATCTTTTTGATGAGTAGTTGAATTCTATTTGCTAGTAGTTTGTTGAGGATCTTTGCATCTGTGTTCATCAGGGATATTGGCCTGTAATTCTCTTTCTTTGTGGTATCTCTGTCTACTTTTGGTATCAGTGTGATATTTGCTTCGTAGAAACTGTTCGGAAGTGTTTTTGATATTTCAATTTCGTGGAAAAGCTTAAAGAGCATTGGGAGTAAGTCCTCTTTAAAGATTTGGAAGAATTCACTAGTGAATCCATCCGGGCCAGGACTTTTGTGCTTGGGGAGACTTTTTATTACCAGTTCAATTTCCTGGATGGTGATAGGTCTGTTCAGGTATTCCAGGTCTTCTTGGTTCAGCCTTGGGAGTCTGTAGGAGTCTAGGAATTTATCCATTTCCTCGAGCTTTTGATGTTCCGTGGCATAAAGCTTCTCAAAGTACTCCCTGAGGATCCTCTGAATTTCTGTGGTTTCTGTTGTAATGACCCCCTTTTCATTTCTGATTCGGTTTATTAGGGTTTTCTCTCTCCCTTTCTTTGTGAGTTTTGCTAGCAGCTTATCGATCTTGTTAATTTTCTCAAAGAACCAGCTTTTGGTTTCATTGATCTTTCGGATTGTTTTTTGGGTTTCCATCTCATTAATCTCTGCTCTGAGTTTTATTATTTCCTTTCTCCTGTTCGGGTTGTGCTCCTTTTTTTGGTCCTTCTCCAAGCTCTTAAGCTGTGAGGTTAGGTTACTTATGTGTGTTCGCTGCTCCTTCCTGAGGAATGCTTGTAGAGCTATAAACTTTCCTCTTAACACAGCTTTTGCTGTGTCCCATAAGTTTTGGTAACTCGTGTTCTCATTTTCATTCGTTTCTAGAAATCTTTTGATTTCCTCTTTGATTTCCTGTCTAATCCACTCGTTGTTCAATAGTGCACTGTTTAATTTCCAGGTGTTTGATTTAGTTTTCTGTTTTTGTGTGTGATTTACTTCTAATTTCAGCGCATTATGGTCTGAGAAGATTGTTGATACAATCTCTATCTTCTTAATTTTATGGAGGCAAGTTTTGTGGCTCAGCATGTGGTCTATCTTGGAGAATGTTCCATGGACGATTGAGAAGAATGTGTATTCAGCTTTTTGTGGATGAAGTGTCCTATATATATCTACCAAGTCCCTTTCTTCCATTGTTTCCCTCAAATGAAGTATGTCCTTGCTAAGCTTGAGTCTGGTTGATCTATCAAGAGGTGACAAAGCAGTGTTGAAGTCTCCCACTAGTATTGTGTTGCTATTGATGTATTTTTCCAAATCTATGAGTAGTTGTTTTAAGTACTTTGCTGGTCTCTCATTAGGTGCATATACATTTATTATTGTAAGTTCTTCCTGTTGTACAGATCCTTTGATCAATAAGCAATGGCCTTCACTGTCTCTTATGACCTTCCTCACTCTGAAATCGATGTGGTCTGATATAAGGATGGCTACCCCAGCTTTTTTATGGGAGCTGTTTGCCTGTAGGATTGTTTTCCAGCCTTTGACTCTGAGTCTGTGTTTGCTTTGACTATTGAGATGCGTTTCTTGCAGGCAGCAGAATGTTGGGTTCAATTTTCTAATCCATCCTGCCACTCTATGTCTTTTAATTGGTGCGTTTAGCCCATTGACATTGAGAGAGATTATTGTTATGGGATTTTGTCCCATTGTTCTGTTAAAGTTTGGTGTATTTGAGGGGCCTTTCTTGCCTTAAAGTAGCCCATTTAGTTGTTCTTGTAACCATGGTTTTGAGTCTATGAAGTTCCTGAGCTGTTGTTTGTCTGTGAAACTGTGTGTTGTTCCTTCTATTATGAATGAGAGTCTTGCTGGGAAAAGTATTTTGGGGGAGGCATTTATTTCATTGAGTTTTTTTACTATGTCCCACCACTGTTTTCGGGCCATGAGGGTTTCATCAGAAAAATCAGCTGTGAATTTTAAGGATGCTCCTTTGTAAGAGATTTCTTTCTTCGATCTTGCTGCTTTCAAAATTTTGTCTCTGTCTAAGGTTTTGGTCATTTTGATCAGAATGTGTCTTGGGGTATTTTTATTCGGATTTCTTCTAGCTGGTACCCTTCGGGCCTCCTGAATGTGGTCACAAGTTTTCTTCAGCTCTGGAAATGTTGTAGCAATGATTTCTTTGACAGTTTCTTCTTCATCGAGGTTTTCTTCCTGTACCTCTGGGACTCCAATAATTCTTATGTTACCCCTCTTGGCTTCATCACGATCTTCTCTTGCCATCTGTTCCCGAATTGTGAGTCTCTTTTCCATTTTCTGCTCTTTTCTGGAGAGTCTCTGAACTTCATCTTCGAGTTCACTGATTCTGTTCTCAGCAGCTGTTACTCTGCTGCTGAGGCCTTCCACTGAGCTTTTCAATTCGCAACGAGATTTTTCAGGTCTGATATTTCTGATTGCATTTTCCTCATTTCTGCCTTCAGATCCTCTTGTCTTCTATTGGCATTGCTTTCCATTGTTTCTTTTAATTCCCTAAGCATCCTAAGTAGCTCCCTCCTGAATTCCTTGTCAGAAAGGTTGTCTAGCACTACAGTACTGTTGGTGTCATCTGGGCTATACTCTTCAATATGAAAGTTTGGTGGGCTTTTGCGTTGCTTTACCATTGTTACCAGTGTGGTTTAGTCCTTCACGTTCACTGTTACTATTCTGCTTGATATGCAGTGTGAGTTAAGATAGGCTTATGAGTTATTGGCTACTGTGTTTCTAGTGGCTGAGCTAAAATAGAGAAGTTTCCATCTAAGAAGGTAGCTTATGGTTCCTAAAGCATATGTAGTGGGAAAATATTTCGCGGCCGCGTTAGCGGCCGCGGCTCCGGAAAGAGTCCCTGGCACTGGCGAGGGGTTGGGAAAGTCTCCTGTTTGAAATTGGAGCCGTTCAGCTTTGTTGCCCAGAGCTGGGCCTCCGTGCCCGTCCCACGCAGCTCAGGGGTTGAGAACCGGCTGTCTAGGGGCTGGATCTACGTGCGCCTGCCCAGAAAGGGTCCCAGGCCCTTGGAGGCGGGCTGTACCTGTTTGAAATTGGAGCCGTTCAGCTTTGTTGCCCAGAGCTGGGCCTCCGTGCCCGTCCCACGCAGCTCAGGGGTTGAAAACCGGCTGTCTAGGTGCTGGATCTACGTGCGCATGCCCACGTAAGCATTTTTTAACTTAGGAATAGAGTTGATTTTTATGAAAAAGTACCCAAACCTTTCTATTAAAATATTTGAGTATTACATACGGTTTTCAGTTTGTTTATGTCTCTACAGCATAAAAAGAACAAAAAGTTGTATCTGTTTTCTCTAGAATTGCATAATAAAAATTTTTATAAATATGACAAAAATATGAAAGTACCCTGGGTCAATAATATGTTTCCTACTAATATTACACAAGCATTTCAAAAATACTAATTCTCAACACTCGATCACAATCACGATCACTTCCATCCTGTTATTCGTCAATTCCCTCGAGCAGGCCCCAGTAACGTCTCCTTCATCCTAGCCCTGAGATTTTTTTTTTTGAGTGAACACTGTTATATTTGATGGCAGGATTTTTAAGACTCTAAGAAATTTTGAAGCTTTTTGTTGCTTCAAGAACTTTTAACCTATTTATGTTTATTTATTTATTTATTTTCTTTTTTTATTAGTGAAAAACCATGAGGTACAGTTATAGGCTTACAAATTTTGTGCTTGGGTTTCAGTTATACAATGATCAAGTGCCCATCCCTCCACCAGTGCCCGTCATCCATCACCATGGGTCCCAGCATCCCCCCCCCACCCTCATCCCTGAGATTTTTTAAAAAGCGCCATATTCAAAGCTCTTTCAGAGTTAGGAGAATGAGACCCATCATTGTTACTGGTATTTGGCATATTTGGTATGCCACGGGGAGTTTGCCAGACTCTGACATGTGGGCAGGTTACATTCGGTAGCCTGCCAGTTTGTCCAAAGTAGGAATGGGATAATAAGATGTCATAATTAGATGTCACGCAGCCGTGAATGTGGCCACGCAGTTCCCGGAGCTGGATTTTATAGTCTCTGAGTCTTGGCCGCTGATGGGATTACACGGTGCCAGGGGGCCAGTTGGTGGGTGTGACTTCCGCCTACTGGAATTTGGAGGATCTGGGTGGAGGATGCTCAACCATGATCCGAGCTATCGTTCCAACACAGCGGTAGGGCATTCGCCTTACAAGCGGCCAACATGGCCAACCCGAGTTCGATTCCTCCACCCCCCTCAGAGAGCCTGGCAAGCTACTGAGAGTATTCGATATGCCAAACACAGTAACAACAAAAGTCTCCAATGGAGACATTATTGGGCCCGTTCAAGCAAATCGACGATCAACGGGAGGGCCTTTACTTTACCTTATAAGTGAATATTATTAAGAACTGAAAGAAGTACTTAACTCAGCACCAAAAATGACAAGCTTAAACTAAAAATACATTGTGAAATCATCTGTGCATTGAAAGCCAATCTAGTAAAAAGTGTAATATAATATCCTCAAAAAATACAAGTACATTACAGAGTTCTATAAAGATACTCTTCAAGACTCATCTTCAGTACTCTCAGAAAAATTAAAAGTGATCTAATGGACAAGCAAACTCTAAAGTTGAAACTGATTCACACATAGCAACATATTTACTTTTTAAGAAAATTATTTTTATTATTGGACTTCATGTAAAAATTGATATCATTTGGGAATTTTAGTAAAACAAAACTTAATATAAGAAAAAACTTTATGAAATGGAACTTAAAGGGGAAAAAGATGTTAGAATTTATATATGTTAATTTCTGATTACAAGAGGTACAACTAGGGTAGATTATGGATGAAAGTTAATGAATTATCTTGTAGATCTGTCCATATGATCTGTTTTGTGTTAGGAATAATATCTAAATCATTGCAATGAGAGATTTCATATGAAATCTCAGGATTAGTTCTTTTTCTCTGTCTCTCTATTTCTCTCTCTGTCTCTCTCTATTTCTCTGTGTCTGTCTATCTCTCTGTATCTCTCTCTGTCTCTGTCTCTCTCTCTCTCTCTCTCACACACACACACACACAAACACACACAGAGATGCAAAAACACACACCTTGAAACTACCTTTCTAAATAAGCCAGGCCACACTACTGAAAAATCAGACAACATGACTAGGATAAATGCTGTAAATCTATGTAAATCCTCTGCCAAAACCTATCAACCAAGTTAGCTTCTGACTGTAGACACATGGAGCCTCTCATGTGAATCCCAATACAAATCACTGACCCATAGAATCAATACCCTATAAATTCGGAATGTTAAAAGATTTCTAAAGGTTGTTTCCAGCACTATTTGTAATATATAATATCTGAAAACAACCCAATTGACCGATAGCACAAAAATGGAGAAAGGTTATGTGAAATACAATGAAATATTATTCAGCTACGGGAAATGAAGAAATCTTGCATTTTGCCACAGCATTAATAGATTAGAAGTTGTCACATTAATAAAAAAATATTGAGGATAGGACAAATATTAACTGATTTTACTCATAGATAAAATATCAAAGAATAATGCCAATACCTTGTGGAGAGCATGGGTGATAACAGATGGATGAGAAGGGACCCAAGGATAAAGTTGTGAAGCATATTGCCAATTGATGACAGTTTTGGTATAGTAAAATGTTTAAGTTATTAGTATCAATGTCATAATAAATCACAATATCTATTTCAAAATCTAAAAATTGAAATATATTGCTGAATTGAAAAAAATGAATAACCTCTGGTTACTATATCTATTAGTGAGTCTTTACAAAACTATACGAAAAATAAATAGTAACATAAAACATATGCTTTCATTCTGCTAGCACAGACCAAAGGCAATTATGACTCAGTTTTCTCACACAGATTCTAGTATTAAAGAAAATCACTAAGCACAAACTGAAAATTAAAAGTCAACAATCATTGTCTCATCTTTCATTTGAAATGACCTTTTTATCTTTGCCACAGTCTAAAATTGATTACTCATTATTCGACTGTGTTTCAAGTTTCAAAGATACTTAAACTCCCACTTTACTTTTGCATTGATAAGGGAAGGAATTGAACTTTTCTGCCATTTATTTATCATTTGAGCTTCAAAAGTGAGAGCTACAATCAAAAACCTGCATGGATTTATTAAGTTCCTTTGATACCACGATATCAATAAGAACTAAAAGTTAACATCGCAACTAAATTTATTTGTTGGGCTAGCTTACAATTAAGAACAATGAAGCAAATATTTTATTTTAAAGGATGTCTACATAATTTTTCCAAAAATTCTAGAGATATATACTTTTAAATATCTTTAAAACTGTAGATGGTAGGGGAATAAAAATGGACAAAGAAAACAGAAAGTAATTAAAAGGTCTTTAGTAAGCTTATTTTGAGAAGGTACAGGGGGTGAGAGAAGTGGGGAAAATAAGACTGGTGGGGACACTGAAACACCGCTGTGGGGAAATGCACACTGATGGAGAAAATGGTGCTGGAATGATTTGTTCAAAGTGCTCTACCATTGACAGGATTGTAAACCATGAGGCCTAAAATATCACTGCATCACTGTATCACTGACATCCCATTATTTGTTGAGAGGCATATATATGTATAAAAGGTAAAGGTAAAGGCCTTCCCGTTGTTCATCGATTTGCTCGAGTGGGCCCAGTAACGTCTCCATTGGAGACTTTGTTGTTACTGTGTCTGGCAATGTCACGGGGAGCTTGCCAGGCTCTGCCATGTGGGCAAGATACTCTCTGTAGCTTGCCAGGCTCTCCGAGAGGGGTGGAGGAATCGAACTCGGGTCGGCCATGTTGGCTGCATGCAAGGCAAACGCCCTACCCCTGTGCTATCGCTCAGGATGGCCGAGTGGTCTAAGGTGCCAGATATATATGTATATGTATATATATGTATAAAGGTAAAAGGTAAAGGCCCTCCCGTTGATCGTCGATTTGCTTGAGCGGGCCCAGTAACGTCTCCATTGGAGACTTTTGTTGTTACTGTGTCTGGCATATCGAATACTCTCGGTAGCTTGTTGGGCTCTCCGAGAGGGGCGGAGGAATTGAACTCGGGTCAGCCATGTTGGCCGCTTGTAAGGCGAACGCCCTACCCGCTGTGCTATCGCTTCAGCCCTATACGTATATATTTCTATCCATAATTTTGTTTCATACTGTCTGAACTCCATCAAATATGGTGTGGTAATTACAGAAAATGGGTAGGAAGTGTCTTATGATGCACTCACACATTTGCTGGGTTCCAGGACAGGAGAAGGCAGAGGATCGGATTTGAGGGTTTCCCACTAGCAGACTACCAAGGAGTCAGGGGAAGAAGCAGACTCTGCACAAATTCGGGGACAGACTATTTTCACTCTGGGCTTCCCAGAATGAAGCGGATGAGAGCCCTCCAGGCCCCAAGGGACCCAGCCCCGGCAGCCAACATCCAGTACCCAACATCCGCCACACTCCAGGCTGCTTTCTGGACTGCCTAAAATATAATGAAGTTTTGAAATATTTTTAATGGTATTAACGTAAAACTTCTCAAATTTGTAAACCATATCATTAAAAAGAAAAAAAAATAATTGTCAGGGATTAAAATTTGGATGAAATGGGGAAAGAACAAAGGGAACAAACTTAGTTATGATCTGAGTATCTAATGTAGTTGATGGAACTGTAATGGAAGACATTGTAATTGATAATCGGGAATTAAAATTTTCTAGAACAGTATCACTTTAAGACTGCCATCAAAAGGCAAATATGTTAAGTAATAGATTAGCTGGGAAAAAATAAACTTCTTATAGGAAATCCTTTCAACCTGTATTTGTATATGTCAAGTCATCACATGTATAATTTAATATATTCTTTGTTTAATTAGTTCCTGTGACAAATAAATGTAAAAGCAACATACAGAAATTCATGCTGCATAAATAAAAGTATATATATATATATATATATATATATATATATATATATATGGTAGGGAAATAAAAATGGACAAAGAAAACAGAAAGTAACAGGTCCGCTTTGGGGGACAGGCTACATATATATATATATATATATATATATATATATATATATATATCAGGGGGGCCTAAGTATCATGCTCATTCTAGGAATATGCAGAGCCTCAAACCGATCATTCAGGGTCTTGAAGAAGAAGTCTGACCATCTTGTAGGTGGGCATCCACGCGATCTTTTGATGTCCTGTGGAATCCAGTCAGTAATGGGTCTAGTCCAGTGGTCATCTGTAAACCTCATTATGTGTCCAGTCCATCTGATTTTTGATGCCTTGGCAAATGAGACAGTATCCCTGATTCTTGAGCGTTGACGGAGATTGGAAATCCGGATTCTATCTCTCATTTGAGTGAAGTGTGATACTCCAAGCATAGCTCTTTTGATTCCTCTTTGTGAGACCCGAATAGCGTTCTCATCCTGTTTTCATAGGGCCCAGGTCTCTGAGCCACATTTTAATGAAGGAAGAACAGTGAAATCGAAGAGATGTGCTCCAGGCTGGAGGTTCTTTGTCCTCTAATTATTTCTTCGACACTCTTGAATGCATTCCAAGCCGCTCTCTTCCTCCTGCGTAACTCAGGTGCCAGGTCATTCATCATGTTGATTTCTCGACCTAGGTATATATACCTGTGGCATTCGGAGATGGTGGTTCCGTTGAGAGTGAATGGAGCATCAGGAAAAAGACTGTTTCTCATGAACATTGTCTTTTTGAGATTCAGTTGTAATCCGACCTTTCCACACTCAAGGTCGAAGTCAGTCAGCATTTGTACCATTTGACTGATGTTTGGTGTTATTACAACGATGTCATCAGCAAAGCAGAAGTGGTGTAGTTGCCCACCATCTATTTTCACTCCCATTCCTTCCCATTCCAGTCGTCGCATGATGTTCTTGGGGGTGGCACTGAAGAGTTTTGGTGAAATGGTACCACCCTGCCGAACCCCTCTCTTGACACGGATGATTTCTTCTTTGTAGAATGGTGAGATCCTGGTAGTGAATCTGTAATACAGCTCACGGAGGATCTTGATGTATTGAGCTGGAATGCCCTGATTGGCTAGGGCTTCAATGACCACTTCCGTCTCAACAGAATCAAAGGTCTTCTTTAAATCAATGAACGTTAGACAGAGCGGCATCTTGAACTCCCGAGAAACCTCAATGAGCTTGGTTATCGTGTGGATATGGTCGATGGTGCTGAATCCTTTGTGGAACCCGGCTTACTCGCATGATTGTCCTACATCTAGTGTTCTGCCAATCCTACTTTGGATGACTCAAGTGAATAGTTTGTAGATGACAGACAATAGGCAGATTGGATTATAGTTGCCAATGTCGTGGATGTCTCCCTTCTTCTATAGTAGTACAGTCTTGCTGGTTTTCCATTGGGATAAAACCTTGCATTCAGACAGGTAGCGTGTGAAGAACTGAGCCAGTGTATTGATGAGTACTGATGATAAGTTCTTCAGGTGTTCAGGTCTGACCTTGTCTGGGCCAGGTGCTCTTAGTTTCTTTACTGAAGAGATGGCGTGTTGAATTTCGGAAGGGAGAACATTGGGAATGACATATCCATTGTGCAGTATTTGGATGTGGGCAAGTGGACGTGGCTATTAAAGAGATCTGAGTAGAAGTCATGAATAATCTTCTCCATTGTCCTTCTGGAAGATATGAGAGATCTATCAGAATGTCGGAGGACAGTCATCTTGGTCTTGTAGTTGGTGAAGCACAGAAGGGCGTTACAAATGGTTTTCCAGGCTTCTGCCACATCTGCCAGCACCGCTGCTCTCCTGTCTTTGAGGTCATCCTTGATTGCTTCTCTGCATTGTTTTGCCAGCTCGGACATTCGCTTGCAGTTTCCTGAGGCATATGCCAAGACACGTTGTTGAATAAGTTCAAGAATGTTTGAAGAAAGACGATTTTTTTCTGGTTATCTCTCTCACCATTCCTTGCACAATCATGGAGGTGCTGAATCATTCGCTTGTATTCCTCATCAATGTTGTCAATGACTGCATCTTCCCATGTTGTCGCAACAGAGCCAAAGATCTCCCACTTCGTGGTCATACTGGGAGTTCTCTTCTTAAATTTTGCATTCTTTTCTCCCCGTTCTGTAAAGTAGAATTTTGCATGAGAGAGAAGGTGGTCTAAAGCAGTTTGGAATTTTGGGACAACAGCAACATTGGTTAGGCAAAAACCTCTGATTGAATACGGATGTGGTTTACTTCATTGTGGAACCATCCACCGGGAGACTCCCATGTCCAACGTGTAGATTCAGACTTTTGGAACTTGAGTTGCCATGGATGGTCTTGGTTGACATGATGAACTCAGACAGCCTGTCACCCTGTTCGTTCCATTCTAGGCCATGGGTCCCGATTGGAGTTCATCGGCTGATCTTCTTTCCTATCTTGGCATTAAAATCACCGACAATGATCTTGTAGAAGGTGTGGTCTTCTTTATAGAACTTTTCCAGCTCCATGTAGAACTTCTCAATTTCTCTTTCACCATAATTGGATGTTGGTGCATAGACAACAAAGATAGAAATTGCCAGCAGTGAGCCACACCTATTCAAATATAATCGACCAATTCGGGTTGTTAGGCATTGAAATGAATCAATGCTCATGGCTAAGTTCGTGTTGATAAGGATACCGACACCACCGACACCTCTTTTGTCACATGTTCCAAGGAACAGTTCTTCTCCAGTGTCAAAAATGGCGTGATGTGATTGATGTCTTCTCATTTCGGTCAGACCAATGATATCGTACTTGATCTTTCGTGCTTGTACCATCAGGTCCTCGTTGGATGCATCAGATGGCAGCATACATGCATTGAAAGTACAATCATTTTAATAAATAAATAGATATAAATAAAATATTACTATGCATTAGTATAGATGGATACAATACTGTCATCATTTACAGTTTTGCTTTATAGATTTACTGCACCTTCACCACCACCACCACCAAATATCCAAGATTTACTGTCACTGTTTTATGCTTGTTTTAAGCCCACTGCTTCCTTTGTCACCACTACTTGGTAATCTAACTTTCATAATTAGGCCAGTGGTTTGTGATCACTTGTTATTTGCGTATATCTTTGTCCAAACAGATTTTTTAGATGCAATTAAAATAACTTTTTTATACTCCAGCAATAGGGTGCTTACCTTTCAAGCTGACAACCCTGGTTTGATCTGCAGTGCCACACATGGTCTTTCTGGCCCCAGCAGGGGTAATCTCAGAGCACAGCAGGTGTGACCAAAAAAAAGAAGCAAAATGAAAAAATTAACTTTAAATTTTCAAACTGGTAAGATACATGAATATTTAAGGAGGTACTTTAAGGAGGTACAATGTCCTATGATGTATCTTAAAATTGGAACAAACATGTAACAAAATACATGGCAGGAAAAAAGCAATCTAATGAAATATTAGTTGTACTTTTATTTTATATTTTATTGAATCACATGCAGTTACAAAGTTGTTCATAATTCGGTTTCAGTCATAGAATGTTCCAACACCCATTCCTCACCAGTGTTAATTTACAACTACCAATGTCCTCAGTTTCTCTCCCACAACCCCCACACCAACCCAAGCCTTCCTCCATGGCAGGCACTTTTGATTTTTCTCTATTGTTCTCTTCTCTTAGCTTTTGGACAATTTGGTTCACAGTACAGATACTGAAAGTCTGTACTTTCAAAGGATGAAGTGGACAACTGAAATGAAAACCTCTTCAAGGGGATGAAACATTAGCACAGTTGATAGGGTGTTAGTTTGCCTTGCATGCGGCCGACCTGGATTTGATGCTGGAGGGATTGAGCACCATCAGAAGTAATTCCTGAGTGTATGTGCCAGAAGTAACCTCTGTGCACGACTGGGTGTGGCCCAAAAAGCAAAAATAAATAAATAAATAAATGAAAACCCATTCATTTATGTGTCTTGAAGACCAATGACTGCGAGAGGAGAAAAGAGAAGAAAAAGTCCAATTTTGATTGGACTTTGTAGGATATTTTGTGGTTTCCCATTATTATACATGTTCTTTTTCAAGTGACTTTGCAGTTGTAGAATGTACCAAGTCCTCAAGTTCAAGATATATTCTTAGTTGGCTATCACTTATGTTAGATTCCAAGGTACCATCACACAATGAGTTTCATTGACTAAGATCATTTCTTCGTGGACTTTTTGATATGGGCTATTCAATTATTATTGAATCTGTATTTGAGCAAAGAAATGATCAGTGAGATTATCAGTATCGATGCAAAACTTATATCTATGTTTTACTTTACTTAACATAACCCTTTTTAAGGAATTCCATTGTCCCTTTCTATGTCAAAGCACAATAATAGACATAAAAATTAATTAAATACTCAAGTTTTCACTCTGTACAGATTAACTGACTTTGATGAGTTCTCAGAGGAGGTTGGGCAGTGGTCACACTCAACAGTCCTGAACACAGACTGGTTCTGTGTTCAGTTATCACTCTTGGTAGAGCTTGGGGGACCATATGGAGAATACGGGACTGAATTCATTCAGCTACATGCTACATGCTACATGCTCGGGCTGGGGCAATAGCACAGCGTTCGAGTGTTTGCCTTGCACGCAATCTGCCCAGCCGACCCATGTTTGATTCCTCCACCCCTCTTGGAGAGCCTGGCAAGCTACTGAGAGTATCTCGCTCACATAGCAAAGCCTGGTAATCTATGCTGCTTGATGTATTCAATATGCCAAACACAGTAATGACAAGTCTCAAAATGGAGACGTTACTGGGCTCGCTCGAGCAAACTGATGAACAACGGGAGGACAGTACTACATTCCTACATAAAAGGTAAGTGCCTTATTTTTTGTACTATCTCACAGACTCAACTCAAAATACTTTCAATCGAGCATATTTTTTAGCAATAAATATATAATCTAGGGATATGACAATCTTTCTGGCTACAAAATGCAAGCGATAAGTAGTTGTAGTTAAATTTCAGAAGCACAGAATGAACAAAGCTGTAGCTGTTCTAGTTGAACTATTTGTATCATTATTTAATGGTAGAAGACTATGACATACCTATAACTTCAGTGCGAGCAGACATGGTAGTGTATTACTAAATATTAGATAGACTGTACTCCAAGAAAATCAGGCAATCATAAAATTAAGGAATTATCTTAAGAGGAAAATAACCTAAATTAATTCTAACTCAGAATTAGTGTCCATACTTTGAGTAATTAAGAAAAATAATTGAGATAACTTTATAAAACTTTATAAAAATAAGCAGAAATAAAAATGTAAAAATAAAAAATAAAAACGTATTCCCAATTATGCTCAAAAAGGATTGAATTCATATTATAAATTCCACTGTAATCTTCTCATCCAAAAGACATTTAGACAACTTTCTTTCTCGTCTTTTTAACACTTTTCCAGTCCTAGTATAACATTATCACCTACAGAAGCCTATTAAAACAATGCTAATGTTGTTGGATTGTAAATAAATTAACAATTACTTACAAGGAGTAAAACTAAACACAAACTGTGCTATATAATAATAGATTGTAATTACATAGAAAACTCTTAATACTTTATTAAATTTACATGTTATTTTTTTCTGAAAATTTTTGTATCCAAAATAGAATTCAAATGAAACAACAATATGTAAAAGTATCTCTTTTCTGTATATATATATTATTATAATACATAAATAAAATATGTTTGTTTTTGTTTTTAAGAACCAAACCTGGCTGTTCTCAGGGATTATTCTTTGTTCTGTATTCAGGTTTCATTCTGGTGCGTTCAGGAACCATATAAAGAACCTGTGATTAACCCCATGCTGGCCACATGCAAAGCAAGTTCCTTTCCCATGAAACTATTTCTCTGATCGATAAAATACTTATATAAAAATCCATAAAGTGATAATATCATCATTTTGGAATTTTTTTTGTTAAAAAGGTTACTGTAAACATACATATCTAGCGATACTTATTTTAAATTTAATTTAATTTAAATAACATGTAAATACTTATTAAATATTTAAATCTAATATTCTTCATAAGTGTCTATATATTTGTTTTATCTTTCACATACTTAAATCTATAAATAGTTCTTCCAATGAAACCAAGTGTACTTTTTTCTTTGTTTGTTTTGGCGATATACCTGACAGTGCTCAGAACTAACCCTTCGTTCTATGCACAGTGATCACTCCTGTAGAGCACAGGGGGCCGTATGGGGTCCAGGTATAGAAATCATGTGGCTACAAACAAAGCATGTGCTATACCTCCTATAACATCTCTCTGGACCCCTCAGTTGTACATTTTATCGAGTCCATCTTAGAGTTATAATCAGTAAAATTCTATGCCATCATCTTTCTGACAGATGCTTATTTCTATGCTATTTTCTAAATTCTATGCTTATTTTCTATACAAGAATATCAAGCAAGGGTCATGTGGACTATCCCTGTAAATTTTCCAATTTTAATCACTTGTTAAATAGAGAGCTTTATACTCACCACGCATGTGTTTCAGAAGGACCATGACATAATAAGAAAGCAAGATTGAAATACATCTAACTCAACCCTGAAGTACCACCGTACCACTGTCCTTCCATAGTTCATAGATTTGCTCGAGCAGGCACCGGTAATGTCTCCATTGTGAGACTTGTTACTGTTTTAGGCATACCAAATACACCACGGGGAGCTTGCCAGGGTCTGCTGTGCAGGCAGGACACTCTTGATAGCTTGCCGGGCTCTATAAGAGAGGTGGAGGAATTGCACCAGGGTCTGCCGCGTGCAAAGTGAAAGCCGTACCCGCTGTGTTATCACTCCAACTCCAACCCTGTAGTAATACTAATAAATATTTTTAAAATCTAATAATTATTTAAAATTAGAAATCAAGTGTCAAGGATGCTTGCCTCTTCTTCCAGTAATAATAGTTCCTGACCTTTGAGTACCACCTGGAGTTATCCTGCAGGCTTCCAGGTACCACCAGATGTGCTATCCATAACAAACAAGCTAACAAATAAAAAATATAGTCAAATAATTGAAACAAGACAAAGCTTACCTTGCCTTAGGCTTACGGATATGGGCAGACCAAAAATAATGCCCCAAATCATTTTTATTGGTAGCAACTTTTCAAAGAAGCAAACCTATTTTTTACATTTGCATTTTCTGTTTTCTGTTAATGCTTCCAAATATTTATATCTATGCATACTTGCTTTTCTTATGTGTATTTAATTTATACTCACAGAGGCAATCAGTATTTTATTAAGAAGTGAAAGTTAATTTGTTTTTAAAGACTATACACTGGATGTTATTCAAAGTCATTTTGACTATACTTCAAAACTGACTTTGTTCATTGTGAATTTGTTTAACTTTTCTATCTCACTGACAAAATGAGTAAAGAAGCAATGATTTTTGCACAACGGAAAATTTTTTGTGTCCCCTAGCCACTGAGAAAGGTTAATTCATGCAAATGTGGCTTGATGAATGTAGGATTCCATCTAGATGTAGGAAATCACCTGCTGCTACCCTTGACATTCCATTCTTGTTGTTAAAAATAATATATTTGCATCTTGCATTTATATATATGCCATTTAGATATGACATATATTTTCAAATATTGTTGTAATATAATTTTGCAGCTTTATATTTTTGACAACTTTAGATTTTTCTGAAATAAAAATTACTTGTTTATAGCTTTTTCTAGTATTCCAAAATGCATATAGCAATATTATTTCTTATTCTTCCAATAATTTTTCTTAGATCAGTAAACATAAATGGATACTGCCAACATTATATTGCAACCTTCTAACTCATTTCCTCATATTTTTTTCATAAAATATTTTACAAATACTGAATCAAATACTCAGGTATCCTTAATAGTTATTGATAATTAATACTTCTTAAAGTTCAGAATTTTGCAGTCAGGTTTCTGAGGAATGCCTTGAATAAAGAATTAATTGTTACTTGCTATTTAATGGTTATCATTTTCTAAGATTTAATATTATTGGCCATATGAAAAAATGTTCTTATGCAATTTAGATTAAGAATAAAATGTTTTATTGAAATTACAAGAAGAAAATTCACATACTGTTAGATATTATTAACAGTTTATGTGTATAGTATAAACACTCATTTTATAGTAAGTACATCTTTTATTTGAGAATGAAATAGAGAAATTTATTTAGATGTTCACAAATATTAAGGAATTTTATTTTTACTCTTATTCAGTGAATTAATACTGCTTATATATATAAACATATATATTAATTATTATAATAACATTTGCTGATATATGGTATAGTTTAGGAATTATGATTGTTTATATGTCATATTGAAGTAATACTGTATCTAACATAATATAACTTTCAGACATGAATAATTAAAATCAGCATTGCATTTTAAAGATTACATTTAGGTATAAACCATAGACCATAGAGTATATTTAAAATTCCACAGATTCAATAACTTTTAACAGAAAAATTTTAATTTTGTATTTACAAATTCTCTTCTTATAGAGCAAGGGGTAAAAAATAACAAAGATTATTAAAATATAAGATTATTAAAATATAATTAATTGAAAGATTTCAATTTCAAAGTCTTTATATTTTCTGCCTTCATGATTAAAAGGCATATAGCGATAGCACAGCCAGTAGAGCGTTTGCCATGCATGTAGCCGACTAGGGTTCAAATCCTCCGTCCCTCTTGGAGAGCCTGGCAAGCTACCTAGAGTATCCCATCCACATGACAGAGCCTAGCAAGCTCCCCTGTGGAGTATTAAATATGCCCAAAACAGTAAAAACAAGTCTCACAATGGAGACGTTACTGGTGCCTGCTTGGGCAAATTGATGAACAACATGAGGACAGTGCTACAGTGCTATACTTAGTTCTAGAGTCAATAAATACCTTTTTAAAAATTCAGAAGGTAGTGAAGTGAAATACATTCAATTACATTTTCAGTTAAATTAATGTAGATTAAGATATTCTCTTATTTTTCATAAATATATAGTCAGTACTCAAAAAGATTAGAATAGCTAGCCCTTTTCTGCAACAATCTACTGGCTTGCATGCATTGTTTTGCATATTTTTGTATAATTTTTTGTATATTTTAAGTGAATTCTGTTTTGATTTGATTTCTGGTTGATTAACTCATATATATCACAGACATTTAAAAAATCAACAATGTAGTTAGAAAAGTATAATCATTGATAATTTATTGGGCCCTCTTGAGCAAATCAATGAACAACAGGAGGACAGTGCTACGGTGCTACATCCAGTTGATTCACGAAGTATTTTGGATTATCATATAACATTTTAAGGAAAATATAACAATTTAAGTATTCAATAAATGGTTTACCTACACGTTAACAGGTTTCTTCAATTAAAGTGACTTAAGCCAATTTGTTCGTAATTAGCAATTTGTAAGGTCATGAGGCTTACACTTCTTGAAATTTGTGCTGGATAAATGGTTCCAGTTTATATAGGAATGACAAGTAAGGGAAAAATATGAAACATTTTAAATTATAATTAGAAAAAATTGATGTTTCATATTTCTAAGTATGTAACTGAAACAAAGCCAGATGCTCTTCTTAAGAGTCAATAACTAATATTTAGCCGTTTAGAAATGCCTTTTTTATTCTAATTTCAAAGATAATAAAGGCAAAGGACCTGTGATTTTTTATTTTATAGAGTACATAGGCAGTATTTGTGGTGGTGCTCAGTAGATGATGCAATGACAGGAATCAAATCATCGAGTGTACTAGGCATCTACACTAGCACTCAATCAATTTTTTCATCCTCTCAAATAGCTGTGACATATTAATTGCCTCAAAATTTCAAAGAATTAAAGGTTTATATGTGAAGTTTGTTTGCAATCCTCTATATTATAGCCCTGGGTTTGATATTAATCTTTTTTAAGCAAATAATTCTTGTAAATTTTTTGGCTTATAGTTATTTCCTAAATTTTAAAGACCTTGTTTTATGTTGATTTCATCACTAAATTCCTCAAGGACCAAAATGTTTCTGGTTATGATGAGTGGAGTGGCTCTAGTGATTTTCAACAAACAAGATAAATGTTCCACAGCTCTATTCTAGCTCAGTATTAAAGTTACTGCTCATACCTGAATGTGTGACATTAATGGGTGGCACTAGGCCATACCCAGAGAAACTCAAGGGCCTAGGAAGTTTTGGATATAATATTTGAACTCCTGTGCAATTAAAGGAGCATCTCTGGTCAATCTCCTCTTCCCTGAAAGTGTGTTTATGGGTCAACAAGTTTCTAAGTATCACACAGAATACATAAAATCTTGACAATCAATCTGGCACATAGTACAATGCAAGTGCTTGCCTTCCATGCGGTTAAACAGGGTTTGATCCCTGACACTCTAGTGGTCCCTGACTTTGCCGGGAGTGATTCTTGAGCTAAGAACAACAACTGAGCACCATCAGTGTGTCCACCAGACAAGAAATGATAATAGTTATACTTTTAAAAATCAGTCACTTATGGAGCAGAACTGGATAGATAATTTCCCAGAAAAGACTCTGGCCTTGCAAGTATCTGACTTGGCTTTGTTGCAGGGTACTGCATGCTGTCCCCTGAGCACCTCAAGAAGAAATTCCCTGAGTAAAGAGCAAGGACCAAGCCCTAAGCACCACTGGCTATGGCTCCCAAACAAAAACATTTTCTAAAAAGCCTACAAAATAAAAGTAATATTTAGACAAATTTCATAATCAAATGTTAACAGAAAAGTAATGTAACAACATTTATTAATTTCTATTTATAAATAAGCATTAAACATGTAGGCCCTCCCGTTGATCGTCGATTTGCTCGAGCCGGCCCAGTAACGTCTCCATTGGAGACTTTGTTGTTACTGTGTCTGGCATATCGAATACTCTCGGTAGCTTGCCGGACTCTCCGAGAGGGGCGGAGGAATCGAACTCCGGTCGGCCATGTTGGCCGCTTGTAAGGCGAACGCCCTACCGCTGTGCTATCACTCCAGCCTTGAAACATGTAAAACAATGTAAAACAACAGTTATTTTTCCTCATATGGCTGGCACACCTATATACTCACACAAACAACAAAAAGTCCTTGCAAAATATGATATTAAAATTATTCAGGGGCTTTAGCGATAGCATAGAGGGTAGGGTGTTTGCCTTGCATGCAGCCGAACCGGGTTTGATTCCCAGCATCCCATATAGTTCCCTGAGCCCCGCCAGGAGTTATTCCTGAGTGCATGAGCCAGGAGTAACCCCTGTGCATTGCCGAGTGTGACCAAAAAGCAATATATATATATATATATACACACACATATATATTCAATAAGATGAAATTACACATTTTTCATCATGCATTTAAGCTCAAAATTTTCCCAATATTATAAATGGTCAAACAACATTTCCTTAAAGTATTTTCACCTATCATTTCAAAGACTAACGTTTCAGCCGAAATTGGTTTAATATGAAACTAATGCTGGAATTCATAGTTGATGTTTGATGTCGTTTTTCTTTACAGAAAAATGGTGAAGTAAGAAATTTAGGCAGGGGATACAAGTGAAAGCATGAAAACAAAACATATTTTAGCTCCCACTGAAATATTTTCAATTGCTTCTGTGGATATTTTAGTTTAATATATTTTTCAAGGACAAATTTGAAACACTCAAATGAATGACATTATAAAATGACATTATAAAATGGAAATAAATGAAAGATTTAAAAAATATTTTCTATCCTAGCATAATATTCTCACTAGAAAAACACATAAAGAAGAAATATAATACATAAATATTTCAAATATGCTTCTTTTTACTTAATCTTCTCACTAGAGGGCAAATTTTGCAGTGGTATTTGATAGCTAGAAATAAAGGTAAAACTATAAAAGAAAATGTTATTATAAAAGATTTTCCTGTAATTCAACATTAACATTGAAAAGAGAATGGAAAAAGTTTCAAGTCAGAATGTCAAAATGGAAGCATTTACCTTAACTCATTTTTGACACATTTTTCTTTTGTGTGTTTAATAATGAAACACTAAGGAATGGCTTCAATTTTTTTCTCTTTTAAGCACTAAAGATGAAAGTGCACTCTGAATCATTTTCTTTTATTTTCCCTAAGCCTAAAGATCTTTACCAACACTGATTTTAATGGTTATTGCCTCAATTTAATTTGAATAATTTCTCACACCATATGTATAATCCAGTATGTAAGAAACTGCTTAAATGAGAATTAGATGCAATAAAGAACTTTTAAAAAAGTAATATTCAATATGTACCATATTTATAGATAGTTGGTAGGTAATGAATCATTTTTAAAGAGGAGAACATATAATCCATCAGTTTTTAATTTAAATTTACAGTAAGTTATAACATGTAGCATATTATAGACATAAAGAGTGAAATTTTATCATAATTATTAATTTTCCATGTGACATAGTTTTCTATGCCTCATGACATAACAAAATAATGCTATAAGTTCCAATGATTTTCATCATGAAACTGTTGCAAACATTGGCATGAAAATAAAAAGAACAAATCACGGATCTATAGCAAATGCTTGAAAATACTACATTTAGTATGATATCTAAAGTATAGGATGAATCCAAAAGAACAAAAGCAACTGGTGTTGGTGTAGATGTAGGGGGGACATCTCCTTTACAGTCGACGGGAACACCGACTGCCAGCCTTTTTGACAAAAAATAAGGACGTTTCTCAAAAAAACTAGAAATTGGGCTCCCATTTGACCCAAGCAATACCACTTCTGGGTACATTCCATGGGGGCCTAAAAACACACAGCAGAAACACTGTATGCATCTCTATGTTCATCATAGCACTATTCACCGTAGCCAGAATCTGGAAACAAACTGAGTGTTCAAGAACAGAAGAATGGATAAAGAAACTATGACACATCTACACAATGGAATACTATGCAGCTGTCAGGAAAAATGAAATCATGAAATTTGCCTATAAATGGATGGACATGAAGAGTATCATGCTAAATGAAATGAGATTGAAGGAAAGGGACAGATACAGAATGACTGCATTCATTTGTTCATTTGTGGTATATAATATATATGTATATTATATATATACATATAATATATATGTATATACATATATATTATATAGATCTCCAAGCCTGTTCAGATTGGGACTGGGCCTCCTCCACCCAGATCCCCCATCTTTCAGTATGTAGGCATTACACCCACCAACTTCCCCTGGTGCTGTGCAATCCCATCAACAGCCAAGACCCAGAGACTATAAAACACTGCTCCCAGAAAAGAACAGCACAGTCTCCTGCCTCCACACCTGACTGTCCTCACCAGGGCCCCTTGGAGGAGGGTGGGTTGGGTTTCCCTCCCCACCCTGAGTAGAGCCCCGGCAGCTGAAGACCTCCGGTTCCATGCACAGCCATGCTTAAGACCACTCTTCACACGTTTGGACGAGCCTCATGCAAGAAGGAACCAGCAGAGGAACCCAGGTGTGCGGGACCGGGGGCATAGATCTCCAAGCCTGCATGGATTGGGACTGGGTCTCCTCCATGCAGATTCCCCATCTTCCAGTATGTAGACATTACACCCACCAACTGCCCCCAGAGCCGTGTAATCCCATCAACGGCCAAGACCCAGAGATTATAAAACCCTGCTCCCGACATCTTATTATCTGGTCAACCTGGCAGGCTACCAAATGTATCCTGCCCACACAGGAGAGTCTGGCAAACTCCTCTTGGTGTATTCAATATGCCAAAAACCAGTAACAATGATGGGTCTCATTCTCCTGATACTGAAAGAGCCTCAAATATGGCACTTTTTAAAATCTCAGGGCTAGGACGAAGGAGACATTACTGGTGCCTGCTCAAGGAAATCGATGAACAACAGGATTACAGTTATACAGTTATACAGGGACATATATATATGTGTATATACATATATATAAGAAGAATTATATTCATGCCCAGGGTAAACAAGGGTTAGAAGGACTGGTCGGTGGTTGGAACTAACCACAAGTGTGTGCGATTCTTAGTGTAGGTAAGATAGAGAAGAGAACACTATGACAATAATAGTTGGGAATGATCAAGCTGGACAAGATCTGAGGGTTAAAAGTAGGTAAGGGATATTCTGGATAACCTTTCAAGTATCAACAAGCTGGAGAAATGGATTCTAGGAGCTCTTGCCTCTGAATCTCTGTATCTTTTTTACTGTGTGTGTTTCCATCTCCCATCTGTAGAACTGCAATGATTTGTCGCACTATATGTGCAGGATTTCTGAGACTTAGTAAATACAACAGAACCTTCCTCCCATATTTGTCATTTACTATGTTAGATAAGGAACTGATAATTTCTGATATGATTATCTGCTTCACAAGCTTAGTATCATCCATACAAAGAAATGCTGCCAGTAAAACCAAATGGGAGTATTGTCCATTAACTACCTTTTCAACATAAGTCATCCTTGTTTTCACAATTACTTTTCTGTCCTTGGGCATGCCATGCCAAAGGCTACTCTGGCGCCATCACGTGTGTGTGCCAGGTATATCACTGCTTCTCTAATGGCTTCAATCATTTCTCATCTTAACTTTGGGGTTGCATAAGTTAAAAAGTCCAAGAATACTTTGTGCACCAATGAGTGCTTTATCACAGCTTCCTTTTGGGACATTGGAGTGAGGATTTCTTTCATTTCATCCATGATAAGCTCTAGTTTTTCTGGCTGTACCTGTAATACTTTCTCCAGAGTTGTATCGTGTTCCCATAGAGCTCCTCTGTCAGCATGTTCCACTGCTTGAGGACCACCTTGTCGTTGTACCCTTACTCCACGATGGTTGAGGTTTCTGCGTGCCTCAGCATCGTCTTCACATGGCCTTTAAAACTTCTCATTATTTCTGCAATCTGTGGTTTACTCCCATACATGAGAAATTTCTTGACAATATTTCTAGAATATTTAGCTTTACTTAGTTCAACGAAATCACCTCGCAGTTCTTTAAAAGCCTGTTACCTTTGTTCTTCATTGCCATACGGAATATAACACTCAATCACACGAGTTGAATCATGTGTAAATGCAATAGTTTTGATTTTTTCTTGAATCAACTTTTGCAAATCACTCATCAACTTCACTCTTTTTTTTTTTGTTACAGTCTTTTCTTCTTAAGATCTCCCAAATCTGCTTAGCACGAACAACAATATCATAGTTGGTTTTATCGCCAAGTTGCCGGGTCTGTTTCAACTCTTTCTTCTTTTTTTTGAAGTCATCCCATTTGGGTTTCTTGGTTGCTGATTCATCGCTTGTACCGTCAGACTGAAATTTTCTCTTCCTGTTACTTTTATTTGCCTGTTGAAATTTATTTTTTGGTAATTTATCCCCTCGCTGCTTGTTCTTGAACTGTTTCACCCCCTTTTTACCAGGTTTTGTGGCACTTTTCTCAAATTTCTTAGATGTGATTTTAGATTTGCCATCCTAAACAACTTTTCTTGGGGGCATCTTTGAAGAACTACAATAATTTTTCTTCGGAAATCCCTTTTTCTGTTATTTCTTTTAACCTTTTCCTAAGAATTTCTTTTTCCCTTTGACTTCCATTGTATCAATGCTGACATGTGGGACCCACACACGCGTCGCTGTGCCTTATCCTTTAAAAGGTCTTCTATTCTTTGTGTAAATTTATCTGAGACATTTCTAATAAGGCATTCATCACTGATATTAGAAATCACTCTAAATACAGATGATCTCATTTTCGATCTTTAATTTAGTTTTATATGAATAAATTCAAATTAAAAATAACTTTTGATTTAAGCATATTTTATTAGAAGCTAATATTCAACTCATCTCCAAACCATTTCTGATGGTAATTGCTATGACTTATTTCAACAATAATTTGTTTATATAATTAAAATGTTATCTGCTGAAGCTTCCTTTAGAGACTATGATTTCTTTATATTCTTTCTGTCCTAAGAATTTTTTATTCTTGCTCTCTCTCTATATGTATAGCATTTGGTACTTTTAATAAAACAAATAAAATCACTTTTCTTTTAATTTATAGATTACACTCTTCTATTTTCAAATTTTACTATTTGCCATGGAAATGGGATGGAGTGATAACACAGTTAGTAGGAGTTAGTAGGGTGTTTGCTTTGCATGCAGTCGACCTGGATTCGATTCCTCTGCCCCTCTCAGAGAGCCCGGCAAGCTACTGAGAGTATCCTCCCTGCAAGGCAAAGCCTGGCAAGCTACTTGTGACATATTCGATATGCCAAAACACAGTAACAAGTGTCACAATGGAGACTGAACCCACTCAAGCAAATTGATAAACAATGGGAGGACAGTGACAGTGGCAGTTTAGGTTTTAGATAAAATGAAATATGCTTTGTGATGAAGCAGTTAGGCAGATGGTGAAGAACCTCTTATACATATGAGTTCTTTGAGCAACTAAATTTCCTTGCTCCACTTCATGTTTCTTGTTCCTTTATTAAAGATTAGGCTATCATAGATTTGAGGGTAAATGTCAGGATATTCAAATCTATTCCATTGATCTGAGGATCTGACTTTATTTCAACACCATGCTGTTTTAATTATTGCTTCTTGGTAAGTATAGTTTGAAGTTGGGAAAGGTGTTGCCTCACATCTGTTCTGGATTGTTTTTCTAATATCTCTTTCCTCTCTTTCATTATTGTATATTGGAAAATCATGGACTTTGGGGTATTGATTTTGTATACTGCCACTTTAATATACAAATCTATTATTTCTAGGCACTGGTAGAGTCTTTAGCATACCTTAAGTATACATACATCACCTTTAAATAGTGAAAGCTTGAATTTTTTCCTTTCCTATTTGGATAACTTTGATATCTTTTTCTTGCCTAACTGCTATTGCAAGTACTTCCACTACTATATTGAATGTGAGTGGCAAGAGAGAACAAGCCTGATCTTAGGGGGGGAAACTATAGTCAATGAGGATAATGTTTGCTGTGGGCTTGTAGTAGATGACTTTGATTATACTGAGGAAAGTTCCTTCAACTCCCATTTTGTTGTGAGTTTTTACTATAAATGTGTGCCATATTTTGTCAAATGCTTTTTCTGCATCTTGATATAATCATGATTTTTATCTTTTCTTTTATTTATATGATTTATTATGTTGATTGACTTGCAGATTTTAAACCACCCTTGAACCTCTGGGATGAATCCTACTGGGGCGATGTGTATGATCATTTGTTAAAGTTGTTGGATTCTCTTTGAAAGTGTTTTGTTGAGTATTTATGCACCTGAGTCATTATATGAAATGACCATGGAGCAAGCAATTGTAAGCAAAGGTATACAGATGGGACTACATTAAATTAAGAAGCTTCTGTACCTCGAAAATGGTAAGATACAAAGACACCCCATCAAATAGGAAAAATTATTTATCCAATACCCATCTGATATACGATTAATATCCAAGATATATAAGGCACTGGTAGAACTTTACAAGGAAAGAAATCCAACCTCATCTAAAAATAGGTAGAAGAAATGTACAGAAACTTCCTCAAACATGAAACTCAAATGGCCAAAAGGCACATGAAAAAAGTTCTATATTGTTAATAAACAGGAAGACATGAATCAGAACAGTAAAAAAATATTATCTCATACCACAGAGATGGGCACACAACCAAAAGAACAAGAGCAACCAGGGCTGATGCAGCTGTAAGGAGAAAGAGACTCTCCTCATTGTTGGTGGGAATGCCAACAGGTCCAGTTTTTAGAAAAGAATATGGGCATTCCTCAAATAGCTATAAATTAAGCTCCCATGTGGCCCAGCAATACAAGGTCTGGTAATATACACTTGGGGCCCCAATCCCCAATACACACTAAAGAAAGGCCATTTGCACTTCTATATTTCACAGATCACAGATCATTCTGTTATTCGTTGATTGCCTCGAGCAGGCCCCAGTAATGTCTCCTTCATCCTAGCCCTGAGATTATATTCAAGGCTCTTTAGGAGAATGAGACCCATCATTGTTACTGGTATTTGGCATATTGGGTATGCCACGGGGAGTTTGCCAGACTCTGCCGTGTGGGCAGGCTACATTCGGTAGCCTGCCAGTTTGTCAAAGTAGGAATGAGATGTCATAATAAGATGTTGCGTGACTGCAAATGTGGCCGCGCGGTTCCGGGAGCTGATTTTTATAGTCTCAGAGTCTTGGCCGCTGATGGGATTACACAGCGCCAGGGGGCCAGTTGGTGGGTGTGACCCCCGCCTACTGGAATTTGGAGGATCTGGGTGGAGGATGCTCAACTCCAATCCGAGTAGGCTTGGAGATCTCGGCCCCGGAACCCACGTGGCTTTGTCCCTCTGCCGGTACCTTCAGGTGTGCAGAGAGTGGTCTCAGCATGGTGGTGGCTGGTCCTGGAGGTCTTCGGCTGCCGGGGCCCTGGCCAGGGTGGGGAGGAAAGCTCAACCCGCTCCCCTCCAAGGGCCCCAGCGAGGAATAGCCAGGCACGGGGGCAGGAGACTGCGCTCTTCTCTTCCGGGAGCTGGTTTTTATAGTCTCAGAGTCTTGGCCGCTGATGGGATTACACGGCGCCAGGGGGCCAGTTGGTGGGTGATTCTATATTTATCGCAGCTCTATTCACAATAGCCATGATCTGGAAACAACCTGAATACCCAAAAACAAATGACTGGATAAAGAAACTATGGTATATTTACACCATAGAACATTATGCAGCCACCAGAAGAAATAAAGTCCTGAAATTAATATATAAATGGATAGACAGGGAGCGTATCATGCTGAGTGAAATGAGTAAGAGAGACACAGATATAGAAAGATTGGACTCATTTATGGGATATATATAAAAAAACATAATATGAGACTAATTCCCAAGGACAGTGGAAACAAGGGTCAGGAGCAATGGTTCACAGTTGGAAGCTTGCCAAAGTGCTGGTTGGGGGAGGGCAGCTAGGATAGAGAAGAAACTGCTTTGCCAAAGGTAGTTGGAAATGATAAGTCTGGAGAAGAACTGAGTCCTAAATGTAGGTAAAGGGACAAATATGATAATCTTTCAGTACCTATATTGTAAAACATAATGGCCAAAAGGAAGGACAGAGAGAGAGAAGATAGAGAGAGAATGAGAGAAAAAAGTGCCTGTCATAGAGGTAGGCTGGAGCGAGTTGGGAATAGGAGGGAAACTGGAGAAATTGGTGGTGGGAAATGTACACTGGTGAAGAGATGGGTGATGGAACTGAAATCCATTCATGAACAACTTTGTCACTGTATAACCCATGATGATTCAAATATATATACATATATATATATAATATGTAATAAGACTGAATCCTTTGCAAACACAAACACATACTTCTGTGAGTTATTTCAAATTTAACTCTTAATCACTTAATAACTTAACTTCCCGTTAGTTGTCGATTTGCTTGAGCGGGCGCCAGTAACGTCTCCATTTGTCCCTGTCGCATGCTAGTGCAGCCAATGGCATCTGTTCGTTCCGGGAATATGAAGGGCCTCAAACCGATCGTTCATGATCTTGACAAAGAAGTCTGACCATCTGGAAGGTGGGCGGCCACGCGGTCTTTTGACATCCCGTGGAATCCAGTCGGTAACAGCTCTAGTCCAGCAGTCATCTTTAAATCTCATCACGTGACCAGCCCATCTGATTTTCGACACCTTGGCAAATCAGACAGCGTCCCTGATTCTTGATCGTCGACGGATGTCAGAACTCCGGATTCTTTCTCTCATTTGAGTGAAATGTGATATTCCAAGCATAGCTCTTTCTATTTTTCTTTGGGAGACCTGAATAGTATTCTCATCTTGTTTGCGTAGGCCCCAGGTCTCTGAGGCATATGTTAATGCAGGAAGAACAGTGGAATCAAAGAGATGTGCCCGGAGCCGGAGGTTCTTCGTCCTCTTAGCTATTTCTTCGACGTTCTTGAAAGCGTTCCAAGCCTCTCTCTTCCTCCTGCGCAGCTCTGGTGCCAGGTCATTTGTCATGTTGACCTCTCGACCTAGGTACACATAGCTGTTGCATTCGAAGATGGTTGTTCCATTGAGAGCGAAATGGGCGTCAGGAACAAGGCTGTTTCTCATAAACATTGTCTTCGTAAGATTCAGCTGTAGTCCTACCTTTCCACACTCACGGTCAAAGTCGGCCAGCATTTGTGCCGCTTGGCTGATGTTTGGTGTTATTAAAACAATGTCATCAGCAAAGCGGAGGTGGTGTAGTTGCCGACCATCTATCTTCACTCCCATTCCTTCCCATTCCAGTCCTCGCATGATGTTCTCGAGGGTGGCACTGAAGAGTTTCGGTGAAATGGTATCACCCTGCCGCACCCCTCTCTTGACATCAACGATCACTTCTTTGTAGAATGGTGAGATCCTGGTAGGAATCCGCAATACAGCTCACGGAGGATCCTGATGTATTGGGCTTGAATGCCCTGATTGGCTAGGGCTTCAATGACCGCTTCCGTCTCAACAGAATCAAAGGCCTTCTTTAAATCAATGAACGTTAAACAGAGCGGCATCTTGAACTCCCGAGAAACCTCAATGAGCTTGGTTATTGTGTGGATATGGTCGATGGTGCTGAATCCTTTGCGGAACCCTGCTTGCTCGCATGGTTGTCCTTCATCTAGTGTTCTGCCAATCCTATTTAGGATGACTCGAGTGAACAACTTGTAGATGACCGACAATAGGCAGATCGGGCGATAGTTGCCAATGTCATGGATGTCTCCCTTCTTGAACAGTAGTACGGTCCTGCTGGTTTTCCATTGGGACGGAACCTTGCATTCAGACAGGTAGCGAGTGAAGAGCCGAGCCAGTGTACTTAACTCTAAATTAAACTCTAAAAGAAATAATTTGTGATTTTGTAGATGAGACAATATTTCAACATAAAAAAGAAGAAATAGGGGCTGAAGCAATAGCACAGCGGGGAGGAAGTTTGCCTTGTATGCAGTCAATCTGAGTTTGATCCCCCGCAACCTATATGGTCCCCCAAGCACATCTAGAAGTAATTCCTGAGTGCAGAGCCAGAAGAAACCCCTAAGCATAGCTGGGTGTGACCCAAAAAGCAATAAAGAAGAAGAAGAAGAAATAATAAGGGGAAATAAGTTTTTCAAAAAGTAATATACAGGGTATATATACCAATCATAAACTTTTATCTAACATTCTATAAAAATGTATTTTATATAAATTTATATAGGACTGTAGTACTGCCCTACGGTTGTTCATCAATTTGCTCGAGCGGGCCCAGTAACGTCTCCATTGTGAGACTTGTTGTTACTGTGTTTGGCATATCAAATATGTCACGGGTAGCTTGCCAGGCTTTGCCGCCGTGAGGGCAAAAGACACTTGGTAGCTTGCCAGGCTGTCCGAGAGGGGTGAGGAATTGAACCCGGGACAGTTGGGTCTGCCGAGTGCAAGGCAAATGCCCTGCTGCTGTGCTATCGCTCCAGCCCAAATTTATATAAATGTATTTATAAGATTAAGTAAAGCTTACTTAATATATAAATTATAAAAGAGTCATTTGAATGGAAAAAATGATACAGGTGTGTGTATGGGTGGGTGTACATGTGCATGTGTGCATAAAATGAAGAAAATATCAGTGATGACAACACAAGAAACTATTACATATTTTTATTACAAGAAACTCAAAATTAAAAAACAAAGTTCAAATTTAATTAAAATTACTCATATTTTAAGTTTTATGCTGAGTTATAATTTTAAAAGATGTTCACTTCATATTAAATGACTTTAATAGAAATAGATTATATATTTTTGGATAGTTAGTGAGAAACAGATAGATACAAAAGTGAGAAAAAGACATCAAGGTAGTAAGTCCTTGTTGATTTTTTAATTTGTACTTTGCTAGCTCCAATTATTGAAATACCATGTGGCATGAAGTTTTATGTTCTATCTGCTGATACAAATTTAATTGAGGGAATGTTTCAAAGTTTAAAAGTTAAATGAAAGCACATTTTAATTAAAAGGATTTAAGTCAGAAATATTAAATTAATTATTGTTATTTCATCTAGTAAAATTTAAAAATCATGCTGCAAGAAATTTTTATAAGATAAATCTGAATCTCATACATCACTTTAAATTTAAGTGTATTTTAACTTCTTGAAATATATATCACATTGTATAATAGAGTACACGTAGTTTATCTGATGGACTAATTTACAAAATTAAATCAAGTCTAGCTGTTAAGGTCAGAAAATGCTACCTTCCTGAAATAAATATTTAGAAATTATATAGTTATTTAATGTTATCATAAATTAAAGAGGTAAATGTAAGCAATATATTTTCCACTGAGCAAATTAATCTTTTTTAGAAGGCTTTATGAAAATTATTCAAAATAATTGTATAAAATAGAAACTAGAATCTACAGCAATGCCTTTTCTAACAGTATGATTCCCCTGCCACTCTCGTAGAGCCCAGCAAGCTACAGAGAGTATCTCGCCAGCATAGCAAAGCCTGGCAAGCTACCCGTGATGTATTCCATATGCCAAACACAGTAACAAGAAGTCTCACAATGGAGATGTTACTGGGACCACTCGAGCAAATTGATGAACAATGGGAGGACAGTGTTAAAGTGCAAGGATTAAACAATAATTAGTATTACATTGGTCAGTTTTCTTTTACATTCTTTTAGGCTAAGCAATTTTAATCGTTTATAGTAATGTTTTTGAATAAATATCACTGCACCTCTCCACCACAGTAATTAGAACATCCTTCAATCTCTGTCTCTTTATGTCCCCACCTTAACCCTAGGCCTACTCAGTTCTATAGCCAGATTACTACATATATATATGTACATATATATATATATATATCATCATGGGTAGCTTGCCAGGCTTTGCTGTGTGGGCGAGATACTCTCGGTAGCTTGCCAGGCTCGTGAGAGGGGCGGAGGTATCAAACCCGGGTCGGCCATGTTGGCTGTGTGCAAGGCAAACACCCTACCACTGTTCTATTGCTCTAGCCGATTTTAATGATACTCTCCATTTATTTTGTTTTCAGAAAAATAATGCTCTTAAATTTCCTTAACTATTCTTTTCTGCTTTAATAGGACTTACTCTTTATTCCTTTTCTAGATCTTGAAGAGGAAGCTTAGATTACTGATCTTAGAATGCTACTTTTTTTTTTTTTGCTTTTTTGGGTCACAGCCGGCAATGCACAGGGGTTATTACTGGCTCTGCACTCAGGAATTACTCCTGGTGGCGCTCAGGGGACCATTTGGGATGCTGGGAATCGAACTCAGGTCGGCTGCGTGCAAGGCAAACGCCCTACCTGCTGTGCTATCTATCTATCTATCTATCTACCTATCTATCTATCTATCTATCTATAGAGAGAGAATGTATATGTAATAATATATACATATATATTCAGGTGTATGGGAAAAACTATTTTCAGAATTTTGTGGGGTGTCTTTTATTTAACCATAGTTTCTTTCATAGAGAAGAAATCTATTTAGAATGGTGTAGATGCTGCTCTGTCTAACATTCATTGATTTATTTTTTCTATTTTTAATTTTTGTTATTTTTTTATTGAATCACTGTGGGAAAGTTACAAAGCTTTCAGGTTTAAGTCTCAGTTACACAATGATCAAATAACTTTCTCTTCACCAGTACTTATTTTTCACCACCAAGAACCCTAAGATGCCCCCCTCCCACCCCTCCCAGTACTTGTGAGGCAGATAATTTCCACTTAACTCTCTACTTTGATTACATTCATTATTTTGACAAATCACAAATCAATCACAAATCATCCTGTTATTCGTCGATTGCCTCGAGCAGGCCCCAGTAATGTCTCCTTCATCCTAGCCCTGAGATTATATTCAAGGCTCTTTAGGAGAATGAGACCCATCATTGTTACTGGTATTTGGCATATTGGGTACACCAAGGGGAGTTTGCCAGACTCTGCCCTGTGGGCAGGCTACATTCGGTAACCTGCCAGTTTGTCCAAAGTAGGAATGAGATAATAAGATGTCATAATAAGATGTCCCGGCCGCGCGGTTCCGGGATCTGTTTTTTATAGTCTCTGAGTTTTGGCCGCTGATGGGATTACACGGCGCCAGGGGGCCAGTTGGTGGGTGTGACTCCCACCTACTGGAATTTGGAGGATCTGGGTGGAGGATGCTCGGCCCAAATCCGAGTAGGCTTGGAGATCCCGGCCCCGGAACTCGCGTGACTTTGTCCCTCTGCCAGTACCTTCATGTGTGCGGAGAGTGGTCTCAGCATGGTGGTGGCTGATCCTGGAGGTCTTTGGCTGCCGGAAATCTGGTCGGGGCGGGGAGGAAAGCTCAACCCACTCCCCTCCAAGGGGTCCTGGCGAGCGAGGACAGTCAGGCGCGGGGGCAGAAGACTGCACTCTTCTCTTCCAGGATCTGGTTTTTATAGTCTCTGAGTCTTGGCCGCTAATGGATTACACAGCTCCAGGGGGCCAGTTGGTGGGTGTGACCCCCGCCTACTGGAATTCAGAGGATTTGGGTGGAGGATCTCTCGGGCCGAGATCTCTGAGATTTTGACAAAAGATGCACCATTATTGTTTAGAGTTTCCACCCAACAATCAGAACTGCTGAAAAGGCATTGTGAAATAATTTATTTTCTATAGCTGGTTATGAGAACTATATGATTCTGAATTTCTGAAATTTTACTAATTACGTCTGGAGCGTTTTTGTCAAGAGCCAGATCATTACAAGATTGGTTTCTGTGCCTCTGGAGCCATGATCATGCCTGAGAGCTGCTCATGAGGGGCAACTCATGACCTCAGTAGGGCATGAAGGACGAGATGGTACCGCCCCCCCCCTTCCCATGAGGCTGCAGTTGCCCCATCACCACCAGCTCATACCTAACTTTTCAATAAGCTCTTAAGCTGTGCCCACCTTTCTGCTGGTGGAGGGGGTGGGAGGGAAGACGGAAGGGAGAGACACCCTTTCCCTCCCAGGGAGGCCTGGCACCGTAGTTTAACACATAGCCCATTCACTTTTCTGCCGCAAGATGCCAGGCTCTGCATTAAGTCCTCATGTCTCTGGAGCCATGGTCGTGCTGGAGGGTGGCTCATTGGTGGCAACTTGTGACCTCGATAGGGCGTGAAGCACATTATTGATTTAAAGAAGGCCTTTGATTCTGTTGAGACTGAAGTGGTCATCAAAGCCCTAGCCAAACAGGGCATTCAAACTCAATACATCAGGATCCTCCATGAGCTGTATTAAGGATTCACCACCAGGATCTCACCATTCTACAAGGGAAGCGACCATCGACATAAAGAGAGGGGTTCAACGGGGCAATACCATTTCACCGAAACCTTTCAGTGCCACCGTTGAAAATGTCGTGTGATGACTGGAATGGGAAGGAATGGGATTGAAGACAGACGGATGGAAACTACACCAACTCTGCTTTGCTAATGACATTGTTCGAATAACACCAAATATTAGCCAAGTGGCACAAATGCTGGCCGACTTCGACCCAGAGTATGAAAGGTCAGACTACAGCTTAATCTCAGGAAGACAATTTTTTTGAGAAACAGACTCATTTTTGACTTTTCATTCACTCTCAACTGAACGAACATCTCCAAATGCAGGAGTTATATGTACCTAGGTCGAGAACTCAACATGATGAACGACCTGGAACCTGAGCTGTGCAGGAGGAAGAGAGCAGCTTGGAACACCTTCAAGAGCATCGAGCAAATAGCTAAGAGGATGAAGAACCTCTGGCTCCAGGCACATCTCTTTGACTCCACTGTTCTTCCTGCACTAACATATGCCTCAGAGACCTGGGCCCTACAAAAACAAGATGAGAACGCTATTCATGTCTAAAAAGAGGAATCAGAAGAGCTATGCTTGGAGTATCACGCTTCACTCACGTGAGAGAAGGAATTCGGAGTTCTGAGTTCCAGCCACGATCGAGAATCAGGGATACTGTCTCGTTTGCCAAGGTGCTGAAAATCAGATGGGCTGGACATGCAATGCGATTTGGAGTCGACCACTGGACTAGAGCTGTTACCGACTGGATTCCACAGGATGTTAAAAGAACGTTTGGCCACCCACCTACGAGATAGTCAGACTTCTTTGTCAATACCCTGAACGAACTGTTTGAGGTTCTTCATATTCCTGGAGCGAGCAGATCCCATTAGGCTACACTATCACGTGACAGGAATGAATGGAGATGTTACTGGCACCCACTCGAGCAAATCGATGAGTAACGGGATTTCAAGTGATCAAATGATCAATGTCCTCTTTCCTTTTCTTTTTTTTTAATTTTTGGGTCACACCTGGCAATGCTCAGGGATTACTCTAGGCTTTGCGCTCAGAAATCAATCCTGGAGGTGCTCAGGGGACCATATGGGATGCTGGGAGTTGAACCCAGGTCGGCTGCATGCAAGGCAAACATCCTACCCTTTGGGCTATCACTACAGCCCCTAACTTTCCTTTTCATTACATATATTGTCAAATTATTGAATGTGTCTCTGATGTCAGTGTTATGGGTATTCTATCTATGTTTTTCAGGATGTATTTCATAGGTTTGAGTCCAACATTGTATATAGTGTTTGATTCTATTTGAATTAACATTTCATTGTTGTTTGGTGTAAAGTAAGGGTACAGTCTTTCTCTCTCTCGTTCTCCCTCCTCTCTCTCTCTCTCTCTCTCTCTCTCTCTCTCTCTCTGTATTAGGTTCCCAGTGGTCTCTCAGCACCTTATTTTGAAGAGGTATTCACTCTTCCATTTCATGAAACTATGGGATTCAGAAGTTCTTTACAAGAGATTACTTTTCCATATATATAACTGTTTACTTCTTGACTCTCAATTCTATTTTTATTAGAAATAAACTTTCTGACAATAACCAGACTACAAAGTCTTAGCTATTGTAGATTTATGGACATGTAAAACTAGGGAAATAGATACTTCCATCATTTTCTACACGATTGCTTTGGCTGTACAGTTTATTCCATTACTCCATAAAACTTTCGCAGAGTTCATTTCATCTTCTTAAAGAAAGCCATTGGAACTTTAATTGGGACTCCATCAATCTATATAATATATAGAAAAATATGGTCATTTCAGTGTTACTTATTCTGTTCCATGAGAAAGAGATATGTTTTCATTTCTCTCCTATGATCTATTATATTTTAATAGCAATATAAAGTTTGCTTTTACCTCATGTTCCAGGACTTGATATTTTGAGACATAATTGCAAATAGAATTATTTATTATTTCTTTATCTTCTTTTTGCACATAATAATGCAATAGATTTCTATGTACTGATTTTTATTTTATTTCTGTCCCACACACGTCTGTGTTCAGGATTTATTCCTGCCTCTATGTTACTTCTGGAGAAAGTTAGGGGACCATATCTACTGCTAACGTTTGAGTCAGAATTGACTTGCATGTAAGGCAGACACCTTACCTACTGCATTTCAACTCATAAATTTATTATTTCTGGAGACAATTGGAGAAATATATAGTTTTTCTATGTTTGATATCATATTGTCTGTAAACAGTTTTGCTTCCATTTTTAATTGAATTTCTTTAAACTTCTCTTTCTTGTTGAACTGCTGTGGTCAAGGAAAGAATGTTGAAAATAGAGGGATTAGAGTGGGTATCCTATTCTTGAACCTAATCGTTTCCTCTTTTTGCCAGCAAATAAAATGTTACTTTTGCTTTTGTGACATTTGGTTTTTAATATATTTTGTTTTTTCCCCTTGTTTTAGTTTTTTTTACCCATACTTAGCAGTACTCACAGGATACTTGTGTTACTTTGTGCTCAGGGTTCATTCCTGGTAGCGTCAAGGAATTATATGAAGTACAAGGATTGGCTGCATGTAGGTAAGCACTTTAACCGGTACACTGTTTTCTTGGCCCTGCTCTTTAACGTATTGAGGGAGATTGCTTATATTGATATTTTTGATATTTTTTGAAACATCCTTTTATGCGTGGTTATTAATACTCTTCCCAAGTATTACTCAGGAGTTCCAAGTACCCACCATTTTGTTAGGTAGACCAGATAGTAAAATCATTAAAGGAATAAATAGAGTGACAGACTGAGTATACATATCTTAGGGGTTTCCTCCCTCACAGGTTGAATACACATTCTTCTAAAGTTTGCACAGAACATTATTCAAGTCCAGTTACATGCTGGGAACAAGACAAAAAATGTCCATAAAATCTTATCCCTGATCCTAAGCCTATATAAGATTGTTTTCATAATTTGAAAACATTTCTTTTATTCAGCAAGATTTTACAAAATAAAAAACTGGTACTTGATAGATAACTTAAGAGAAAAGGCCTTCTTCTTGCATGAAGCTGATGATAGTTTGAAACCCTGGTCACATTGAGTCTTTTAAGCACTGCCAGGAATTACTTCATAACACAGACTCAAATCTATATAAAGGAAGAAAAAAACAATGATTTTGAAGTTTTATATAAATGAGCTAAATGAACTGTATTTCTCCAAATAGTGACAGAGATACTGCCAGAGTTTAACTTAGAAGTAAAAACATTTCCAGAGCAGAAACTGTATAATATAAAAGTAAATAAAAAATTACTAAATGTGCACATATGAAAGAGCGCATACTATTAAGACATGGATAGAAAAAAATTCACATTCTATTTTCAATTTCATATAAATACAAGTGCCATGAAAAAGTTTCAGTTGTGATATCAACTATTGAAAAATAAAGATATACTAATGAACTGCAATTAAAGTTAAATTTGCTCATATTATTTTATGTAAAGTATTTCACAATTCTTTTTTTAGTACCTTTATCATATTTGAGAACAGACTGAAGTATGAAAATAAATCATAGAAACAATAAAATTTATGATTGTATCAATTGATACTGAGAAAACTTTTTACAGTCATTTATGAAAAAGCTTTCAATAAAAAGGAATTGAAGGAACCTTCTTCGAGATAATAATAGGCATCTACAACAAACTCACAGTTAGTATCATTCTCAACGGTGAAAAACTAAAAGCATTCTTTCAAGAGGCACAAGGCAAATATTTCAACTGACTCCACCTTCATATGTTAAAATATTACATGCCCTAGCAATAGCAATTAGCAACAAAGAAAATCAAAAGGATCCAAGTTGAAGAAAAATAAATCAATTATCACTAATTTCAGATGACATTTTCACTGTCACTGTCCTCCCGTTGTTCATTAATTTGCTCGAGCGAGCCCACTAACCTCTCCATTGTGAGACTTCTTGTTACTGTGTTTGGTATATCCAGTACTTCACGGGTAGCTTGTCAGGCTTTGCTGTACGGGCGAGATACTCTCGATAGCTTGCTGGGCTCTCCGAGAGGGGCAGAGAAATCTAACCAGGCTCAGTTGGGCCGGCTATGTGCAAGGCAAAAGCCCTACCACTGTGAAAAACCTTATAAAAATAAAGTGATAATAATCAAACAGCATGGTACTGAAACAAGGATTGACTGCTGGAACAATGCTTAGATTTGAGAACCCAATAATAAACCTTCAGATCTACAGATAGTTGATTTATGAAAAAGGTACACAATATATGAAATAAAGTAAAGACAAATTACTCAATAAATGGCTTTTGAAAAACTGGATGGCCAAACACAAACACACATACCCATATAAACACACACACACGCACACACACAACTGTATCTGTATCTCACACCACACAAAAAAAAGTCAATTTGGGGCTGGAGCAATAGCACAGTGGTTAGGGCATTTGCCAAGCATGCGGCCAACCAGGGTTCAATTCCCAGGATCACATATGGTTACTCATCAATTTGCTCGACTGGGCACCAGTAACATCTACATCTACATATGCCACATCCCTGTGGCGTGCTAATGTAGCCCAATGGAGTCTGCTTGTTCTAGGAATATGAAGAACCTCAAACCGATCATTCAGGGTCTTGACAAAGAAGACTGACCATCTCATAGGTGGGTGGCCGCACAATTATTTTTAAGTCCTGTGGAATCCAGTTGGTAATGGCTCTAGTTCAGTGGTCATCTCCAAATTTCATTACATGTCCTGCCCATCTGATTTTCGACTCCTTGGCAAATGGTACAGCCTCCCTGATTCTTGACCATCAATGAAGGTCAGAACTCCGGAATCTTTCTCTCATTTGAGTGAAGCATGATACTCCAAGCATAGCTCTTTCGATTCTTCTTTGGGAGACCTGAATAGTGTTCTCATCCTGTTCTCATAGGGCCCAGGTCTCTGAGGTGTATGTTAATGCAGGAAGAACAGTGGAATCAAAGACATGTGCCCAGAGCTGGAGGTTCTTCACCCTCTTAGCTATTTCTTCGACGTTCTTGAAGGCGTTCCAAGCCGTTCTCTTCCTCCTGCACAACTCAGGTGCCAGGTCATTCGTCATGTGGACTTCTCGACCTAGGTACACATAACTGTTGTGTTCCGAAATGTTCTTTCCTTTGGGAGTGAATGGACCGTCAGGAACAAGACTGTTCCTCATAAACATTGTCTTTGTTAGTTTTAGCTTTAGTCTGACCTTTCTACACTCATGGTCGAAGTCAGCCAACATCTGTGCCACTTGGCTGATGTTTAAAGTTATTAGAACGATGTCATCTGCCAATCAGAGGTGGTGTAGTTGCCGACCATTTATCTTTACTCCCATTCCTTCCCATTCCAGTTGTTGCATGACGTTCTTGAGGGTGGCACTGAAAAGTTGCGGTGAAATGGTATCACCATGCCGAACCCCTCTCTTGACATGAATGATCATTGTTTTATAGAATGTTGAGATCCTGGTAGTAAATCCATATTACAGCTCACGGAGGATCCTGATGTATTGAGTTTGAATGCATTGTTTGTCTAGTGCTTCGAAAACTGCTACCGTCTCAACAGAATCAAAAGCCTTCTTTAAATCAATGAATGTTAGACAGAGCGGCATCTTGAACTCCCGAGAAACCTCAATGAGCTGGTTATCATGTGGATATGGTCGATTGTGCTAAATCCTTTTCAGAAACTGGCTTGCTCACATGGCTGTTCTTCATGTAGTGTTCTGCCAATCCTATTCAGGATGACTAGATTGAAAAACTTGTAGACGACAGAAAACAGGCAGATCAGGCGAGAGTTTCCACTATCATGGATAACTCCCTTCTTGTACAGTAGTATAGTCGTCCTGGTTTTCCATTGAGATGGAACCTTGCATTCAGAAAGGTAGCACGTGAAGACCAAGCCACTGTATTGATGAGTACTGATAGAGGTTCTTCAGGTGTTCGGGTCTGACCTTGTCTGGGCCGGGTGCTGTTCACTTCTTTACCTCAGAAATGGCATGTTGGATTTCAGAAGGGAGAACTTTGGGAATGACATATCCATCCTGCGGAATTTGGTATATGGGCAGGTGCACGTGGCTATCAAAGAGATCCGAGGAGAAGTCATGGATAATCTTCTCCATGGCCCTTCTGGAAGATGTGATAGATCCATCAGGACGTTGGTGGGCAGTCATCTTGGTCTTGTAGTTAGCGAAGGACAGGCAGGCATTGCAAATGCTTTTCCCAGCTTCTGCCACATCTGCCAGCACTGCTGTTCTTCTCTCTTTGAGGTCTTCCTTTATCGCTTCTCTGCACTGCTTTGCAAACTGGGACATTCACTTACGGTTGTCTGAGACTTGTGCCAAGCCACGTTGGTGAATGAGCTTATGAGTTTTTGAATACAGGCATTTTTTATCTCTCTCTCTCTCTCGGTGTTCTTCACACAATCATGAAGGTGCTGAACCAGTCGATTGTATTCCTTGTCAATGTTGTCAACGATGGCATCTTCCCATGTTTCTGCTCCCAGGTGGTGGTCATTCTGGGAGTTCTCTTCTTAAACTTTGCAGCCCTTTCTCCCCAATCTGTGAAGTAGAATTTTGCACGGAGACAGTGGTCTGATCCCATTTGGAATTTTGGGACAACAGTGACATGGTCAGGCAAAACCATCGATTGAATATGATGTGGTCAATTTCGTTGAGGAACCATACACAGGGAGACTCCCATGTCCAACCTTTAGATTCGGCCTTCTGGAACTGTGAGTTACCATGGATGGTCTTGGTGGACATGTTGAACTCGGACAGTCTCTCACACTGGTCTTTCCATTCTAGGCCATGGGTCTCGATGTGGATTTCTTCGGCTGATGTTCTTGGTTCTATCTTGGCATTAAAATCATCGACAATGATCTTGTAGAAGGTGTTGTTTTCTTTATAGAACTTCTCTAGCTCCATGTAGAACCACTCAATTTCTCCTTTATCATAATTGGATGTTGGTTCGTAGACAACAAAGATAGAAACTGCCGGCAGTGGGCCATATATATTCAAGAGTAATCGTCTGATTCGGATTGGTAGGCATTCGAATGAATCAATGTTCATGCCCAAGTTCGTGCTGAAAAGAACACCGACACCAATGATGTCTTTTTTATCACACATTCTGAGGAAGAATTCTTCCACAGTGTTGAAAATGGCATGATGTGATTCATACCTTCTCGTCTTGATCAGACCAATGATGTCGTACTTGATCTTTCTCGCTTGCACCATCAGGTCCTCGTTGGATGCATCCGATGCCAATGTACACGCATTGAAAGTACACACAGTCATTTTTGTCTTTCTTTGTTGTGGCAACCTATGTAGTCCCTGAGATTTTATCAGCCTCTCCTTCCTCATCCTTCTTGCTCGATTTGCTCTAGCGGGCCTAGTAACGTCTCCATTGGAGACTTTGTTGTTACTGTGTCTGGCATATCGAATACTCTCGGTAGCTTGCTGGGCTCTCCAAGAGGGGCGGAGGAATCAAACTCGGGTCGGCCATGTTGGCCGCTTGTAAGGCGAATGCCTTACCTGCTGTGCTATTTAATGCTGCCATATTGGTGGCTCTTTCAGGGTCAGGGGAATGAGACCCATTGTATTTACTGGTTTCTGTATATTGAATACACCACTATAGCTTGCCAGGCTCTGCCGTGTAGGCAGAACTCTCTCAGTAGCTTGCCAGGCTATCTGAGAGGGATAGAGGCTTTTAGGGCCCCCTCTAATTGTCCTTGCAGGTGTTCCTATGGTCCAAACCATATTTCAACGCAAACAAATATGGTGTGGTAATCTTGTATTATGTGTTTTATGTTATCCAGGAAAGCATCCTGGAGTGTGTCGGCAGCTGGGCAATGGAGGTAGTAGAGGTAATGGAGGTCTGCCAGGCTGCTGGAAGCAGGCAGAGAATATCTGTTCCCGGGTCCATTGAGCCTGGAGTCTGAGGTCCAGAGTTCCACTTCCCTTGCTCTGTGAGGCTTCACTTATGCCTAAGTCTTGGCCTGAGTGTCTGGAAAGCATCCTGGAGTGTGTCAGCAGCTGGGTAGTAGAGGTAGTGGGGGTAATGGAGGTCTGCCGGGAGCAGGCAGAGGAACTAAAATGAGGAAAGAAAATGAAGACAGTACTCTTAAGAAGACAAATTGCCAGGAGGTGTATGCAAAAAAGTGTTCATCCTTACATACTATCATAATAAGGGAATATCTAGTGAGAATGGTAATGTAAGATAATATCAGTAAGAACAGCAAATATCAAACTACAAGCAACAATCTGTTTTGTCAGGGATGTGAACAAAAATAGAAACTCTCATCCATTGCTAATGAGAACACCTTCTGGTTCAATCCTATGGAAAAGAATACAAAAAATTCTCAAAAAGTCAAATAATATTAACTACACAAAATGAAATCAAAGATGAGTTGAAGATAAAGAAGTGTAATATGAATAAATAATGTAAATAAATGTAAATAGATTATCAGAGTTTCATATATATCTAACAAAACTTTTGGTACAGGGCTGGAGCGATAGCACAGAGGGTAGGGCGTTCGCCTTACAAGCGGCCAACATGGCCGACCCGAGTTCGATTCCTCCGCCCCTCTCGGAGAGCCCGGCAAGCTACCGAGAGTATTCGATATGCCAGACACAGTAACAACAAAGTCTCCAATGGAGACGTTACTGGGCCCGCTTGAGCAAATCGACGATCAACGGGAGGGCCTTTACCTTATTAAATATATTTCACAAAATATTCATAACAATATAATTTATATTAGAGTATAAATGGAAAATGGCAAAAGTTCAAATGTCTATATAGAATAGAATTAATTAACAATTTGTGGCTTATTGGTAGATTTTCAGACATAAAAGAGCATATGTTTTATGTTGAAATTTGTAAGTTTATCAGGGTAATCTATATAAATATAAATGTGTATATGTTTTCAGACAAAACTGAAATATAGTGATGGATGATTTAGTTAGATCAATATCAAAATAGTTAAATGAAACATATTGATATTCATGCATATTAATCGAAAAAAAACTGCTTTTGTAGACCTGTGGACCAATGAAAGAAACATTATGGTTTTAAGATAATATTATCATACAATAAATTGCTGTCTACAGTCCTCTGCTCTACCAGCTGAGCTATTGAAGGGCTGCGGCGATAGCACAGTGGGTAGGGCATTTGTCTTGCACGTGGACAAACCGAGTTTGATCCCTTCGCCCCTCTTGGAGAGCCTGGCAAGCTACCGAGAGTATCTTGCCCTCACAGCAAAGCCTGGTAGCTACCTGTGATGTATTCGATATGCCAAACACAGTAACAAGTCTCACAATGGAGACGTTACTGGGCCCACTCAAGCAAATCGCTGAACAACAGGAGGAAGTTCTACAGTGCTATTGTAAATTAATGGTTATATTTTATAAAATGGTATATATAATTTTTATGAAGGGGTGATAAAATATTATGTAAACACCTAATTTTTATATTGATATAATTAAATATTTCAAGTAAGTTGTAACTCAACAGAAAATTTTCCACTTCTGATATTAAAAACAAATTAAAAATAGTATCCAACAGTCCAAGAACAGAATACATTATAATAATAATCTTAATTATTCATCCCAGAGCTCTCACTAAACTATGCTTTATGCCACATTGCAGAGCTCATACTAAATTATGGTATGATAAAGAAATAAAAATAATCTACTTGTCCAAGATGAGTGCATAAATAAATCGTAGTAAATACAAAGAAAATAATAATATTCTTCCTTAAAATATAAAAGATGGAATTTCCGCAATATATAACTTTAGGGTAAATCATCTTATGGCAATTATAATAGGACAGGTGATATTCCTATCATGAGATAATACTTCTTGAGATCCTATTGTTTGTCGATTGCCTCGAGCAGGCACCAGTAATGTCTCCTTCGTCCTAGCCCTGAGATTTTAAAAAGTGCTATATTCAAGGCTCTTTCAGGTTAGAAGAATGAGACCCATCATTGTTACTGGTATTTGGCATATTGGGTATGCCACAGGGAGTTTGCCAGACTCTGCCTTGTGGGTAGGTTGCATTCGGTAACCTGCCAGGTTATCCAAAGAAAGAACAAGATAATAAGATGCCGCAGCCCCACGCTTCCTTCTGGGAGCTGTGTTTTATAATCTCTGGGTCTTGGAAGTTGATAGGATTACCTGGCGGGGTGGGGTGGGGATGCAGTTGGTGGGTGTGACCCCTGCCTACTGGAATATGGAGGATCGGGGTGGAGGATGCTCAGTTCCGATTCGAGCAGGCTTGGAGATCTCAGCCCCGGGACCCTCATGCCTTTGTTCCTCTGCCAGTTCCTTCATGCATGGGGAGAGTGGTCTCAGAATGGTTGTGGCTAGTTCTGAAGGTCTTCAGCTGCCAGGGCTCTGCTTGGGGCAGGGAGGGAAACTCAACCTGCCCCCCTCCAAGGGGCCCTGTCGAGGACAGCCAGGCGCTGCAGCAGGAGACTCTGCACTGTCTTCTTCCGGGAGCTGCCTTTTATAGTCTCTGGGTCTTGGGCCATTGATGGGATTACCTGGCGCCGGGGGCAGTTGGTGGGTGTGAATCTTGCCTAATGGAAGATGGAGGATCTGGGTGGAGGATGCTCAGCCCCAATCGAGCAGGCTTGGAGATCTCAGCCCCGGGACCCACATGCCTGTGTTTCTCTGCCAGTTTTTTCATGCATGTAGACAATGGTCTCAGCATGGTTGTGGTTGGTTCTGGAGGTCTTCGGCTGCCAGAGCTCTGCTCGGGGCGGGGAGGGAAACTCAACCGGCACCCCTCCAAGGGGCCCCGTTGAGGACAGTCAGGCGCAGGGGCAGGAAACTCTGCACTGTTCTCTTTCGTGAGCTGGGTTTTATAGTCTTATACTTCTATAAAATAATGTTTATAGATACATTTGTTATAGAAATTATTTAGGGACCAGAGCAATAGTACAGTGGATAGAGTATTTATTTGCCTTGCATGCAGTCAATAGGGTTCAATCCCTCACATCCCATATGGTCCCCTGAGCCAACCAGGTGTGTTCTCTGAGTGCAGAACCAGGAGTAAACACTGGGCACTGCCAAGTATGTTCCAAAAACCCAACATCCTCCTAAAAATAAATAACGAATTGATATGAACTACCCAGAGTTGAGCATTACATACACTGATATCCAAGAGGCCAAAAGGGTTTCAGTGAAAATAGTCCCAAATAAGAAAATTCCAAGACATATTATTCTCAAATGACAAAACTCAAAGACAGAGAAAGAATTTTGAATGTAACAGGACCAAAAAAGGAACTTACATGCAAAGGAAAGCCCATTAGATGTTTGGCAGATCTTCAAGTGAAACTCTATGAGCCAGAAGAATATGGAAAGATATAGCAGAAAAACTCAATGAAATGAAAACTTCAACAAGAATACTCTATTCATCTAGATTACCATTCAGATTAGAAAGAACTGAATAGAGCTTCGTAGACAGGCAACAGCCTAGGGAATTAATAGTCTTGAAACTAGTTTTGTAGGAAGCAATAAAAGCTTCTTTAAAGGACAGGCAAAACTTCCCAACATGTGGCATTGAGTAAAGTTGTCCTCCACTAGATTAGAAAGGTTAAAAACATACAGCAGTTCATCATCACAAATTGAATTTTATTGATTTATTTTCTGATAACTATATTTACTCTTACTTTAAGCTTTATTGGCAAACAGAATAGGCTGAGTAAATACCTCCACATCTCAGTTTCTATTGTGTGTGTGTTTTGGTGGAGTAATGGGCAAGCCCACTCTGGACTTATGCCTGACTGCACTCAGGGATCACTCCTGGAAGTGCTAGGGGACCTTATGTAGAACCTGGGATTAAACCAGAACTGACCAAATACAAGGCAAGTGCCTCCTCTGCTGTACTATCTCACCAGTCCTAACATATCTCAATTCTGTAGTTCAGGATCAAAGGCCTCTGATATTTGGAGGCATCACCTTCAAAACTCTAAACATAAACCTGCAGAATTAACTTTAGAAAAAAAACATATTTATTGTTTTTTCTACTTAACCAAAAATATGAGGTTCTTTTTATAAAATTTTTATTAGTGAGACACCATGAGGTACAGTTGTAGACTTACAAATTTTCGTGCTTGGGTTTCAATTATACAATGATCAAACAAATACCCATCCCTCCAACCGTGCCCATTTACCAGGACCACAGATCTCAGTATCTCTCCCACCCCACATCCCCCCCCCATCCCTACAGACTGTTGTTCACTCTGTTCCTATTATTTGCTTAGTAACAAATTATACACCGCTTTCATTCAATGGTTAATCACAGGTTTGTTGCTATAACACCTCTCCGTGTTAGCACCTGGAATTTCTCAATCAAGAGGGAGAATCCATTAGAAAATCAGTTGGGTCTGAAAGATTAAAAATGGCAGAACCTGAGACACACTTCCCTCTGCATCACATGGCAATCTCTATTATTAAAATCACGGAGTGTGTGTTCGCAGGTGGCAAAGTCCAAAGATGACTGGACACCAAAAGCATCTCCAAGCAGCAGCTCCCAGAGCATGACTCCTTCAGATCCGAGACAGAGAAAATGAAGTAAAAGCCTTGGGAGATCATAAAGAACCCTATCAGACATCGAATTCTACCTGCTGGATTTATGCTTCTCACATTTCGTTAGTAAAAAAAAAAAAACATGTAAATTTACCCATCCCCCTCCATCTTCAAAAATATAGGTGTCTTCCATAGACACTGTTGTTTTTACCTGTCTTGGGAAAGGTCTTCAAATGATTTTCTGGGAAAATTTGTCTCATAGTGTAAGGGCCCTAGGGACCCTGAGAAAAAATTCCAGAGCTAAACTCTGCTAATTAGTAACTCTCCCTTTCCTTCCCCCTCCCTAGTAGAGCCTTAGCTGTGAAGCCCTTCCTTATTGGGATGTAAATTCTGAAACCTTTTGTTGACTCTTCCCTTTTGGGATGTAAATTTGATGTAAATTCTTGAGATATTTAAATTAAATACACATAAGCAGTGAATAGAATTTATGGTAGAGAAAATCATGAACTTGTGGAGAGGGATGTGGGAATTATTGACTAAGTATACAAAGTTTCAATTACAAAAGACTTAACACTTCTAGAGTGTTGTATAACATAGTATTCATAAATTATGGCACTCCATTTTACAAATAAATTTTTTGTTAGAAGTTGGACAGATAGCACAGTGGATAAGATATTGGTATTGCATGCTGGATATGCAGCTTCAATTCTCAGCATCAACTGAGAACATCATATGTACCCCTTAGCATAACCTAGAATGACTCCAGCACAGAACAGAAATAAGCCGGGGACAAATCTGAGTGTAGCCCAATACCCCCTAACCCCATAAAAAACTTAGTTGAGAGAATGTATTTCATGCTATGTATTTTATAATAAATATCTTTAAAATAAAATGTAAAGTAACTTTTAATATGCATAAACACCTTAGGGCATGAGTGATGGTACAATAGGTAGGGCATTTGCTTTGCATGCGGCCAACATAGTTCATTCCCCAGCATCCTATCTGATGTCCCAAGCATTGCTAGCAGTAACTTCTGAAAATAGAGCAAGGAGTAACTGCTAAGCATTGCCAGATGTTATTCAAAAAGCAAAAGCAAAACAAACAAACAAACAAAATAAACATAAAACCTCGCTTGATCACTTGATCACTTGACATCCCCTTACTCATCGATTTGCTCGAGTGGGCACCAGTAATGTCTCCATTTGTCCCTGTCTCATACTAGTGTAGCCCAATGGCATCTGCTCACTACAGGAATACAGAGAGCCTCAAACCATTCATTCAGGGTCTTGACAAGGAAGTCTGATCATCTCACAGGTGGGCGGCCACGCTATCTATTGACATACCGTGGAATCCAGTCAGTAAAGGCTCAAGTCCAGCGGCCATCTTCAAATCACATTATGTGTCCATCCCATCTGATTTTTGATGTCTTGGCAAAAGAGACAGTATCCCTCATCCTCGATCATTGACAGAGGTCAGAGCTCCGGATTCCTTCTCTCACTTGAGTGAAACATGATACTTGAAGCATAGCTCTTTCTCTTTTGATTCCTCCTTGGGTGACCCAAATAGCATTCTCTTCCTACTTTTGAAGGGCCCAGGTCTCTGAGGCATATGCTAGTGCAGGGAGAACAGTGGAGTGGAAGAGATGTGCCCCGAGCTATAGCTTCTTCATCTTCTTAGCTATTTCTTTGACACCCTTGAAGGCATTCCACGCTGCTCTCTTCCTCCTGAGCTTAAATGCCAGGTCAAAATGTTAGAGCAGCATCTTGAACTCACGAGAAACTTGGATGAGCTTTGTTACTGTGTGGATATGGTCGATCATGCTGAGTCCTTTTCAGCTCCCAGCTTACTCTCATGGTTGTCCTTAATCCGGTGTTCTGCCAAACCTATTCAGGATGACTCGAGTGAACAATTTGTAGATGACAGACAACAGGCAGATCAGGCGATAGTTACCAATGTCATGGATGTCTCCCTTCTGCAGTAGTACAGTCCTGCTGGTTTTCCATTGAGATGAAACCTTGCATGCAGACAGGTAGCATGTGATGAGCAAAGCCAGTGTATTGATGAGTACTGATGGCAGATTTTCAGGTGTTCGGGTCTGACCTTGTTTGTGCCGGGTGCTGTTAGCTTCTTTACCGATGAAATGACTTGTCGGATTTATGAAGGGAAGACATTGGAAATGATATATCCATCCTGGGGAATTTGGTATGTGGGCAGGTGGATGTGGCTATCAAAGAAATCTGAGTAGAAGTCATGGATAATCTTCTCCATTACACTTCTGTTTTTTTTTTGTTTTGTTTTGTTTTTGCCCTTTGGGTCACACTCGGCGATGCACAGGGGTTACTCCTGGCTCTGCGCTCAGGAATTACCCCTGGTGGTGCTCAGGGAACAATATGGGATGCTGGGAATTGAACCCGTGCAAAGCAAATGTCCTACCCACTGTGCTATTGCTCCAGTCCCTCCAGTACACTTCTGGAAGATGTGATAGATCCACCAGGACATCGGAGGGTCGTCATGTTGGTCTTGTAGTTGGCGAAGGACAGGTGGGTGTTGCAAGTGCTGTTCCCCATTTCTGCCGCATTGGCAACCACTGCTGCTCTTCTCTATTTTGGTATTCCTTTATCAATTTTCTGCACTGCTTTGTGAGCTCAGACATTAGCTTGTGGTAACCTGAGGCTCATACCAAGCCACGTTTGTGAATGAACTCAAGTGTTTCCGAAGACAGGCGATTCTTTGTGGCTTTCTCTCTCTGTGTGTTCCTAGCACAATCATGGAGGTTCTGAACCAGTTGATCGTATTCCTTTTCAATGTCTTCAAGGATGGCCTCTTCCCATGTTGCTGCAATAGTTCCAAAGAGTTCCCAGTTGGTGGTCGTTCTGGAAGTTACCTTCCTAAACTTTCCAGCCTTTTCTCCCCTCTCAGTGAAGTAGAATTTAGCATGAAGGAGACGGTGGTCTGATCCCGTTTGGAACGTTGGGACAACAGCTACATAAATCAGGCAAAAATGTCAATTGAATATGCTGTGGTCAATTTCATTGTGGAACTGTCCACCGGGAGACTCCCATGCATTTTGGAACTGTGGGTTACCTTGGATGGTTTTGTTCAACAAAAACTCAGCAAGTATTTTGTGGTAATTATTTATGCTTTAAAATATAAAATGTATTTTCTAACATTTAAATCTTAGCTTCCCTAGAATAGAAATAAATTGAAAATGATATATTTACACATCAAATCTAGATCTATATCTATGTTTTCATTTTTATATTTATGTCTGTCTCTCTCCATACCTATGTATAAAATATTCTTTCTCTGTAAATGAAAATACTTTTATTTATTTTGGGGTTTCATGTTTTTTCTAGCTTATTCTCCATTATAGATAATATAATAATATAATGTTGTAAATGGATATCAATTATTAATTATTTTAAACTTAGCAATAGTAATAATTGATCATTATTGTTATCAAGTGACATCAATTATCAAAATCTTACTTGAAAATTATATAAAACAGCTAATTTTTCATCAGTCAACAAGTATCTGCATCATGCTCTATTCTTTTATGAAAGCAATTATTTATTCAACACTCTTGAAAATTCTAAGGTCATCAAATTTAATAGGAAGTGGAAGGTAATTGGTTTGCATTCTTTGTTGCCTTCACAATTTCAGAACAATTGAAAATATAGAAATATAATTCCATACACATGGAAAAGGTATGGTATAAAGGAATATATGAAACCCAAGGAATATATGAAACCCAAGCAGTAATGAAACCCAATCACTTGCCAACAAACTCAAGTATTGGGGCCAGAGCAATAGTAAAACAGGTAGGTCATTTACCTTGGACATATTTGATCTGAGATTGACACCAACACCACAGATGGTCCTTTGAGCCTGCCAGGAGTGGTCCCTGAGCAAAGGTGTATATGAAACCCAAACTAAAACAAAACCAAACCTAAAAAAGGAACCCAATTCTCACCAAATTGATAGACCTGTAGGTAACAATGAAAATTTCCCAACCAAATGTACTGCTTAATCTCAAACTCAAGAGAATTTTATTCATTGCCTTGTGTCCATTTATAGAATTTTCCCATTGCTGAATTCATATTTTGACTTATAACCTCTTTGGGTTATATTGAATAAGCTATCTTTTAAAATATTTTAAGAACCAGGAGAAACACATTAAACTTGGCATTTTTCTAATATTAGAGGATAATGGAAAAATAAACTTCAAAGCCTTATAGACTTTTAACAGTCAACATACAGTACATTGACAGATAAAAATCTAACTTAATATTTTTTAAATGTTAGGCATTAAGCTCTTGATAAAATCTCTCCCTTATAAAATTGACAAAGAAATTAAATTGGGCATCACAAACATTAAAATAAAAGCAATGGTGGTAGGAGATTTATGTAAGAAATATTAAAATGCAACATCTATATAAATACTGTAATGTCAGGATATTCAGTTATCAACTACTTCTTCGTCTTGCTCATATTCCTTTGTTGCTTTTTCCAAGCAGAGTAGTTTTTTTTATTATATCTACTCTTTGTGTACATTTAAGCAGAAAATCCTTTAAAAACATCTAGTCTTAAACCTCGGTATTTATTCCATTACTCTGTTAGGCAAATAACAAGCTAAGTAACTCATCCAGTTAAGGATTGTGATGGATCATAATGACTGTTATAACATCTAATTTTATTTTGTGTTTTGTTTATTTTGGTCAGACCTAGGTGGTCCTCTGGTATTGTCTGTAGTGGTACACTAGGGACCGGAAAGCAGAGATAGAATCCATGCCTCTTGTATGCAAACCATGCACATCAACAGATAAAAATCTAACTCTCTCTCTCCAGTTCCACAATGGCTTATTTTCAATGTACAGAAGTTTATCTCTGCTCTTTGGGACTTTTCAGAAGTTTTTACTTCTGAAGCACACTGTGAAGCTTTTGTTCTCACAACTGAAGGACTAAGGCGGATTCACTTCTTCCCTTTGAAGAGTTTAACTTTTAATATTTTGTTTTGTTTTGCTTTATTTTGACTAGTGCATAAATTTTCAGGGATTTTTTCATTTTTTAAAATAATTTTATTTATTGAATCAGCCACCACCATGTTGAGACCACTCTCCGCACACATGAAGGTACTGGCAGAGGGACAAAGCCAAGCGGGTTCTGGGGCCAAGATCTCCAAGCCTACTCGGATTGGAGTCGAGCATCCTTCACCCAGATCCTCCAAATTCCAGTAGGCGGGGGTCACACCCACCACCTGGCCCCCTGGCACCGTGTAATCCCATCAACAGCCAATACTCAGAGACTATAAAATCCAGCTTCCGGAACCTGACATCTTATCAGAACATCTTTTTATGACATCTTATTATCTCATTCCTACTTTGGACAAACTTGCAGGCTATCGAATGTAGCCTGCCCACAGGGCAGAGTCTGGCAAACTCCCCGTGGCATACCAAATATGCCAAATACCAGTAACAATGATGGATCTCATTCTCCTAATGAGCCTTGAATATAATCTCAGGGCTAGGATGAAAGAGACGTTACTGGGGCCTGCTCGAGGCAATCGATGAATAACAGGATGATGAATGAATGAATGAATGAATTGAATCACCGTGAGAACAGTTACAGAGCTTTTGGGTTTAAGTCTCGATCATACAATGAAACACCCCTACCTTCACCAGTGCCCATTCTCCACCACCAAAAACCCCAGTATAACCCTATCCCTCACCCTCCCCCTACCTGTGGGGCAGATGATTTTCACATTACTCTACTTTGATCACATTCAATATTTTGACACCAGAGCCACCATTATTATTTGAAATTTTACCCCAACACTCAGATCTGCTGAAAAGGCAACAGTAGACAATTTGTGTTCTATTGTTGGTTATGAATAACATATGATGTCGTGTGGCTGCAGTAAGGACATGTGATTTTGAAATTCCAAAATTTTAACACTTAAATCTGGAGGGATTTCTGCCAAAATCCACTGGGTTTCGAGATTTGCTCCTGAGTCTCTGGGATCATGGCCGTTGAGCTGCTTGATCAGGAGCCAGAAAGGCCCTTTGTGGGAGATGACTTGGAGTCTCATTGGGGTGGCGAGGACAGGCCCGGCTCCATCCCCAATGAGACTGAGCCCCAAAATGTCTCGTCACTGCAGGTCCAGACCTGACTGTCCAATGGCCTCTGGAGGATGACGGCCACTAAGCCGCCAGGGGGGAGCAGGTGGAGGGACAACACCCTTTCCCCCCTGCGGTGGCCCGGCAACAGTAACCTACTGCGGGGTCTGGACACATTTCTGTCGAAAGCCACTGGGTTTCGAGATTTGTTTCTGAGTCTCTGGGATCATGGCCGTTAAGCATCTTGATCAGGAGCCAGAGAGGCCGTTTGTTGGCGATGACCTGGGGTCTTGTTGGGGTGGGGAGGACAGGACCGGCTCCACCCCTATCCCATGAGGCCCTGCGTGTCTCGTCACTAGGGGCCCAAACCTGACTGTCCAGTGGCCTCTGAAGTATGGTGGCCACTGGGCCACCAGGGGGAACAGGCCAAGGCACGAAACCTATTCCCACCTGTGTTGGCCCAGAACCGGTAACCTACTACAGGGACCAGACACATTTCTGCCAAAAGCCGCTGGGTTTTGTTTCTGAGTTTCTGGGATCATGGCCATTAAGCAGTTCAATCAGGAACCAGAGAGGCCATGCCTCCAATTCTATAGCTGAGCCGGAGGTGGTTTGTGGGTGTGTTTCCCACATACCTAACTTTTGGCCGTTTACTTTCTTGGTTAAACTTTGCCCCAAATTTTTGGGTTCTGGCCAAAGGCACAGCAGCAATTTTGGGGTATCTGGAAGTCTGAGGGCACCATCAGGCTTTAGAGATGTTTTAAACTTATAAAAACCTGAGCATAAATTATAGGGAGATAACATATATCATCTTTATTCACTCATACAGCATCCTCATTACTGGAATATTGCATTTTTGATAATTTTTTATTATTGGTGAATAAATTGTGCTACAATTTTATTAATTAAAACCTATAGATTTACTTAGGGTTCACTTGGTGGGGTCGGGGAACAGGACCACTTAGTAATATGCAGGAGTGACTCCCGATTACAGAGTCAGAGTGTTGGGGATCAAACACAGAAAGGCTATATGCAAAACAAAATGTTCTACCCATTGTATTATATTTTTGACGGAGAGGGTTCAATATTTTAATATTATTGTTCTAGGGGAATGCCATAGACAGTGCTATTGTTCTATGAGAAATTGCGCAATAAACTTTAATTCATCACTAAAATGCTATATAGAATTATATTACAATGATCCAATTTCCCTCTGTTCCACCTAGTCACCTAATCCTTATCTCCTAATCGATCACAATCATGATCATTCTGTCATTCATCAATTGCCTCAAGCAGGCCCCAGTCACATCTCCTTCCTCCTAGCCCTGAGATTTTAAAAAGTGCCATATACAAGGCTTTTTCAGTGTTAGAAGAATGAGACCAATCATTGTTACTGGTATTTGGTATATTGGGTACACCACGGGGAGTTTGCCAGACTCTGCCATGTGGGCAAGTTACATTCGGTATCCTGCCAGGTTTTCCAAAGTAAGAATGAGATAATAAGATGTCACACGGCCGCAAATATGGCTGCAAATGTGGCTGCGTGCTTTAAGAAGCTGGGTTTTATAGTCTTTGGGTCTTGGCCCTTAATGGGATTACACAGAGCCAGGGGGCCAGTTGTTGGGTGTGACCCCTGCCTACTGGAGGATGGAGGCTCTGGGTGAAGGATCCTCAGGCCCGATCTGAGCAGGCTTGGAGATCTCAGCTCCGGGACCTGCATGCCTTTGTTCCTTTGCCAGTACCTTTGTGCATGGGGAGAGTGGCCTCAGCATGGTCATGGCTGGTTCTGGAGGTCTTCAGCTGTGGGAGCTCTGCTCGGGGTGGGGAGGGAAACTCAACCCGCCCCCCTCCAAGGGGCCCCAGCGAGGACAGTCAAGTGTGATGGCAGGAGACCCCTAATATCTCTGTTAAATATTACCATATTATTGTCATTGAAGTTAGTAGCACAGTAGCACTGTCCTCTGATTGTTCATTGATTTGCTCAAGTGTACACCAGTAATGTCTCCATTGTGAGAATTGTTGTTACTTTTTATGGCATATCAAATATGTCATGGGGAGGTTACCAGGCTCTGCCATGTGGGTGGGATACTCTTGGTAGCTTGCTGATCTCTCTGAAAGGGACAGAGGAATCAAACCTGGGTCCACCGCATGCAAGGCAAATGCTCTATCCACTGTGCTATTGCTCCAGTCCACTGAAGTTGGTACTTTTCAAAAAGCCTCATAGGTAAGTCAAATAGTATATACACAGTATAAAATTATTACACTTAGAAATATATATTATTTTGCTTTGTTTTATCTTGTGATCTTTGGGGTAGTGCTAGGGAACAAATCTAAGGCCTTATACTTAATCACTTAATCACTTAATCACTTAATCCCCGTTATTCATCGATTTATTCGAGCGGGTGCCAGTAACGTCTCCATTCATCCTGGTTGCGTGATAGCGTAGCCCAATGGTATCTGTTCGTTTTAGGAACATGTAGAGCCTCAAACCGATCATTTAGGGTCTTGACGATGAAATCTGACCATCTTATAGGTGGGCGTCCACGTGATCTTTTGATGTCTCATGGAATCCAATCAGTAATGGCTCTAGTCCAGCGGTTGTCTGTAAACCTCATTACGTGTCCAGCCCATCTGATTTTTGATATCTTGGCAAATGAGACAGCGTCCCTGATTCTTGAGCGTTGATGAAGATCAGAACTCCGGATTCTATCTCTCATTTGAGTGAATCGTGATATTCCAAGCATAGTTCTTTCGATTCCTCTTTGAGAGACCCGAATAGTGTTCTCATCCTGTTTTCGTAGGGTCCAGGTCTCTGAGGCATATGTTAATGCAGGAAGAATAGTGGAATCAAAGAGATGTGCTCGTAGCTGGAGATTCTTTGTCCTTTTAGTTATTTCTTCAATGCTCTTGAAGGCATTCCAAGCCGCTCTCTTCCTCCTGCACAACTCAGGTGCCAGGTCATTCATCATGTTGATTTCTCGACCTAGGTATATATAACTGTTGCATTCGGAGATGGTGGTTCCGTTGAGAGCAAATGGAGCGTCAGGAACAAGGCTGTTTCTCATAAACATTGTCTTCGTAAGATTCAGCTGTAGTCCGATCTTTCCACATTCACGTTCAAAGTCGTTCAGCATTTGTGCCGCTTGGTTGATGTTTGGTGTTATTAGAACGATGTCATCAGCAAAGCGGAGGTGGTGTAGTTGCCGACCATCTATCTTCACTCCCATGTTTTCCCATTCCAGTCGTCGCATGATGTTCTCGAGGGTGGCACTGAAGAGTTTTGGTGAAATGGTATCACCCTGCCGAACCCCTCTCTTGATATGGATGATTACTTCTTTGTAGAATGGTGAGATCTTGGTAGTGAATCCGCAATAGAGCTCACGAAGGATCCTGATGTATTGAGTTTGTACGCCCTGATTGGCTAGGGCTTCCATGACCGCTTCTGTCTCAACAGAATCAAAGGCCTTCTTTAAATCAATGAACGTTAGACAGAGCGGCATCTTGAACTCCCGAGATATCTCAATGAGCTTGGTTATTGTGTGGATATGGTCAATGGTACTGAATCCTTTTCGGAATCCAGCTTGTTCACATGGTTGTCCTTCATCTAGTGTTCTGCTAATCCTATTCAGGATGACTCGAGTGAATAGTTTGTAGATAACAGACAATAGGCAGATTGGGCGATAGTTGCCAATGTCGTGGATGTCTCCTTTCTTTATATAGTAGTACAGTCTTGCTGGTTTTCCATTGGGATGGAACCTTGCATTCAGACAGGTAGTGTGTGAAGAGTCGAGCCAATGTATTGATGAGTACTGATGGTAAGTTCTTCAGGTGTTCAGGTCTGATCTTGTCTGGGCCAGGTGCTCTTTGTTTCTTTACCAACGAGATGGCATGTTGGATTTCGGAAGGGAGAACATTGGGAACGACATGTCCATCATGTGGTATGTGGTATGTGGGCAAGTGGACGTGGCTATTAAAGAGATCTGAGTAGAAGTCATGAATAATCTTCTCCATTGCCCTTCTGGAAGATGTGATAGATCCATCATGATGTCGGAGGGCAGTCATCTTGGTTTTGTAGTTGGTGAAGGACAGGCGGGCATTACGAATGTTTTTCCCAGCTTCTGCTGCATCTACCAGTACTGCTGCTCTCCTGTTTTTGAGGTCATCCTTGATGGCTTTTCTGCACTGTTTTGCCAGTTCGGACGTTTGCTTGTGGTTGCCTGAGGCAACCATAAAAGGCCTTATACACGTGAGTTAAATGCCTGACTGCTTAATACATACTTTTTTCCTCCATGACTTTTTTATGAATAGATCAGTTAATTCTTTTTTGAGAAATACTTTCTTGTTGCTGTATATTATTTGCATTCAGTTCTTTGGTAAAACTGAAATAGGTTTCTGGCAAACCAACCCCTTGAAGTCAGACCATTGTGGAGAAGAGGATGCAATGACATATTTCAAAATAGTTCCTTTTTCTATTACCTTTTTGTGAAACTAATGTTTCTCTTTCATTTTCACCTTCACCTTCATCCTCATATTCTGAAGTTAAAATTCACAGCATGGTTTTTCCCAGACACTGGATCCCAGAAGACTTTTCTCTTAAACTTGTTCGCATCCATCTCTAACAATTAGTCAGTTGTCCTTTATGTATTCCTAACTTGCTCCAGTAATGACTTGTGTTTTCACTAAAATGTGATTCTCAGTGTAAGTATTGTATATTTTTTATCAAGTATTTATTTATTTTTGACATTTTTTAAAATGTTGTTGAACCACCATGAGATAGTTATAAGCTTTCATGTTTGGATTACAATCACACAATGATCAAACGCCCATCTCTCCACCAGTGCACATTCCCCACCACCAATATCCCCGGTATACATCCCTTTCCCACCCTCTCCCTACCTCCATGGCAGACAATATTCCCCATAATCTCTCTCTACTTTTGGGCATTATGGTTTGCAATACATCTACACAATGGAATAGTATTCAACTGTCAGGATAGATGTAGTCATGGATTTTGCTTATAAGTTTAAGTATTTTAAAGGTGGTATCCATAAAAAGTTTTTTTTAACTCCCTGTAAAACAAAATGAACATTTGTTTTTCTTTATGAACTTGACTGCCTATTGCTTGCCCTTCCTCCCTTTTTTATTCCTTTTTGGGTCACACCTGGAGATGCTCAGGAGTTAAGCCTAGCTCTGCACTCAGGAATTACTCCTGGTGGTGCTCAGGGGACCATATGGGATTCTGGAACTCGAACCCAGGTCAGCTGCTTGCAAGGCAAATGCCGTACCATCTGTACTTATCACTCTATCCCCTCCTTTCACCTTTTAATGAAAATTGTTTTCTTTGGGCGTATAAGTATATAGTCTTCGGAAAAGATATTTATGCAACTTTCCCTAAAGAAACACCTCTTGGAGTATGTATATTACTACATATTCCACATGGTACCACAATTTGTGATCTGGCACTTGATCCTGTGATTTTATAATCTGTAACTTGATCCTGTGATTTGTTTTCTAATCTGGTACTTGTACATCAGTTTTTAAAAACTCTGTATCATTATCCCCTCATATGTAACACCTTCAATTGTCTCTCTTAAAATCACTGCTATATGTGTTATGCTATTTTCCAATATTTTTGGTCTCATTTCTTTTATTCTCCTCTAAAACAAATTTTTGTACCTATTATATTCCTATAATAATAATATATTATTGGAGAAGAACTGTTCCTTGGAACATGTGACAAAAGAGGTGTCGGTGGTGTTGGTATCCTTGTCAACACAAACTTAGCCATGAGCATTGATTCATTCGAATGCCTAACACCCCGAATCGGACGATTACACTTGAATAGATGTGGCTCACTGCCAGCAGTTTCTATCTTTATTGGCTATGCACCAACATCCAATTATGGTGAAAGAGAAATTAAGAAGTTCTACATGGAGCTGGAGAAGTTCTTTAAAGATCACACCTTCTACAAGATCATTGTCAGTGATTTTAATACCAAGATAGGACCAAGAAGATCAGCCGATGAAATCCACATTGGGACCTATGGCCTAGAATGGAACAAACAGGATGACAGACTGTCTGAGTTCATCATGTCAACCAAGATCTTCCATGGTAACTCACAGTTCCAAAAGGCTGAATCTAAATGTTGGACATGGGAGTCTCCTGGTGGACAGTTCCACAATGAAATAGCCACATCATATTCAATCGGCGGTTTTGCCTAACCGATGTTGCTGTTGTCCCAAAATTCCAAATGGGATCGGACCACCGTCTCCTTCATGCAAAATTCTACCTCACAGAATGAGGAAAAAAGAATGCAAAGTTTAAGAAGAGAACTCCCAGAATGACCACCAACTGGGAGCTCTTTGGCTCTGTTTGTGGCAACATGGGAAGATGCCGTCATTGACAACATTGATGAGGAATACGATCGAATGATTCAGCACCTCCATGATTATGCGAGGAATGCCAAAAGAGAGATTACCACAAAAAACCACCTTTCTTCGAACACTCTTGAACTTATTTGCAAATGTGGCTTGGCACATGACTCAGGAAACTGCAAGCGAATGTCTGAGTTGGCAAAATAATGCAGAGAAGCCTTTAAGAATGACCTCAAAGACAGGAGAGCAGCGGTGCTGGTAGATGCGGCAGAGGCCGGGAAAAGCATTCGTAATGCCCTCACCAACTGCAAGACCAAGATGACTGCCCTCCGACATCCTGATGGATCTATCACATCTTCCAGAATGTCGATGGAGAAGATTATTCATGACTTCTACTCAGATCTCTTTAATAGCCACGTCCACTTGCCCACATACCACATTCCACATGATGGATATGTCATTCCCAATGTTCTCCCTTCCGAAATCCAACATGCCATCTCGTCGGTAAAGAAACAAAGAGCACCTGGCCCAGACAAGATCAGACCTGGACACCTGAAGAACTTACTATCAGTACTCATCAATACACTGGCTCGGCTCTTCACATGCTACCTTTCTGAATGCAAGGTTCCATCCCAGTGGAAAACCAGCAGGACTGTACTATTATACAAGAAGGGAGATATCCACAACATTGGCAACTATCTCCCAATCTGCCTATTGTCTGTCATCTACAAACTGTTCACTCGAGTCATCCTGAATAGAATTAGCAGAACACTAATGTTGGACAACCATGTGAACAAGCCAGAATCCAAAATGGATTCAGTACCATCGACCATATCCCCATGATTACTAAGCTCATTCAGATTTCTCAGGAGTTCAAGATGCTGCTCTGTCTAACGTTCATTGATTTAAAGATGGCCATTGATTCTGTTGAGACAGAAGCGGTCATAGAAGCCCTAGCCTATCAGGGTGTACAAACTCAATACATCAGGATCCTTCGTGAGCTCTATTATGGATTCACTACCAGGATCTCACCATTCTACAAAGAAGTAATCATCCATGTCAAGAGAGGGGTTCGGCAGTTTTCACCAAAACTCTTCAGTGCCACCCTCGACAACAATATGCGACGACTGGAATGGGAAAGAACGGGAGTGAGGATAGATGGCGGCAACTACACCACCTCTGCTTTGCTGATGACATCGTTCTAATAACACCAAACTTCAGCCAACCAGCACAAATGCTGACCTACTTCAACCGGGAGTGTGGAAAGGTCGGACTACAGCTGAATCTTACGAAGAAAATGTTTATGAGAAACAGCCTCGTTCCTGACGCTCCATTCGCTCTCAATGGAACCACCATCTCCGAATGCAACAGTTATGTATACCTAGGTCGAGAAATCAACATGATGAATGACAAGGCACCTGAGTTGCGCAGGAGGAAGAGAGCGGCTTAGAATGCCTTCAAGAGTGTTGAAGAAATAACTAAGAAGACAAAGAAACTCCAGCTACGAGCACATCTCTTCAATTCCACTGTTCTTCCTGCATTAATGTATGCCTCAGAGACCTGGACTGACGAAAACAGGATGAGAACGCTATTTGGGTCTCTCAAAGAGGAATCGAAAGAGCTATGCTTGGAACATCACGCTTCACTCAAATGAGAGATAGAATCTGAAGTTCTGATCTCCGTCAACGCTCAAGAATCAGGGACACTGTCTCATTTGCCAAGGCATCAAAAATCAGATAGGCTGGACACGTAATAAGGTTTACAGATAACCACTGGACTAGAGCCATTACTGACTGTATTCCACGGGACGTCAAAAGATCGCGTGGACGCCCACCTACAAGATGCTCAGACTTCTTCGTCAAGACCCTGAATGATTGGTTTGAAGCTCTGCATGTTCCTAGAATGAACAGATACCATTGGGCTATGCTAGCACGCAACAGGGATGAATGGAGATATTACTGGCACCCGCTCGAGTAAATCGATGAATAACGGGGGATCAAGTGATCAAGTGATCAAGTGATTATTTTCCTATGTCTCCTATAGTAAGTTACCGCTATTAGGTATCTTAGAACAATGGAAAACTGTGACAGTTTCAAAGGCTACAAATGGAAATCATGTCATTATAGAATTGATTTTGTCAGAGATTTTTGAGAGAAAATCATTTCCTTCCCATGCTCTAATTTCTAGAGATCACCGGAAAATGTTTTTTTGTAGACACAAAACTCAGCCTAGACCTCCATCCTTCTATGAAATTCTCCCTGCATCTCTGTATCTTCAACTCACTGTCTCTCCTTTGGGTCTTTCCTCTTTGCTTCCCAGAAGGACATATTGAAATAAAGGCTGGGAATGAGGTGGTGGCTTGGGATGAGAAAGCCTGGAAACATTGTTCATTGTGAGAAATGCACACTGGTGAAGGGACAGATGTTGGAACATTGTATGACTGAAACCCAATCATGAACAAGTTTATAACTGTATATCTCACACTGATATACAAAGACTGCTTTGGTTTCCTTAAATAAGGTAAACATTGACAATACTTTGACACCCTAGGAAGGAGAAAAAAATTCATAGTGAGAAAGTAACTTTCCTTAGCAAAAAGAAAATTGAGAAAGGAGGAATTGCTGTAGCATATTTAGCACATAATTCAATCAGGAGCACAAGACGTGGACGTTATATTGTCAAGGATGGTGTTACAACAAAATATCACTTATTATAGAGGTTACAGGCTATATTATTCCTCATATAATACTAATTCCTTTTCCTACAAGATGTGCAAATTAGAGGCAACTTCAGGATTTAGCCGAGTTGATTTGAAGTTATAGCTTAGATGCATCTCAATATTCCTCTCTTTGCATTCTTCCTAGTGCCTAGATATCCATAGATTTTAAAAGGGAATTTTAGTTGATCTCACATCTTTACATCTTTGTTTAAAACTCAAATTTTAGCTTCCTCAATACTGTCAGAGCTTAGAAAACTCCAGTCTGCCCCTATGAGCATTTAAGGAATGTTTTTAACATGCTAGATATGTGACTTTACAATTTGACAAAAGTTTTTAAGATATGCAATGCATATCTTAAAAATATAAAAATATATCTTAAAAATATATCTTAAAATATAAAAATATATCTTAAAATACAAAATATACAATGCTATTGAAACCCTTCTTTCACTTCTCTCTCTAGTTCAAAATGAGATTAACAAAAACCCCAGAATATTTTGATCCTCCAATGTAGTTCCACTTTTCCCAGGTACATCAATATTTCAAACTTTTTAACAACCATTAGAATCAACAAATACCTTAAGGAAAAAAAAAGTGACATAGCTTATCAGTTTAACACCATTTGCTTCTACCACTGCAGAAACTTAAGCTTTCTGCTTTACTTCAATGTTTTTGTTCTTTGTATGAGAAAAATACTCATGAGAAGAATCTTTGTCTACAAGAAATGTATTATCTATTTAGAAACAAAAATTGAAGTCTTGGTGTGTGGTATTATTTTTGTTGTTTATTTGTCAGTAATTTTTTTTCTGTTTGGGTGCTTACTCCTGGCTCTGTTCTCAAGGTTTTACTCTGATCAAGCTTGATCAACAGTGTCTTCTGTACTATCTCTCCACTCCCACTTTTCAAATCACTATAAATGTAAGTTACTGTACTATGCTATATTGCTTGTATCAATGACTTTATAATTAAATATGGCAAATAAATAAATGACAAACATAATAGTATGATACTTCAGGAAATATATATTAAATCTTAAGATATGTGAAGAATAACAAACGTAAAAACAAATCTAAACTAAATATTCTAAGCATTTTAGGTTTGGAAAATAACCAATAAACATAAGTGGCCCAAGGATGCTTTTACCACTAATCAGGAGACTCTTTAAAAATAGAAAGTTAGATTAAAAAGTTTGGGATATGTCCAGTTAATATATCAAATCAATGTGGTATATTTTATATTACTTATCCAATGTTTATATAAGAAATAAAATCAATAAGATTAATAACCAAACTTTCCTAGTTTCATGTCGCAGTTTTCTAAAATATCTCTTCTGTGTTATCTCCTTTTACCTCTGAAAACAATGAGTTGGCTTGTTATGTAGTCACCTGACTAAAGACTAATCTGATCTCTCTTTACAGCGCTCTTTATATCCATAAGAAAAGAGGGCTAATATATGTAGAAAATGAAGGAAATTATTCCTTAATATTTTTTGTCTTTTTGCTTAATGGAAATTTTCCACAATGTACTTTCTTTTTTTTTGCTTTTTGGGTCACACCTGGCGATGCACAGGGGTTATTCCTGGCTCTGCACTCAGGAGTTACTCCTGGTGGTGCTCAGGGGACCATATGGGATGCTGGGAATTGAACCCAGGTCAGCTGCGTGCATGGCAAAAACCCTATGCGCTGTGCTATCTCTCCAGCCCCACCACAATGTACTTTTAGTCATCTTCTCTTCCTGTAAACTGAATGACCAACATGATGAAAATTCCTCTACAACCATGCAAAGTAAAAATTCGTTTCTAACCAAAATGATCAGGTAGAACCAAGTGTTCTAACTAACCTGGAGGATCCACTGCTTGTTTTTCAATGAAATTGAAAGAAATAGTGTCATTTCTAAATTCAAGGCCCTATACAGAAGTTTAGTCTGTAATGTAAAACCGACAAGGGTGTTGAAAAGAAACTATGCTTCCATTAACAACCAAAGTAGAAACGGTTTGTATAGACTAAGGAGAGAGATGAAGATTTGGAACACACGCCTAAGGAAAAATATTATTTTATGTACAAATAGAAAATACAAATAAAAAGCCAGGTAATGATGGGAATGAAGAATTATGGAGGAAATTAGGAAAAATGTAAAATACTATTAGGAAGTCAAATTAAAACACAACTATTTTTATCTAAATAATGTATTTTTTATTTTAATTATTGATTGTATTGAAACTAACTCATAGCTTTAACAGCATCAAAGTAATGTAAAAATTGTAATTTCTATTATTAATTAATTAAATATATTAATATGTTTCATTTTTCTATTATTTTACTTAATTAATACAAATTAGGTTTTTAAAAACAAATTTTACTTTCACCTTTGTAACATTTATATATTGAAATACATAAATATACATTTTATTGTCAATGAGTTTCTTTATATTCTTAATAACAATTTAATGTCGCATTTATTATTTTATACAATACCATAAGACTACACCAGAAATACTATTGTCTTTAATATTAATTTAAATATCTCTCTTCAACAAATATATTTGAAAATAAGAACTGTTTTGAAGATCATCTTATAAAACCTACCACTTTGTGTGTTTATATAAAAGCCATTCTTTTTTTTCCTGCCTTTTGGGTCACACCCTGCAATGCACAGGGGTTATTCCTGGATATGAACTCAGGAATTACCCCTGGCAGTGCTGGGGGACCATATGGGATGCCGGGAAAAGAACCTGGGTTGACCGCGTGCAAGGCAAACACTCTACCCGCTGTACTATAGCTCCAGGACCTAAAAGCCATTTTAATGCACAACTTTAGAAAGTAAATTTTAAAGAAAATGCTTCTGCTATTGAAGAAAATATTTAAAAATTATATATACGACATATTCTTTGAGAGAATTGAACAGCAATATGAATAACTTCAAAATTGTCCCATGGATCTGACATATGATGATAATTTTTCAAATATTCTTCTATATAAAGGTTGCATCACACCTATTTTAAATAGTATTGTAGTTTATATTCTGGGTAACAAGATATATGATAAGGGTTAAAATATGCAAAATATTAAACATTTGGGATATTCATTAATAAAAATGAGTGAAAAATTATAAAGCATATGAAGTAACACTTAAGGCCAAAATTATCTCTGTATTCATTACAAAATCTTAACTGTGAGCAAACCTCACTCCCACATCTTATCAACCTTAAAATAATTCAGTATCAGAATACTATTTTTTAGGAGTTCATACAATTAATTATACCTGGAGGGAATACAAGAGTAGTGCTGTAATAGGGCAGCTCTTCCCTGGAGAAAGAAGTTTCTTTGGGTGAGATCCTTGTAGATGACTATTTTGCCTCTGGTATTGGACCTCTGCTCCTCTAGGAGGTAATTATAGACACCTCAGGAGAAAGATAAAGTGGCAGGACCATAAAGGTCAACAAGAGACTAGGGATTATTGTTCACGTTATTGTGAGGACTTTAACATAAAATATTCTTGCATTTTTGAAAATACATCAACAAATTTCCTGGAAAAGAAGTAAGTAGAAAATCTTCCCAAAGTTTCCTTTTATAAACCTTTATCAACATCCCAAAGTTAACATTATATAAGCAAAAAAGTTTACATCTGAAATATACATAACAGGTAACAACATTTGAATATGCTATTGCATATATATGTATAATAGTTTTCTTAACAAAATCAATATTTTCCAAAGCAAGAATAATATTATTTTGAATATTAGAATAGTACTTTGAAATAGACCCACATATTTAGTATTTCTTGCTAAGAAAGAGAAGAAAGAAATGGGGTAAATACTGTAAATAGAATATTTAGTAGATGATCTAAAATAATGAATGGACATCGTGCAACATAAATCAATGTCCTTAAATAGCTCAATGGTGTGTATGTGTCTAAAATTCACTAAAGTCGTGCCTGGAGTGATAGCGGATAGGGCGTTTGCCTTGCACGTGGCCGACCTGGGTTCAATTCCCAGCATTTCATATGGTCCCCTGAGCACTGCCAGGAGTGATTCCTGAGTGCAAAGCAAGGAGTAACCCCGGAGCATTGCCAAGTGTGACCTGAAAAGCAAAATAAATAAATAAAATAAAATTCACTAAAGGTATTGGTACAAAAATAAAAGCCCCCAGTTTCCCCTTGCCTGCTTATAAGAATGAGTAAATTTTACCTGTCCAGATTCTATATTCTGAAACTTCCTGAACTTTCCTGCACTCCTTGAAACTGAGGGAGTCCTTACGTTCCCAAAGGATATATGAATTAAATGAATCCCACCTTGGTCTATCTTACCTCATGGTGAGAGATATGAGAGATACCAACAGATTGTTCTAAAGCAGCAGTCGAGTGAGTCCTAAATAACAAAGAACTTCTAAGCCTCACTGGACTAGTTGGATGTTAGATTTATCTTACTTTGAAAAGGCCTCAAATAACATAACATCTCTAGGGAAGGAAAGGCTGACCCTGTCATATTTTGTAACAACCCAAACACTTGATAAGAAGCAAAAGACTACATTTTCCTAAATAAAAGTTCCACAAAATGAGCCAAACTTCAACTTAGCCCTATGAAAATTTCCACCCAGGTCATAGAGTTTCTCTATGTCCTGTCTTTTTAACAAACTTTGTTTTTCTAACTGTGAATGTCTTAATTATTCAACATTTCCATCCTTAAATATCTTAACAACCTTGGAACCCTGAGCTAACACAGAGACCTGCTGCCACCTCCCTGCACAAATATAATTATTCATTATGAAGAAGAAAGATGGTCTAGTGGGCATTATTTTCATTGCTGTTCAATTTCTTTTTTTTATAGTCCATGCAGCTAAAATGAAAACTTAAGAATTTGAATCAGACATATAGTAAAGGGACTAAAATATGTGCCCTGCATGTGCTCTAATCATGGTTTTATCACTGCTACAGCATTTGGCCCTGAGCATTGCCGGGAGTAATCCTTGAGCACAGAACCAGGAGCAAATTCGAAATAACACTGGGTGTCACTCACTCCCATTAATGGTCTAGTTTCCAGGTGTATAATTATCTCTAAAATCATCAAGTTGTATCATTAAATATTCATATAATTCTTTGTACATCAGTAATATATTTATATGCCAATGTAATGTTTTAAGCAAATGGAGGTTAACTGCGTCTAAATATGTATATATAACAGAGCTATTTAATTAACTAAAATCACTTATAACAGCACAAATTAAATTTTACTTAAAATTTTATATAAATATTTTATCCTACACAATGGGTAGGGCATCCGTCTTGCACGCAGCTGACCCAGGTTCGATTCCTCTGCCCCTCTCGGAAAGCCGGCAAGCTACAGAGAGTATCTAGCCTGCACAGCAAAGTGACATATTCGATATGCCAAAAACAGTAACAACAAGTCTCACAATTTCTTTTGAGACGTTTATTGGTGCCCGCTCGAGCAAATCGATAAACAACGGGAGGACAGTGCTACAGTGCTATTCAACTTTTGTATATTTAGGAATACATATGGGTACATGTGGGTATCTTACAGATTAGGAGATGCTCTTTATTAATATTTCTGTATACACAATTTTTTGTATCTCTTAAGCTAAAATTTTAGTGAAGTAGTAAACAAATAATTTGGAATCTATTATTTATAAAATGCATCTTGATAAACATCACTTATATATCAAATTGATTATTAATTTAAGTTTATATGTATCACTTGATCACTAGACATCCCATTACTCGTCGATTTGCTTGAGCAACCACAAGTAAGGCCTCCATTCATCCATTTAACATGCTAGTGTAGCCCAGTGGTGTCTGCTAGGTTCAGGAACTCAAAGAGCCTCAAAATGTTCATTCGGGGTCTTGACAAAGTAGTCTGACCAACTCGTGGGAGGGGAACCACGCGATCTTTTGACGTCCCGTGGGATCCAGTAGGTAACAGCTCTGGTCCAGCAGTCGTCTCCAAATCACGTTACATGTCCAGCTCATCTGATTTTTGACACCTTGGCAAACGAGACAGTATCCATGATTCTCGATCATCAATGGAGGTCAGAACTCCATATTCCTTCTCTCACTTGAGTGCTGCATAATACTCCAAGCACAGCTCTCTTGATTCCTCTTTGAGAGACCCTAATAGCATTCTCATTCTGTTTTTGTAAGGCCCAGGTCTCTGAGCTATATGTTAATGGAGGAAGAATGGTGGAGTCGAAGAGATGTGCCTGGAGCCAGAGTTTCTTCGATCTCTTAGCTATTTCTCGGAAACTCTTGAAGGTGTTCCATGCTGCTCTCTTCCTCCTGCACAGCTCAGGAGCCAGGTCATTTGTCATGTTGAGTTCTCGACCTAGGTACACATATCTGCTGCATTCGGAGATGTTTGTCCCATTGAGGGTGAATGGAAAATCAGGAACGACCAATTTCTCTTGAACATTATTTTTGTGAGATTCAGCTGCAGCCAGACATTTCCAAACTCAAGGTTGAAGTCGGCCAGAATTCGTGCTGCTTGGCTAATATTTGGTGTTATTACAGCAATATCATTAGTGAAGCAGAGGTGTTGTACCATTCCAGTTGTTGCATGATGTTCTCGAGGGTGGCACTGAAGAGTTTCGGTGAAATGGTATCACCCTGGCAAACCTCTCTCTCTACGTCGATGGTCAATTGCTTGTAGAATGGGGAGATCCTGGTGGTGAATCCTTAATACAGTTCGCAGAGGATCCTGATGTACTGAGTTTGAATGCCCTATTTGGCTACGGCTTTGATGACCACTTCAGTCTCGACAGAATCAAAGGCCTTCTTTAAATCAATGGACGTTAGAGTAGCATCTTGAATTCCCAAAAAACCCCAGTGAGCTTGGTTACCATGTGGATATGGTCAATTGTGCTGAATCTTTTTCGAAACCTGGCTTGCTCACATGGTTGTCCTTCATCTAGTGTTCTGCCAATCCTATTCAGGATGACTGGAGTGAACAGCTTGTAGATGACAGACAACAGGCAGATCGGGCAATAGTTGCCAATGTCGTGGGTGTCTCCCTTCTTGTACAGTAGAACAGTTTTGCAGGTTTTCCATTGGGATGGAACCTTACATTCAGATAGGTAGCGTGTGAAGAGCTGAGTCATTGTATTGATGAGTACTGATGGCAGGTTCTTCAGGTATTCTGGTCTTACCTTGTCTGGACTGGGTGCTGTTTGCTTCTTAACTGATGAAATGGCGTGTCGAATTTTGGAAGGGAGAACTTTGGGAATGACATATCCATCCTGTGGAATTTGGTGTGTGGGTAGGTGGATGTGGCTATTGAGATCCGAGTAGAAGTCATGGATAATCTTCTCCATTAAATATACTTACACAGCGGTAGGGCGTTCGCCTTACAAGCGGCCAACATGGCCGACCGAGTTCGATTCCTCTGCCCCTCTCGGAGAGCCCGGCAAGCTACCGAGAGTATTCGATATGCCAGACACAGTAACAACAAAGTCTCCAATGGAGATGTTACTGGGCCCGCTCGAGCAAATCGACGATCAACGGGAGGGCCTTTACCTTTACCTTATAATACACATATATGTATATATTATCAAGAACTTCTTAATTCTTATCTTGATACAATAAAATGTTTATCAGTGAGAAAAACTAGATATAGTTTACCAATATCAAAATATAATTTAATTCACAAGTATATTCTAAGAATCAATTAGTGTGAAAAAAATCAAAATTCATATCTGGGATAAACATTCCTCTTATGTGAAAATTTGATAAAAAGTGCCTTCTTCTTTTGATTCATTACAAATGAATTATCACTGAAAAGTTGAACCAGATTTTTATTCAAGTGATGATAAATTACTGTGGGTTTTTTTTCTCAAGATAATTTTTTTACTTGGCATATAAGACAGGATACAAATGGAGTAAAATGAAAAAAATTTTAAAAGCTTGAAAATGGGTGACTCTTGAAATGGAATGTAACCATAAAAGAAAAGAAAACAATTCTACACTGGTGGCCACATGTAAGATGCATAGAAAACTTGAAGATTAAAGGCCTACAGTTTTGTTTTCTAACTGAAATAAGTAATAGCTTTCCTTCCTTCCTTCCTTCCTTCCTTCCTTCCTTCCTTCCTTCCTTCCTTCCTTCCTTCATTCTTTCCTTTCTTCCCTCCCTCATTTTCTTTCTTTCTTCTTTCCTTCTTTCTAATGGGACCATGACCTCAGTAGTGCTCTGAGTTTTCTCCTGGCTCTGGACTTAGGGATCACCTTAACAGTGTGCTAGAGACTGTATGTGGTGCAAGACACTTGCCTTGCAAGGAACTGTCTCTCTAGACCTAGTCATTCCATTTCTTTGGGAAGGGTGGCCTCTGAAATGGTATTCAGTTGTTTGGAATATGCTAATTCAGTGTTAGAGCCCATAGATGTGGATTTACTTAGGCTGAAATTGTTTTGGACCATATGGTCTACTCTGGCAGATTCTGGGGCCTCCAAACAAATGCCTGAAGGTGATCATGCAACCTGAGTGATTTCACTGCTATTCATCAGGGACCAGACCTGAAATACATGTTTTGGTAACATCTTTATCTACTTTCAATGGGAGGCTAATATAGGCTTCATAGTAGTTGTAAGAATTCCTATATCTGAGATGATTTGAGAGTTTAAGGACCACACATATTAAGTCTTTTTGAAGGTTCAATGAACTGTCTAGGGAACTTATCTGGACAATGGCTTTTGTTCTTGAGATGATTTTTCAATTTCCTTACACATGATTAAACTTTTCAAGTTTTCTACTCCATCCTGATAAAATCTGGGGTGGGGAGGCGGTGGAGGGTTGGTTGTATAATTCTTAGAATTCTGGAATTCTTCCACACCTATATCTTCTACATTCTCCAGTTTAGTGGTGTGCAATTTCTTGTAATAACCTCTTATGGTATTTTTTATTTCTGATGTAGATGCTATAATTTCTCACCTTTCTTTTCTGTTTCAAATCATTTTGTCTTTCTCTCTTTTTCTCATGGAACTTTTAGCTATACTTCTTTAACATGATTCAGAAATATAGCTTTATACTTCTCAATATGTGAAGAAATGAATCATTCTATATTTTCTAAAATATGAAACTTTGTTTAAACCTATTCAAAACAATTAAAGATACTTCCATCCAATTATTGAGTATTGACTGGTATTTTGTTGACTACCCTATATGTTCAGGTATCACTCCTGACATTTATCACTCAGGTATTATTCCCCAAACCAGCATTCCTATGGCTACCATGAAATAGTAATTGTGAATTTTCACATTTTTATCTGTTTTTTTATCCACACACATTATTTTTCTAATTTTGTATATGTACAGAGTGAATTTGTTTTTTCTCTGTCTTCTGTTCAGCAAATAAAAATAATGTCATTATATTCTACAATAATAGTTTTGGGGCTGGAGCGATAGTACAGCAGATTGGGTGTTTACCTTGCATGCGGCCAACCTGGGTTCGATTCCCATCATCCCTTATGGTCCACCGAGTACCGCCAGCAGTAATTTGTGAGTGCAAAGCCAGGAGTCACCCCTGTGATGTGAACCAAAAAGCAAAAAAAAAAAAAAGTTCTACAATAGCAGTTTAAAATATTTTAAGAAGATAATGCTTTTAATCTTTTGCTAACAGTTTTCTTTATTACAATATGCCTAGTAGTCAGTCATGTTTCTTTTCCAGTTTCAAAAATGTAATTCTCTTGACTCCTAAAATTGTTGGGCAGGGTCAGATCTTTGGAACAAACTACAAAAGAATTTAAAAATCTTCCATAACTCTCTGAATACACAGACGGAGGTTACTGACAAGACGAAAAGGGGCTATATTTAAGAGTTTTAATTGAGTAGCTGAGAACAGACTAACCTCCAACCCAAGCAGACACAGAATACTAGTTTAATCCCCTCCTACAAAGAAGGTGTTCAATAAATTATTTAAGAGACCAGTTCTCAACACTTTTACCTGGAGTTTGGCACATGCCATTTTTATCGCCCTTTGCCACTAACTTCAAACTATCATAGCTTTTTTTTCTTTTTTAGTATTGCAAATCAAGCAAGATAGGAAGGCTGAAAATCAGATGTATAGGGTCTATCAACTACTTCGTGGTTGGTTACACTAATTGTATCATGGGGAAGGGATTTGGTGCTAATGGTTATTTTGTAGGAGACAGGACCATTTTAAGCCTTCCCATAAACAATTCTGGGTTTGGTATTGCTGCAGGGGAAATGAAAGATTCTTTCCTCTCATGCTCAGGTTCCCTGTGCCTTTTTCAGCAGGTCAAGATTTCATTCATCAGCCATTTTCTCTCTGGCAACATGATGGAGTCAAGAGGGCCTTTTGTTTTCTGCTGATATAATCATATTGTGTTCTCATCAATTAATCATTTTTTGCATAAAATTACATTGTGAAATAGTAATCATTTAGTTTTAAAGTGGGAGTGCTTATAGTGGAAGAGATAGTATAACGGCTGTGGTGCTTGCCTTGCCAGAGGTCAACTAAGGCTCAATTACTGGCATCCCTTACAGTCTCCAAAACATGGCAGGTTGTGACTCCTAATATTAGGGCCAGGAATAAGCCCTGAACACCACCAGGTGTGTCTCAAAAACCGAAAAAGTAGATAAATAGCTGTTTATGATTTATTTATGAAATAAGCTTTTCCCTTTATTTTTCTTATAACACATAACCTGAGTCTGCTAACACTTTTTTCATATATAAATATATGATATATAAATAAAGAACATCTTGCTTCCTTTTTCCCATTTTTTTGCTATATTTATTTATTGAATCACTGTGGGAAAAGTTACAAAGCTTTCAGGTTTAAGTTTCGTTCATTCAATGATCAAACAACTTTGCCTTCACCAGTACTTATTTTTCACCACCAAGAACCACAATATAACCCCCCCTTCCCACTTCTCCCAATGCCTGTGTCCTCTTTTTTAATAAAAACTTTTCCAATGCTCTCACCTGCTACTTAAGTTGTACTGATTTTAAATTGATTTAAATGATCATTATTCCAATAATGGAATAGCTAGTCTGCAGATTATAACTCTCCCTCTAAAAAATATTATATACACAGCATTGATATATTTATCCTAGTTATAGATGCAGAAGCTACATATAAATGTATACTTATTTATTTTTTGAAACTGTGGTTGTACAGTAAAATTGAGAATCTGAGATGCAAAATACATCTAAATATTACAAATTATAAAAAATAATAAATAGAAAATAGTATTGAAATCTAAGTGGAAATTACTCTTTAAAGTTATTTCAACATTTAGTCTTGAGTTTCATCAACAATGTTAAGTTCTGTCAATGTCTTTGTTACATTGTTATTGTTCTATTAGATAATATTTTATTTAGATGTTTATCTTAATTTTTAAATCAAATTCTACCTTCTGCCATTTCCACATACTATGTCTGTCCTAGTCCTCTTTTATTATTCAAATAAAATGTTTAATGTAACAATATCTAATCATTTTATATAAATGTATGTATACTCATATAACGGTAGCCAGACATTTTATTTTTATATATATGTACATACAATTCAGTTAAGTTTTAACCATTCAAATTATGTCAAAATAATTTAAATTTAATATTTTATCCCTATTGTTTTCTCTCTTCTTAAAATATTTACCCTCCTATCCGGAATACTTGACTATCTCTGCAGCTAAATGTAACAATGCAGCAATAGTGGGTTTAAGTGTTGTCTTCCTTAAAATTAGTAAAACCAAAAGTGGTAAAATTTCAGTGTGTTGAAGTGTGAAAGAGCAAGCACCGCCTCCTCTTATTCATAGTATCATTTATCTTTGTTAAACTCCTTGCCAAAGTTCAGGCAGATGTAAAACCTTGAGCTTTTCTTTGCTTAGGAAAAGCCACGTTAACTCCATCCAGGTTATTGGTCTCACAGTTATTTGAATAAAAAATGTCTTTATTTGTATAGTAGTATATATGGATTTTAGAAATTTACATTTTGAAATGCATATTTTTTATTTTTAATGCCCACTTTCTGATAATTTAATAAACGTTTGAATTATATTTTTAAGAAGTAAATAAAATAGACGGTAAAACATAAGAGATTGATTCTGAAATCACTTACCTTTAATATAGGCTTCTCAGAATTTCCAAATACTGATGATAAATTTATATCTTAAAAAACTAGCTTTATATTAAAATATTGGCATACATGTTGCTTATCAATTTTATTTTGTTAATATGAGCATTTAAATGTTTTATATCCTTATAAGTATGGCAGAAAAATATACATAAGAGAATTTCATTTTTACAAGCATGCCATTGATATACTCATTGATATGACATATTAGCAACAAGAAGGAAACAATTTACACTTAGATAGAAAGAAGAAAAATTTAGGAATATATTTTAACTAGGCAAAGTACAAAAATAAATAAACAATTTAATTATATAAGCATTATTAAGATTATTATTTAAGACTTAGATACATTTTTTAAAATATTGTGGCCTGGCTGAGCTGGGTTCGATTCCTCCACCCCTCTCGGGAAGTAGGAACTTGAGTCTGGCGCCTTAGACCACTCGGCCATCCTGACACACTACCACCCCTCTCGGAGAGCCCAGCAAGCTACCAAGAGTATCCCACACGGCAAAGCCTGGCAAGCTCCCTGTGATGTATTCGATATGCCAAACACAGTAACAACAAGTCTTACAATGAAGACATTACTGACGCTAGAGTAAATCGATGAACAACGGGAAGACTGTGACTTCCACCGTGATTAGTAGGGTGACCATGTGTAGTTAATATTTTGTTTATTATCATGAATCTGTATTTACAAACTTTTCAGACTTTTTCTTAAGTTTACTTCTCAAAAAAAAGTTTAGTGAAAATTTAAGATTTGTAAGGAGAATAGGCATTCTCACTAGTGTGCAAAGACTACTCCTGGCGATGCTTTGGGTCACTCCCAGTAGTATCATGACTGAACTTGGGGTTCCTGCATGAAAAGTATGCACTAGATCCCTTTAAAATGTCTCCTGAGGCTGAGAGCGTTGTTTCAATTGCAAGGTCTGGTTACACATAAATTTTTAAAACAATTCAATCATGAACACGAATCTTCTGAAGTCTAGATTCTTTGACATTTAAAGAATAATGGCAATAAATGCTTTTTTGCTTGAGAATACTTTACAATTTTTTGTGTGAAATGACAAACATAATTATACTCTCAGGTGTCTTAAATCATTCACCTCGAATAAAGATCCTAACAGAAGTAGCTGCAGTGCTGTTCACCAACGAGAAGTACAGGTCATAAAATAATTGTTAATATGGTAGTGCAGTATCATTGTAATTATACCTTGCACTCATAATTAGTTTAATCCCTTTAGTTTAAATGCAGTTAAGTAAAATTCCTATTACTCATCATAGTCCCTTATAGAACTATATATGTGATAGAGATACCACTCCACAAACAAGAAGTCTTGTGCTGAGAATTCTTGTGAAGGAATGTCATTAAATGGCTTTCAGATTATGTAGTCTGTAAAATAAAGTGCAGATAGGAGTCAGAGGATGTTCTATCTCAGAATCCCTCTTGACAGGGAACAAGTGGCCTTCCTTCCGTAGGAATGAAGTGAACACAGCAAGTCTGAATGTCCCAATGCAGACACAATGTCTGCATTCTTTATCATTCTTATTCTAAATGCTGAATGGCATATTTGAAACTTCACCTAGCACTTTTCAGTGTGTCAATATGTATTTTCTAATAAAGAGAGAAAAAAAGTCTCAATAATTCATTAACCTATTTTCCTTTTAACACTAAATTTTAGAGAATGGATTTTAGAATCATCATTAAAAAAAACACAAGGAATGCTTTACTCATGCTTTCAGATTCAATTTATTTATTTATTTTTATATTTTTATTAGTGAAACACCACGAGATACAGTTGTAGACTTACAAATTTTTGTGCTTGGGTTTCGATTATACAATGATCAAATACCCATCCCTCCACCATTGCCCATTTGGATTCAATTTATTTTAAGGTGAATTTGAATCACAAAAATATCAAGATTCTATCTTGTTATTTATAAAGTATTCATATTAAGTTATATATGAATAGACATCATGGTAATAATGCTGTTGTAAAAACAATAATTGTTATACATCTTTGATAAAAACACCCAGTGAAAAACATCTTGATAATTTAATTTAAATTCAAACTTTAATTTTAAAAACCTAAATAAGTTATATTTTAAAGAAATTAATGTAAACAAAAATAGGTAGATTTTTAAAAAATAATTGTGTATATTTATAGCAAAACTATTAATCTTTAATAATTTATCAGAGATTCTAATAACTTTTAATTATTTTTTAATGAGAAAAAATAAAGCTTGTAGCTCCTGATGTAATTGCATCAATTTTATTCTATCTACTAAAAAGAAAATTGACTGTAAAGAGAAGTATATATAATTTAAAATTGATTTCATGAAAACATTAAAGGGTCTTCTCTTTGGGGAGTTATTATTACTATTTTTATTTATAGATTATAATTTGGTACAGCAGAAAAAATATGTATAGTGATTCTTGGTGTGATGTCTCCTAAGCAGTGCTCCAGGCACCTGGGACAACTCTTACTTATTTCTTACTTATTCAGCAGTATGGAGAGTGCAATGCCTGAGGGTGGGAAGTTGCTTGAATCTTGCAATATTAGAGACCAGCAGTCCTCTAGGTCTTTTTCTAGGTGTGACAGGGGTATTGTATTTTGGGGGTTCAAATTCAGTGCCTAAGCTACTGAACTATCTTTCTGGCCCCAACAGAGGCATTTTTAAAAGATATTGAATGAATGCAGAAAATGCACAGATATGGTACTTAGAGACCTTATAAGTCTAAACTTGCATCCTATAATCATGGATGACATTCTAGGTACATCACCCCAGGAATGGTTCTACAACCTGCTATTGACTAAACTTTCTTCCTATTGACTTCAAGTATAAACTGATCTATACACATAAACACAACAACAATGGCAATTTGAAATAGTAGAAAATCAGTATTAATAGAATTAGAGTAGACTTTAAAAGAATAAAAAGATCCTATGGTATATTGGACTAATTGATTTTGGTCTGAGGGAAGGAAGACATTGCCTACAAAGGGTAGCTATAGGTTTGATTAAAATAAAAATATAATATATAGATAGCTACATCTATAAATATAGATAGATACATATTTTAAAAGTACTTTTGGGAAGACACAAAGCAAATAGAGAGTGTACATAGGTAAGACTCTGGGAAAAGAAAAAATTCGGAAAAAAGAGTATCCGATTTTTTGTGTATAGACACTTCCTAATTATCTGGATGACTCACTAATACGCAAGCACAGATACGAATGCAGAATCTCAGCTAATAAAACAAAGTGATATTTGAGATGTTTGCAATTTAAATCCAACTAAGATTATTTTTCTAAAATAACAATAAATATTCAGAACAAAAATATTTCTGTAACATAATCCTGTAGGATACAATAAACACTTACTTGTTAAATAAATAATGTAAAACTGTGACACAATTTCAGGATGAAATCCAATCAAAAAGACAGTTTTCCAGATTCTATAGGTACAATATATAAGTAGCTGTTAGGAGACTTTCAAAGCTTTTTATAACTTGATTCAGTTAAGAGATGAAAAGCATATTTATAATAAAGCCCAAGTGAGTAAATATTAGCAGAGAAATAGAAACTGTGGTAAAGAAGCAAATTGATATTCGTGATCGGTTGATTGAAGTAATGTGTCTCTATGATCAGTTATAATAGAGTTTCTGCAAGCTTAGTAACAGCTTGCCATCATAGGATTGAAGATGTGCTACACTGCATTAAATCCTCCTTTATATTCAGCATATGTGATGTAGACAGGCAGGTAGATAGGGAAGGCTCCTTCTCTCAAGGCAATGGCAATGAATTTCTTGGGAAATAATTATATTGGTAGCTCTGAAGTTGCAAAAAGCCAACTTTGCAGAAAATAGGAATTGACACCTGATAAGACTTTCACCTGTCCAGCAGCAGACCCAGTGAAGGCTGGACCCCTCTCCAAGAGAAGCTCCAGCAGGACCAAAAGGCCAGAAAAGAAATTTCAGATACTCTCAACTCTACCTCAATTCTGCCCCCATTGGCCAACCTCCCTAGCAATGCATTTTTACCTTGGTAGTCGGGGCAGGTTGGGAAAACCCTACAAAGGCACCTTGAATGAAGGAAGGGTGCGCATATGCTGCCCAAGCCCATGTGCTGCTTGTGTCGACATAGCCTAGCACATGTGGCAACCTCATCTCCCCTCTTGAGATGTGTACTTTCATGCTTTCATGTCTAAGGCTGGGGTGTGTGTAGGTGCTCTCCCCGCCCTTGGAAAAGCCCTCTCTCTCTCTTGAATGCACTACTCTCTACTCTCTCCCACTTTCTCTCCCTCCTCCCCTTTAAAAAACCTCCAAATAGAATCTGTTTTATTTTACTGCTTGTCTACTCCTGAAATTCTTTTCTGAGAGGCTAGACAAACACCCAGGAACTCTGGGTCCCTGGTGGCAGAGGCAGATAGAGAGAAAGTGACAGTCTTTCTCCTCTCAGCTACACATAAGTCACCTGTGGGACCCACCAGGCCCACCTACATCATATGCATTCATTTGCATTCATTTGTTCAAGTTGGATTTTATAGGGTTTTTGCAAACCTGCCCCATGGGGAGCTTTCTAAATAGGTTAGAGTCCATTACTAGGCAGTTGACAAAATGAAGTGTTCAGAGCAGTTGATTCCCTTTTTTAACATTCTTTTCCAGGCCTTCAAAACTATTGGAGCCTCTCTTCCATGGGTGATTGGGCATGACTGCTGTGGGGTCAGGGTGGGGGGGAAGTTACAACTTTCTCTGGGTCTCAAGTCTTAGTTCCTATGAGGACTGGATAGTCCTGTCAGCCTTAGGGTTAGTTGCTCTAAGAACTCATTATGTATAAGGGCTCCTTCTCCCTCTGTCTAACAGCATCATCACGAAGCATATTCTATTTTACCTAAAACCTAAACTGTCACTGTCACTGTCTTCCCATGGTTCATCGATTTTCTCGAGCGGGCCCAGTAACATCTCCATTGTGACACTTGTTACTGTGTTTTGCCATATCGAATATGTCATGGTTAGCTTGCCAGGCTTTGCCGTGAGGGCAAAATACTCTCAGTAACTTGCTGAGCTCTCCGAGAGGGGTGGAGGAATTGAACCTGAGTCAGCCAGGCCAGCTGTTTGCAAGGCAAACGCCCTACCGGCTGTGTTATCGCTCTAGCTCTAAACAAAGTAAAGATTTAAACTGATGAGGAAAGAAAAAATTGAGGATAAACTACCCTTCACTTTAGGCCTTTAGACAATTGTCCTTGCCCAATATTGATCTTTTGTCTAGAGACAAGCTGCTTAAAAGGAAGAACTTAAACATACTTAACTGTGACTCACAGGGGACGCCAAAATCGTGTTGCAAAGAATAAGAATGAAATTTTATACTCAACTGGATGGTAGGTGACCCTAAAATAGAGTACTCAGACTTGCTTTGGAAAAACTGATTTCTGCTTTTAACCTTCTATATAAAGATCCTTTGTTAGGGCATTGTCAAGAAAAAAAGACTTTAAGGTTTTTGGTAGTTCTATTAATCCAGACTCTCTCTGGGCTTTTATTCCTTCAGAACCTCTCCTGATGGGCTCCAGTTTTGCATGGGGGCGGGGGGGGGGGGGGTTGGAGGGAGCTATCATTCTCCATCTGGAGTAAGGAACTGGCAGCAGAAAGGGACTGGCCTGACTCTCTGACTCTTCTTCATACAACACTTATGTTTTATGGCTTCAAAATTCATTATGTGTGACTGCCTACTTCAAACTGAAATATAAATATGAACAAATATAGAATATACATGTGAAGATTAATGCCTGCTATCAGACAATTGGTGCAGGGAGAAACAAGCAGGTGAGCAAGGTAACCCTGGAGGAAAGACTTGTCTAGAACCTAAAATCAATCCAAAGTTCAAAGGCATGAAAGTCTTTGACACAAAAACTCATTTTAGGCCCCCATAAAAGGACTGAGATGCAGAATTCCAGGCTGCAAGCAATGGTGACTTGCTGAAAGGAGAGGCAGACCTCTGGAACAAAGGCCAAGGGAAGATATCAAAACACCATCAACTGCTCCAAGCCTCTGCCCCTTGGAAACCACCATAGCAACTGCAGGTTTAGGTGACTGACAGGCGGGGGGGGGGGGGGGGGGGGGGAAGAAGAGTGGGTGGTGAGCAGCAGTTTTGATAATCTAGGCAGAGACTTCTTTAGTCTTCATCTGTCTGAGATGAGGACATTCTTATTTTAGGACTTTCTTACTTTAGGACATAAATTTCCATTCTAAGTTAATGACCCCACGTCCAAACATGGGCTATGTACTTTTTTTTCCTCACTGAAAAAAACCCTTGTTCCCTTGAGAGTTCAAAGTACACTGTTTCTTCTCCATGGTGGAGAACTCTAGAGATCTGTCTGTCATTATTAGGGGACACTTTTAATAGCATATATTATGGCTGTGTTAGGAGGGAAACTTCTGCTTTCTACAGATTCATTATTCCTGCACAGGGGTGGTGAGTGAGAGCAACTAACATGTGCATTAAATAGTTTAAGTCAATCACATAAAGGGGATAAGAAATACATAAAATAACTTGGATCAATTATGACATGTTTTGGACCAACCATGAAGATAATAACATATACATGAATTGATTTAATCCTAACTCAGGAATGGTGCAGTGTGCTGATTTCTAAGAAATTTGGAGACAGAACATAGATTGTATATCTTGCTGGGCTATATTGATGAGATTCGGGTGCCCAGGGAAGTTCTAGAAACTTTGGGACAAAAGAGAGCATTGGGGGGTCTCTAGAATCTTCTGGCTATAGTTAATGATAGAAGCAAGGATGGTCTCAGGTTGGCAGGCCTTTGCTATTTTTTTTTTTTTTTTTGCTTTTTGGATCACACCCAGCGATGCTCAGGGGTTATTCCTGGCTCTGTACTCAGGAATTACTCCTGGCAGTGCTTGGGGAATCGTATGGGATGCCGGGGATCGAACCCAGGTCGGCCACATGCAAAGCAAATGCCCTACCTGCTGTGCTTTTGCTCTGGCCCCAGGCTGGCAGGCCTTTGAAATGAGGACTTCAGCTTGGCATCTTTTTTCAGGGTGCTTTCGTTAGACTGATGACAGTGGGCCCCACAGGTGACTAATGTGAAGCGGGGAGGAGAAAGTTGGTTACTTTCTCCCCAACCGTCTCTCCCTCCTGGGACCCAGGGTTACTGGGTTCTTGTCTCGCCTCGCCTCGCAGAAAGGAATTTCAGGAGTGGACAAGCAGTGAAGTAAATAGATTTTATTTGGAGGGTTCTTTAAGGTGTGGTGGGGGAGAGAGTGAGAGAGAGAGAGTAAAGTACTCAAGAGAGAATGTGGGCTTCTCCAAAGGCAGAAAGAGCCTCTGCACACATACCAGCACTAGACACGAAAGCATGAAAGTACAAATCTCAAGAGGGAAGATGCAGGTGACACATGTACTCAGCTGCCATGGGAACCAGCAGCATATGCACACCCTTCCTTTGTTCAAGGTGGCTTTTATATGGTTCCTTAAATCTGGCCCCATGTGGTGCTTCTACCTAGGTCAAAGGCCATTGCTAAGATTACCATGGGGTTGGGAATGTGGATGGTCTTCTTTGAAATTCCTTTCCTGGCCTTTAGTTCCTGCAGGAGCTTCTGTGGGTCTGTTGCTGGAGCCAGGTGAGGCTTTTATCAGGCCTTAGTTCCTATTGTTCACTGGGCTAGCTTTTGCCATTGCCTTGCGGGAAAACTTTCCCTGTCTACCTGCCTACATCAAGACCACTTCACCCACTCCTTCTCCTAACAGGGATTATCTCCCACCTCCTACAGACAAGTGGAGGCCAGGTAGAGTTTGAAGACCACCTCCTGGAGCTGGTAGACTTGAAGTTTGTATCTAAAAGTACTCATTGCAAACTTTCATAAGTTCCAGAGTTCCCAGGGCACTACCCTACATTGATGAAGGAGGGCAGGTAGGGAAGTGGGGGGAGGGGCAAGGTAATGCAATGAATTTCCTGGAAAATAAGAATACCAATAGCCCTAAAGTTGCAAAAAGCCATCTTTACAGAAAACAGGAATTAAGGCCTGATAAGACTTTTGCCAGGCAAGCAAGAGACCCAGAGAAGTCTGAACCCTTCTCCAAGAGAAATACCATCAAAAAACAAAAGGCTTTCTCATGGTGTCTCACTAATAAAAATTTTTTAAAAAAAGGCCTTGGGGCTGGAGCAATAGCACAGCCGGTAGGCCTTTTTTTTTTTTTTAATTTTTATTAGTGAGACACCATAAGAAAGCCTTTTGTTTTTTGATGGCATTTCTCTTGGAAAAGGGTTCAGACTTCTCTGAACCCTTTGTTGTATCTGACCACAAAATTAAATGTTTATAGCTCATCCCAAAAGGATCTAGGAATGTATTGTAGGTGGAAGCCGTTTTTCTCATTAAAAAAAGTAAGTCTAGTGATTGGGTTGCAAATTAAGTTTCAGGTCAACTAATTCTTAGCTATGTCACAGGTGATGTAGACAACTTGGGTGAAGTGCAATGTGAGAAAGGTATTCTCGAGACAACAGTGCTATGACCTTATATCCCTGCTCTACCCACCTTGTCAGCTATCCTGTAAGGCGTAGAACTAGTCAAGTCAGTCTAGGAGCACGAACATAAGATGGATGCATGCACCCCAACAGTCACAAAATGTAGCTGACAAGCCTTGCCCCAAATCCTTTGATATATACCATGAAGGAATGGGTCCCTACCACCTGTGGCCTCAAGTAGGAAAAATTGATCTTGGCTGGAAAAGGATAATATGTTTCATGGTTCAAGTTTTCCAGGATTGTCATTTTGCTTCCTGAAAAAAAGAATTTCAGGAGGAGATGAATAGTGAAGTAAAATAGTTTCATTTAGGGAAACAAAGAATTATGAAATGAGACAGAGACAGAGATTTATGTTGAAGTTCAGGAGACAACACATTTTACTTTGACAAATAGAGAAACTAGAAGGACAGAGAGGTATAGGGCGAGGGTAAAGTAGAGAGAGAGAGGAGAGAGACATAAACAGAAAGAGGGAATGAGAGAGAGAAGGAATGAGAAACAGAGAGAGAAAGGGAGGAAGGAAGGGAGGGAGGGAGGGAGGGGAAATGAATTTTCAGGAGAGTATACCTTGGAGTGGAAAAAGTCAAGAGTGTTAATAGTGTTAAGTGTTTATATACATATACAAAATATGGAAAATACTCACAGGCCTGATTTTACAGAGCTGGCTTGGTAGTAAGACTTTTCCAAAACTGCCATCTCCTGTGGCTTCTATGTCTGTCTCTAGGTCACTGGCAATGGGGAGAGTTTTGCAACTTTTTGCATCTTGATTGTCTGTTTATACTCTTATCAGATCCTTTAGCTACTTTTCTGAGGAGATCCACTCTTCTCTGGGTGGTGCCTCAATTTCTTCATCTCCAAACAATTCAGTATTTCATAGCAAAGAAGTACACCTTTATTCCTTTCAGGGCAGCTTCAGGACTAGCTAGTGACTGCTCAATCTCTTTTAATCACATCTTGATTTCATTACTAAAGGAAAAACTCATTCATTACCAGGGAAGCCTCGGTATCTGCCTGCACCAAATTGTAATTTATTTCATACTGTAAAGTAAAAGGAACTGAAGAAAATTTGGAAACTACAAATAAACCTACTGTAGAAAAAAATTACTTTCTTCAGAAATATCAATGTGACTCACAGCACTCTATTCTGGAAATGAATGCTTAAGAGGACTTTTAGCCTTATGAAAAGAAAGCCAATGCCAGGTTTAAAACTTTTAAGAATAGGATAACATTTTTGCTTGGAGCAACATGCAGAATGTGATTTAAAATCCTTTGCAATATGGCACTGTGAGAACCCCAAGACCTCTAAGAATACCGATAAGCAAACACTGCCAGGATACAGTAAAAAAGCAATACGAAGTCACGAAGCATTAAGTCTACATCAGTAAGTATACTATGAAGTCATAGATGACCCAGCTGTTTTTCTCAGGTGCCCTTTTGAATTGTTCTGCTCATAAGAGATGTAGAATTTGCAGAATAATACATATTTCAGGATCTTGATAATCTTTGGTAATGCCCTAAGATAACCTTCTTTTATTTTGATGATTGTTATGCCATTACTTATGTGATGCTTTTTCTTCCAAGTGCCACAGATTCAACGAATGGATGAAGGAGATATGAATAACAGCATTAGATACTATGATGCAAAAGGGATTCTTGTCCAGATTATTGTTGTGACTAAGGAAAATACTGAGAATTATATTCTATGATGTCCACACAAAAGAAATAATTCAATGCTGTACATCTCAAAGGAGGCAGGTGAATTTCAGAGAAAGAGTCAGTTGTATGGAGAAGAGTTAAATTAGACTCTTGGTGAACATATTATAGTGTATAGAGGTGATGATTTATTGTTCTGCATACCCAAGACATAAACATTACAAACCAATGTTATTTTAACATAAAATTGTTCATATAACAACAGTATCCCATTTACATGGGACATATCACTGTATATTTGTCTTAAGGCACTATTTGTGTTAATTTATGAAGGCCTGGTTAAATTATTAATGTAGCTTTTCCTACACTGCATTTTTCAACAACTTCGCTTACGGCTTAGATTTTCTAAGTGTTTCATATTTTCACTGTGTCTATAAACATGTAAACATACACTATATGCTTTAAAATAACTCAATTATCTGGAATCCAAATGGTTTGGCTGAATATTTTGATCCAATCAAGCTAATCAATTACATCTGAAGAGGAAATCTTGGGATACTGCAGCAATCAGTGAGAAGCACAGGTAATATCTTATGCTTGTAAACAGCAATGGGGTGAAGGGAATGAAATGTAAGTAAATGGAACAGAAAAATATTTTAAATATATACATTGTATTTTATGCTATACATTGTATTAGCACAGTGGGTAGGGTGTTTGCCTTGCACACAGCCTTCCCGGCCACCCGGGGATTGATTCCTCCACCCCTCTCAGATGTTACTGGGCCTGCTCGAGCAAATAGATGAACAACGGGAGGATAGTGCTGCAATGTGCTACATTGTATTTTAATAACATTAAATATATTATAATTATAATTTTGCAGTGACTTACTGTAAAATATAATTCTAATTTCAGAAGTGACCTAATATAAAATTCACCACACACACACACACACACACACACACACACACACACATATATATTTAAATAATAAAAGAAATGGTTTAGTATCAAAACTTGTCCCCCAAGTATTGCCAGAATTATTCTGAAGCAGAGTCAGGAGTTAGCCTTGAGCACCATATGGCCCAATTCCCTCCTCCTCCAAATAAAGTGAAACAAAGGATATTTGACATAAAATTAAATTTAAAAATAAGCACTCCAATGTTCTGTGATGTAACATAAGGGATCAACAACATTTATTTCAATTATTAAGAAGTCACAATAAACATATTTATTATTGTATTAAATAAATATCAAAAGCAAGATGTAAATTTTAAAGGCCAGTTTCTATTTAATGAGGAAAACATATATTTGTTGAATTTGTCTCCATTTACTCACATTCTAGCTCCTTTTTTAAGGGCAAACCCAATTAGTTTAATTCTCAAAAAGTTTATTTCTGCCCTATTCAGTTTGTAAGTATGCATATAAATAACAAATTAGTAGATGTCTTCCCTTTCTTATCTGAAACATAAGAATAATTATAAAAATATTTCCCACTGTTCTTGAAGGCTTTTTACAATGTTCACCACACTACTCTGGAAAATTATTATCAATCTACTTAATCTAGTGCTGAAAATTAAATATATTCCCATATATGGAGGGAAAAGCAATAATTAGTAAAAATTAGCAATAATTACTATTACATACAGTAATAGTTACTCTAGTAGTTAAATAGTTAGTCGAAGTCAGTTATATAATTATAAGGAAAGTTATTAAGTTGCAGATATTCCACTGTATAAAATTCCTACAATAAATGGACTGTTAGTTGTGAGAACAAATTTTATTATTTTCTTCACAAATTTCTTTTCCTCAGACACTTAAAATATATATAATTCCTTCTCAAGGTTGGTTATGACAGTTAACAATTTCATTAAGTGTAAGCAGAAGTGACAAATATCTTAGAACAAGTAAGTTGTTTCTTTTCCCCTTCTAAATTTTGAATGATCATAAATATGGAATTTCTGTTTTCATGGATAACCTACATACTAGAGATTTCAACTTGACTATCCTGAGAATGAGTATAATGTGAATGAGTATTATGAGAAAGAAGAACAATAATAATGTACTGATTTATGCCAAGGAGATTGAGAATACTCTTTAAAAAAGTAATGACACCAAGGTCTATTGTAACGAACTCAGAAACAATACTTAGAAGTGACCTGATCACATTTAAAAGGATAACAGGGATAATAATTAAAAGACATGTGCTCTGTTAACAGCTGGGTAATAGATGACTTTTTTTTATTATCAGAAACTATAAAATGGCAATTCATAATGCACCAGGGAAAAATGTTTAAAGTGTTTCTGGTCAAACTTTAGAATTTAAAATGCATGAATAATTAATTAAAATATTGGAAGAGGTAAGGCAACAAAGCTTTATCATAAATCTGGTTTATGTCTGTTATGCTTAGCAAGGCATTAGAAAGGAAATCATAGAATATTATGGAGTGAGAACGTCTTGTGAATTCACTCACAACAGAAATTAAAGTACTGCTAAACCTTAATGTAATCATTTCAGGATGCTTTCAATTAAACAAAGGCACAGAAAGAAAATACTTTACTGAAACAAACAAAAAACAAAACAAACAAAAAACTGCTGATGCTTGGTAGATAGAGAACAGTGAAGAAATAGGAATTTTTCTTGGAATAATTCCCACCACCCTTTCCCAAATACATATATGAGATTATGACTTTTAGTCAGAAGTATAATTAGACTTAGAGCTTGTAGAAATAATTGTTTCTAATAGACCTTGGTCAAAATTCAACTTCAAAAAGGAAGCAATACATTGATTTCCTTTCAAAAGTCCCACTCACAATCTTATTGTTGCTTGGTTTTATTCCACAGACAACTCTTTGACTACATATGAACTTATTTTCAGAAACTAAATGAAATCACTAGTGATTTTTGGAATAGTGTGGAAGTTGAAACTTAAGTCCACAAAATTTTTATGCAAATATATAATTATAGCAAAAAATGAAAGCAACCAAGATATCCTTCAGTGGTTACATGAATATATAAAGACAATATTTTTAATGAGTTCTGTTTGTGAGGGAAATGCCCTTTAAAATCTTTAAAACCATAGAAAGACAAATATGTAATGCTTAGTTATAAGCATTATAATATATAGGTTAGAAATGAGTGTTACATTTTTGTACATTTATGTAATTCATCTAAAAAAGGCAAAACTATGTAAGTATGTAAAACTGAGTTTTTAGGTACAATGTATAAGGTATAGAATAAGAAAATCAGAAGGGGCACTTTTTTTCTTTATTGGGAAGAATTTATCATGCCCTATATAGGTTACTCTACATGTTTTTATACAATAGAACCTTACAATACAAGATTAGATGCCAAAAGTTGTTGGGTTCATCACATATATATATATATGTATATACATATATGTGTGTGCTTATATTATTTATAGTAAATATAAGTGAGGACTAAAGATACTTCTGAATTTACTCTTATTTTGCAGCATATCACAATATATTTTAATAAATGCAGAAAACATTTTAACAACAGCATTTCAGGAAAAATCTTATCTTTCCAAAGGACTGCTATTATTTGAAAGTTAAATGAGAGAACATAAAAAATATACCAGAGTAAGCTTTCTTATACATACTTCTTTATTCTATAGTATTGAGGTTTAAGAAACGTCAATCTAATTAAGTTATCCATTTTATGTAATACAAGATATTTTCTTAGTTTCCCTTGCTTATATAAAACATATGTAACCTCTAACCAATAATCCCTGGCCCTATACAACATAGATATGATTGCCAATGACCTGACTGTGTATGTTAACTATGTAATATTTTTGGTTCAATTTCACTGACCTATTATTTTCTAGTCTTCCTATATTATGTTCCCTCTAGAATACCCTTTCCCCATCTTTGTATGATTATGAAATTCTAGTATAATCTTTGAGATTTTCTTTTAAACTTTATATAATTATAATTTTAAATATTGAGGAATTTTGAAGTATTTATCTATATTAAATAAATAGTGAGATGTGTACTTAAATATAGGGTACTTCTATGGATAGTATAGTGAATATGGTAAAAGTAGAATTCCAAAATTAGAAGGAATATTTAAATATCTCTTCTATCCTTTAGATGTGTGATCATGATATTAAAATGCTCAATAGTAAACACTAAATTAAAAATAAAATTGGTAATAAATACAATTGTGCTTAAAATTGGTAGGTAGACACATTTATAATTTCAAATATATTAAAATAATACAATGAGTTTTGTTTTAACATGTTTTTATGTAGATACAGATGCATATACATATATATGTTTTGCTTTAGGTAATCTCTTCACAAAACTAAACACTTAATTTTCTAAATAAACTAATACAGATGGTTAATATATGAAATAAATTGACTTTAATAATAATTCCATCAAATATTTTAAGTCATTTCAGTTATTAGAGGAAATTTGATTACATTAAAAATGTAATCTTGTTTTTAAATTTTGAAACAAAGGATATTTAGTATTTATTGAAAGTTAATTAAAATTTTATATTACTAAATTATTAAATTTTCATACATGTTATTTATGAAAATTTACTCTAGTCTCTAAAAAAATCCATTTTATCAATTTATTCTACTGAAACGCTATGCCTCAGCAACATATTCTTTATGTTGGCATGTAAGAAAAACTACACCATTATATAAATGTGGTATTCAAATAAAACTTGAACTGCAATTTTGGATTACTGGTCACTTTTTAAACCCCACAAAAATTACAATTTACCATCTTAAACACTATGAAAGATTCTGTGAATTAGTTCATACTTAGTTCATTAGTCAGGAGTGTGGATTCTAATTAGAAGAAACACAAATATTGAACACTTTGTGTTGATGTATTTCCAAATCATATATTTAAATGTAACCTTTGTAGAACTGATATGTACTATGTACAAAATTTTTAAATGTTAATTTAGAATTAAGAACTTTTTTTATTTGTCACTAGTCTGGTGTTTTAAAATAACATAATTTTAGAAGATACATGAAATTGACCTCTAAAACACACACAGTTTTATAAAACGACATTAGCTCAATAAAGTGTAGTGAATAAAACATATGTCTAAAAGAACTTTTTCAATTGATTTTCTTGTCAAAAACTCGGTTTCAACAATCTAGTAGCAACTAGGACAAACAATTCTTGGGAAATCTCCAATATATTTTTCTTCAAACCTTGGTATGAACACTGATGAGTAATCATATTTTTATGACGTATGTATCTATTCTGGTGGATACACCAGACTAGTAATATAGTAATCATTACTATATGTACTTCCAAATATTCTTGCCAACTTTTAATTTTTAATGCTTCAAAGATAATAATAATTTGTATTTATTATTCTATGATAAAAGCTATAATTTTATATTAAGCACAGTAGCTAAGAAAAAAGGCTAGACTACTAATGTAATTATAATTTATGGATAGAATTTTATTACCAGAAAAGTATTAATATATTTTTGAGCTGACTCATACTTAGAAATCTAGTCTTAAATTCTTGGAAGCAATTTATGTGTTTTTAATATCATAGCTAAGTTCAAAGTGATATGCACAAATGAAGTCAGGGAGTATCTAAGTATGATGTCATTTCCAAAGAGGCAGCTATAAATACAAATATATCTAATGAGATTAATAGGTCATATAGTCCATTATTCTCTACTTGTTTCAAGACAAGCATCCTGCCCACTTTCCTATTGCTCTGGTCCATCTATGAGTATCATCTAGTCAATCCACAATTTCACAAGGCAGGGAAAATGTACATTACTGACAATCATATATCCAGTTTGAATGTCTAATGAGATAACATCAAAGAGAATATTTAATTTTATGGCCTAATATAATTTAATTTTGTATAGCAATACCAATTTCAATTCAACAATTGCAGTTTGAACTGTAGCAATAGTTCATATGTTTATAAGTTACATGGTTTTATTATTTTTCTACAAAAATATATTTCACAAACATTTGTTTCTATTTATACATTGAAAACCTGCGCTTTTCTCTTATTCTGGTACTTTCATTCCAACAAAATTAAAATTTTGGATATTAAAATTGAATTCTAATTTAAATTTTAATTAGTACACTTTAAGAAGTCTAAAGTAAAACATTCAGAAAAGGCAATGGGCAACAATATTTTCTCATATTGTTTCTATTTTTACATTGACTTGCTCCACAGTTTGATGTCTTAAATATTATAATTTGTAAATCAAAATAAATGTCTCAAAAAGATGCCTCAAAAAGATGCCATGCTTAGGAATTCATATATAAGCGTGAAAAGTGAAAAGAGAGAACATATATTATTCTGTATGTGATAAATACATAGTATCAAGTACTAACATTGTCTATATAAAATAATTTTTTCCATGAAAGGTAAAGGTAAAGGTAAAGGCCCTCCCGTTGATCATCGATTTGCTCAAGCGGGCCCAGTAACGTCTCCATTGGAGACTTTGTTGTTACTGTGTCTGGCATATCGAATACTCTTGGTAGCTTGCCGGGCTATAATAGTCAAAATACTTTGTAGAGATTTTCATGAAAAGATATCAGAACAATTTTGGCTCAGAAATTTAAATGTTAAGATAAATTCAATAGGAAACACTCTGTGATTTTAACTACAAATAAAGTCTGAAATTCAATTTTCTTTCTTTTTTGGGGGGGATGCGTAGGTGGGGGAACATCCAGCAGTTCTCAGGGCTTAATACTGGCTCTGCATTCAGGCATAACTCTTAGCAGGCTCCAGGAACCATATAGGATGCCGGGGATTGAACCTGGGTTAACCATGTGCAAGGTAAACTCCCTGCCCACTGTACTACCTCTCAGGTTATGAAACTCAATTTTCTAATTTGAGAAGTATTTGCTATATTGGACTTGATGACTTTAACATTCTTATTTGGTAATTGTTTTTTTCATTTTTATTTCCGGGGGGGGGAGATATTTTGGCTATATCTAGCAGTGCTCAGGGCTTACTTCTGTCTGCACTCAGGAACACTCCTGGTGATACTCAGAGATCATTTGGGGTCCTGGGGACTGAACCTGGGTCAGTAGTGTGCAAAGCAAGCACCTCACACAAGGTTTTGTCTTGACAGCTTCAAAATTTGAAAACAAATTTTAAGACACTGTGATTTACAAAGTTAGTCATTGCTGAATTTAAGTTATACAATGTTCCAACACCAATCCCAAAAGCTGTGTTAATGTCCCCAGATTTTTTTGGATCCACCAGCCTGTCTACTTTACAAGCACATTTTTAAGTTTATAGGCTACAGTTTGGTTCCCACAATTTTGTGTTTGGGTCTGTATTTTATTTATTTACAAGGGGTAGATCTCAAGAAATGGAATTTCTGGTTGGAAAGTCATCTTTATTTTTACTTTCTTATTCATATCACGGGCTGGAGCGATAGCACAGCGGTAGGGCGTTTGCCTTGCACGCAGCCAACATGGCCGACCCGAGTTCGATTCCTCCGCCCCTCTCGGAGAGCCCGGCAAGCTACCGAGAGTATTCGATATGCCAGACACAGTAACAACAAAGTCTCCAATGGAGATGTTACTGGGCCCGCTCGAGCAAATCGACGATCAACGGGAGGGCCTTTACCTTTTTTTTACCTTTATCCATATCATCAGTGTCAGCAAAAAGTTATTGTTAGTGCCTGCAGTGGTAGTAAAGCAGCTCAGGTGTTTGCTTTGCATGGTTCCAACAGGAGTTCAATTCCCAGAATTCAATATGGTATCCTCAGCACTGCCAAGAATGATCCCTGAACACAGAGCCAAGAGTAGGCCCAGTGCACAACTGGGCGTGACCCCAAGAAAAAAAAAGTTAATCTCAATATTCTGTTCTTTTTACCTGGTCCAATTTTATCCTGAATTTTATCTCAAAGTAAAATTTAGCAGCAAATAATTTAAGAGCACACATAATACCCTGAACAATGATATGTCTTAATGACAACTTTAAGACTTTACAGTTTAAAAATCATGTACTCTCATGAAAACAAACATTAAACTTAATGAAACAATGCCACTTTTCATGCTGTGGTAAAATCCAATGGTGTTACACCGACTGAGAGAATGCGGGACATGACTCATTATTATAGTATGCATTTTGATGTTTAGTTCTCAGTTTAAGTCTTTAAATCAGGTCAGAGACAATTTATGCACACCCATGCTTCTCTGTTCTGTCAGTCATTATCTCTCCATTTTAATGTGTAGCATCCAGCATTTAATTGAGTTTCTGAAAGGGTCTAATTAATCATGAAGTAGGTTTTAGCCAGGTTTTCAGGTCTGAACTTGCTTGTGCCATATCTACTTGAAAGCAAAAGATTATACCTGACTAGAAAATGAACTACGCTATTATCTCAACAGTATTATGCAATAAGAGTCATTCTCTAGAAACAGCAAGAATTCTTTCAAACATATGTTCATTATTAAAATTAGGTCTGTTTAACATGGAAACTGTGAAGGGCACATTAATACTCCTTTATAGTATAAACCAATTCTTGTGTTTGGGATAAAAGAATTCTTCATTTCAGGAGATTATATTTTTACTAAAGAACATTCATTGTACTGATACAATTATGAGGTTTTTATTTGCTTCTTTGTTTCTTTGATTTTTATGAAAGAACATGTATCCTGTTTTCTGTACATTAAAGTATAAATAGAAGCAGTCTAGGTATTTTCTATTAGATCATCTAGCTATATTTACCATGCGTTGTGTTTGAAAGTCAGCAAAAAGGTTAACATTCCTTGTTCCTTTCCATTTGCTGTATAGAAAAGCATGAAACTCAAGGTGATGCAATTTTCTTACTTCATTAGCTAAGAGATTATGTAAAAATGTGAAGGTTATTCTGACACTCTTTCTATGCTTACTTACCTAAAACAATAGGAGGATAAATATTAAACAGTATATTAAAGTTTTGCACATTTTGATTTGAAGTCTATTTTAAAAAGGATAGTTTATATGCAGTGCAGTAAACTGAGCAAAATCAAATATATTAATTTTAGAAATAAAAATATAAATATGAAGTATATCTAATGGCCTAATTTGACTATTTTTTAATATTCTGTTAAATATTCAATAATTTGATGTTAAAGATTTACTTCAAGGTAATTATGGATATTTGGAAAGAACATAAACAATTTTAATACCGCTGATAATCAATCAAGTTTTGTAAATAGTATGAGTGCTTCAAAGAAATTCACTATTGTTATCTATTTGTTGTTTTTATATATCTATATCTCTATATATTTTTTGCTTTTTAGGTCACACCCTTTTTAGATGCACAGGGGTTACTCCTGGCTCTTCACTCAGGAATTACTCCTGGCGGTCCTCAGGGGACCATATGGTATGCTGGGAATCAAGTCGTGTGCAAGGCACACGCCCTCCCTGTTGTGCTATCGCTCCAGCTCCATGCATTTATATTTTTAACTTGGACACTTGATTTTATTGGATTTTGTTTAGTTTTTATTTTGCAGATTTCCTCAAATTGGTGGGAACTTCCATGGCGACTCTGAGCAACTCTTGGAAGACCATGTGGTACCAGGGATGCAACTAAGGACCATTAGCATGCCAGACATGCTCTTTAGCACTGAGAATTATCTCCCTAGCTCCCCAGACATTATCTGTTTGATTATTTTAATTTTCAGGTATTATCTGTTGCAGAAATTGTATAGTATTAAATCTTCTAATAAGCTCAATGTCTTCTAACTCCCGATCAAATGATTATCCAAAGACTGGTAATATTCTCAAGAATTAGCAAATTGAATGAGTGAGCAATAATCTAGATAAATTTACTCAGTACTCTTGACAAAGTTAGCTATGAAAAATATGAATGATTAAAATTATTTTATTAGGTGGATTCTGAAACAGATAAAAAAGCATAAAATGTTATGACACTACCGAGAAAATAAATTTATAAGTGAGGTTTCAATATTCTAAAAAAAATAGAATGAAAAATATTAAATAAAATAAATAAAAAATAGAGTTCAATAAAATTAATTTTGATAATTAAATAACATAGAATTAAATAATTATATTTCCCAGCATAAAAGAAGAGTGTTATTGATTTAGCATTAGATAGTTAAGTCAATAATTTAAAATTTGCACAAATAATATTCAATGCTTGCTTCTTTGTGGAAGGCATATTTTTCCTGAATATTTTTCAATTCATTATTGTGGGAAATCAGTCCACTAACTATAACCCTAAGATTGGGATAGTCCTCATGGCCAAAACAGCTTAGATTGAGATTATATGATGGTCAAATTTCTACTCTCTCTTTCTCTCTCTCTCTCTCTCTCTCTCTCTCTCTCTCTCTCTCTCTCTCTTTCCTTTTAGGCATTGTGGTTTGCAATGCAGGTACTGCAATGTTTATCATTTTACTAACGTTCAGCAATCGGTTGTTTTCCAGAGTGATCATATCTGCCTATCATTGTCATAGGGGTTTCTTCTCTAACTAACTTCCTTCCCCTTCTCACACCCCTTCCTGGCAATGTGGCAAGCTTCTGACCATAGGCCATTTCTCCTGACTCTCGCTTCTACTGAATTTGAGTATTAGTCTCATAAGTTGTTGTTGATGTTGTTGTTGTTGTTGTTTAATTCCTGAAATGAGAATAACCATTTTCCGTCCCTCTCCTTTTAACTCATTTCACTCAATATGATTTTCTCCATGTCCATTCATGTGTAAGCAAATTTCAAGACATCATTTTCCTAAGGGCTGTGTACTATTCCATTATGTAAATGTCCATAGTTTCTTTATCCAGTAAACCTGTTCTTGAGCACTTGGATTGTTTCCAAATTTAGGTTATTGTAAACAGTGCTGCAATGAAAAAACAGGTTCAGATGTCATTTCTACTGTGCTTTTTGGCACCCTCGAGATATATTCCCAGTATTGATGGGTCAAACAGAGCTCAATTTCTAATTCTTTGAGGAATGCTTATATTGTTTTTCAAAAAAAGTTGGACCAGTCGCATTCTCATCAACAATGAAAGAGAGTCGCTTTCTCTCCACATCTGTGTCAGCACTGGTTGTTCTTGTTCTTTTTGATGGTTGCCAATCTCTGTGGTATGAAATGGTATCTCATTGTTGATTTGATTTGCATCTCCCTAATGATTAGTGATGTAGAGCATTTTTTCATGTGCTATTTCAACATTAGTATTTCTTCTTTGAGGAAATTTTAGTTCATTTCTTCTCCCCAATTTTGATGGGTTGGATGTTTAATTCTTGCAAATTTCTACCAGTGCCTATATTATCTTGGATATTAACCCTATATCGGGCGGGTATTGGGTAAATAATTTTTCCCATTTCATGTTTTGTCTTTGTATCCTGGTCACCATTTCATTTGAAGGAGCAGCTTCTTAGTTTAATGTAGTCCTATTTGTTCATCTTTGCTTCCACTTGCTTGATCAGTGGTTTTTCATTCTTTAACTTCTTTAACGTGCCTTTAACTTCAATATCTTGGAGAGTTCTTCCTACATTTTCCTCTAGGTACCTTATAGTATCTATGGTAAAATACTGCACTCTTTAATTCATTTTGATTTGACTCTTGAGCATTGTATTAGAAAGAGGTCTGAGTTCTTTTTTGTATATTTTTCATGTAGCTTCCCAGTTTTTCCAGCACCACTTCTTAGGAGGCTTCCCTTGATTCAGTTCATGTTACTTGCTCCTTTATCAAAGATTAATTGATCATATATTTGAGAGTATGTATCAGTATACTTACTCTATTCCATTGATCTGAGGGTCTATCTTTATTCTAATACTATTCAGTTTTAATTACTACACCTTTTAATACAGTTTGAAGTTGGGAAGGCAATGCTTCCATCTTCTTTATCTCAAGGATTGCTCTGACTATTTTGGTTTGGAGAATTACACCCACAACTGGACTGACCTGTGGGAGGATCCAAGTGTTAGCTTAGTTCATGGTTGGTTACAGTTTGAGTCCCTCAGAGTGTTCTTGCTGACAGGAAAGTTCTACCTCTCAAGTGTGTTTTGGTGGAGAGAATTCTATTTGTTTCTTAAGCTACATAGTTATGTTTTCATGTTTCTATTGATTTGAAAGAAAACATGTAAATATGCATTATCAAATTCTCAGAATGGGATGGGTTGACTGATATTTATGGAAGTACAGACACTCAGTAAATAACTTGGAAAAATAACTTTTATATCGAACAAAATAAAAAATTATCATCTTTTTATGTGAAATAATAAATATTTTGGCTTTGATGTCTTGTATTTTCTATCATTTTCTTTCTTTTCTTCTTTCTTTTCTTCTTTCTTTCTTTTTTTTCTTTCTTCTTTCTCTCTCTCTTTCTCTCTTTATTCTTTCTTTCTCCCTCCCTGCTTCCCTCCCTCCCTCCCTTCCTTCCTCCCTCCCTCCCTCCCTCCCTCCCTCCCTCCCTTTCTTCCTTCCTTCCTTCCTTCCTTCCTTCCTTCCTTCCTTCCTTCCTCTTCACTCACTTCCTCCATCACTTCTATTTTTTCTTTTTTCTTTATTCCGTTCCTACTGCTTATCCCGGCTCTGTACTGAGAGATAAGTCTTGGCATTGGACAGGAGACCAAACACTGTGCTGTGATGAAAGTAGGGTAACCACATGCAAGAAAAGTGCCGTAACCCTTGTACTGTCTCTCCAAATCCTAACAATAATAAAATTTTATACAAGTTAAAATATTGCCATGCTTTGTAGAATATAAGATGTTTTTAATCATATAAATTATGAGCAATATTTTACAAGTGGTTTCAAAAGATATATTTGATAATTTGAATTTAAGGAATATAAAATGATATTGTTATAATCAGGATTTATATCTCAGCTAAACATTTTGAGAGAAATTTAGTAATCTTTGTTTCTATAATTTTCTAAGACCCCAAAATATTTTTCACTAATTATTACTTGAGGTCTGGAGTGATAGCAGAGTGGTAGGGCGTTCGCCTTACAAGCGGCCAACATGGCCGACCTGAGTTCGACCTCCGCCCCTCTCGGAGAGCCCTGCAAGCTACCAAGAGTATCTTGCCCGCACAGCAGAGCCTGGCAAGCTACCCGTGATGTATTCAATATGCCAAACACAGTAACAACAAGTCTCATGATGGAGACGTTACTGGGCCCGCTCGAGCAAATCAATGAACAACGGGAGGACCGTGGGACCATGATTACTTGCCTTAAAGAAAACAAAATATTCCCTCTTTTTTATAAGCCTTTCTATTAAAGAAAATTTTGTTCTGTCAATGATATAAGGCTCACATCTAATTTTATCAATTATTCCTATGATCATTTCGTCAGTTCTGGTGGGAATATGGAATTTACATCCTTAATTGCTGCTAATATTACTTCAGAGTCACATAATACTGAATGCTTAGACTGTACATCTAAAGAAAAGTGAACAATGAATGTAAATATGAACTTAAAGATTGAAAAATATTTTGAAAAGTGTCATCTTCAAATTATAATTCTGATAAAGACGGCTTTAACTGGGTGTAAGGAAATTTATACTTTAAACAGAAAACTTACTCTTTTAAACACAAGTTCTTAATAGTTCAATTATAAAATAAGTTAGGAGAGGTAGTATAAGGTTAAGGTACTTGCTTTGCATGCCATTGATCTGGTTTGATTCCCTGAACAGTATATTGTCTCCAAGAAGCTTCACGAATCATTCTTGAACACAGAGCCAGGTGTAAACTCTAAGCATGCCAGGTGTGGCCTGAACACCTTCTCATTCCTCCTCCATCCAAAATTGATAAAATAAACTTTAAATCAACTAGATAGTTATATATTATATACGTTAATGTATTGCAGTAAAATAATTATATGATATATAATATGTTACTCCTAACTCTGTGCTCAGGGATCAAGGACTGAAGGGATCATATAGAATATCAGAGATTGAACCTGGGTTGACAGCATGCAGACAAGCACCTTACTTGTATAATATTTCTGTCCCAAGTTTCTCCCCTGTTTAATATTTAGATTTGGTTGAATGAGTAACCAGTGCAAATAACTTTCAAAATGTCAGATGTTAAGGGGTAAAACACCTAATATTGTTATCTTCTAAGACTATTCAGTGCAATAGAATTAGGGTCCTAATTCTAGATACATGCTAATTATTCCTATTAGTGATGTATGAAAATACTGTGTCGAGGATCAATTTCAGGACTCTCTCCAGATTTGAAGAGAACTAAAAATATAATATGGACAAAATTCCACTTAATTTTTTCTTTTGGAGTGGAAATAAAACGAAATTAGAAAGACGGTAGATGATACCGATTTTAAACCAAGAGCTGGTCTTTGAAAGGATTAATAAGATAGACAAGCCTCTTATTTTGTCATTGAGAAAAATAGAGAGAAAGCAGTCATAAAAAGCATCAGAGGAAAAAAGTGATAGGACAGCAATTAAGGCTCTTGCCGTGTTGAGGCAGAATTTGGTTAAGTACCGGCTGTTGCAAGATCCCATGAGCACTGCTAGGGAGGTGTAAGAATGAATGGAAAGGTGTTTTTGGTTGTAACATGGCACTAAAATTTTGGTGGAAGATGTGAAAATTCAAGATTGTTGCTGAATATTACACAACAGTATAAAATTATCAACCAATAATAAGAAATAAGAAAAACTAACAAAGAAGGTTTCAGCTATATGAAATATAGAACGCACTTAAAAACAGTTTTTAACAATATGGGTAATTTTTAGAAACAAAAGTATTCAAATGCAGAAAGATGGAGTGATATATAATAGAGTCATCAGAAGGCTCTAAACTATTTGTGATTTCTGAAAATTATAGTTACTGTTTACACTATGTCTAGCAAGTGTTTTTATTTATAATATATGTAATTTGATCCAAATATCAATTCTAATATGCTACAAATCGTACTGGTTCATATTTTTATATGACTATCTAAGAAAAATAAGTAAATTGTGAGATTAAATACTATTTGGAGCTGTATTACCACTGACTGTAGAATGAATTTGTAGATAATATGAGTAAAACATATACCATAGATGATTTATTATTATTATTATTATTATTGCTATTTTTTTAGGCATAACCAGTTGCAAAGCCATTTAGAGTTGATTGGTTTTCAGGCATATGGTGTTTCAAAGCCACCTCCAGTGTCAGCTTTCCTCCACCAATATCCCGAATTTCCATTCCGGCCCTCTGCCTCTCTTCTTGACAGGCACATTTTTAAGTTTGGCTATTGTAGTTTGGATGGAATGCTTTCAATCTTCTAGTTCCTTTGATTTAAATATATAGATACATTATGCCTTTTCTCCTCCAAGGTATCTGAGGGCCTTGACACTGCTCATTACTCCTATGCAATAGTTCTAAAATGCACTTGCTGTTTTGTGATGCAAATTCAAAATATTTTCTAAGACTTACCTGAAATAAATATGCATACTTAAAACTTTAACTGACGCTACTTTGAGGTGGCACATGGAATTTTTCAGACATCAGCGTCAGTCACAATCACAACCATCCTGTTATTCGTCGATTGCCTCAAGCAGGCCCCAGTAACATCTCCTTTGTCTGAGCCCTGAGATTTTTTTTAAAAAAGTGCCATATTCCAGGCTCTTTCAGAGTTAGGAGAATGAGACCCTTCATTGTTACTGATATTTGGCATATTGGGTACGCCACGGGGAGTTTGCCCAGACATCAGCTCACCTGGGATAATTCTCCTGAGAGGAATAGGGACAGAGAAGAATTCCTTTCTCTGCTTTTTTGCACAATAGGGAAGTAGGGATGGTTCTGTTATTTTTAACACCTCTATTTAGAAAGATAACATACATTCTTGTTTCTACTGTCACTTCTGAGGTGCACTAAGGTGAGAGTAGTTGGTGAGTGATTTTTGAGGTGCTGGAGATGAATCCAGAACCTCATGTATACAAGCATGTGCTCCACCTCTTGAATCATATTCTCTGCTTAGAAATCTGGGTAGGCTTGTGGACAGCAGGTTTGAGCCGGGGGCGGGGGGCAGCAGGGGCCTCATGGGAAGGGGGGCGTTCTGGGCCGTCCTTCACGCCCGACCGAGGTCACCAGCTGCCCCCCACGAGCGGCTCTCTGGCACGGTCACCGCCCAGGAGGCACAAGGACTTAGCACAGAGAACCAGCCGCTTGGAGCAGAAAAGCAAATGACTATGTGTTAAACTGCGCCACCAAGCCTGCCCGGAGGGGAAAGGGTGTTGTCCCGCTCACCTGCTCCTCTATGGAAAGAAAGATGGCGGCTGCACGGGAGCCTTGTGGACAGCAGATTTGAGCCGGGGGCGGGGGGCGGCAGGGGCCTCATGGGAAGGGGGGCATTCTGGGCCATCCTTCACGCCTGACCGAGGTCACCAGCTGCCCCCCATGAGCGGCTCTCCGGCACGGCCACGACTCCAGAGCACAGAAACCAATCTCTTAACTATCTAACTTTTAATAGAAATAATTCCAGGGTTAATAAGTGAAACAGCAGAAATCCAAAACCGTGCGGCCACTATCACGGACGCGCGACATCATTTTATTCTTAAACCAAGCTGTAGAAAGCAAATCATTTCACAACACTGTTTCAGCATATCTGATTGGGGGGGTCGTAAACTCTAAACAATAATTGTGTATCTTCTATCGAAACAATGTATCTAGTCAAAGTAGATAGAGTATTAACTAGAACTCATCTGCCTCACAGGAACTGGGAGGGGTGGGAGGTGGGGTTCTATTGGGGTTCACGGTTAAAAATAAGTATTGGTAAAGGGAAATGTGTTTGATACTTACATGACTGAGACCTAAACCTGAAAGCTCTGTAACTTTTCCCACAGTGATTCAATAAAGAAATAAACTATTAAAAAAAAAAGAAATCTGGGTAGTTATTTGTTTCTCAATTAAAACATCCTTTTTACTTGTCTTTTCACTTGTGATTATGCTCAATCATTTTCATCTACAAAGTCATGCACTTATCCACATAAGGCCCGTTGTATCAATGATTTCTGTATAGTATCACAAAAATATATAAAGTGAGCTCTCAAAAATTTCTTTGAATAAACAAGTTGTTAATGAATTATGATGCAGGGAATTTTGCAATAATCAATAAATAACAAATTTTATTTGCTGTAAAAAAAGCATTCAGTTTCAGAACTTTTCTAATTTCTTGATATAAATATAGGTCTTAGTCATTTGTAATTATCTGTGGAACAAGTCAAAAGAGGTGAATATGTAGAATTTAAAGTATGAAGTTAAAAATGAATAGTGGTTCTCATTTAATTAAATAGTATAAGAACTTTTAATTTAGGGGGGTGGTCAGAGAGATAGGAGAGGTGCTAAGGTTTTTGCCTCATATTCTGCCAACCGAAGTTTAATCAATAGCACTGTGTTTTGTTCGCTGAACACTGTCAGAGGGATCCCTGGAAACAGCCAGGAGCACTGGGTATTGGGGTGATTCTTCCCAATCCCCCAAAAACCTGTTCAATTAATTTTTTATTTCCTATTAAATTATTTTTTAATTCAGTTATGGAAGTGCTCAGAGCTTACTCATGGAACTTGGATCAAGTATTACTTCTAGGAGAGCCACTGCATGTGTTCCTGGGAGCAAAGCCCTGACAGTTGCATGTAAGCAAGCACCTTATTCACTGTACTATCTGGTACTGCACAAGAAAGTTTTATAGGATAAACATATTTGGTGAATGGGGATGATGAAACAAAGGACAAGGGAATTTAGGGGAAATCAAACAGCATTGCTGTAAAAGAACAAATTATTATAGCAATCAGAACAATAAGGAACTTAGTTACATAAGCCAATAATCCAGGAAATGATATTCAAGATTATTTCAGAGCAGATAACTCTAGCAGCTTTAAAGCAATATTTAATTTGGAAATTAAATCTTTTGAATCATCTGGTCAACTTCCGCAAATCAAATGATGCCTTTCAAGTTGCTTTCTCTGGTTAGCCAACATACTGTTTCCCTAACCACAATTTCCTGACAATTAGCACTTATTTACAGTTATCAGCTTAAATTAATGCGCAGTTATAGAAAATTTAAGCCTATAAAATACCGATTGCATTCTCACACCCGTGAAAAGACCTAACCATTTTCATATTAATTTATTTTTATAATGCCTCATTTCAAACTGGACCCCACAATATATTTTTCTACTACTTTAAGCAGCAAAATAGCCCAAGGATGAGAGAGGATTCATCCAATTACTGCGAGCAAAGTAGCTTCAACTTCCTTTAGATATCCGCTAGCAAGTTATAAAATGACACTTCCCGGACACATCAGTAGCACAATAGGGTCTTTATTGATTTTTATATCATGTTCTCTAGTCGGAGATGGCTCTCTTGAGAACTCCACTTCCCAGCAGGAAAAAATTGTCTTTTCTTCATTTGAATTCTCAGGTCTATTAATGTCTCCCAAGCTGGAGACAGTGTCACTTTAGTTCTATTTCCTTGGGTTTGATGTGTCTACACTTTGGTATTGCAGTGCCCTAATGGATCCTGGGGTTGTAGGTTAAAGTACGCAAACAAAAAGTGAAATTGCTTATCATGTGAATCAATAAAAATTGAGTCAAACACTTTTTTCTAGGTATAAAATGTTCACCAATGAAGTGTAATAAGTGTATTTCATCTTGTGTTAAATGTATAGTTAGAATATTTCTCATCTTAAACATTTATATACTCAAAGTGAGTACAAATTATTACTATTACTGTTCAGTGAACACTATCTAGTCTAACATGCATTTATATTGACTAAAATATTAATTTATTATATTTTAAATGTGGGCTGGAGCGATAGCACAGCAGGTAGGGCGTTTGCCTTACAAGCGGCCAACATGGCCGACCCAAGTTCGATTACTCCGCCCCTCTCGGAGAGCCCGGCAAGCTACCGAGAGTATTCGATATGCCAGACACAGTAACAACAAAGTCTCCAATGGAGACGTTACTGGGCCCGCTCAAGCAAATCCACGATCAACGGGAGGGCCTTTACCTTTACCTTTTACCTTTATATTTTAAATGTTACGACAGAAACATTAGAAACCTTTCTGTTTTCATCTGCTAGAAGAAATACAATGTAGTTTAAAATTCTGTGGAATGAAAGTGTCATGAATAACTATACTTATATACTAAACCAGCCTTGCTAAATTATGTATTTCATAATTTAAATTGCTTTTAATAACATTGTAGAATAAACAAGCACTGTAATTAATATAAATATGGAAAATAATAAAAAACTGACATTTTAATGTGAGAAAAATACATTGACTCTACGCTTCAAATACATATAATTTTATCTTTTGCAGATTTTATGTTTTTAGTTAACAGCTAATTTTAGTATTTAATAGTAAATTTCTCTATATTTGATTAAATAACTATTCTATAAAATTACATATTCACAAATTATTATTAAAACAACTGAAAATTATTCAAAAATATCTAACTATTCAACTTGTATTGTGTTTTATTACCAGAATTGTTAGTAAATATACAAATTTAAAAAAAATTAACTTTTCATTTCACTGTCTCTATTTCTTACCCTAAAATATAAATCTGAACATTTTCTTGTGAGAAAAGTTTAGGTGGGGGATAAATTCCAGTGCATTCTGTAAATATATACTGTCGTTATTTTTAATCATCCAACAGTGGCCATTTACAATAATAATCAATACCATATGAATTTTTAATAAATTCTCATCAATGCTCTCCATAACTAACTTTCTTAACCAAGCATTCATTAATACTTTTGAAGTTTTTCATTGAATTAATGATTATCTCAGTAGTTGAAATAGTGGTTCATCATTTGTTTTCATGCATGTCACACAAATCTGTGAAATATTTTCGAAGTTTGTAAATCGATGCTCAAAAAGTTGAATATTTTTTTGTTTGCTTACTTGTTTTAGGATTACACCCAAAGTTACTTGGACTTACTCCTGGCTCTCCAGGCAAGGATAACTCCTGGTATGCTTGGGACCAAACCTGGAACCAAACCAGGGTTTGCTGCATGCAAGTCAAGTGCCCTACTGTACTTTCATTCCAAAACCAAAAATATCTCTTTTTAAAATACTAATTTGCGTTCACTACTAAAGTATTAATTTTTAATTGACATAGAACTACAATATATCATTATATAGATTTTAGGTGCGTTTTTCTGAAAATCAACATGTGCCTCTATCGTTTCTTATAATATAAATTGGGTTTATAAAATATTTCCAACTCAAAAGATGAATAAGTGCAAACATCATGATTGACACTAAAAGTGATCAAAACTAATCAGATAGAGAAATAAGGCTCTTGTTTGTTGTTTAAGGTGCATGAAGGGGCACAAGTTAAAATAAGTTGTGATAAATAAATGAGCACAAAACTTCTCTATACTATGAAATACATATTTGAAAAATAACCACTGAAGCTATAGTCAGATGTAATAAATACTTAAATAACTATTCTTATTCAAATCATAACTACCAAAAGGTTAAGATATCACTTTAAAGTTTTCTGATACTTCTCAACATTAGTATTGTTGAATATAAGTTGGGCCTTTGTTAGGAGGCATTTTATAATACGGAGAGCATTAGAGATGAAAACATGGGTATCATGAAAGTGTTGCTGATCATGTGCAGTAAAAATTATATAATAATTAAAAACATTTTATATAGGTGCCATTACCAGCAAAACTTTCCCTAGATGTGTAGGCTAAAAATTCAGTATAATCAGGCCTGAGTTGGAATATACAGAGCCATACATAGCAATGCTTGGGGTCCATATTATACTGAGATTTAACTCTAGGCCTCAGATGTTCCACTATTTTAAACCATATACCTGGCTGCTATAATAATTAATTTTTTTTTAGTTTTTTAAATTTTTTTATGTAGGATTGCTGCTATTTATTCAGCCAATGATTAGCTGATTGAACTGGGCATGAACTCCACCTTACTTTTTTTTCATTTTTTATAATTTTATTGAATCACCATGAGAGCAATTACAAAGCTTTCAGGTTTAAGTCTCAGTCATATAGTCTCGGTCATACAATGAAACACCCATACCTTCACCAGTGCCCATTCTCCACCACCCCAAACTCCTGTATATCCTCATCCCACATCCTCCCCTTAACTGTGGGGCAGATGATTTCTACATTACTCTCTCTCTCTCTCTACTCTGATCACATTCAATATTTTGACACCAGACCTTCCATTATTATATGGAATTTTACCCCAACACTCAGATTTGCTGAAAAGGCAACAGTAGACAATTTGTTTTCTATTGCTGGTTAAGAATAACATATGATGTCTCGTGGCTAAGTAGTGGCCATGTGATTTTGAAATCCCAAAATTTTAACTCTTAAATCTGGAGGGATTTCTGCCAAAATCTTCTGGGTTCCGAGATTTGTTCCTGAGTGTCTGGGATCATGGCTGTTAAGCAGTTTGATCAGGAGCCAGAAAGGCCATTCATGGGTGACGACTTGGGATCTTGCTGGGACGGGAAGGAAAGGGCCAGCTCCATCCCCGTCCCATGAGGCCCCGCGCATCTCATCACTGAGAGCCCAAACCTGACTGTCCAGTGGCCTCTGGAGGATGGCGTCCACTGAGTTGCCTAGGGGGAGCAGGTGGAGGGACAACACCCTTTCCCCCCTGGGGTGGTCTGGCAAAAGTAACCTACTGTAGGTCCAGACGCATTTCTTCCAAAAGCCACTGGGTTCCAAGATTTGTTTCTGAGTCTCTGGGATCATGACCGTTAAGCAGCTTGATCAGGAGCCAGAGAGGCCATTTGTGGGCAAAGATTGGGGTCTTGTTGGGATGGGGAGGAAAGAGACGGCTGCACCCCAATCCCGTGGGGTTCCGTGTGTCTCATCACAGTGTGTCCAGACTATCCAGTGGCTTCTGGAAGATGGCGTCCACCAGGCCACCAGGGGGAACAGGCCAAGGCACGAAAACCTATTCCCACCTGGTGTGGCCCCATGCCAGTAACCTACTGCAGGGACTGGACGCATTTCTGCCAGAAGCTGTTGGGTTTCGAGATTTGTTTCTGAGACTCTAGGATCATGGCCGTTAACCAGTCTGATCAGGAACCACAGAGGCCATGCCTCCAATTATAAAACTGAGCCCGAGGTGGTTTGTGGGTGTATCTCCAACATACCTAACTTTTGGCCGTTTACTTTCTTGGTAAACTTTGCCTCAAGTTTTTGGGGTCTGGGCAAAGGCACAGCAGCAATTTTGGGATGTCTGGAAGTCTGAAGGCGCCATCAGGCTGCTGATGCACTCGCCTCACAGTACAGATTGACCTGCTGGAGGCACCATATCCCAATAATAATGTATTTTAAAGAAAATAATTGCAGTCGGATTTCTTTTCCTAAAACACAGTACAGCAAAACAGCATTAGCCAACTATATTCATTACAGTATATAGACGATTATTTTAATTAAATGTGCATCAGTAATTTATTCTACAGTAGTACCCTCAGTGAAACAAATGATTTTATTTAAATAAAACAAGCAGAAATATTTATACAATCTTTGTGTATAAGGTTTAACTGTGTTACTATAAACCTCAAGCTTATGTATACATAAAAATATACAAATTTAAAAACTAGCTAAAACATTGCAATCATTCCAGGTGTTCTGAAAGATTCCAAAAATTCTAGGAGAGGAGTTTCTATGACTCAATTAGTCAAAATTAATAGAAGAAAATGCATTTCTATAAGTATCAACACTAAACTTTTAAAGTGGATCAAGTTTTGGATAAGACATCCAAATGTCCTTAAAAAGAACCTAATAAAAAACAAATATAGGGCTGGAGCAATAGCACAGCAGGTAGGGCGTTTGCCTTGCACGCGACCGACCCGGGTTCGATTCCCAGCATCCTATATGGTCCCCTGAGCACTGCCAGGAGTAACTCCTGAGTGTAGATCCAGGAGTAACCCATCTCCAGGTGTGACCCAAAAAGCTAAAAAAATATATATATAATAGCAGTAAATTAATGAATCAAAATGTTCTCATCGAAAATGGTTCAGAACAGTGACTTCTAACACTGTGTTCAGCAAAACACACAGAGCAGAGAAATGCTCTTTGCTCCTGTGCATTGTCATATAGAGTATAAACTTCAGAAGCTTGTATATATACTTCTCTTTAAAAAATATCCCTAGAACACAAAGAACAAATATGTAGATGACATAATTGGTAGAAGTGAAAAAATTATGGTACTAATATAGAAAACAGTTTCTTCAATATATAAATTAGAATGTCAAACTAGGAGATGATTAAAATAGAAATTGAAGCTTAATCATGGTAAAAAACATTTTCTTTATAGAAGATAAGGACATTATAACAGTATTATTCTTTATAGCAATTTAGAGGGAAAGTTTTCATCTCTAAAGTTAACACATTTAGAACTTTTTTATGTTCAGTTAAGTGTGAGAATGATTATAAAATTAAACTGATTTTTCAGTCAGTAGAAATTATTTTTTGTACAAATTTGAGTTATTTTGAACTATTTGGTTTTCTGTTTTGTTTGGGGGAGCGGGGCATACCCAATGGTGCTCAAGGAATATTCCTGATTCTGCTCAGGCAGTGAACCTGGAACACATTCAGGAGACATATAAGGTGGGGTTTAGGGGACCATACTTTGTGCTGGGGATAGAACCCAGGTCAGTTCAATGCAAATCAAGAAATATCTTACCAGCTGTGCTCTCTCCCACACCTCCAGGTTTGGGTTACAATTGATAAAATAAAATCTGAGTAACTTCAAGGTGTACAAATTAACTTGTATACAAGTATGTGTTGTGAAATGTTCAATACTTTCAATTTCTCATGCAGTTCTCAAATAATTATTCTTATCTTCCTTTCTTATGCTCAATAGATTTTAAGAAATCAATGTTATTATTAATAATAGTCACATTCATTGGAAATTACATCTTCAGAACTAATTTATCATGCATAACAAAAATTTGTTCTCTTGACTAAAATTTTCTTCCATCTATGACCAATGGAAGAATATTTCTACCCTTTGTCTCTCTAAATTTTACTATATCAGGTTCCACACGAGATCATATGGTAATTTTCTTTTTGTTCCTGACTATTTCATTTACCTTGGTATCCAATTTCATCCCCGTTGCTAAAACTACCATATATCCTTTTTCAAGGTTACTGATATTTCAATTTATATATTCACATATGTTGCATTTCCTTTATCCATTCAGATCCTCTTATAGTGACTAAGCAAATTTTATTTTTTTCTATGGGTTACTCTATATAAAACTGACACTGAAGTTTAGACTCCTTTGAATTCATACCCAAAATTTGGATTTCTGGTATCTTAGTACTTTTTAAAGAAATTTAATATTATATTTCATAATAACTTTTCCAATTTACATGCACAAATACTACAGAGCTTCCCCTACCTCTAAATAGCTGTCAATATTTTTAACCTTTCATCATTTTTATAACAGCAGTTGTAGCAATGACACCACATTATGGTTTTGAATTGCTTTATATGGAATAGTAGTCTATGGTTTAGATGCACATATTACAAAAAATAGTTTTAGAAGTAAATACTTTTTTAAAATACAACCAAAAAGAGACAAAAAGTATATTTGAGATAAGACTAGCCTTAACACAAAACAGTTTTAAAAAAAGTTTGGGGGAGAAAAAGATAAGGTAAGTAAACCAATAAAATTTTCTCTCTCTCATATATATATACATATATATACATATATATATACATATACATCTACCTACTCATCAACCTACGTGCATATCATTTTTACAATTTTTACAATTTTTAACTTTTTAAAATATTAATGTAGACAAAAGCCACAGCTGAAGATACAGTTTTAAAGTTGAAATTAATTAGAAAAGAACTCTCCAATATTAAATTGAAGAAGTAAAAAAAAAAATCTATTTTTATGTGAAAACTGTTTCATCTGATCACAGGTTATTAAGTCCTTATATAAGAACTTGCTAAATAGTTTGTGGCTAATTGAGCCTTCTTTGTTATTGTTTTTGTTGGTTGAATTTAGTTGTCTTCTATGTTGCTTTCCTATTTAATTTGGTATGCTCCTACTGGAATTTCAGTATTGAGGAATTAAGAGGTGTCAACATAGGTGCATCTATCCATAATGCCCCAAAGTAGAGAAAGAATAAGAGAGAAATTGTCTGCCATAGTGACAGTGGGAGGAGTGGGACGGGGGAAGGATGGTGAGGGGTACTGGGGACATTGCTCGCAAAAATGTACACTGGTGGAGGAATGGGTGTTGGATCATTGTATGACTGAAACACAAACATGAAAACTTTGTAACTGTATCTTATGGTGATTCAATTAAAAAAAAATAAAAGGAAAAAACATAGATGCATCTGCGGGAGGCCGCATGGTTGCCAGGGCTTCAGGAATATTTTTAAAACTCTATGTCTACATGCTTTCCTGATAAATCACTTGTGAAACCAAATTAGAATTGTTTAATTCTCACAAATGACTTCATGATTCTTTGAGACAAAAGTCACTTGAGGAAAGTAGTTTCACATGGTTTTAAGAATATATAATGTGATAATCTTAATAATTTAAAACTAAAATCATATTATTATAAATTATTTTGACTTCATTGAAAAATAAATTCTAAAGAAAAAATTAATTTCAAAATCATGTCTTTTTTCTTATAAATTACTTTCTATGGTATATATAAATGGTATTATTCTTATATCACTAGACATGTAGTTATAAAACAAAGAACAGGGTTCAAAATACAAAAAGAAAACACTACACATCTCCAACATTTTAAGAAAAATAAAAATGTTTACCTTTTGAAAACAAAAATAAACCAAATTTTAAAACACTTAAAATAATCTATGATAAACTATACATCTGATTTTTCAAATGAAAAGGGCATGTTTATAATCAGATTTTGTTAGGTAACTTTGCATCTATGTTCATCAAGGATATTTATGTAAGGTTTTTTTCTGAATATGTATCTAGTATTAGGACTTAGTATAATATTAGTTTATAGAAGGTGTTAAAGATACCTGTATCTGGGATATTTTTGGAATATTGTTTGGAGTCACTGTCACTGTCCTCCCGTTGTTCATCGCTTTGCTCAAGCAGGGCTAGTAACATTTGTGAGACTTGTTACTGTGTTTGGAGTAAAGGCAGTAATTTCCTCTGAAAGTTTGATAAAACTCACCAATAATCTTTTTGCTGCAGAACTTTTGTTCTTGGGAAGATTCTTACTTACTGTTTCAATTTCATTACCTGTAATTGGCTCTCTACTTCCTTCTTTTTCAGTTTTGGGAGATTACTTGACTAAGAAAATATCCATTGCTTCTAGGCTCTCCAGTTTAAGAGTGTAAACTTGTTCACAATAATCTCTCATTGTATTTTGACTTTCTGAAGGACCCATTGTAATTTCCCCCCTTTTTCCTGATCTGATTTATTCGGATATTTTTTCTTTTTTTTTTCATTAGTCTAACTAAAGGTTTGTCTCTTGTTTATTTTTCAAAGAAACTAACTCTTAGTTTCATTGATTTTTTTGAATTGCTTTCTTGATTTCTATGTTATTGCTTTCTGGTATAGTTTATACCATTTTCCTCCTTCTAATTTTTGGGGTTGTTTGCTATTCCTTCTAAAGATTTTTGCGATGTGTAGTTGTTTTTAATTTGGTCTTTTTAAAATTTCTTAATGTAAGCTGTACTGTTATGAATTTCAACCTTAGTACAATTTTTTACTATTTCCCAAAGATTTTGATTACTTGTATCTTCATTCTCATTAGTTTCCAGAAATATTTTTATTTCTCCTATGATTTCCACTTTGGTCAGTTGGTTTTTTTCTTAGTGTTTTGTCTAGTTACCAATGTTGAAAGTTTTTACCGTATTCTTTTTGTGGTTAAGTTCCGCTTGTATGGCATTGTGGTCTGAGTACTTTTCATGATTTTTGAATTTGTAAATTTATGTATGTTTTTATTATGTCATGGATTCTGGTCTATCCTGGAGAATGTTCCATGTACAATAGAGAATAATGTATAGAGAACTTTTAGGGATAGAAAGCCCGAATTATGTTTAATATCCCTATTCCCTATGTCCTTAAGGCTCTGTTTCCTTACTGAGAATGGGTTTGGTAGATCTTTCTAGTGCCTAAGTGGAGTGTTGAAACCTCCCTCCACTATTATGTTTCTGTCAATATGTTTCTTTAGGTTTGTAAAGCCTTATGAATTTTACTGACACTTCATTTGGTACATGACTGTTGATCATAGTTAATTCTTCATCTATTGTTTCTTAATGAATAAGTAGTACACATCACTGTATTACTTTCTGAATCACTGGCACCATTAATGTGCCCATTCGTCCCAGCCCTGAGATTTTAGCAGCCTCTCTTTATCCAACAGTGCCACATTGGAGGCTTTTTCAGGGTCAGGGAATGAGACACATTATTGTTAATGGGTTTTGGTGTATCCAATACGCCACAGGGAGTTTGCCAGGCTCTGCCTTGCGGGCAGGATACTCCTGGCAACTTGCTGGGTTCTCCAAGAGGGAGAACTAGACTATAAGAGGCCGTGTGGCTGCAAATGTGGCCACACTTCCGGGAGTTTTGTTTTATAGTCTCTGGATCCTGGCCATTGATGGAATTACACAGTACTGGGGGCAGTTTGTGGGTCTGACTTCCTCGCTACTGGAAAATGGGGCATCTGGGTGGAGGAGGCCCAGTCCTGATCTGAGCAGGCTTGGAGATCTCAGTCCCAGGTCCTGCAAACTTGGGTTCCGCTGCCAGTTCCTTCATGCATGAGGCCTGTCCAAGCATGTGGAGAGTGGCCTTGAGCATGGCTGTGACTGGTTTCCTGAGGTCTTTTGCTGCCAGGGCTCTGGTCTGGACGGGGAGCAGATTACTTTCGTTTTGTGAAATAATATTTGGTCTGATATAAGTATCGCTGCCCCCTCTTTTGTGGGTCTGCCAGTGGTTTTTGTTTATATTCCATTCTTTCATTTTGAGTCTGTACTTTTCCTGGAAGTTTAAGTGTGTTTCCTATAAGCAGCTAATAGTCAGATTTTCTTTCCTGCCAGATCTCTATGCCTTCTTATAAGAACGTTGATTCCATTGACATTAAGAGAGATTATTGTTACAAAGCACCATGTTGCCCATTTATGTAACCAAGTTAACTCTGTAAGCATCCGCTTTTTGTGCTTTTTATCTTTTTATTTTTTTTAATCTTCTTTTTATGCCTTCAGTAATTCTTACAGGTTTGGTTTAAATGTTCCAAATGTTGCTAGATATTGTTTGTCTGAAATGTTTTATCCTTCCTTCAAGTCCAAATGAAAGCTTTTGTGGGTAGTGGAACCTAGTATGGATTATTTTTTCACTCAGTACTTCAGCTCCTTCAATTCAATTTGCATGGACTCTTTGATATCTCTGATGGGTTATTCCCCGAGCTGCTCTAATTTCTTTTACAGTGTTTGCTTTATTTCCATTGTCATTGCGTGGAGTTTTGCTTTGTACACCTTCTCAATGAGTCTCGATGCTTTATTTGCACTTGAAGATTTGCTGGAACTTCTATCCCTATCTGCCAAGGCAAGTGAATCCTTTTGTTTCCCTATTGTCCTTACAGATTTTTATTTGCAGACATTTAAGCTACAAATTACCAATTATGTTAATTCAAATTTAATTCATTACTTTTAACTAAAGGTATACTACTTCTATTCTGTTATTTTATAATTTGAAGGGCTGGAGCGATAGAACAGCAGGTAGGGTGTTTGCCTTACACACAGTCAACACGGCCGACCTAAATTCGATTCCTCTGCCCCTCTCGGAGAGCCCAGCAAGGTACCCAGAGTATCTCGCCTGCACTGCAAAGCTTGACAAGCTCACTGTGACGTATTCAATATGCCAAACACAGTAACAACAAAGTCTCACAATGGAGACGTTACTGGGCCCGCTCTAGAAAATCGATGAACAGCAGGAAGACACTGACAGTGATATAATTTGCATACCCTTGAGATGATGTTTCAGAGGCCATGCAGGTGAATATTTAATTTCCCCTGCCTACAGGACAGCGAGTAGGGCATTTGCCTTGCATGTGGCAGACCCAGGTTCAATTACTCTGTCCCTCTCAGAGAACCTGGCAAGCTACTGAGATTATCCCACCTGCACAGCAAAGCCTGACCAGCTCCCTGTGACGTATTCAATATGCCAAAAGCAGTAACAGTCTCACAATGGAGACTTTACTGGTGTCCGCTAGAGCAAATCGATGGACAATGGGAGGAGAGTGCTACATACCAGGGTTATCTTAGAATATAAAAGACAGATATCAGTATCAACAAGCTCTTAGAGTTAGTGAGGTCAGAGGAGTCTAACTTTGGTCACGTAATTTTAGTGCAATGTAGTTATCATTAGAGAATGTGCATTGCCTGCTCATAAGCATTTTGTCACTAGAACAACTGTTATAGTTGACCAAAGAGAAAAAATATAGAAATGGATAGAACACACAGAGACTGATCAAATTTCTTATCTGAATAAATGTTTTTGTTTCACTGAATATTACTTCTTTTGTCACTTTAAGCCACCAAATATTAAAGTAAAATAATCTTTTCTTAAAAATTTCAGAATATTTGATTTATGTGTGCTTCCACTCTTACTTATGGAATTGGGTTAATTGCATATGGGATTCAGTCTTAGTCATTTTGGGGGCTTTACTACTCTTCAAAATCCTTTTGATTTTCTCTATTTCATTATATGTGTGTTCACTTTTATATGTTTTATAAGTTATAAGTTCACAGTTATATATAGTTTCAGACCCACTTAAACTGACAAGTTCTTCAAGAAATAGACTCCAGCAAAGAATCTGATGTATTGTAGAGTTACTGGTATATGCTTCTTTTAGTGAATGGAGAGAAAGCGGGAGAAGGCTGGATGCAATCTCAAGAACAATGCTTATCTTATCCCTGTGATAGAGAAAAAAAAAATGGATGGTAGGAAGTTTTGTACTGTAAAACAATTTTTTTAATGTTTTATCTTAAAATAGGAAGTGCACAGCCAACATTGCTCATAAGATCGCCGTATGTCTCTGTTACTAACTTATTGCCATGATTTGTTATTGGCTAGAAAAATCTGTGTGAAAAGCTATGACAATAGGGGGACAAGATGGGCAGAAACTGCTCTGTAATCAGGTATGATCTGCAGCAGCAGAACTGAGTCATACATTCTTTTTTACTCTCTACGAAGTCTAAATGCTGTTTATATCTTAGTGGAAAGTTTGTCAACCAACATACTGTACAAGGGTTCTAGATATCAGTAAGCTAATGCAGAAACAAATAAATAAACCTCCTATACATTATTTATATTCCAATTAAAATGTCATCAACAAATGTAAACTCCAAATTATGCCAATGTGAGGCTATAAAATAAACCAAAATAATTTTAATATATATTTTAAATTAAATATAAAGTAATTGTGTAAAGTAGAAAATCTTTACACACTTCACTCATATCACGTGTCATCTTGTTGATCATCAATGTGCTCGAGCAGATGCCAGTAAGGTTTCTGTTCGGCCCTGTCATGTGCTAGTGTAGCACAGTGGCATCTGCTCACTCCAGGAACACAAAGAGCCTCAAACTATTTGTTCAGGGTCTTGATGAAGAAGTCTGACCATCTCGTAGGTGGGCAGTCATGCGTCCTTTTAACGACCCGTGGTATCCATTCGGTAACAGCTCTAGTCCAGTGGTCATCTCTAAATTGCATTACGTGTCTGGCCCATCTGATTTTCGACACCTTGGCAGACAAGACAGCATCCCTGATTCTTGATCGTCGATGGAGGTCAAAATTGCAGATTCTTTCTCTCGGTTGAGTGAAGCCTGATACTCTAAGCATAGCTCTTTCAATTTCTCTTTGGGATACCCGAATAGCCTTCTCATCCTGTTTTCATAGGGCCCAGGGCTCTCAGGCATATGTTAGTGCAGGATGAATAGTGGAGTCAAAAATATTTGCCTGGAGCCGGAGTTTCTTCATCCTCTTAACAACTTCTTCGAAGCTCTTGAAAGCGTTCCACTCCACTCTCTTCCTCCTATTCAGTTCTGACACCAAGTCGTTCTCATGTGGAGTTCTTGACCCAGGTACACAATAATGATATAATTTTTACAGTTTAATGATAGCACAGCGGGTAGGGCATTTGTCTTGCATGCCACGGACCTTACCGCCCTGGGTTCTATTCCTCCACCCCTCTCAGAGAGGCTCACAAGCTACCCAGAGTATTTTGCCTGCTCGGCAAAGCCTGGCAAGCTCCCCATGATGTATTTGATATGCCAAACACAGTAACAACAAGTCTCACAATGGAGACGTTACTGGGTCCGCCCAAACAAAAATGTTTTCACAGAATTTAAAATTGATATTGGGGTTTAGTCTATTCAATCTAGATGTTGACAACCAATCTCCACAGTCCAAGAAAAGCCTCATCCATGAGAGTGAATCTATTGAAAAACTCAGGTATGCAGATTTTGTGACCAAAATCTACAGGCTCTCAGAGTTGGGAACTGGAGACCTCCCCCACCTTCCTGTGCTACCCAGAGCCTAGTGGTCACATCCATGAACTGCCTCTGGCACCATATAAGCTCAATAATGGCCATGATCCAGAGACTCACAAATAAATCTCCAAAGAAAAAGAAAACAGCACACGGCAAAGATGCCTCCATAGTCCCCAAAGTCACCATCCACTTAAAAATTTAACTCTGGCTGTAAACTTTTTAAATTTTAGAATTCCTGAAGTAGGTGGCAACTCCTACTCTATCCCAATGATGTACCAAGAGCAGCACACCACATTTTATGGGGTGCAATGCAGAAGGCCACCTATTTTAATATATATAGCACACAAAGGGGGTAGGCCAAAATTTAACAACATGTTAGTAATTTCTTATACAAGGACTTAAGGGCTCCAGAGTGAGATACAACACTATTCACACACTTTTCTCCAAGGAAACTCTTTTGGATAATTTTTAGGAAATTATTCATAAAAAGCAATACAAAATAACTTATTTAGTACAACCTTTAGGGGCAGGTTTGGTGGTGGGAAAATTTGAAATAATAGTGATGGGACAGTGTAATGTTGTCAGGATTGATGTTGGAATATTGAATGCAATAAATTATTATGAATAACTTTTAAAAAATAAAATTAAATAAAAAATCTAGACGTTGATCATTTTCTCATTTTTAAATTTATGCTACTACCATTCCTCCTACTCGGTGTTTTCTTTGTTGTTTCTGATTGTCTAGGTCTTACTTAACTTTTACTTATTAGGTGATATTCCACTTACTATTTGAAGCTCTGATTATAAAATAGTACCAAGAGACATCACTAGGTGTTATGGATTTCTTATATTTTGTTCTCAGGCTATATGTCATCTTTTTAGAGATGAGAAATTTTTTCTCCTGGCTAGAGTGATAGCACAGCGGGTTGGGTGTTTGCCTTGCTGGGTTCGATTTCCAGCATCCCATATGGTCTCCCGAGCACTGCCAGGAGTGATTCCTGAGTGCATGAGCCAGGAATGGCCCCTGTACATCGCCGGGTGTGACCTAAAAAGCAAAAAAAAAAAAAAAAAAAAAAAAGAAATTTTTTTCCTCAATAAAAATGTAAGTCTTTGCTGGTATACACTGTCTCATAGGAAAGAAAATCTAGGCACCGAACAATGGTATTGAAGATCAATTGAATCTGCTATAAAATAACTTTAATGAATAAAATTTGATGTGATAATCCTCTGGTTGATAAACTATATAATGTGATCAGAAATGGGAAAAAGGGGGATTGGTTAGAGTGTGCCCTAAATGTGAAAGGCCCTTGCTCGAGCGGGCCCAGTAACGTCTCCATTGGAGACTTTGTTGTTACTGTGTCTGGCATATCGAATACTCTCGGTAGCTTGCCGGGCTCTCCGAGAGGGGCGGAGGAATTGAACTCAGGTCGGCCATGTTGGCTGCGTGCAAGGCGAACGCCCTACCGCTGTGCTATGCACGCAGCCAACATGGCCGACCCGAGTTCGATTCCTCCGCCCCTCTCGGAGAGCCCGGCAAGCTACCGAGAGTATTCGATATGCCAGACACAGTAACAACAAAGTCTCCAATGGAGACGTTACTGGGCCCGCTCAAGCAAATTGATGATCAACGGGAGGGCCTTTACTTAAAAGGGCTGGAGCGATAGCACAGCGGGTAGGGCGTCTGCCCTAAATGTGAATTTAGAAATATATAAATAAGGATGTGTTTACTCCAGTGTTTGAATATATCACTTACCTTTCTAGGATTTGTTTATTTTATCCAATAAAATTAGTTTACTTAAGATCTAACCTACTGGAAGTGAGATCCTTGGAACTTTGTATCATTCCTAGATATAATAAATCAGAATACTTAATTTAGACTTTGTCCAAAAAAGTCTCATTTGTAATTTTAATATATGCAATTTTTATTTATTAAATATTTGTAATAAGTTCTAATGGAAAGACTTTTAGTGTGTACTTAAAGTTTGTGCTTCAACAAATCCACCTGCTGGTTTAAACTGAAGCATGGAAATTGTCAATCTTTATCAAAAGTCCTTAAACTAAGTTTGGTGAATATTTTCATATATGGGCTTTAAGACTTCTATAGGTCAGTGAAATTTTTGTTCTGTATGTGCATACATCTGTTTGTCTCTTCTTTCCTTCTTTGGCTTATTGGTATTATAATTTGAGCACTCTGCAGATAAAATGGTTGGATGGGGCATACGGTTCCCCTATTATTTCTCAACTTTAGTGAGACTTTATCAGGATTCGATCTTACGATGGCATATATATTTTATTGCTGTGACTATTTTATTATATTTTGAATTTGGAATTAGAATTTCACATAAAGGAGGAAACTGAAATATTAAATAGGAGTTGTGTACATATTATCTTCTAGAGACAATATTTCTCTTCTATAAAGCATATGAAGGAGCTCAGAAAATGGATAAATAGCTTAAAAGTACCTTAAGTAAATGTGGAACCTGAGGTTAATCCCTGGTCCCTCAACACAATTCTGATAGCTTCAGAACTGGGGAATCCCTGTTGATGGCAAAAAATGAGATATGTTCAAAAAATAATGATTTTCCCAGTAAAACCTTAAATACAATGCATGATTTTTATCTAGTGTTGTTTTCCTTTGTTTTGAGGTTTTTATTAACTTTTAAAGCAAAGCTCTATTAGAGTAAAATGTGTTTTAATGCAGAGGACTACTTTAATTTTTATCATTGAAACAAGCCTGTGTTTGATTGTGTGATAAGTAAGGGAAAAAAAGACAAGCAGTCAATAATGTTTACCTTTCCATTTCTTTGAGCAAAGTTCATAGAAATTTCATTCAAACTCTTGCAATTCAATTATTCAGGAATATTTTACATTATTGCAGGTGGCTGTCTGTTGGTCTTAAGCTTTTTCAATATAATGGCATTCCTTGCTGTATTACTTGCTGTGTTTGCTGTTACACTTTCAAATATATTGAAATATGCTAATTAATACACATAAACGCTGTATTCACTTCTCACTGAAAATTGCTGCTCTAATAAATATCAAAAAGAAAGCACAAAAATTTGCATAAATCATTGAAGATGTTTATTTGAACAATAAGCTCTTAGAATAGAAGGATAGCTCTATGATTGACTAAAAAAATTGAGAAAATTCTGACTATGGCTAATTGTAAAGAATGGTTGGTCAATATAATAAAATGAATATTTTTATCAAACATATAATTCTAATTTACTTAAAAATATATTTTGTTTTAGAGAGCTGAATCCAGATGGACAGGATTTACTCCTGTGGTTAGGGACCACTCTTGGGAAAACTCAATGGACCAGATATGATGCTGATGCCACTGGGATCCCTGGATGACCTACGCCAATTGGGAAGAGGGGATTCTGAACCCTGAAAAGGGGAATTCATCATTTTCTGTCTACTTGTTACCTGGAGAACAAATGGTTGGGGAAATCTAGGACTTACTCCTTGGAGGAAAGGAAAGTCAGTCCTAGACCTTACCAAGGCCTTTCAGGTTCATATCTTTCTCTCAGAAAAGGATTTCATGGGAAGACAGTGAATAAAAAAATAAATAAAATTTTAGGAGCAGCAGTGAAATAAATAGAACAAAAACAGATTTTATTTGGAAGTCTTGAAGAAGTTTGTGAGAGGAATAGAAAGAGAGAAATTAAGAGATTGAGAGAGATTGAGAGAGAGAGAGAGAGAGAGAGAGAGAGAGAGAGAGAGAGAGAGAGAGAGAGAATGCACTCGAGAGAACAAGCATTTCTGCAGAATGGAGAGGGAGCCCTGTACTCCACCCTGTAGTAGATATGAAGGTCAGAAAGTAGACATCTCAAGAAGGGGTATGTGAGTAACACAGGTACTGGGGGCACATGTGGTTACATGGGCTCTGGCAGCATTGAGTGAGCTTCTTTTGTCAAGTTGGCTTTTATAGGTTTTTCTGAAGCTGACTGACATGGAATATTCTACCTTGATAGGAGTCCATTGTTAGGGTGGTTTCCAAGGTGGTAAAGTTGGAATTAGTTCTTCTTTCATATTTCTTTCCTGTCTTTTGTTATTGCTGGGGCTTCTCCCAGACAGTGATTTCCAGCCTGTTTTGTGTCTGATCTGGTGTCAAGTTAAGGTTTGATCCGGCCTTTATTCCTGTGTCCAAAAGGTGAGTCCAGGCAGTCATAAACCTATTTTTTTTTACAACTTTTCAAGTATTCAATGCCATTTTGGGCCCTTCCAGGCCTACCTCTGCTTGTTTCAAGGCTAAGAATCAAACCTGGGTTAACTCTAAGCAAGACAGGCTCCCTATCTGCTGCCTATCTCTGGCTCCAAACAAGAACTATTATATTAATTTTTTGGTAATTGTAATTTTTCACATTTTAATATTTGATATTTGGCTAATTCAACAAAGATACTCAATAATATATTGTAAAATCAAACTTTGAAGACAATATAAAAGACATTTTATAACTTTTTGTTTTGTTTGGGGCCAGAGATATGTACAGCAATGTGCAGGTTCTGTGCTCACTAATCACCCGGAGCAGTCCTAGGAGGGTCTTATGCTTGTTCCAGGGATGAAATACAGGCTAGCCATATGCAAGGCAAGATCCTTACTTGCTGGTCGTTGTTGAATTTTCTTTTTATCTGATCACTTTTTATTTTAAGTACAGGTGCAAAGATATTCTTGAAATGTGTAGAGAAATCATTGCTAGTGACAAATATTTAGTATTGCGAATTTTGAAAAACTGACACATTCTCCTGCAATGCTTTTTTTAATCTTACCCTGCCTTCCCCAGCCATTCTGACTCAAGAGCTCGGTGTCAGTTTTTGATTGTGTTTTGACATTTATAGAAATCAACCATTTTAAGCAGTCAAAACAGAAATGTGTCATTGTGTTTGCATTATCTTCTATGGCACTTTACCCACTTGGTCATGTGAGTGGGAATTGCTGGTATAGCAGAGAGACCAAAGCAAGCTCTTATGACCTACCAAGAGTCATGTCACATGTAATTACCATAATTTATAAGGATCACTCCAGGCTCACTGGTGTTATAGCTGTACACCAATTGGACTGTGCTAGAATGTTTAAGTAAATGTTTGCACGCAACCTAAACCTGTTGAGAATTTCTCCGTCAGCCAGAGTCCCCTTATTATGAAATATTCAGTACATGAAATGTCTCCAGTGGTGCAGAGTGGTGGGTTTTCTCTCTGATTTGATTAGCAGTGATGATTATTTCATGAGCTGTGAATGTCCTTCTAGATTAACATCATCCAGGTTCTTTGGTCTTGTCACGGAATAAGAAAACTGAGAGGATTCTTGCTTTGAACATGCTTAGATTATGGCTCTAACTTATGTTTTCAAATTAGGTTTCAAGTAATTTAAATATATTTTCCGCAATTATAATGTTATAACAAATATGAAATCTAATGATGCGTTAGAAACACATAGAGATTCCTACAGAAATTATACAAATTTTACAAATTACAGCACTGATAAAATTTTATTCAATGGATATTTATTAAATGTTTTACACAAAAAAATGTTTTACACAATCCTAAAATAACATCCGAGCTTCATTTCTTTAATGTTTGTGGGTTTCAATGACTCATTCTTAGTAGTTTAAGGATCATCATCCAAAGTTATTCTGGAATCAAATAAACTTATTAATTAGTCAAATATCCTAAATAAAAAGCCTAGAATTAATACAAAATTATGTTTTATCATTGTTTTAAAACCACTAAATTCTACATATATTTAGTGACTCTTTGTATATAAACATGGATATAAATTATGCAAAGTGTAGCAAAATATATACAATTTTCATAGGCATATATAAATTTCAATGTAAAAATAAACATACATCATTAATGTACAAAACATTTATTGTCAAATATATATTTTACTTTTTTATTGCTATTCTTCCAGCTTCTCAAATCATGAAAATACTATTCCTTTGATTAATTAGAGAGGGATTTCATTAAATTTAAGATTGATATTTGTGGGTACTTTGTTCAGTTATTGTTTTCTACACGTTTAATAATGAATAAATAGTTTTACCAAAGCTGAGATTATTTGTAAAATAAAAAATGTATTAGACTCTTTAAATTAATGTTTTATATGATGCCAAATTATTCATTTAACCAAATCATCTTAGTGAATTGAATTTACACTTAGCATTTAAATAAGCTAGCTGCATGTTCAGATAGATCAATTAGTACACTAAAATATTGAGCACTTTAATTTTTCTGCATTTATAAAATGTATTTTATCTCCAAATTCAATAATTGCAAATGATTATGAATATTACTTAATTTGCCCAACTACAAGTACTTAATCATGCTCTGTGTTGTTTATATTACTTCGGTATATATTTCATTAGCATCTTCATAATACTAATATATTTTACTTTGGGAGACCACACCCAATAATGCTCATGACTTGCTTCTTTCTCTGTAATCATGGTTCACTATTGGCAAGTTCTTGGGACCATATATATTAGGATAAAATCAGGATTGTCTGTGTGTGTGCACAAAAATACCTTAAATCTTGCATAATCTCTCTGACCCTATAGTGATATTTTTAATCTCAAGACAAAATTGTCTGCTTAGAGACCCTCCATATGCAGACTCATCTTAAGATCTGCTTTAACTGTTATTTCATTGAGAAAAATTAACCTGATTTGGAATAATTTTGGAAGTACTATGAACACAGTTGGAAAATCAAAATTCAGACCCTTAAAAAACACAAATCGAGTAACCTTAAAAAAAGAGAATCTCATTTGTACTATATTCATTTATCAATTCATGTGTCTTTTTTAAGAAAACTAAGTCCCCCAAAATTGTGTACATATATATAAAAATTATATTTTATAAAGTTGAAAATATTATAGTACATTCTTGCTTACGGTCATTAATACCAAGTAGGACAATTATGAAGCATAAAACATGGAACACAAGTTGTATAAAATGTATCTAAATATTTATACTTTGAACAGAAATGCTAATTATTTCATTATACTCCAAAGTGTTTACACTTAAATATATATTTTGTCTATTAGTGTTTTATTACTAAAACTTATTATAGCAACATATTCAAATTAAACAAATCTATTTCTTTCATATTATAGTAGTTCATAATAAAAGTTTCAGAGTTTATAGAGAGAGCTGTTTTCTCTGCACTGTATTTCACAGTGAAAATAGGGGGTTGACTGCAAAGATTCTGAGGTTTGGATAGCATACACTCTGACACCCCCTCAGGTTATTGGCAGAAATTATTTCAATAAAGTATTATGTAGTTGCTTGAGGTTCCTATTCTGCCCAGGGATAATAATCAGCTTCTACAGGCCTCCTATTATTACCAAGTCTATTAATTCACTAATTTTTCAGATTAACAAAATGAATCAAGTTGTTCTCAAAATCTCTCTGAAAACGCTTTCTGTTTCATCTCTGCAGTTCAAGTCTGAGGAAATTATCTGTATTTAGGAGTTTATGGGATTTATTTTTCTATCCTAAATAATACAAGAAAGATTTCTTAAATTTAAGTCCATAACTTAATTATATTAACAAACTCTTTTAGTGATGTAATATAAAATATTCATAGGTTTCAGGAATCGAGCAACATGGCATTGAAAGGAGGCATTCTTTGTATCATACTCAGAGAATACAAAGGTTTATTTTACACATGCATTAGTACTGATGTGTTGACACATATATAAAGAAAAAATATCTTATAATTTAAAAAAAAAACCTATTATTTGTGGTGTTTGTCTTTATCTGTAATACAAATAATCCCAAAACAGCAAATTTTAAACTACTAATGTTCATCTTAACTCATATATTCTGAAAATATAATCCAAATCTCATGAAATCATATAAAGTCATTTCAAAACACTACTTCCTGTTATGTACAGTACATAGAATATAACTTCAAATGGAAAAACAAATTAGAATAAGAATGGAAACAAAATGATGATAGTGATGATGACATTTCTTTCTATCTGTATTATAAATTCAATCAGATATGAATAGATGAATAGATAGATTTTCTTACATTAAATAGTTAAAGTAATTGACTATTGTAACATTTATTTTTAACTGAATTTATTGTTAAAATATATATATATATTTATGTAATGATATTAGTACCTGTTACAGGCAATGAAGGATAATCTTATTTTTCTTTTTGAGCTGGTGTTGATTTCTGGCTCTGCACTCAGTGATCAGTGCTAGCAATGTTTGGGGAACGATATGTGCTACTGGAAATTGAACCTGGGTTGGTTTCATGTAAGATAAGAGCCCTACCCACTGTACTATCTTTCTGGCTCTGAGGGATCACTTTAAAAATTTTAACGTATTGTGGTATGTCTACTATATCTATTAGTACAAATAATATGTAAAGATGGTTAAATTTGTCATCCAAAACAGACAACGGATATAATATTATTCTGAACATGAACTTTTTTAAAAAATATAACATTCTAGAGTCATCTTTTAAACACCTTATCAGATAAGGTGTGAACTCTTAGCTGAATGTATGTGATATCTAAATAAAAAAGACAAAATTTTCTTATCTATTTTCTCTGAAAAAAAAAAACAAAAACTTGATTTTATATGTCAAGCAAAGTAGAATAGTTTTATTACCTTGGGATCAGTTTTTTATATCTAGGCTATTAAAATTAAGTTAGTGCTTTTATTGAAGTGTACAAAACCTTTTAGATTTAATTGAATATCTACACAAGTTTATAGTTAGCTAAATAAAATATATAAAACACAACTTTCACATATAAAACTGGATTTTTATTTAGGATGCAGAGTTACATTTTTGTGTGTTTTACTTCTATTTGCTAACAAAATTAATGCTATAAAATTTATATTTATTCACTATTCAAAATTTTTCAATAAATTATATAAACCATCAAAATAAACATTTAAAAGCATTTAAATAATGTGCATTTTATAGAAAATAAAAATCTAACTTGTTTAAACAACTGTCTTAAAAATCAATATAAATTCCCTTTTTCAAAAAATATAGTGTAGTTAGAATGCTTACTTTTCTTAATAGAATAAGGAATAGTTTCAAGTTTCTAAAACCATCCATTTTAAACTGTACTGCCATTGTTTGGTTTGCTCAATTTCCATCTAATGAGCTCATTACAGCTATGAACAGAAAGGTGGAAAAAAATACATCAACTGTTACTTGATTGCAATCATGAAGTTTTTATGCTTGCTTATTTTTGTATGAATTACTTAAGTAAAACTGTTCAAGAAGGCATTGTTGAGATTTGATTTTTTATGTGCTAAATGGTTATTTTATAAACTCAGAAAGAGCAAGAAATGAAAATGAAAGATAAAATTGGCATGCACATGTGACAAATTCTATGTGAACATATTAAGAGAAATTAAGCTCTGGGGATCATTTTATTTTAAATATTATAATGAATATGTCTAAGTAGAATCAGTCAAATTCTGTTATATTATGATTTCCTACTGGGAAGAAAGGACTTTGATGATTTGGAAGAGCACATTAGTGTCGTGGAATTAATGCAGCATCCCTGTGTGCTTAACTCATTCCCAGGGAGTAATTTTAGCCCTAGGAGAATTGCTTCATTATATCTTTACACAAATTAAGTGACATTTTCAAATTATTTCTTTTATCTTAACTATTTCCGTGACTGCTATCACAGATACATCCTTTGCAGTAAAAAAAATGATTCTTTTGCATAATGTCTTGATTTTTTAAAATCTATTGAAGCAGTCCTATTAAGTTCCTATTGTCAGGTCCACAGCATGATAATTACATGTATTTGATCCCCAGATTTCTTCACAGTCTTTCCTCTGGCACTGTGCTTGTTGAATCCATCTGCTGGGCTCTGTATTATATTGGCTGCTCAGCACTGGATCATCTGAGGGAAGTTGGCACAGACAGAAGCAGTAGTCTACAAGAGCTATTAAGAAAACAGACAGACCAGCAAAACCTGTAGCAGAGCCAAGGAATTTTATTAGAAAAACTTCTATTTCCTCAATCTAATTTCAGTATGTCCCTACAATATGACCTCATATGCAATCTAAAATATGATTTTTTGATAAAAATTGGAAAATCTTAACATATATTAAAATAAAGTATTTTCAACTAATACTTATTTTGGCAGGCGTAATTCAAATGTTTTGAAATTTTTCTGATGCTATAGCTACAGTTTAAAAGCAATGATAGGGCTTAAATATGACTCAAACTTTCAAGCTGAATATAACAGTTATTTTTTATAGCACATTAATTAAAGAAACATTAGCTTTCATAGTTCATATAGAAAAAGACCTGGGGAAAAAGGGAACTTGTTATTTTAAGGACAAATATCAAGAAAAAGAGTAATGCAATGTAATATTTATAGAATATTTCTATAACATAGATGGTTCTAGCTGCCTATAACAACCTATTTAATTTAATCATGAGAGTACTGCCAGTGAAATGTTATTATTTAGATTCCTTGAGAAATTACAACAAATTAGCATATATAGGTAGATTAAAACAATTTGTTATTGTTTTACAGTGATGGTGGAAAAATAGAATATATTTAGCATAGCCACAATCCTTATAAAACATGGACTTGTTTCTTCCTATAGAATCTTTTATGGACATTCTCCATTCTCCTTGATTTGCAGCTGCCACTCATTTACCTCTAATTCCGTTGTCACAAGACATTGTCCCTGGGTCGTGCTTGAACTTGGTATTTACTCTTCTTTATTAGGACACCAGTCATATTGTGGTAGTGAAAACCCTCTCTCAAACTGAACTAAATATTTCTTTATTGTGCCTATTAACAAATAAGATTACTTTCTAAGTGAAGCAGTGAAATCCATAACAGTCATTAACTGATTCCAGAATATTCATTGCTTAGATGAACTATTAGAGTAGTTATCAAGTCCTGGCATTTTGTGTATCTATAAATGCACACATTTTATCTCCCTTGCATATACTGATTAAAGTCATGACCTTAAAAAAGAACATTATTTTCTGCAGAAATTCACAATGCAAATTTTATAATTATTTCATGATGGATGTCAAGAGATTACTGAGGACTAAGAACAAAAGAGCACATGGCACATTATGAAATAAGACCCAAAGAAAAAATTACTAAATTACAATAAATCAGGAACCAAAGCAGTTAGTATGACTTCAAATGCATGAGACTAAGATTATGAACTCCAAGAAGTAGATACACGAAAATATTAGAGATTATAGACTGTGCTCCCACACGGCAGAGCCTGGCACGCTCCCCATGGTGTCTTTGTTATGCCAAAAACAGTAACAACAAGTCTCACAATGGAGATGTTACTGGTTCCCGATTGAGCAAATTGATGAAGAATTGGAGGACTGTGCAACAGTGCTATAGACTGTGCTTGAAAATCAATGATTATCATATGTATTACAGTAAATCGGGAAAAGTTTTAAAGAGATAAAGCCTTAGATAAAATGATTAAGAAGATATTACAACTTGAAAAATATATAAATATTTGTAATAACTGTCCTCTCAGAATACTATAACCATGAAGGGGATCATGCACAATAGGCAGTGAAGCATAAAAATTAAACTAAATTTATATATAATGTTTTCTCAAGTACCTAATTTTTATGTCAATTGTTCTATTTAACAGAAGTAAGTCGATTGGAAAAGGACCCAAACTTCTAATATTATAACTTCCCAAGTGAATCTCTAACTCCAGTCATTGTAATATGTCTTAAAACATGCCCCCATACTTTTTATTTATCCACTCTTCTTCTCTAGTTCAAAGTTCTCTTTTGTTAGCTAACTGAAAAGTTTTTTTTTCTTTTTTTTGCTTTTTGGGTCACACCCGGCGATGCTCAGGTGTTACTTCTGGCTCATGCACTCAGGAATTGCTCCTGGCGGTGCTCGGGGGACCATATGGGATGCTGGGAATCGAACCTGTGTCGGCCATGCTGGCTGCGTGCAAGGCAAACGCCCTACCCACTGTGCTATCGCTCCAGCCCCTAACTGAAAACTTTAACTATTTGTCGTCATGAATCTGCATCTCTGAAAAGAACAGCTATGTAGAAATGCATAAAAGTAAATTCCACACTTTATTCAAAATGCTCAAATAATACCTTGATTTTTTTTCAGTATTTGGTAAAAGAGTCTACAAAATTATTGTTATTCAAACCCATTTCAGTATCATCTATACCTATTGGTGACTCATTAAATCATCCTTTACCAGTCATAACTGAAGTAATTGTTTTAACACAGACCAAACTGTAGAAGATGTAGAAATAACTAAATAATGGGATAAATTATCCATGTGAAGTCTTGCATTGTTATAAAATAGAAGTTAGGGTTTGTGGGAAAACATACCCACTGATATGAACAGTAAAAGATGGGAATAAGTACCTTTGGTAATACTCAACTTTATATATTATGAAAATGATAAAAATGTAGTAGCTAACGTTAAAAGTCAATTGAAGGCACTCAGATTTGAGTATCTTTGGTAATTTTTTCACGAAAAGAAAATAAATGGTGTGTGAAAATTGAATACAAGTAATTGAGAACAGAGAATGAAAATTTCCATTTATTGAAAAGAAGACATAATAGGGATAAAACTGACTGTCTTGTACAAGATAAGCAAAATTTAAAAAATATGTATAGATTTATGAATCTCATGTTATTGGATATCTGTATATCTGGAGATTTCTGTCCAAGTGACACAGTACCAAAAATGATCATGGAGCAATTAAACCTGTGTTTACCACAAAATTATGCTTCGTCTTATATCTCATTTCACTTATAGTAGGGTGAAACATGTAAATATCTTGTTAATTGAGACAAAAAATAGGGATTTCACAAATGTGATTTCCTTTTTCAAGAAAGTTGAATCTGAGTTAGTCAAATTTGAGATACTTCTCCATGGGCATGACTTAATCAACCAAAAACTTAAAAAGAGAATTCTGCTACAATTCAAAGAACAAGTCACATAAACTTTATAACCGATTCAAAATTAATTCTGCCAACATCACAATGTAACTAGAAGTGGATTATTCCCTATTGAGGGGATAGATGAAGATGGATTCCTATTGACATTTCAAGTTCATCCTTTTTAAATCCTGCATAAAAAATCCTGTTAAGCGTGCTTGAACTTCTGCAAACCCACAAATACCATAAGATAATAACTGAATGTTGTCATAATCCAATAAATCTTTTTATGATTTGCTGCACAAGAATAGAAAATGTATACAAGAAATTTCTTTGCAAATTCACAGTACATTAAGTCTATGAAAGAAAACTAATAAGGAATAATAATGTTCATATTACGGTATGGGAAAGTACTGACAGTATATAGAGAAAAGGTACTCAGTTTTTACATATTGGGTAATTCCAACAACAGAAATAGGAAAATTTAAAATACCTTAGAAATAGAGAGTAAATGTTGGAAATTAAAAAATACCAGCGGTTGGGCTGGAACAATTGCACAGCGGGTTGGGCGTTTGCCTTGCACGCAGCAGACCCGGGTTCGATTCCCAGCATCTCCATATGGTTCCCCAACCACTGCCAGGAGTAATTCCTGAGTGGAGAGCCAGCAGTAACCCCTGAGCATCGCTGGCTGTGACCCAAAAAGAAAAAAACATACCAGCAGTGTGTTAAAAGTGGAGCGTGAAGCTTCAGCAAGCAAGCATTAGGTTTTAGAATCTAAATGTAGATAATTTTTTGCTTTAAAAAATGAGCAGAGGCCAGAGAGACAGAACAAGGGTTAAGGCATTTGCCTTGTATGCTGTCAAACTGCTTCAATCCCAGCATTGCTAGGATGACATATGAGCATAGCCCCGGATATTCTCAGCATACCAAAATATGATATTCACCAAATATATGCATAAAATTTTAGTTTCTGAGACCAAGATATATGTGATATTTTATAAGGCGTACATAAAATTTATTAATGAAAGAAGAGACTTTAAAATAAATTGAATTAAATCTTGCTAAAGTTTTAACGGAGGATTAAAGGAGGGAAATAAACAAGAAGTATTGAAATAGTATGTCAAGTACTCCTGAATGTATTAAAAGTACTCATCATAGGACTTAGAGGAATGATTCTTGCTTTTCTCTTATGATTCCATTTCCAAGTTACATAGGAAATATTTTATATATATGATATATATATATACACATAGATATATGGATCACTGTCTCACTGTCATCCCGTTGTTCATCCATTTGCTTGAGTGGGAGCCAGTAACGTTTCTATTCGTCCCAGCTATGAGATTTTAGCAGCCTCTCCTTACACGTTCTTCCCAATGGCGCTGTATTGGAGGCTCTTTCAGTGTCAGGGAAATGAAACCCATTATTGTTATTGTTTTTGGCATATCGAATATGCCACAGGGAACTTGCCAGGCTCTGCCAGGCTCTCCAAGAGGGAATATATATATATATATATATATATATATATATATATAGAGAGAGAGAGAGAGAGAGAGAGAGAGAGATAAATAGAGATAGAGAGAGAAAGAGACTTTAATTGGAACAAATGAAAAAATAGTTAACTGAAGCCAGAATAACTTACTGCCAGAATAAAAAATGGCACTACATCATGTTTTAGCCTAAAGATATATGGCAAAATTTGGAAATTCAAATTCAAGGCTTGGAAAGTTAATTGAAGACATGAAGACTATGAGAACATACAATTTTAAAAGAAAAATACATTATTATTCAAAAATGTTTAAATAGGGGACTGGAGTGATAGTACAATGGGTAGGGCCTTTGCCTTGTATGTGGTCGACCAGAGTTTGATTCCCAGCAGCCCATATGGTCCCCCGAGCACTGCCAGGAGTAATTCCTGAATGCAGAGCCAGGAGTAAACATCGCCGGGTGTGACACACACACACACAAAAAAATTGAATATAGATGTTATATCTGACAATGCTAAAAGATAGAAGTTGGTGAATAGCAATGTACTATTTTACATCTTTCACAGTTCACATGATGTATAATAAAACTAACACTAAGTATATTGTAATGATTTAAGGGAAACTTTAAATATATAGTGTTAACTATGTTGTATTTGATATAGAAATATTGTCACTTGCATCACTTGTTATCATGTTGCTCATTTATTTGCTTGAGTGGATGCCAATAATGTCTCCATTCGTCCCTGTTGCATGTTAGTGTAGCCCAATGGTGTCTGCTCGCTCCAGGAACACGAAGAGCCTAAAACTGTTTGTTCAGGGTCTTGACGAAGAAGACTGACCATCTTGTAGATGGGAAGCCAGGCATTCTTTGGACCTCCCGTGGAATCCAGTCAGTAACAGCTGTAGTCCAGCAGTCATCTCCAAATCGCATCATGTGTACGGCCCATCTGATTTTTGGCGCCTTGGCAAATGAGACAGTATCCCTGATTCTCGATCATTGACAGATGTCAGAACACTGGATTCCTTCTCTCACTTGAGTGAAGCATGATACTTAAAGCACAGCTCTTTGGGAGACATAGAAATATTAAAAGTTAAAGACAGGAATTGCAACAAAATGTTAAAGTTGTAACAGTAATACTGTGAACATATGGAAGCAGAAGAAATACAATAATAAAAACTATAGAAAATAATAGAAATATAGACTTAATAATTACATCATTGTTTTGTACCATTTAAATGTAGATATTTATGAGGAACAAAAAATCAGAAATTTGCAGTAAAATATTTCTATGTGAAAAATTTGAAGTTCAATGATAATTGTTTAAAGTTAAGAGTGGGAAAATTTGGGGGCTGGAGTGATAATACAGCGGGTAGGGTGTTTGCCTTGCACGTGGCTGACCCAGTTTCGATTCCCAGCATCCCATATAGTCCACCGAGCACCGCCAGGAGTAATTCCTGAGTGCAGAGCCAGGAGTCATCCCTGTGCATCGCTGGGTGTGACCCAAACGGCCAAAAAAAAAAAAAAAGATGATCAGAGTTGCAAAAAGTAAAGGAAAATATTTAGCTCAAGGGCTATTCAATGAGATTTTCAAATATGAATTAATCCATTATTATTTGCACAAAATTAGTTTTGAACTCCCCTTATTTATATAAAAATTGAAATTTATAAAACACAGTTTTAAATTATGAACCTTTGAGCAAAAGATATTGCCCAAGACTGGCATAAATAATATAAATGTGTGCAATGGTTTAAGACATTATTCAAAGTACAGAGCGTTCTTTAAATATGGAAAGCCTGAGTTCATTTCCAGGCACTGAGTGGTCCTCAAGCACCTATGGAAGTGATTCCGAGTGCCTGAGTCAGGAGTAATAATTCCCAGGTAAAGAGATGTTTGGCCTAGAACACAAAACAAATTCTTTTTTTATTTTTTTGCTTTTTGGGTCACAACAGGCAATGCTCAAGGGTTACTCCTGGCTCTGCACTCAGGGATTGTTCCTGGTGGTGCTCGGAGAACCATATGGGATGCTGGGAATCAAACCCAGGTTGGCCACGTGCAAGGCAAATGCCCTACCTGCTGTGCTATTGCTCCAGCTCCACAAAAAAAAAGTCTTAGTATAAATAATGAGCTATTGTATAGTAATATATTATATTAATAATATGATGAATTTATATAATAATTTCCCACAATAAAATATGTTGTGATTATATTGCACAGAATAAATGCATTATGCAATTGTTTTTCCATTCAAAAGTAAGATTACAAACCAATTAAATGTGCAATTCATTTGAAAATTTATAAAGTTATACCAAATTATATTATGCCAAAAATTCTAGGTTACTTTAGAGAACAACTTCACTGCCAAATTAAATATAAATAAGCAGAATTAATATGCAGCTATTAGAATGGTAAAATTAAAAACGTTAAAAATGCTGAATGTTGGCCAAAAAGAAGAAACTATAATTTACATTTCTGATTAGGCTCAAAATACTACAATCATTTTTCAATTTGTTTTGATTCGTAGGTTAATTATCTACTCACCATACTACTAAATAACATATAATTATTCAGTTATGATCTTAGATCTTTACCAACAAACACACATCTCCCATAAAAGAGTGGCACATGGATGCTCATAGTTGCTGAAATTATAATAGCACACAATGCATAAATACAAATATCCAAGAACAGATAGTGGCAAAAGAAAAATGTGAAATGATTAGTGACATACTTCATGGAACATAAAGTAATCTAAAATATATGCACACATTAATGTGTAAAAAACAATAAAAATGTACATACTTCAATATTCAACTTTTTTAAAAAAACTACAAATAGAATGAAATAAATGAAAATTTTAAGCATACATTGTTTGGTGGACTGGAAATGAAGAAGAATAAGAAAATACTGTGGTAATAAATAATTCCTTGAATTTGGTGGTAATTATGTAAAATATGCATATTTCATGAATTGGTCCATTGTTCATCGATTTGCTCAAGTGGGCACTAGTAATGTCTCACAACAAATTGTGGGACTTGTTGTTACGGTTTTTGGCATATCATATGTCAAGGGTAGCTTGCCAGGCTTTGCCTTGTGGGCAAGATACTCTTGATAGCTTGCCGGGCTCTCCAAGAGGGGCAGAGGAATCGAACCTGGGTCGGCCATGAGCAAGGCAAATGCCCTACCCACTGTGCTATCACTCCAGCCCTCATGAATTGGTGCATCTTTTAAATTAGTGCATTTCTTAAAATGTAAATTACTTATAAATTTATATAAAAATACTTGAAGATGAAATGGTTTTAACTAAATAAACAGAAGCGAAGTTGGAGATTTTAGTACTTGTTTCTCATTGGTTGATAAAAAACGCTGTATCAAAGGAAATATGACCCCCCAACTTAATTAGATTATTCAGAAGATTTTCACTCAAATACAAACAGGCAATATAAAGTAGTAAAAAGTAAAGTAAAGGCCCTCCCGTTGATCATCGATTTGCTCGAGCGGGCCCAGTAACGTCTCCATTGGAGACTTTGTTGTTACTGTGTCTGGCATATAGAATACTCTAGGTAGCTTGCCGGGGCAATATAAAAGCCTTTAAATTAATAAGAATTAAAGAAATTCATGGACACTAAACCACTTTATTGGAAATAATAAATGATTTTTATAAAGGCAAAGGAACCCAACTTGTAAGTAGTAGGTTACTTTCCAAATATAAAACATGGGATAGAGGAAAAGTAATAATGTGGTCTTTTATGGTGAATTCTAGATTTTAAGTTTTAAAGGGTCATATGCTTATTAACTGGGATTTTACTTTATTTTATTTATTTATTTTGCTTTTTGGGTCACACCTGGCGATGCCCAGGGGTTACTCCTAGTTCTGCACTCAGGAGTTACTTCTGGCAGTGCTCAGGGGACCATATGGGATGCTGGGAATCGAACCCAGGTGGGCTGCGTGCAAGGCAAATGCCCGCTGTGCTATCTCTTCAGCCCCAACTGAGATTTTAATCTTTTTTGGTAATCAAAGACTAAAAAGAATTAGAACAAACAAGATGAGGCAAAGCATTCTGACCACTATATCTCAGAAGAGAGCACAGTACATAGTGAGAAAATAGGAGAAAGGAAAATTAATAGAGAAACAATTTGTGAACACACCAATTCCCATTTATCATGAAAGATAACAATAAATTTTCTTTAAAAGTAATTAAGCTACATGTTAAAATTTTTATCTCAACAGTCCAAGAAAAAAAAAAGCCTGGATATGTCAAGAAACAAAATTCAATCATCTGGTGCTTACAGGAGATACATATGAACTTTAATAATAAATGTGAAATCAAATTAGAGTTAGAAATCAATCATACAGAAAGTGACAACCTAATATTTAATTTTAAGTATGGAACCACCTTACAGCAGTGAAAGATAATGAGTAGGGACCAGAGAACTAGCACAGGGAAAGTTTAGATACTTTGTTTGGAACACTTGGTTCTAGTTCAACCCCTGCCACTAAATATGAACACACAGGAATGATCCCTGATCACAGAACCAAGAATAATCCCTGAGCACAGTTTGCTCTCCAAAAGACAAAAATAAATAAATAAATAAAAATGAAAAACAAGGTAATGTGTAACAGGACAATAAGCTAGACATAATATAATAAAGGGCAATTGCATCAGAGGACTAGACACTCATGATCATATATGTTCCAAATTAAGATCCATAAGACATAAAGCAACCTATAAGGAAGCAACAGTTATTTAAGAAGAGTTGAAAGAATGCCTAACGATGTTTGCATAGCTCTCCGCAACCAAAAAGTCAAAAACAGTTTTGTTCCCTGTTAACATAGGGAGTTTTACAACATAAACCTCATGCTGGGATACATAACAAGTAACAATAAAACCATGAATACTGAAATAATATCAAGTATCATTTGAGATCACAATATGAAAAAGAGATTGGACATAAAATGATTGCTGAGAAAAACTCAAAACCTTTGGAGATTAAACACCATCCTACTGAAAAATAGTGCACCAATGAAGAAATCAAAGAAGATACAAATGAATTGCTGGAAACAAATGAGAATGAAGATATCAGATCGAAAGTTATTAAAAAGTATATAATACAACAAATTAGTACCATGAGGAAAGTCAATAACAATAAAGGCTTAGAAAACAGGAAACTAGAAAAAGTTAGACAATCACATCTGAAGAAAATAAAAAGAAGAAACAAACCAAAAATCTGTAGAAAGAATAAAATAATAACATTTGAAACAGAAACAAAATAGATATTAGAAAAGACAATTAAAAATATCAATGAAAATAATAACTGGTTCTTTGAAAGGCTAAATAAATTTGGACTGGTGAGATAGGTCAAAAAAAGGAGAACTCTCCATGAACATATGAGGCAAGACTGATTGATCCCTTGGATGTCTCCTGCATAATGCAGTGCTTAAGCAGCAGTGTCTCTGTTCCTGAGCACATAACTATGTCCTGGACCACTTGATCGTGAGTTGTGGGAGATGTTGCACACCTCTTGGTGACTGTTGGCTGTGGGTCCTACAAAAACAATGGGAAAATAAAAACAAGATTGGCAATGCTTGGCTACTAAAACATATAATGACTCAGGCTCCTGTAAACAAATTTTGCTTACAAACATTTAAGAATACATAAGCTTAGATACTTTGTAAAGAGCATGTTTTCAATAAACAGATTCAGCACGATAGAATCATTGTGCAAAGTTGCGTGAAAATAATGTTAAAATGATTGACAGAATCAGCAATTGTGCTAAAAAGATTTAAGCCCAAGGTAATTAACCATATAACTGAATCAATGACTTTCTTTTCATAAGTAATAGGTGAAATAATCTTTTGTATAGTGTTTGGTGAGTCTGGATAGTTTTAAATCATATTTAATCTATACAGTACACACATTTAAAAGGAATTTTCAGCAAACAAAATGAAAATTGAAAAATTTCAGGAAAATGATAGATTATATTGGCTTTGGGTAGTTAAAGTATCCACAATAAAGACATCACAGTAATAAATTTTGTATATGGTATAATTATTTAGCTATGTGTAAATTAAATTTTAAAACTTAGTTACTACCTTAATATGAAATATGGTACTAAATAACTATTTTGAAAGTCAAGTCTTTATTTGTTTATTTATTGATTGATTTTAGTTTTTTTTATTTTATAAGTTAGTTCACAATATTTGATTACATTTAATATTCAAACACCAATCCCACCACCATTATACCTTCCCATCACCAGATTTGGGGTGTTTCCATCCCAAACCCCAATTACTGTGCCAAAACAAAACCAAAAATATGTATTTTGTATTGTCTGTTATGAACAACTGCTTACAAAAAAGTGTTCATACAGGAAACAATGTGAAGATTGTTCTAATTTGGCTGGAGCCATTAAGACATTTATAGGATATAACTAACATGTTGTTAAAGTTTGGATGATGTGAGCTTTAGTATATATATCTGAAAATATGTATATATATATATATATCCCTCTGTGATTTGTTGCCTACTGTCTCAACCCCATCAAATATGGTGTGGCAATTATGGAGAATGGGTAGGGAGTATCTTATGATGTGTCCAGGAATATGTTCACTCATATGTGAGGCTCAGCCTGAGAGAGTGGGGAGCAGCCTGGAGCATGGCAGCACTTGGGTAGTAGAGTTCGGCTGCCACTACTGGGTTCCTTGGGTCAGGGAGGGCTCTCAACTGGCCCCCTCTTGGGCGCTCCAAGTGAAAACAGCCTGGCGCAGAGTCCGGTGGCATGGCTATGGGTAACTCATTTTATGCCCCCTTCTGGGAGAAGCAGTCATGTGATCTGGAGGGTGGCCAATGATGAGATTATCTCTATTTGTTTAGTTTTGAACCAGTACATGACAGTGCTCAGAGCTCCTGGCTCTGTTCTTAGGAGTCACTCTTGGAAAGCTTGGGGTAGCATATTGGGTGTCTAGAGTTGAGCATTAGTGTTGCCAAAATTAAAAAAAAATCAAGTAAACTAAATTAAAATCATACAGACTATTCAATTTTAAAACAAGTCAAGAGCAAGTATTTTTAAATATTAATCCATCTAAATTCCACATTTAGTCAGTGGTGTTTATTAAGTTTTACTTATTATAATTAACTTTAAGTAGTCCATGTTTTCTTTATTACCTGTGTGTATTTTCAGTTTCTCTACTTCACTGTTGAAGTCATAACTAACAAAAAAAAGTTCCCTTATTTTTAAATTTATGTTACTGAATTTTGTCTATTTTGAATTGCATAATTTTAGAATGCATATCACTATACTGTTAGCAGTAAACATTTTATAAAAAATTTATTTCACAGTTATATGACAGTTACACTTTTTTTTATCAAGCTTATTACTAGCTTAATTAAAACAGCACAGTTTTAGTCCTGGAGGGTTCTTTGAAATTACTTGTCTGCTTTTGCGAATATATTATTTTATATTATAAAGCTGGAGGTAAATTTGTCAGGGGAAGTTTCTTACTAAATACTCTGTTACTTTGCAAACAAACCATTATTTTTTAAAATCATATGTTTCAAAGTAATTTTTATCTGTGCCAAAGTTTTTATGCATGTTGTGGAAATATAATAAAATGCTGTAGCAATGAAGTTCCCACTCTCATATAACGTTAGATTACTTCTTTCTTCTTTTTTTAAAACAATTTATTTTAATTTTATGAAATCAATGTCATTTCATAGCATCCATTTCTGTCTTTATTTTGGACTTTTCTGCATGGGGGGAGCACACCTATTGGTTCTAAGAGATTATTCTTGTCTTTGCAGTAGGGTATAGCCTTTTTTTTAACAAGGTTGTTCATGATTGGATTTCAGTTACATCATGTTCTAAAACCTGTCCCTTTACAATGTACATTACTTACCACCAATGTCTCCAGTCCCCAATTGAAAGAACTCTCTCTTTTCTTCTTCTTCTTCTTCTTCTTCTTCTTCTTCTTCTTCTTCTTCTTCTTCTTCTTCTTCTTCTTCTTCTTCTTCTTCTTCTTCTCTCCTCTTCCTCTTCCTCTTCCTCTTCCTCTTCCTCTTCCTCTTCTTCTTCTTCTTCTTCTTCTTCTTCTCTCACCCATCCTCTTGCCCTGCATCCCCCTCCTCCTTTTTGGTAATTATTGTTTGAAATACAGATACTAAATGGTTATCATGTATATCCCTTTACCAACTTTCAACAATTCTTGTCCAAAGTGATCATTTCCAATTATTAGTGTCATAGTGCTCTCTTCTTTATCGTAACCGGTATTCCACCTTTTTTTATATTTTTAATCTGGCCAGGAGCCACAGAGAGAGAGAGAGAGAGAGAGTACAGTGGGTAGAGCACTTGCCATGAATGTAGCCAACCCAGATTCACCACATATGGTTTCTGGAGCCCCATGAGAAGTGAACCCTAAGTATAGAGCAAGTACTAAACCCTAAACACACTTAGGTGTGTTCCCCAAAACAAAGAAATTCAAGATGGCCATAGAAATTAATCCTGCAGCCCAGAATCAGCCTCCCTATTTGAAAATAACTAATCCAAAATTGTGTTTACTTGCTTTCTTGTTAGCATACACCATACCATTTCAAATTGTTTTATTGTGATTCTAAGTTAATGCAAATAAAGAAATGTTAGTATTTGTAGGAATCTGGGTTTCTACTGAGATGAAAGGTAAAACTACAACTGCAAAATATTTGGATGAGTAATGTCAGTTTGAGTGTTACACAAGGGTTTTGTCCTATAAGAAAGGAGGAAAATCCATGCATTCTGCATCTTTTTTTCTTTTTGGGTCACACCCAGCAAAGCTCAGGGGTTACTCCTGGCTCTGAACTAAGGAATTACTCCTGGCAGTGCTCGGGGGACCAGTGGGATACTTGGAATCTAACCTGGGTTGGCCACATGCAAGGCAAATGCCCTGCCCAATGTGCTATTGCTCCAGCCTGGCATTCTTCATCTTTCAGCAAAGAAGTTTCTTCTGGGTGGAGGCCTTCTAAAATCTTCCCTCAGCACACACCCCATCCCATCCCCCTTTACCCTCAACAACACTCGGAGGCTTACCAGGCAGAAGCCCCTGGACTGTAGCACAGCAATTTTCTTGGAAGAACCTTTAAAAGTGCTGCTCACTTACTTTCTTCTTTATTAGAATACTGGGATGAAGCATCAAATAAAAATATTTCAGAAAAATCTGGTTGATCCCCTCAATCCCAATAAACTTTCAGGAGATCTGGTGAGTCTTGAGGCTGCAATGCCCCACTCTCTTGTTGGAGCAGACCAAGACAGGCCATCCTGCAGCCTGCAAACTCTTACCTCATCCCCCGCCTGCGGAAAACACACCTCGTCCATAACACACACACAGGGACGTCCCACTGAAAAGCCACGAAGTGAGAGATGCAAGGGTTAGAGTATCACGCGCTCACTCCACCAGATATGCTCATACAGACACCGACAACATCACTTATTCTTCACTGCGTCAGTCTTTTGCCCTTGCCTAGGTTGGGGTCCTGCTGCGATGTTCTCAGAACAGCCATCCATCAGCATGCGGAACTCCCGCTGGCAACTCAACAGCACTCATCACTGGCAGCCCTAGGGTATAGGCTCTTTCGGGATTCAGAGGACCTTATGATATGGAGTAATGAGATTGGAACCAGGTCAACTGAAAATGAGACAAGCATCCTACCTGCTGGACTATTTCTTCAACCCCAAGAATTTTATTTTTTAGGGGCTGGAGCCATAGCACAGCAGGTAGGGCGTTTGCCTTGAATGCAGCTGACCCACTGCCAGGAGTATTCCTGCGTGCATGAGCCAGGAGTAACCTCTATGCATCGCTGGGTGTGACCAGAAAAGTAAGTAAAGTAAAGTAAAGTAAAGGCCCTCCCGTTGATCGTCGATTTGCTCGAGCAGGCCCAGTAACGTCTCCATTGGAGACTTTGTTGTTACTGTGTCTGGCATATCGAATACTCTCGGTAGCTTGCCGGGCTCTCCGAGAGGGGCGGAGGAATCGAACTCGGGTCGGCCATGTTGGCCGCTTGTAAGGTGAACGCCCTACCGCTGTGCTATCGCTCCAGCCAAAAAGAATTTTATTTTTTAGCTAAATTTTAAATGTATAATACAATAGGGAGAAGGATTAGGAATTTCCCCTAATCATCTGTAACCACATATACATAGTATCTCTATTATCAACACAATTTACTATAAAGGCATACTTTTAGATGAACTTATATTGACACACAATAATCACAAAGTTTATAGTCTAATACTGGGTTTACTGTGGTGTGGCACCTTTTACCATCATTCATAGAATGATGATATGGCGTTATATGAATATGTAATTATAGTATGAATCACAAAATTTCACTGACTAATTTCTACGTGAAATTGGGGAAGGTGATGCTTCCTATCTTCTTTTTCCCCAAAATTGCTCTAGCTATTTGTAGGAGCTTATTGTTCCATATGAATTTTTGGAGTTTTTGATCTACTTCTTTGAAAAATGTTCAAGGTATCCTTATAAGAACCACACTGAGTCTATTTAATGCTTTGGGGAGTATTTCCATTTTGATAATGTTAATTCTCCAATCCATGATCCAGGGATGTGTTTCCATTTCCTCCTGTTGTGTTTTATTTCTTAAAGTAGCATTTTGGGTACTGGAGCGATAGCACTGCGGGTAGCGTGTTTGCCTTGCACGCAGCCAACATGGCCGACCCAGGTTCAATTCCCAGCATCCCATATGGTCCCCCAAGCATCACCAGGCGTAATTCCTGAGTGCATGAGGCAGGAGTAACCCCTGAGCATCACCAGTTGTGAACCAAAAAGCCCAAAAAAAAGTAGCATTTTGTAGTTTTCTTTGAACAGGTTCTTCATCTCCTTAGTTAAGCTGATTCCAATATTACATTTTCTGTGGCACAATTGTGAATGGTATTTTGTATCAATATTAATTTCTTGCATTCATTATTTGCTTATAGAAAAGCCATGAACTTTTGGATATTAATTTTACAATTTGTCATTCTATTATACAAATCTATTTTCTAGCATCTTTTTCATAGATACTTTAGAGTTCTCTAAGCATAGTATCTGTAGAACTAAGCAGTAGTAATTAAAAAAGCATAGTATTGGAATAAAGACAGATTTACAGAACAATAGAATATAGCTGAATATCCTGACTTACACTCTCAAGTATATGATCATTTAATCTTTGATAAAGGAACCACAAATATGAAGTGGATCAAGGGAATTCTCTTAACAAGTGTTGCAGGGAAAAATGGATTGCTACCTGCAAAAAAAAAAAAGAAATGGACTCAGCCCTCTAATGCCATACACAAGAGTCAAATCAAATGTATTGAAGAACTCAATATCAGACCTGAATTTATAAGATACATGGAAGAAAACTTAGGCAAAATTTTCCATGACATTGAAGTTAAAGGTATCTTCAAAGGAGAAACACCGCTGACCAAGCAAGCAGAAGCAAAGATTAACAAGTGGAACTACATTAAACTAAGAAGCTTCTGCACCACAAAAGAAACAGTGACCAAGATAAATACAGTCAATGGAATGAAAAAATTATTCAGCCACACCCATATGATAAGGGGTCAATATCACTAACTATCATGAAAACAAATTAAATGCAAATGAAAAAATAAGATATCATCTCAAAGCACAGAGACTGGCACACATCCAAATGAACAAGAGCAACCAGTGCTGACATGGATGTGGGACAAAGGGCACTGTCATACATTTTTGAGGCAATTCCAACTGGTTCAGCCTTTTTGGAAAACAATACGAATATTCATCAAAAAACTAGAAATTGAACTCCTATTTGACCCAGCAATACCACTTCTGGGAATATTCCCCTTTAGTCCAAAAATACACAGCAAAAACACCATCTGCACATCTATGTATATTGCAGAACTAATCACAATAACCAGAAATGGAAACAACCTGAGTGCCTGAGAATAGAAGATTCTAGACAAAGAAATTATCGGACATACGCACAATGGAATACTACACTGCTATTAGAAAAAATCAAGCTATGAAATTTGCCTATAAATGGATTGACATGGAGAGTAGCATGCTGAGTGAAATGAGTCAGAAAAAGAGAGATAAATATAGAATAACAGCATTAATTGTGGGCTACAAAAAAAAGTGTAAGAATAATATCCAAGGCCAGCGAAAAGAGAGGCTAGGAGGACTGGTCAATGTTGGAAATAAGCACAAGTGTGTGTGGGGGAAGGGTAGTTAAGATAAGGAGGGTCCAATATGACAAAGATATTTAGAAATCACTCTGGAGAAGAACAGAGCGTTGAAAGTAGGTAAAGGGGTATGTACACATGATAACCTTTCAACATTTGCATTGCAAACCCTAATGTCCAAAACAAAAGAAAGAAAAAGCAGAGAGAGAGAGAGAGAGAGAGAGAGAGAGAGAGAGAAAGAGAGACAAAGTGTGTAGTGTGTAACCATTTCATGTTGAATTGTTTCAAATTGTAATGAACATATATTTAATTAATTCTCATTACCTTTCATGGATTAATATTTTAAGTTAATTGGTATAAAATAATATTCCATTGTGTGTGTTGCACAGTATGCTGAATTGTAATTTAGTCGTTTCCAAGTTTCACTAATTGTTAATACAGGTATTAAAAATACAGATGCATTAGCATTTGGTGCTAATTTTAAATTTTTTTAGTTATCAAGAAGCATAATTTCTAAGTCATTTGATAAAATATGCATTATGTCATTTATATAATTTTATCATTAAAAACAAATCAATAATACCCTTCATAATTATACTTCTATATTCTGGTATCTTTTTGAATTCCAACCATCAATACATGATTATCCTTGTTATTCTATACCCTTGCTAACATTTAGTGTCTTGTTTCTTTTAAATTTTTCAATTGAATTTGAATATTATGGTGATCATTTTTTCTTGAGATAACCATTGAATTTTATTTAAATTTTAAATTAATTTTGTTACATGCCTACTAAATTATTTGGATTTAAATTTCTTGTTTGCTATTTTTTCAAAAAATCAGTGTGACTCTTTTTATAATTTGCTTATACCAAAATGAATGTTAAGATTTGGCATATTTTAAATCCACATTTTTACATATTAAAGCATGTACAAATCATTAAAATTATCTCAAAACACTATATTACTAATCTGTTATAAAATATTAATCTTAGTGTTTTCATATTAAGTCTACATATTCATGCTATACAATTTAGATTTATGGACTATAAATCACTCACCAGAGGCCATAGAGAGACATTAACAAGCAAGACCCTTGCCTTGCTCACAAGGCTCACCCAGATTCAATCATTGACAAATTTAATGGTGACTCAGGCCATGTCAGGGTGAATCCTGAGTGCAGAGCCAGGAGTAAGCCCTGAACATAGCTTGTGTGACCCCCAAAAAAATTTTGAATCATTTTTAAAATAAAAAAATGATAGACTTTTTATAGCATTCAAATCTAAGTGGTATTCTACTTAGTACTCTGATAGGTAAATTTCCATTATTATCTATGTGTGTAATAATATTAACATCCTAATTCATAACATTTGCTGTGGATTGGAACTTATTTACATAATTTAAACCACAGAAAATTTGCTCCCATATTTTTCTTGATTATAACAAGTGATATCCCATTCCACCTAAAATATTTCACCAGCAAGATATTACATCAGAGAATAAACAAATCTGTAATAGATGGCTAACCTTCCTAATTCAGGAGTGCCTGAAAACTTAATTTCAGAACTAGACTTTCAACTATGCCCTCGCTTTTATAAACCTTTGTATATTAAGCACTAGTCATAAGTCTCTGAATTCCTAACCCTAGTTAATTAGAAATTCCTTTTCAGCATTACTCATATATCCATTTTCTGCTATTGTATTATAATGGTCATCAATGTTATCTCCTTAATTTTTAAAACTCCTTAATTTGAAATTAACTTCTATTTTGTATTTGGTACTGAACTTCAAGAACCTAATGCCTGAAGTTAGGTACAGCACAATGGTAATTTTTTTGGAAAGGGAGAAAAATTATTTGCTGCAACAAGCAAAGGAAAGAGACAGCCGATTCTCAATGCAATTCTCCAATTATCCCCCACAGTCACAGTAATCTTTTAAATTAAGTACAGGGAAATGCAGATGTGCTACTGGTTACTTCCTGGGCAGGTATGGTTAGTACTGTATGTCAATAGTTATAGTCACAGGATTTGGTTTCACCAGACTATGACATTTTGAAAGTTCTTGATTATGCATCATTCCATTCTCCTATCCATTAAAAGACGAGAAACAACTTCAAAGAAAAGACTCCGAAAGGGGAAACCATAGTAGTTTTTATTAAGTTTAGTTTATTTGTATGTTGCTCATTTGGGGGCCCTAGCTCACCAAGCTCAGTACTTAATCCTGACTCTACATTCTGGTATCACTTCTGGCAGTGCTCCAGGGACCATACAGGGTAATAGGATTGAGCCCAGGTGATTTGTGTGCTATTGCTGGCTCTACTTTCTATTTTAACAAGCTTAGGGTACAGTGTGTTCCAGGTAGGAATGCACATTAACAATTATTCTTAACCAAGCAAAACTGCAATTAACATGGTGAGAGAAACATTAGGAACATAGGGCACATTAACATTTAGTTGTTGTTGTTGCTGTTTTTTTAATTAAGAACTGTGATTGGTAAAGTTATTAGTGGTTGAGTTTTAGGTATATAATATTTAAACAGCAGTCCCACAACAGCATTAACTTCCCTTCGCCAATGTTCCCTATTCCCTCCCCATTCCCACGCTCACCACATCCCAATCTGTCAATTTAACAGGCACATTACAAAGTTTTAGTGGTTGCAGCTTAGATCCCAAGTTTTAAGTTTTGTTGAGTCTGTGTTTTGAAAATATGGCTATACCACTCACTCACATCAACAGTAAAACGAAGCCAGAATGCCTCTCCACCCATTCGCTTCATATCATTCTCTTCTTTGCCTCTTGATTTGTTTCTTTCTCTGTACTTCTCCTCTCTAATCACTAGCATCAAGGGTGATCTAGGAATTCCCATTTACTACAATACATTTCCTCATCCAGTAGTCTGGATATGTATAAACACAGATAAGTGAGATCATCTTGTGTGTGTCTTTCTATTCTGGTTTACTTAAATCAACATATCTTCCAGTTCCTGTATGTGTGTATACATATATGTCGTATATACATATGTGTGTAACACATCTTCATAATCCATTAACCTGATGTTGGACACCTAGGTTAATTCCAAATCTTAGCTATTTTACTGAAAACAGAGATGGATAATTATGTGCAAATATCCTTTTTAGAGAGTGTTTTTATGTCATGTGGGTAGATGTTCAAAAACAGAATTGCTTGGGGATATGCACTTCAATTCTAGTTTACTGAGAACTTTCCATACATTAACAGGGATTGTACCAAAAATCATTTCCAACAGCAGTGGATGAGAGTAACTTCCTTAAGATAATAATGGTTATCCATAACAACCCCACAACTAGAATCATTCTTAATGGTGAAAAATTGAGAGAATTCCCTCTGAAATAGGTTGAAGATAAAGATCCATTCTCTCCACTTCTATTCAGCATAGTTGTAGAAATCTGGCCTATAGCAACTAGGCAAGAAAAACAAATTAAAGCAGTTGAAATTGAAAAAGAAGAACTCAAATTATTACTATTTTCAGATGACATTATGAGACACATAGAAGACCCTTAGGAGTTCATAAAAAAATTCCTAGAAAAAATAAACCAATAGAGCAAAGTTTCTGGTATGAAGTCAATACAGAAAACTCAGTCTTATTCTTATATACAAAAAATGAATCAGAGGAGAAAGTGATAAAGGTGTTAATTCCACTTAAAATACTATCTAAAATCATCAAGTACATAGGAATCAGCTTAACAAAATATGTGGAAAAATTAATGTTTAGTTTTAAAGACATTTCCAGGATCCCAGAGTGATAGAAGAATGGTTAAGGCTCTTACCTTGCAGGTGGCTGACACAGTTTCAATCTTCAGCATTTCAAGTGGTTTCAGAGTCTACCAGGAATGATCTCTGAGTTCAAAGTCAGGAGTAAATCCTGAGCAGCACTGGGTGTGGCCCTAAAACTTAAATAAATGTTCAATATATAACAGAAACAAACAAACACTGTCCTTCCGTTGTTCATCGATTTGCTCGAGCGAGTGGGCCCAGTAACGTCTCCATTGTGAGACTTCTTGTTACTGTTTGGCATATTGAATACTCTCAGTAGCTTGCCAGGCTCTCCAAGAGGAACGGAGGAATTGAACGCGGCTTGACCAGGCTGGCTGCGTGCAAGGCAAACACCCTACTGCTGTGCTATCGCTCCAGCCCATATATAACATAACTACCCATTAATATGAAATGGAAACATTTTAATGAATTGTAATGCATGTTTTTTATAATATCATTAATTATCAAATCATACAATAATTAGCCATGGAATTTTGGTTTGATGATTACAAATAACACTATTAAGTCCTGACTTAATGGATGATCTATTGTCATATAAGGAATAGTGTAAGTATTAAAGGGTAATATGCATTACTGGTGTAACTAGTTTTACTTAATCACTTAATCACTTAACTTCCCGTTAGTCGTCGATTTGATCGAGCAGGCGCCAGTAACGTCTCCATTTGTCCCTGTCGCATGCTAGTGTAGCCCAATGGCATATGTTCGCTCTGGGAACATGAAGAGCCTCAAACCGATCGTTCATGATCTTGACGAAGAAATCTGACCATCTGGTAGGTGGGCGGCCACGCGGTCTTTTGACATCCTGTGGAATCCAGTCAGTAACAGCTCTAGTCCAGCGGTTGTCTTTAAATCTCAATACGTGACCAGCCCATCTGATTTTTGACACCTTGGCAAATGAGACAGCGTCCCTGATTCTTGATCATCGATGGAGGTCAGAACTCTGGATTCTTTCACTCATTTGAGTGAAACGTGATACTCCAAGCATAGCTCTTTCTATTCTTCTTTCCGAGACCTGAATAGCGTTCTCATCTTGTTTGCATAGGGCCCAGGTCTCTGAGGCATATGTTAATGCAGGAAGAACAGTGGAATCAAAGAGATGTGCCCGGAGCCAGAGGTTCTTCATCCTCTTAGCTATTTCTTCGACGTTCTTGAAGGCATTCCAAGCCACTCTCTTCCTCCTGTGCAGATCTGGTGCCATGTCATTTGTCATGTTGACTTCTAGACCTAGGTACACATAGCTGTAGCATCCAGACATGGTCGTTCCGTTGAGAGCGCATGGGGTGTCAGGAACGAGGCTGTTTCTCATAAACATTGTCTTCGTAAGATTCAGCTGTAGTCCTACCTTTCCACACTCACGGTCAAAGTCGGCCAGCATTTGTGCCGCTTGGCTGATGTTTGGTGTTATTAAAACAATGTCATCAGCAAAGCGGAGGTGGTGTATTTGCCGACCATCTATCTTCACTCCCATTCCTTCCCATTCCAGTTGTCACATGATGTTCTCGAGGGTGGCACTGAAGAGTTTCAGTGAAATGGTATCACCCTGCCTCACCCCTCTCGACATCAACGATCACTTCTTTGTAGAATGGTGAGATCCTGGTAGTGAATCCGCAATACCGCTCATGGAGGATCTTGGTGTATTGGGCTTGAATGCCCTGATTGGCTAGGGCTTCAATGACCGCTTCCGTCTCAACAGAATCAAAGGCCTTCTTTAAATCAATGAATGTTAAACAGAGCGGCATCTTGAACTCCCGAGAAACCTCAATGAGCTTGGTTATTGTGTGGATATGGTCGATGGTGCTGAATCCTTTGCAGAACCTGGCTTGCTCGCATGCTTGTCCTTCATCTAGTGTTCTGCCAATCCTATTTAGGATGACTCAAGTGAACAACTTGTAGATGACAGATAATAGGCAGATCAGGCGATAGTTGCCAATGTCATGGATGTCTCCCTTCTTGAACAGTAGTACAGTCCTGCTGGTTTTCCATTGGGACGGAACCTTGCATTCAGACAGGTCACGAGTGAAGAGCCGAGCCAGTGTATTGATGAGTACTGATGGCAGGTTCTTCAGGTGTTCAGGTCTGACCTTGTCTGGGCCGGGTGCTGTTTGTTTCTTTACCGACAAAATGGCGTGTCGGATTTGGGAAGGGAGAACATTGGGAACTACATATTCATCCTGTGGAATTTGGTATGTCGGCAAGTGGACATGGCTATGGAAGAGATTTGAGAAGAAGTCATGGATAATCTTCTCCATTGCTGTTCTGGAGGATGTGATGGATCCATCAGGATGTCGGAGGGCAGTCATCTTGGTCTTGTAGTTGGCGAAGGACAGGGGGGCATTACAAATACTTTTCCCAGCTTCTGCCACTTCTACCAGTACTTCTGCTCTTCTCTCTTTGAGGTCTTTTTTGATCGCATCTCTGCATTGCTTTGCGAGCTTGGACGTTAGCTTGAGGTTGCCTGAGGCATACGCCAAATCAGACTGGCGAATTAGTTCAAGAGTTTTCGAAGACAGGCGTTTTTTTTTGGCCATCTCTCTCATGGCGTTCCTCGCACATTCATGGAGGTGCTGAACCAGTTGATCGTATTCCTCGTCAATGTTGTCAACAATGGCATCTTCCCATGTTGCCGCAATAGTGCCAAAGAGTTCCCAGTTGGTGGTCGTTCTGGGAGTTCTCTTTTTGAACTTTGCAGCCCTTTCTCCCTGCTCTGTGAAGTAGAGTTTTGCACGAAGGAGACGGTGGTCCAATCCCATTCGAAATTTTGGGACTACAGCGACATCGGTCAGGCAAAACCGTCGATTGAATATGATGTGGTCTCTTTCGTTGTGGAATCGTCCACCAGGAGACTCCCATGTCCAACATTTAGATTCTGCCTTCTGGAACTGTGAGTTACCATGGATGGTCTTGGTCAACATGATGAATTCAGACAGTCTCTCACCCTGTTCGTTCCATTCTAGGCCATGGGTCCCGATGTGAAGTTCTTCAGCTGATCTTCTTGGTCCTATCTTGGTATTAAAATCACCCACAATGATCTTGTAGAAGGAAGGTGTGGTCTTCTTTATAGAACTTCTCCAGCTCCATGTAGAACTTCTCAATTTCTCTTTCATCATAATGAGATGTTGGTGTACAGACAACGAAGATAGAAACTGCAGGCAGTGTGCCACATCTATTCAAATGTAAACGTCTGATTCGGGTTGTTAGGCATTCGAATGAATCAATGCTCTTGGCCAAGTTTGTGTTGACAAGGACACCGACGCCTCTGACACCTCTTTTATCGCATGTTCCGAGGAACAATTCTTCTCCAGTGTCGAAAACGGCATGGTGAGATTTGTGCCTTCTTGTCTCGGTCAGACCAATGATGTCGTACTTGATCATTCACGCTTGTACCATCAGGTCCTCAATGGATGCATCTGATGCTAGCGTACGTGCATTGAAAGTACAGACCATCATTTTTGTCTTCCTTCGTTGTGGCAGCCTAGTTCGGCCTTGAGATTTTGTTGGCCTCTCCTTTCTCATCCTTCTCAGTGCCGCATGTCGGTGAAGCCTTCAGGGTCAGGTGAATGAGACCAGTTGTAGTTACTGGTTTTGGCATATCGAATACAAAACGGATGTATTGTATTCAAAACTAGTTTTACATTCACAAATATTAATGAAAATATGTTGATAGTAACAAAGATGATAGAATTTCCAAGAACACTATTTGACTGTGAAAAATTTTAAAATTCAAATACAGAGCACATGTCTTCACATGGGTTTGTAGTCTTCCAAAGTACTGGATTTTGCTTATTCACATTTATTTTATTTATCCTATTAATATTATTTGTTTTATCTGACATATATAGACTAAGGTTGAAGAGATAGTTTGTTTGCCTTTCAAATAAGTGATCCAGTTTCCATCCCTGGCACCCCATATGGCACATAAAGTCCAAACCAAACTGATCCCTTAGTTGAGTTAGGAGTAAGCTTTGAGCACCGATAGGTATGGCACAAAACTCCCCTTCAAAAAATGGACTATTGTTTTCATCCTTAAATTTCATTGAAGTTGAGTGTGGACGTCCATAAAATAAGTAATTATAAGAAACTCTTCAACACCACAGTGATAGAATTAAAAGGTGAGAAAAAAAATGACAAGATGAGTCACTGGATGCTTAATTCCCTCATTATTAATACTTTTTTTTGGCTTTTTGGGTCACACCCGGTGATGCACAGGGATTACTCCTGGCTCTGCACTCAGGAGTTACTACTCCTGGCAGTGCTCAGGGGACCATATGGGATGCTGGGAATTGAACCCGGGTCGGTCGCGTGCAAGGCAAATGCCCTACCCGCTGTGCTATGTCTCCAGCCCCATTAATACATTTTTTAAAAATTGGAATTTGATGGTTTTTTACATTTATATCAACATTTTAGAAACTGCAGTTTCTGTGTCAGTCCTCTCAATTTGAGTCCTAGACATTGGATCTCCTGTTACCTCATGGGGATGGAGCAATAGTACAGCAGGTAGGGCATTTGCCTCGCATGCGGCAGACCTGTGTTCGATTCCCAGCATCCCATATAGTCCCCTGAGCGCTGCCAGGGGTGATTCCTGAGTGCAGAGTCAGGATTAACCCCTGTGCATTGCTGAGTGTGATCCAAAAAGCAAAAAAAAATTACTATTTCTAAATAAAAATTTAATAATCTTTATTTACAGACTACCCCACAACAAGTGAAGTCAGTATAAGAAATAACTAATTAATAAATTGATGCTTTGTTTGGAAAATCTGTCACAATAAAAGTAGCATTTCTTTCTTAATTTCTTAAATGAAGTCTATTTTAAAACACCATTATTTATCATGTCAAAAATCACCAATATTCAGTTGCATACCTATAAAACCTTTAAAAATTACAGTTTTAAAATTTAAATATAGTATACATATGCTAATATTAAGAATGTGGCCTTGGGTTCTGGAGTGATAGCACAGCAGGTAGGGCATTTACTTTGCATGCAGCCTACCTGGGTTCAAGTCCCAGCATCCCATAAATTCCCCTGAGCACCACCAGGAGTAATTCTGAGTACAGAGCCAGGAGTAGCCTCTGTGTATCACCATGTGTGACTCAAAATGCCAAAAAAACATGTGGCCTAAAATCATAACTAATTTTAACTGACGTATATGCTGAGTATTCTGAAAGTATTCACTAGCTAATGATTTAAGAAGCAAAATAAATTAGAAAATTTTAAAATATGGTATCATGTAAGGAATGTTGTTTATTTTTAAAAGTTTAATATGTATTAGTAGAAACTAATAAAAAGAAACATAAGCAAATCAATCAGATGTCAAAAGTTATATGACCAATTTTAAATATTAAACACTATTTTTGTTTGTTTTTGGGGGGGGATCACACCTGGCAATACTCAGGGGCTACTCTTGGCTCTGAATTCAAGAATAACTCCTGGCACTTCTCAGGGGACCATATGAAATTTCAGGGATTGAATCCCGGGTTGCTGCTTGCAAGGCAAATAAACTACCTCACCGTGAGAAAAGTTACAAAGCTTTCAGGATTAAGTCTCGGCCATACATTGATCAAACACCCATCACTTCACCAGTGTATATTTTCCATCACAAGAACCTCAATATACCCACCATCCCACCCCTCCTGATGCCTGTGAGGCAGATGATTTCCTCTTAACTCTCTCTCTCTACTTTGATTACATTCATTATTTTGACAAAAGATGCACCATTACCATTTGGAATTTTCCCCCAAACAATCAGACCTGCTGAAAAGGCATTGTGAAATAATTTGTTTTCTAATTGCTGGTTATGAAGACCGTATGATGTCGTGCGGCCACAATAGCGGCTGCTAGGTTTTGGATTTCTGATCTTTTACTAATTAAGTCTGGAGGGATTTCTGCCAAAAGCTGCATAGTTACAAGGTTGGTTTGTGTGCCACTAGGTCCATGACCATGCTGGAGAGCTGCTCGCGGGACACAACTCGTGGCCTCAGTGGAGCGGGAAGGCATGCCGGTTCTGCCCCCTACCTCATGAGGCTGCAGTTGCCCCGTCACCACCGTCTCATACCTGGCTGTTCAATAAGCTCTGAGGCAGCCACCGTGATGCCGGGGGTGGGGGGGCAGTGTGGAGAAAGCAGAAGAGACAAACACCCTTTCCCTCTGGGGGGCGGGGGAGCACAGCACCATAGTTTAATGCATAGTCCATTCACATTTCTGCCAAAAGCTGCTGGGTGCTGGGTTCCAAATTAGGACCGTGTACCTCTGGGGCCTTGGCCATGCTGGAGAGCCGCTCGTGGGGGCTATTTATTATTTTAATTTGGGCATTTAGACTGCCAGAAAGTTTGAGAATTACTTCACAGATAAATACTTGCACTTTGGATATTGCTTTCAGTATATAGCCTTTTTCCATGAATTGATTCTTTCTCTGATTTAAAAATATCTCTTGGAATATTTCAACTCTTATATTTTGATTTTTTTAAATACTGTAAATATTTGCTTCCAGGATATTTTCTCTTGGTAATATACTACACGGCAAACAAATTCCTTAATTTGCATATAGTCAAATGCATTATTTTTCAACCGCCTCTAGCCAGGGGATCAGCTAAAGGGCAAAATGCCACTTAGGGCTTTTTTTCCTTTCCTTAGTCCAATAATATAATTAACATCTTAATTAATATCTTAATTCTACATCTTTATATTAGGTTTTTTGTATGGACACTGAAAGATACATTAAGCTTGTAGGGTGACTCTCCTGGAGACATCTTGCTATAGATCCCAGACTACAGTGCTCATGCCAGATTAATCTTTTCTAAATCTAGCACGGTTCTAATCTAGTTGTTACTTTTTGGATCATGACAGAATTTGTCCATGACCATGATCTTGACTTATAGTTAAGTATTATGGTGCTTTGGCCTGGTCCATTTGGAAACCAAGGTAGCTCACAGCTTGTCCTGGGTCCATCCAGTCCCTTGTCAGGACCCTGCTTTTGGGGTGGGTGGTAGGAAGTAAGGGTAACTGAGGCTCAAGTCAAGAGAACAGATGCCCAGGAGTGAATATTATTTGGAGTCAATTAACTTCCCAATTTACAAAACCATAGCATCAACTGTCTTCCTGTGTTCATACAAAAACGACACTTCTCTGAAGTAACTATGCAAAGGATATGAGGAAAAAAGAAAAGCAATATTTACAAGTTAACAGAGTCTGATTAGGAGATAAAGGTGGTTGACTGGTTGGGGAAGCAGAGCACAAAGAAATAGTTTATGAAAAACACAGAGCGATGGGAGCACTGTGATGGGAGTAACCCAATAAACCTAAACTCCCTGTGGCAAAGCGGAAAGGACAAATCAATGTTATTCTAAAGCTGCCAAGTTCCACCTTTTGTAGCTACTCTTCAAAAAACAAATAAAAGCCTCAATTTTTTAAGAGAATAAAAGCTTTTAAATCTACTACTAGTAATTGAAGAGATCTAACTTCAATTTTTGCTAAAAGATTAAATTCCAATCTAATTTAGGAAGACCCAAATAGAAACAAAGGGAATGAATGGAAAACCTTTTGCATCCAGCTATAGTGCAAAATGCATATGATTCTACTCAATATGTAAACAATTAGAGAGTCTAAATAGAACAATTAGCTTAAAAGGCTTGATTACATAAAACAATATGGAAAAATTTTTATAAAATATTTTTGTTCATCAATTGTTAATTGGCTATGTATAATAAGTATAAAATTGAAAATATCTCTATTTTATTTTAAATTATCATAATAGGCATTTTGAAGCATGTTGAATTTTGTTTTAATCTGTGGCTTCTTTATTTTCTGTTGAGTATTTAACACTCATGATTCTATTAACAATTCAATATTATTGTATATGTTCTAGGTTTTCTTATTCATGAGCCTTTTCTTCTAATTCTTTAGGTCAGAGTCTATACCATCTGTTTCTACCAACAGTAAGTTAACAATATATGAGCATTTTCTACCATAATACACAACAATCTCCAGTTCTCTACCTATGACCCACTTCCATAGTCAGGTCCATATACTTTGGTATTTGTTACAGTAATAGCCCATTTCTCTGATGCAAACAGATTTATAGAAATTTACTGTTGTGATATGTTATTCTTTAATTAAAATAATGTTTGATTTCTATAAAATATTAGGCAAAGTTCATTAATTACTGTCTACATCTCTAATTTTTATATCAGTATTTGAGTGATTAGAATTTAATCTTCTAGCAAAAACTGAAAATTTGCTTCTACTTACAAGTTGATTAGTTTTTCTCATATAGATAATGTATACATATATGTATACACACGCACATATACACACATATATATACTCATATAATTAGGACTGGAGTGGTAGTGCATAGGGTATTTCTTTTGCATGGGATTCAATCTTAGGCATCCAATATGGTCCCCTGAGCACTGCCAGGAGTAATTACTTAAGGCAGAGCTGTGAGTAATCCCTGAGCACCACCAGCTGTGGTCCTAAAACAATAACAATAAAACTTTAAAAGTTAGAATGGCCATGTCCTTTCAAGTGATTTGACCCAAAGCCACGTGGGTTCCGGGGCCGAGATCTCCAAGCCTACTCGGATTGGAGTCGAGCATCCTCCACCCAGATCCTCCAAATTCCAGTAGGCGGGGGTCACACCCACCAAATGGCCCCCTGGCGCCGTGTAATCCCATCAGCAGCCAAGACTCAGAGACTATAAAAACCAGCTCCCGGAACCGCACAGCCGCATTCGTGGCCGCGTGACATCTTATTATGACATCTCATTCATACTTTGAAAAACTGGCAGGCTACCGAATGTAACCTGCCCACACGGCAGAGTCTGGCAAACTCCCCATGGCGTACCCAATATGCTAAATACCAGTAACAATGATGGGTCTCATTCTCCTAAAGAGCCTTGAATATAATCTCAGGGCTAGGATGAAGGAGACGTTACTGGGGCCTTCTCTAGGCAATCGATTTGACTTCAGTAACATTATTTATCTCTCATTGTTTTAGAAATTAATTTTGCTAATTCTAGTATTGTCATTTAAATCTTTCATTAGATCATTTTGTATTACTTGCCATTTTTATAAAATCACATTATATTGAAGTTTTGCAAAAATGAGTTTTTAAAAAGGCATCATAAAGGTAAATCTAGAGTTTTTGTTTAATAACCAATTAGACATATGGTTTTAATGGTCATTTATATTACTCATCTATAGCATGATTAAGTGTTTGTTTAAATGTATAACATGGTATTTGGCTTTTCATTCATATTTTCTATAGCTGCTCTCCTTTGCCTTTACCTGCATATTGGATTGAGTATGTTTAGTTTCTAATTTCTAAACTCGTTTAACATTTTTTAAATTTATAATAATGATAAAAATATATATAACATGACATTTACCTTTTTAAACATTTTTACCTCTACTGGTCAATAGTGTTAAGCCTTTTCTGCTCTTAAACTATGAGTTTTGACAATTTAATCCTAGTAAAGGTAAAGGTAAAGGTAAAGGCCCTCCCGTTGATCGTCGATTTGCTCGAGCGGGCCCAGTAACGTCTCCATTGGAGACTTTGTTGTTACTGTGTCTGGCATATCGAATACTCTCGGTAGCTTGCCGGGCTCTCCGAGAGGGGCGGAGGAATCGAACTCGGGTCGGCCATGTTGGCTGCGTGCAAGGCAAATGCCCTACCCGCTGTGCTATCGCTCCAGCCCAATGGGTTGTTTAAATTTACAGCAATTGTGATAGTTATATGTGTCATTACTAATGTTTGAGAGAGTCCATATATTTGATCAAACATTAATTAAACTATTTGGGGGAATAGATAATGGAACAATGGTAGAGGAAAGTGGCCATTCTGGTCAAGATTGAGGTGCGGGAATGTTTGATGCATGAAACCATATCATTAACACTACTATAAATCACAGTGCTTAAAAAAAAACTTAAAATACTTTTAAAGGAATTTTTTGTGTATCAAATTAAAATTTCTGAATAAAGCAAGTATTCTTACATAAATATAATTGGGTTTAATATAAGCAGGTGAAGAACTTGGAACCAAGAGTGACCTCTCACAAACAAGAAGGAGTTTCAGAGGTTAATGCCTGAATCAGAGGTTTCTAAAAGGGCAACTTTCCCCTTGGTCGTTATCCTCCTAACCTTCTTTGCAAACCTACCATGCAGATCAGAGACTCACTTAATTCACCCAACTGTATAAACCAATTATTTAAATAAAACTTACCTATATCTTTTGATTTCTGTCTTCCTGAGTGGTCTCTTATATGTCTTTCTTGCCTTTTTATTCCCAGATACACCTCTCTAATTCTAACTCTGATTCTATCTCTGTATCTGTATCTGTCTGTCTGTCTCTGTCACACACATGTATTTTCACATACACTCTATCTGTCCTGATTCTCTGGGAGAACTGCTACTAATTTAATATTCATAATTAATGAAACACAGTTTTTGTTAAAATGATAACATTCACTTTACAGATAGTAAAAAAACGATAAAACCTCATATTACTAATATTCACCTCCCAACATTTCTGATTGTTACAAATTTTATTTCTAGCCATAAATACAGATTTTACTTCTAAATATTTGATAAGCCACATACTACACTTATATTACCAGCTGCATAATTAAATATGATAAACATAATCCTTTGTGTCTATCTAGTTACCTTTTGCATTTCTCTTCATTCCTTGTGCTAATTTTATTTCTATTTGATACTCTGTTAATGAGCATCTTTTGACATTTCTTATAGTGCCATCCTTTATGTCATGAATTATTTCTACTTCAACCTGTCAGGAGATTTGGGTTTGTTGGCAATTTGAAATTTGTTAATAGTGTCTGTGTAATTTAATGTTGACAGTTGGTTATATTATTTTATAAACTAAAATATTACTTTATTCTTTTCTCTGCTGTTTTGTTCCTGAAAAAAATTAATATCACCATTAAGTCTTGTCCCTTGGATATAACAAGACTTGTTTTCTTTTTTATGAATTTCATTTCTCCTTTTGAATGGTATAATGATGCTCTGTTTTAGCGTACTTTCCTTAAAGTTTCTAGGGATCACATTTTTGAACTTCTTAAGAATGTGTTTTTACAGTTTTTAAAGCATTAGAAAATTGATAATTATTTCTTCGAGTACTTATCTATTTTTTTTTTTGTTTTGTGACCCCTCCCACCTGAGCTCAAGTCTTAGACAAATTGCGTTTACATTACTTTGCCTACAACTATCCCAAAATTCACTGGTTATGTGTTTATTTATTGTTGTTTGTTCTTAATTTCAGTTCATTATGTTTTGCACCATCGAATATAATTTTATTTCTGTTATAATTTTCACATGAAGAATTTATATACGATGCATTATATTTACTCAATTTATCTATGCTTTCATTTGGCTTTTGTCGTTTGAAATGAAGTTGCAATTTTTTTAAGCATTTTATATAGTTTGCTCCCTTTTTAATTATTTTCCATGAGTAAAAATATAGTCACTGTACTTCTTGATTAGGAGAATACATTTTCATAATGTATCACAGTAGGTTTTATTGTTACCTTGTCATTATGACTAATATATTCATATGTTCTTAGCTCATCAAACACCGAGTTTATGAACTTACAGAGTAGGAGCTCAGTCATGGCCCACAGTGACTCCACTGAGATAATAGGAAGAATTCTTGCCTTGTTTTCTTGCTGCCCACCTTCATATTTTCTTTATAATCATCACACAGCAGCTCACATCACTTCCTATGTGTAATTTAAAATAGAAAATTATTTTGCAATATATTTAAAAGGTTTTAAGTTACCTTAAAAATCTTTACTAGCCCGCCCGCTCCTCTCTGGAAAGAAAGATGGCGGCCGCATGGGAGCCTTGTGGACAGCCGGTTTGAGACGGGCTCGGCGGGAGCGGCGGGGACCTCATGGGAAGGGGGGCTTTGTGGGCCGTCCCCCACGCCCCACCGAGGTCGCCGGCTGCCCCCCACGAGCGGCTCTCCGGCACGGCCACGGCCCCGGAGGCACAAGGACTTAGCACAGAGAACCAGCCGCTTGGAGCAGAAAAGCAAATGGACTATGTGTTAAACAGCGCCACCAAGCCTGCCCGGAGGGGAAAGGGCGTTGACCGGCCCGCCCGCTCCTCTCTGGAAAGAAAGATGGCGGCCGCACGGGCACAGAAACCAATCTCTTAACTATCTAACTTTTAATAGAAATTCTTCCAGGGTCAATAAGTAAAATAGCAGAAATTCAAAACCGCGCGGCCGCTATTGCGGCCGCGCGACATCATTTTATTCTTAAACCAAGTTGTAGAAAGCAAATCATTTCACAACGCTGTTTCAGCATATCTGATTGTGAGGGGTGGGTCGTAAACTCTAAACAATAATTGTGCATCTTCTATCGAAACAATCTATCTAGTCAAAGTAGATAGAGTATTAACTAGAACTCATCTGCCTCACAAGAATTGGGAGGGGTGGGAGGTGGGGGTCTATTGGGGTTCGGGGTTAAAAATAAGTATTGGTAAAGGGAAATGTGTTTGATATTTACATGACTGAGACCTAAACCCGAAAGCTCTGTAACTTTTCCCACAGTGATTCAATAAATAAATAAATTAATTAAAAAAAAATCTTTACTAATGTATTTAAATCTAAGTAGACAATCTTATACATGTTCTGGAAGTGGTTATCTTCTTAAAGTACATATTAATAATTTGTTATTTGATTTCTAGGTTTGCTCTGTATTTATTTTTTACATAACCCATATAACTTTGTACTATAGCTGCATGTAATCTCAGATGAAGGTGGTCATTCTTTAATGCTGACGCTGGCTTTCGTATTGTTATCAAACATTGTCAACTATTGCACACTATTGTAGAAACATAGTAAAGGAAAGTATTCTATTGATATAGACAATGATGTAAATCAATATGGACAAAAATCTTGACAGAAATTCACTTTAAGCATAAAGCTTTGATAAGATCATGGGAAAAGTTAATAAATATGTTTGAAGAGAAAAATGTAATTTAATGACATTATCCCATTTTAATTTTAGGGGGCATTAAAACTGAAACTAGGATCTAGATTTTTTTATAGTAAAATTTTAATCAATATAATAAAATCAGTATCAGAACATTTGTGAGATTCAGAAAATAATTAAGTAATGAATCAAAAATCCAAACAGTTTTGCACAGGTTTATTATTAGATGTGTATATTAAAGCATATTTAAAGTTTGAGTTAATATTTGTTTTCAATTTAAAACTCATATTCACCATAAATAAGAATAGCTTTTGTAAAATTAATAATTTTTTGATTTGACAAAATTGCATAAACATGGTAGATTTAATAATGCAGACTTCAGGATTTTAATGAGCTCTGGAGAGCATAGGTTCAGGTTTCAGAATTTAATATAAAGTGAATATATATTGAACTCTAGTACCAAGAATTAGTTTTTGCCTGTGTTGCTAATTACAGAATAGCTATTAGGAACAAGAACAATGATTAAAAAGAAGTACCTTAAATCTTCATGTATAAGATTTATCTCCAATTTATTTATTCAGAGTCTCACTTTTTCCTGTTTTCTATTTAACTTTTTCCTATCGTTATAAGTAAATGTATAAATATATGTATATATATACATATATATTCTAGTCCTCTCAAACTGTTATAAGCACTACACTAAATTTGGCAGTTAACACTTTTTTTTTGGTTTTTGGGTCACACCCAGCGATGTTCAGGGGTTACTCCTGGCTCTGCACTCAGGAATTACTTCTGGCGGTACTCAGCAGACCATCTGGAATGCCAGGGATTGAACCCAGGTCGACCTTGTGTAAGGCAAATGCCCTACCCACTGTGCTGTCACTCTGGCCCCCTAATACTTTCTTTAACTGCCATAGTTAGACCAGACCTTTGGGGTTAATGTGCTTATCCTGCATGTGACTTGAGGTGCTTCTATAATTAGCACCATAGTATCCCTCAGTACTGCATGGAGCCAAGAGCAGTTTCTGAAAATGCCCTGTGTGGCACAAAAACAAAAACAAAAATTTTTCACTATCTATCCTGGAAATTTACACACATCTTAATCTGATATGAATGTACTCTCAACTGTCTTCCCTTCAAGAAGTCCATGTTTTCTCTTGAACATGTAACTCTCTTCCACTCTCTGTAGATTGATCCAGTTTTGGGTAGATCTTTGTTGTGAATTCATTGAAGAAAATTCATGCTTTCCTAATTTGGTTACCTTGGTTCTGTAGTTCTTAATTTTTTTTTTTATTGAAGGGATAAAGGCAGTTAACACTCCATTACCTCCACTACCTCACTACAGGTGAGGTAGCTGACACACTCCAGGACGCTTTCCAGACATTCAAGTTAAGACTCACACATGAGTGAAGCCCCACAGAGCGAGGAAAGCAGAACTCTGTGACCTCGGACTCCAGGCTCAGTCAACTGGTTCAGCACCTCCATGATTGTGCGAGGAACGCTGAGAGTGAGATAGCCACAAAAAGACAACTGTCTTCAAAAACTCTAGCTCATTCGCCAACGTGGTTTGGTGCAAGCCTCAGGTGACCACAAGTGAATGTCTGAGCTTGCAAAGCAGTGCAGAGAAGGGGTAAAGGAAGACCTCAAAGAGAGAAGAGCAGCAGCGCTGGCAGATGCGACACAAGCTGGGAAAAGCATTCGCAATGCCTGCCTGTCCTTGGCCAACTACAAGACCAAGATGACTGCCCTCCGATGTCCTGATGGATCTATCACATCTTCCAGAAGGGCAATGGAGAAGATTATCCATGACTTCTACTCAGATCTCTTCAATAGCCACGTCCACCTGTCCACATACCAAATTCCACAGGATGGATATGTCATTTCCAAAGTTCTCCCTTCTGAAATCCGAACATGCCATTTCATCAGTAAAGAAGCAAACAGCATCTGGCCCAGACAAGGTCAGAGACAAACACCTGAAGAACCTGCCATCAGTACTCATCAATATACTGGCTCAGCTCTGAACGCTACATGTCTGAATGCAAGGTTCCATACCAAGGGAAAACCAGCACGACTGTACTACTGTATAAGGGAGACATCCACTACATTAGCAACTATCGCCTGATCTGCCTGTTTTCTGTCATCTACAAGCTGTTCACTGGAGTCATCCTGAATAGGATTGGCATAACACTAGATGAAGGATGACCATGCAAGGAAATTGGTCCCAAAAAGGATTTAAAACAATCGACCATAGCGAAATAATAACCAAGCTCATTGAGGTTTCTCGGGAGTTCAAGATGCTGCTCTGTCTAATGTTCATTGATTTAAAGGAGGCCTTTGATTCTGTTGAGACGGAAGCTGTTATTGAGACCCTAGCCAAACAGGGCATACAATGTCAGTACATCGGGAACCTCCATGAGCTCTATTGTGGATTCACTACCAGGATCTCACCATTCTACGTGATCATTGACCTCAAGAGAGGGGTTCAGCAGAGTGATACCATTTCACTGAAACTCTACAGTGCCACCCTCAAGAATGTCATGTGATGACTGGAATGGGAAGGAATGGCAGTGAAGATAGACAGTCAGCAACTACACCATCTACACTTCACCGATGACATCTTTCTTATAACACCAAACATCAGCCAAGCAGCACAAATGCTGGCCGACTTCGACCGTGAGTCTGGAAAGTTCAGACTATAGGTGAATCTCATGAAGACAATGTTTATTAGAAACGGTCTCATTCCTGACATTCCATTCACTTTCAAAGGAACAAAATCTCCGAATGCAACAGTTATGTGTACCTAGGTCAAGAAGTCAACATGATGAATGACCTGGCATCTGAGTTGCGCAGGAGGAAGAGAGTGGCTTGAAATGCCTTCAAGAGCATCAAAGAAATAGTTAATAGGGTGAAGAACCTCCAGCTCTGGCACATCTCTTTGATTCCACTGTTCTTCCTGCATTAACATATGCCTCAGACACCTGGGCCCTACGAAAACAGGATGACAACACTTTTCGGGTCTCCCAAAGAGGAATCGAAAGAGCTATACTTGGAGTATCATGCTTCACTCAAATGAGAGAAAAAATCTGGAGTTCCAACCTCCGTCAATGGTCAAGAATCAGGAACACTGTCTCATTTGCAAAGGTGTCAAAAATCAGATGGGCTGGATACATAATGAGATTTGGAGACGACTGCTGGACTAGAGCCATTACCAACTGGATTTTACTGGATATCAAAAGATCACACAGCTGCCCACCTATGAGATCATCAGACTTCTTTGTCAAGATCCTGAACGATGGTTTGAGGCTCTTTGTGTTCCTAGAATGAGCAGATGCCATGTGGCTACATTAGCACATGACAGGGACAAATGGAGATGTTACTGGCTCTCGCTCTAGCAAGTAGATGAGTAATGGGATGTCAAGTGATCAAGTGATTAAAGGGATCCAATCCTGGCAGTTCTCAGGGTATACTCCTGGTTCTGCATTCAGAAAATCATTCCTGATAATTCAGGGGACCATATGGGGTCCCAGGAACTGAACTGGAGTTAACTTCATGCAAGGCAGAACCTAATCCAATGCATTATCTCTTAAATTCCTAAAAACATTAAGCTTTTCAGAAAGAAGTTTATGTTTTGGGGGGACACACCCATCAATGTTCAGGGCTTACTCCTGGTTTTTTGCTCAGGGATCACTCCTCATAGGCTAGAGAGACCATCAGTGGTGCTGGAAATAGATCCCTGCAGGGTGTTTGCAAAGCAAGCATTCTGCCCTACATGATATACAATCTCTCCTGCCCAAGGTCCTACAAACTTTTAATAACTTCTAGTTGTTATAAATTTTAGTAGGGTGTTTGCCTTGCCCGGGGCCAAGAGTTCTATTCTTCCGCCCCTCTCAGAGAGCCCAGTAAGCTACGGAGAGTATCTCACAGCACGACAAAGACTGGCAAGCTACCCGTGACATATTCGATATGCAAAAAACAGTAACAAGTCTCATGATGTTACTGGGCTGCTCAAGCAAATCAATGAACAACGGGAGGACAGTGACAGTGACAGTGACAGCCTATTAAAAACTATAAAACTATTAAATTGATTAATGAGGCAGTAGTTTAAGATCAAGAAAAACCATGGCTTACACTCTTAATATTTAAAAACTAAAAATAATTTAATTACTTGATTAATTAGCAACCACATACAAATAGCAACACTTCTCTTGACATAGATGCTCCATTTTAAGGTATATCGTTTTCATCAAATTTAGATTATAAACTATATCAAGTTCAAATGTTTTATCATTGAACAGCCTGGCTGTTCTCACCGGGGCCCCTTGGAGGGGAGCGGGTTGAAATTTCCTGTCCGCCCCGACCAGGGCCCCAGCAGCCGAAGACCTCCAGAACCAGCCACCACCATGCTGAGACCACTCTCTGCACACATGAAGGTACCGGCAGAGGAACAAAGGCAAGCGGGTCCCAGGGCTGAGATCTCCAAGCCTACTCGGATCGGGTCTGAGCATCCTACAACCAGATCCTCCAAATTCCAGTAGGTGGGGGCCACACCCACCAACTGGCCCCCTGGCGCTGTGTAATCCCATCAACGGCCAAGACTCAGAGACTATAAATCCCAGAGACATCTTATTATGACATCTTATTATCTCATTCCTACTTTGGACAAACTGGCAGGCTACCGAATGTAACCTGCCCACACGGCAGAATCTGGCAAACTCCCCGTGGCGTACCCAGTATGCCAAATACCAGTAACAGTGATGGGTCTCATTCTCCTAAAGAGCCTTGAATATAGTCACAGATCACAGATCATCCTGTTATTCGTCGATTGCCTCGAGCAGGCCCCAGTAACGTCTCCTTCATCCTAGCCCTGAGATTATATTCAAGGCTCTTTAGGAGAATGAGACCCATCATTGTTACTGGTATTAGGCATATTGGGTACGCCACGGGGAGTTTGCCAGATTTTGCCTTGTGTGCAGGCTACATTTGGTAGCCTGCCAGTTTGTCAAAGTAGGAATGAGATGTTATAATAAGATGTCACGTGCCCGCGAATGTGGCCGCGCGGTTCTGGGAGCTGGTTTTTATAGTCTCTGAGTCTTGGCTGCTGATGGGATTACACGGTGCCAGGGGGCCAATTGGTGGATGTGACCCCCGCCTACTGGAATTTGGAGGATCTGGGTGGAGGATGCTCGACTCCAATCTGAGTAGGCTTGGAGATCTCGGCCCCAGAACCCACGTGGCTTTGTCCCTCTGCCGGTACCTTCAGGTGTGCGGAGAGTGGTCTCAGCATGGTGGTGGCTGGTCCTGGAGGTCTTCGGCTGCCGGGGCCCTTCATGTGTGCGGAGAGTGGTCTCAGCATGGTGGTGGCTGGTCCTGGAGGTCTTTGGCTGCCGGAACCCTGGTCGGGGTGGGGAGGAAAGCTCAACCCGCTCCCCTCCAAGGGGTCCCGGCGAGCGAGGACAGTCAGGTGCAGGGGCAGAAGACTGCACTCTTCTCTTCCGAGATCTGGTTTTTATAGTCTCTGAGTTTTGGCCGCTGATGGTATTACACGGCGCCAGGGGCCCAGTTGGTGGGTGTGACCCCCGCCTACTGGAATTTGGAGGATCTGGGTGGAGGATGCTCGGCCCAAATCTGAGTAGGCTTGGAGATCTCGGCCCCGGAACCCACGTGACTTTGTCCCTCTGCCAGTACCTTCATGTGTGCAGAGAGTGGTCTCAGCATGGTGGTGGCTGAATATAGTACTTTCTTTAAAATCTCAGGGCTAGGATGAAGGAGATGTTACTGGGGCCTGCTCAAGGCAATCAAAGAATAACAGGATGGTCGTGATTCGTGATTCGTGATCATTGAGCAGAGTTCTTCATAGATATATAACTTATGTTACTACTAGCAGTTATCTAGCAAAGCTTCATTATTCAGCTTAGAAATGTTGAGAATATAATCATTATACATATGTCAGAAGTACACAAAATATAACAGCACTATATGGTAGAATTAAAATAGAAGAATAGAATATAGAAGATCTTTATAGTAGCACTAAGGGAACTGGAGGCCCAATTATAATCATGCTTAATTATAAGATATTTTAAAACTGTCTTCATACAATTTAGCTAAAACAAATGAATAAAGGCCAGAGCCACTTTAGTAAGAATTATTTGTTAACATAATACTTAATTTTTAAATTGATTGATTCAGTCAACCTTTCTTGTTTATATGACCAAACTTATTACAATATGAGAAATACAGAATCCACGTTAAAAATTTTTCTTTCCTGGGCCAGAGAGATAGTACAGTAGGCAAGATGTTTGCCTTGCACACAGCCTCAATAGGTTTGATGCCAGCACCACACAGTTACCTAAGTCTATCCAGGAATTATCATGATTTTTTTTTATTTTATTCAATCAATGTGAGATAGGTACAAGCTTTCATGTTTGGGTTACAATCACAAATAATCAAACACCCATCCCTTCAGTGCACATTCCCCACCACCAGTATCCCCAGTATACCCCCCCTTTCCCACCTTCCCACTGCTTCCATGGCAGACAATATTCCCCATATTCTCACTCTACTTTTGGACGTCATGGTTTGCAATAGAGATACTGAGAGATTATCATGTTTGGTCCATTATCTGCTTTCAGTGCGCATCTCCCATCCCGACCAATTCCTCCTGTCATCATTTTCTTAGTGGTCCCTTCTCTATTCCAGCTGCCTTCTCCCCTCTGCTCTGAGTCTGGCTTTCATTTGTTGAGCAATCTTCCTGGCCCTTGTAGCTACTGTCCTTAGGTGTCAGCCTCATGTTATGTTATTTTATACTCCACAAATGAGTGCAGTCCAACATCTGCCCCTCTTTCTGACTCATTTCACCTAGCATGATACTCTCCATAAGCAAATTTCATGACTTCATCTGTCCTAACAGCTGCATAGTATTCCATTGTTTAGATGTACCAAAGTTTCTTTAAAGACAGAGCCAGAACTAAGACCAAAGCACAGATGGATATGTGACTTCTTATAAAAATAGTTTTTACAGGGACAGAGAGATAGTATGGTGCCTTTCATGAGGCCAATCAAGGTTCAGTATCTAGAACTTCTATAGCTCTCCAATGATAGCCAGGATTTCTGATGGCAGGACCAGGAGTAAGCACCTTGTGTACAACCCCGCCCCTCCCCAACAACAACAACAAAACAGGTCCCATTCTAAAGTACTAGAGTTTGTAGTGTATATAGTGGGCTCTTCAGAACATTTTCTGAAAGCTAATAATAAAATAGAGAGAGGTTGAAGTATCAAACATTTCTAGTGATTAACATTTGTGAATAATGGAGGGGAAAAGCAGAATTGGGAAGACAAGTCAAATTGTGACGCAGTTTGTACAAAATTCTTGTGAGTCTTGGAAATAAGTTCTTGAGAGTGATTTATGTCAGAGTTTTACCTGATATGACCAAAAAAAGCCAGTCCTTTACACCTCGGCTTTACTTTGTTACCAAATGCAGACTTTTCTGAAAAGGTTTGATTTCAGAAAAAGCAGATTCCTATAACTACAGTATTCTGAAGGAAAGAATAGCTAGAGGTGATCTCAGATTGAGAAAGCAAACTATTCTGAAAGTTGCTCTTGGTGGCTAACTTCTATGTCACCCTCTTTCTTTTACTTGGGCTTGAAAAAAATATTTTTCACACATATATTTTTATAGGAAACCAGAAATTCTTTGAGCATCTCTTTCTGATTCTACAACTAAAAGAGAGAGGAAGAGAGAGAGGGAGGGAGAGAGAGAGACCCTTGAGATAAATCCCAATTCTTGTTAATGCATTTGATTTTAGAATCTCAGCTACTGCTCATTTTCACAATACTCTGTGGCTGATTCTAGATTTCCCCTTTCCTCAGTTCCTACCCTTTTGGTGTAGAATACCAAATCTAACGTATTTGTGTCCTAGTTCACCGTGACCTCCTTGGTCTAGAGCTACTATATTTACTAGTAGGAATTGGACACAACACTGCACTGTAGCACTGTCCTCCCGTTGTTCATCGATTTGCTCTGGCAGGCCCAGAAACATCTCCATTGTGAAAATCGTTGTTACTGTGTTTGGCATATCGAATACATCACGGGTAGCTTGCCAGGCTTTGGCTGTACGGGAGAGATACTCTCAGTAGCTTACCGGGCTGTCTAAGAGGGGTGGAGGGATGAAAGCTGACTCAGCCCCATGCAAGGCAAATGCCCTACCCGCTATGCTATTGCTCCAGCCCAATTGCACACAGAGATACAAAAAAAATCCATTATGTTTTTGACATACTGAAACCAGATACTGGATAAAGTCAGTATTCAATTATATCTAAGAAAAATTTTATTCATTTTGGCTGGTACACCACAGAGGGGGGCCGGTGAGAGCCCTCCCCACCCCAAGGGACCCAGCCCAGGCAGCTGATCTCCATAACCCAACTGCTGCCACGCTCCAGGCTGTTTTTCACATGCTCAGGCCAACCCACACACGAGTGAACATATTCCTAGGCACATCATAAGACACTACCTACTTATTTTCCATAATTACCACACCATATTTGATGGAATTCAGACAGTAGGGAATCATAGAAGGATATTATATATATATATATATATATATATATATATATATATATATATATTTCCTAACTGGGAACACCTGTAAAGGCGATTAGAGGTTGTCCCAAAAGTCGCCATCCCTCTCAGAGAGCCTGGCAAGCTATCGAGAGTATCCTGCCCACACAGCAGAGCTTGGCAAGCTACCCTTGATGTACTCTATATGCCAAAAACAGTAGCAATGGTGGTCCTCATTACCCTGACCCTGAAAGCGTCCTCAATACCCCATCGGGCTACACTAGCATGTGACAGGGATGAATGGAGACGTTACTGGTACCTGCTCAAGCAAGTCAATGAACAATGGGATGACAGTTATACAGTGCTACAGTGACAGGCTGTTGTCTAAATGAGATTAAAAGAACACTTAAAGTGAGGCTCACAGATTGCATAAAAGTTATGGTGTATCTCTGGTATAAATTGAACCTGGGTTCAGTTCTCAAGGAATGTATGGTCCCCCAACCATCTTGATTTGCAACATTTGAGGCTCCCAGTCACTGAGGTGGCCCTGGTATCCTTGGCACTACAGGATTCAAGCAGTATTGTATTCATGGGTCTTTGAAATGACCCAATGCTGATCTAATAACCAGAACATCCCTCCACAGCATCTTCAAGTTCCTGAGTACAGCTTGAGAACTCCAAGACTCAAAAGGCCCAAAAGTCCAGGCAGAACTATTATTGATATCAATAATAGTTCAATGAAACTTGTATTTTCTCCCAAATGAGTTAATGCCCATTAAGATATAGGAATTATAGAGATTTTAATCATAACATTTCCAAGTAAAGGTGATAACTGGGGATATCTGATGTCTGATTTCTTTGTGCATTTTCTGTATATTTCCTTGTGGTACTCCCATGTATTACTTCATTTAGAGAAAATAGGTTAAATCTATCTTTGTTCAATGCATATTATGTGTACTGTATGTACACCTTTTGATATGAAATATTGTCTTAAAATGGAGGTTAGTTTTCAGAGGGATTACACAATTCACAAAGAAGAAAAATTTGAGGTATGATCAGTGGAACTGAAAACTGAAAGAGTTGAGTCTGGAGCAAGAGGATAATGATGGAGGGATCTTAAAACATTGGCGAAGTGATTGGTAGAGTGATTTGCAAATACAAAATAATGACTTTGAAATATCATTGTAAACTATGATACCTCAATTTAAAATAAGAAGATATTCTATAATGTTCCAAATGTGTGTTCATCATGCCATGGCGTGTGTTTTAATATAGTAAATGGCAGAAATACTTGATCTTGTGATTCTGGCTCCAGTTTCATAAATTCTGATTTAAAATAGGTTTCTGATCTGACACATCTGTGATCTTGTGATCGAAAATCAAATTTCCCCTAAGTTTTGCAAGCATTTATTTATATAAATATTAGCTTATGCCCTGATGGTAATAAATTAAGCCATTAAGTGAATATACTGAGAAAAATTTCTAACCAGAATTGATGAGATACAAGAATGGATGGAATCTCAAGTACAAAATTTACACCACATTTTCAGTACATGCACTGTGAGATTCTACAATTTGTGCTTAATTTGTGTGGTTTACTTCTGCCAGTGTAGATCATCTTTTCTATGTGTTAACTTGCTGGGCATCAATCTCTGCCAGTATGGTCACTTCTATTGTATCTGATCATGCCACACAACTTTGGTTATTAGCAAAGATTTGCTGGCATTTGTTACTCAGGTCATTATGTTACTTAATTTTTTACTGCTTCCTCTATGTTTATCACTAGTAAATTCTCTGGTAGGCAATGCCATGTGATGGCAATCTCTGGACATGTCATGATTACTCTTATTTGCTTCATTCTGCTTTCATTTACTTCAGAATATATTTCCCTTCTGATTGTAACCCAAACATGAAAGCTTGTAACTATCTCACGGTGATTCAATAAAATTTAAAGATTTGAAAACAGTGTTCAAGAACAGAATAATGGATCAAGATTTTGTGGCATATATATACAATGTAACACTTTTAAGTTATAAGATAAAATTTTTCATTTAACTAAAACTTGGATTCAACTTGAAAGTATTAAGTTAAATAAAGTAAAACAAAGAGGAAAAAAAAGAACACATGTCTCTTTCTTTTTACCCGCTTTTTCCCTAAATTAACAGGGGAAAATATTTGCAGGAAATTTGTCTCTGTTTTAGCAATTGTTTAAATACTATATTTATTCATTATTTTTCCACAAAATTGGAAGACCAGATACATTGAACAAAGTATTTTCTTGGAAAGGGACTTAGAGTATCTCCTAATAACAAGTTATGATATAATATGCTGTCTACTTCATTATGAGTTGCCATACAGAGAACAGAATCATGTGTAATATATATGCAGTCATTTCCCCCCTTTATTTAGGTTATCATGCGTACTTCTCCAGTAGTCGTGGGTATATATGGGTATGTTGCTGCTACACTTTTTGAATGCCTTGATGATTCTGAATCCTTACTTCTTCTAAGGAGCCAGGTGCAACAACTTGATATTTACTTAGAAAAAGATGTCTCAGCACTATCTTGATTAACTAAGTTCTTAAATGTCAGGTTTCTGAATCACTACAGTATTGTGGTTTACTCTTTGCCATGTGCGGATCTAATCAACTCTTCAAACATGCTCATCATGCCAAGGTTATAAAACTAAATCAAAATAATGTGATCAGCATGAGCATGATATTCTGCAACATAAAGAAGCTATCTAGATAAGTTATCTGATCGTATTATTATAGAATAAACATGTACATAACTATAAAATTGGATATATATGACTTTTCAATATATACAATACAGTTTCTTATATTTTTATTGAAAAAGGAAATAATGAGTATGGTAAAGTAATGGCTAAATGTTGTCCCTAGTCTATATTAATCTTATCCAGCAAAAATGCTACATTTGATTATTGACTGGATTTGCTTATTATTTTTGTTTTTTTGCTGTTTTTATTGTTGTGTTGTGGTCTGCAATTATCTTTCAGTGTGTATTTATAAGTAAGTAAAGTAAAGGCCCTCCCGTTGATCGTCGATTTGCTCGAGCGGGCCCAGTAACGTCTCCATTGGAGACTTTGTTGTTACTGTGTCTGGCATATCAAATACTCTCGGTAGCTTGCCGGGCGGGTAGGGCGTTTGCCTTACAAGCGGCCAACATGGCCGGCCCGAGTTCGATTCCTCCGCCCCTCTCGGAGAGCCCCGCAAGCTACCGAGAGTATTCGATATGCCAGACACAGTAACAACAAAGTCTCCAATGGAGACGTTACTGGGCCCGCTCGAGTGTGTATTTATGTCTATAGAAATTTTAGCAATTAATCACATTAAGACACATAAAAGACACACATTATATAAAGAGAAACTAATCTTACTCTGACTCCAAGTTTTAATATTGTTTTTATTTGTAATAATTTCTAAAATTATTCAAATAAAAGATATTTTATCTCTTCTGGGTACTTCTTAGTATTAGTTACTCTTGGGCCTTTCTGCCCAATATTCCTAAAATTTTGGGGTGCTGTTCATTTTGAGTGCATATTTGCATATATATCATATACATCCATATATGGATATATATACATATAAGGATATCGTACTTCCTATGAGGGTATGGGGAAAGTAATGACATTAATTCCCTTGGATAAAATTAACTGGGTATTGCAATTTTATCTTGTTATTCTATTGATTCTGAGTCTAAAGTGATAATCATGTTTATAAATTATGACAATTATAAAATGTACTCGGATACCATCAGGTTTATACTTATCTATTTTTGACAAACATTTGTAGTACTACCCATTTAATTTCTCTTAATTTGGAGATTGGTAACCTCCATAACTGTGATTCAGATGCCTTTGATGAATAATTGAAACTTTATAATAATTACAATAATGATAATTCCCTAGAATTTAAAAGCTAGCATCTTCTATTGTGTACTTGTTTATTTCCTTGGGAGTCATACTGAGTGCCACTTGGGTCTTACTTTTGGCTCTGTGTTTGGAGGTAGGTCCTGGAAATCACATGTTTGGCTACTTAAGGTATTTCGCACCTCTATTACCTAATATTTAGGTATTGAACTCACTGTTTTTAATAAACAATATAATTCAGATTTCTATGGAATAAGTTTTTATACTAAATTTTGAACTAAAAGAAAACTAACAGTGAATTAATTTAAGATGTTAATGCTCTTTCACTTGCGTATTCACTAAAATGTGTTAAATTGTGTGTTTGTGGTCTGGTCTCTTCCTTAGAACCTAGTGATTCTTGAAATCTAATACAATATATCTTTTCTAGGACAATCACATTCTTGACTCTTATTAACCTACTTTTTGTTGCTTTTCATGGAACTTTTAGTCTTTTAGTTTCACATATCATGGGACACAACTTTGATGTTTAGGAGATTTATTCTAATAAATGACTTACTGCATCTTTTTGACCTTAGGACTTACATGCTAGCAAAGAACCACTTTTTACTTAATCATATTAAATTCCATATTAGGAATAATAGATATTACTAATAAAGTATAACTCATACATATACACAAAATAATTTTATGTATAAATTATATTTAAGTGACATATAAAAATATAACTTAAGTAGGATGTAAAAGAAAGGACCACAGAAATAGATAGCAGGTAAAGTGCTTGTCTTTCATGCATCTGACCTGGTTTCAATCTAGTACCCTAACTGTCTTCCGAGGGATTAATGTACACAGAGGAAGGAGTAAGCTCTGTGCACCACCCTGTGTGGTTCAAAATATCAACAACAAAAATGAAAAATACATAGCATACTTTTGTGATATATACATGTATCTTACTTTTAAATGTATGTAATTTGTATATAGATAAAGAGATAGCTAGAGAATGAGAATTTTCAAAAATAATTGTTGATTTTAATGTCCATAATCTTGACGCCCTACCGAGGTCACGAGTTCCTCCCCATGAGCGGCTCTCAGGCACGACCATGGGTGCAGAGGCAAAAGGACTTAATCCAGAGCCAGGCAGCTTGCGGCAGAAAAGTGAATGGACTATGAGTTAAAATACAGCACCATGCCTTCCCGGGAGGGAAAGGTTATCGCTCCCTTCCACCTTCTACCCTCCCCCCACCACCACCACCACTGGCAGCAAGGTGGCTGCCTCCTCAGAGCTTGTTGGAAAGCCAGGTATGAGCCAGCAGTGACGGGGCAACTGCAGTCTCATGGGAAGGGAGGTGGTACTGGCTCGTCCTTCACGCCCTACCAAGGTCACGAGTTGCCCCCCCACCAGAGTGACTTTCCAGCATGTTCATAACACCAGATGCACAGAAACCAATCTCATAATTATCTGCTCTTGGCAGAAATCCCTCCAGATTTACCTAGTAAAAATCATATGGTTCTCATGGTTGGGGGGAAATTCTAAGCAATAATGGTGCATCTTTTGTCAAAATAATGAATGTAATTAAAGTAGAGAGAGAGTTAAGTAGAAATCATCTGCCTCACAGGCATTGGGAGAGGTGGGAGGGGGGTATATTGGGGTTCTTGGTGGTGAAAAATAAGTACTGGTAAAGGGAAAGGTGTTTGATCATTGTATGTCCTAGACTTAAACCTGAAAGCTTTATAAATTTTCCCACAGTGATTCAATAAATAAATATAACATTTTTTAAAGTCCATAAACTTATTTCTTAAAGTAAAGCAATAAAATACATGTCTAGCAGTTATTTGACATTTTATTTATATCATTATTTTTGTTTACTTGAAGCTAGCTTTTCTTAACTATATTTCTTCTGTTCTAAAAATAATACTGAATATTTTCCTATGAATATGTGGGTCTAGAGAGCAATGAACAGAAAAAATTCTATCAGTTTTGTCACCAACTTTATGTCAAACTCCTGTATGCTAAAATGATGAAGTGCTTCTCACATTAAAAATCTATCATACAAATATAGTTTTGATACAATATGAAGCAAGGAAATTATTACACTATTCTAAGAAAAATTACTATGCAGTCAAACGAGAATGAAATATAAAATTATATAATCATTGAATACAAATACATAATTATATTCTTATCAGATTTTACAATAGAAAACAAGTCTCAGTGATAGAAAGTAAACCATAATTTGGGTAGTTGAGCTGTAGAATTTGAGAAGTTTGTAAATTCTTTAACCGACCAAAATATTTTATTAACAGGAAATATATATATATATATATATATATAATTGCCTGCTTTTAAAAGTATATGTATACATGTATATACATATACTTTGGGGACTAACTTATAGTTCATATGTCATGGACCAGGAGTCCATGGTTTGGATAATTGCACCCTAGATCAAATATATCCGGGTGGTTCTATTTCCATCCACCACCCCACTCCTCAGGACCACCAGTGAGCCTTGGATTTCTCTGAATTCCCAAAGAGGACAGGGGTAGTGACAAGTAGTGCAGGGCCTGAAGAACACCTCTTACTCTGGCCTGCCTGACTCTCTCCAGGAGTAATTCACCCTCACACCCACAGAATAAGAAAAAAAACCCAAAGATCAGCCTGTTGCTAGGGAAATAGCTGGAATATTAGGACACATGCCAGGGTTTATAGAGCCCTGAGACTGATCTCACACACTGTATGGCTGACACCCAGCACTACCAGATGTGTCCCTGTCTGTCCCCAAGATCTACTATATGAGCAGCCGCAGCAGTACTGCACAAGCTGGGGGGGTGGGGGGTACACTGCCTCCTCAAGTCACCACAGTGAATTGCAAGATCCCTCCTTGGCTAAGGTGCCCATATGAGCACCTAGGCCAGAGGGAACTCTTGTGGTTAAGAAGTGTGCTGGAAGTAGAACTCTAACCCAAGATTGGCACCAACGAGGGGCCCTCCCCAACAGGTACAGTGGTCTGGGGAAGGGGGCATTCTGGGAAGCCACTTACATGGTCACGATCACAGTCCTCCCGTTGTTCATCAATTTGCTCTAGCGGGCCCAGTAACGTCGCCATCATGAGACTTGTTGTTACTGTGTTTGGCATACCGAAATACGTCACGGGTAGCTTGCCAGGCTCTGCCGTGCGGGCGAGATACTCTTGGTAGCTTGTCGGGCTCTCCGAGAGGGGCGGAGGAATCGAACTTGGGTCGGCCATGTTGGCCGCTTGTAAGGTGAACGCCCTACTGCTGTGCTATCGCTCCAGCCCTGTGCTATTGCTCCTTTTCCCCTTTCATCACACTTTGGACTCACATCTCAACTTCCTCTATCTAATTATTATGAGGACAGCCTGGCTATCCCAGCCACATTAGGCCAATAGTCTACTAGCCTATTACAATCAAAATACTCCCCAGACTCACCAAAATTATGGTGAACACAAGAATCTGAACAAATCTAATGTAAAATAACACATCCCCTGAAGTTGCACTAGTGGCCCCACGTAAGTCACAGAGAAGCACCAAAAAGGAAGTTAGTTTTCTAAAAGGTGAGAAAGGAGACCACCGTCAACCAAGCTCATGCAGAATTCTCTCTTGTATCGAGAAGGGGGACGCAGATAGTGAACTGGAGGGACCCACCTCCACACTACTACAGCAACATGAGGAAGCAGCGCAGATCTCCACCACGAACAGTGGATAAAGAAAAAAGCCCCGAAGCCTCAACAGGGATTACCCACGTACACAATCACTCTGAAAAAGAATTCAGAGATGGAATGTTGAGGATGTTCAATGAGCTCAAAGAAAAGTTAGAACCAGCATCCAGTAACTTAAAGGAGGTTATGAAAGAAACCATGAAACAAACAGTATGGAGCAAACTAGGTGTGACTCCCTTTAAAAAAATAAATTAAAGTCACTCTTGCGTAAGTTTGAAACTTTTTTTGGCTTTATAGTACCCGCTTTTAAATATTCCTATTGATAGTAACCACTCTAAAACAAAGATAAAATAGAACACTCTGCCTTTCGAAGAATTGTTTGACTAGTTTTCACAGAGTCCTAGCTCTCATATTGCAGGGAAATAAACAATAGAATAAATGACATGAAATAGAAATGAATTGTGTGATGAATAGATGCTTAATTGTAAGAAATTTATTTAATTCTATAACAGATTTTAGTATCATAGAATATCAAACTTAGCCAAACTCCTTCGACATAAAAATAAGTTCACACTACTCAGTTCACACTATTCAGTAATATAGGTGATTAGAAACAAAAATAGATGACTTAAAAAATAAAGTTTTGCTATTTATGGACTTAGGAGTGATAGTGTTTAAAATATTTACTATCTTTTATTTGTGTCTCTCTAGAATTTTTTCAGAGGTGATCTTACCCATGGCTTAATCTTATCCAAAAATGTAGATTCATTAATCAGCTAAAAAGGAAACCAATATGAAGCAGGGATCTTAGAAGAAACTCTGTTATTTCTACACTCGATAGCAAAAGTAGGATTTATCTGATAAAGATTTTTGAATAAATCTTCCATAATATTATATTAATTATGCAAAGACTCATTCTGAACATAATTTGAGAAGAGTAGGTAGAGGCTATGAGACAAAAAACTGCTGTGAATAATAAAGAAAAATGATAGTTTTATTTGGCATGTACTGAGTATAATAATTCCTCAGAATTGCACTAGATATCTTTAAAAGTGATAATGATACAGAAAAAAGGGGGCATTAAACTCCTAATTTCAATGCTCCACATTATTTCTATCTATAGACACAACAATACATTGTGAAATCCCTATAGACCTAGCATTCCTATAACCTAACCATGTATTAGCAGAGCGTAGTGTTTTTTATGTTGGTAGATCTCAGGTCTTTAACTGAAAAAGTGTTTTGAGGGTATTTATTCAATATAGATTATAACAGTTTTCTAAAAAACATAAATCTGTTCAATCTTATGGTTCTACTAAAAGATTTGATTTATAACACAAAATAAAACCATCTAAATACAATTCATTGTAATAGTGTCTGTTTTTATTTTAGTGAAAATATTTTAAAGCATAATCAGATGTGACTTAAGTAGGATATTAAATAAACATGAATATGCTGTTTTAAATGCTACTCTATTGCTTGTCATGTTATAAATATACATAAGTTATATTTTGGAAGCAGCTTATAAATTAACCCATAGAAAATACCAGGTATAAAGATTAATGACACATAAGCAAGATGATTGTATAGGATCCCTACTTTATGTAATCTGATTTTATAAAGTAAATTAGTAACCATAATAAAATTATTAAATTTTGAAATACTTACATATACTTTTATAAAATTTTAAAATGCTCGAATGATACTTTTGGTCTTATCTCAGTATTTTAGAAATTATTTAGTTTATTAAAAATTCTGGTACATATTAAATAAGATGTTAAAATGTGATATATACAATATAAATACCATTATTCATCATTGAAAAATATTGTATAATATTTTTATGTTATTGCAAGAATAGTGATGAGTGGAAAGAGTAAAAGTGGAAGAGAAGAAAAATGTGAAAATGTATAAGATTAATAAAACAACAAACAAATCTTTGAAAAAACATCCAATGAATATTTAAGAAACATGTTTTTTAAAGCACCCAAAATTATAGTTGCTTTATCAGCTACCTGTGATGTATTTAATATGCCAAACACAAGGACCCTGGGACAACAGCAGCCCTGAGCCTCTTCTTCTTCGTCCCTGATGCTAGCCAGTCTTCTTCACCTCCCAGGTCAGTTAACCCACCAGTATTCAAACCCAGGACTTGGCTTTCTCCTTGAAAGTGCCCCAGGTGTCCTTTAGGACCCTGGTACAACGGCAGCACTGAGTCTCTCCCTCTTCATCCCCAACACTGTGCCATCTTCTTCACCTCCCAGCTAGTACCCCCCAACACACCAGGTTCCTGTGGGGCGTGGTCTCCAGAAGCGGGTGTGACTTTTGCAGAAGTGGGCATGGCCTAATTTTGGGCCTGCAAAGCTCATGCAACTGCAGGTAGTTTAGTCATACCAAGAAATCTAGTGTAACATCTCAGTTCCCATACCTGCACACCAACATGAAGAAACAATGCAAAACCCCACCATGTGGGGACGGCAATGAAAAGAGTCCAGAAGCCTCATTAGGTGCTACTCACCTAAGGGACCTCTCTGAGCAAGAATTCAGATAAAAAGTCACGAAGATGTTCAATGAACTCAATGAAACAGTCAGACAAATATCTAGTAACATGACAATCAAGAAACAATCGAGAAATTACAGGAAGAAATGAGAGCAGAAATGTCACGAATAAAAGATTCTGTAGATGAAATAAAAAACTCAGTCTGTGCCCTCAATGGTAGTATGACCAGAGCTGAAAACAGAATCAGTGAACTGGAAGATCAGATGCACCAAGCCAACAGGCAACAACAAACAATGGCAGGAGACCTCAAAATAGCTCCAGAGAGAATCAGGGTCCTAGGAGACGATTCCAAGAGGAACAACATTAGAATCATTGGAGTACCAGAAGTTCCCAGAAACAATCCAAATAAAAAAGCCTGGTTAAACAAATCATTGCTGAAAAATTCCCACAGCTGGACAATGTAGTCATTCAGATTCAAGGAACTCTAAGGGTGACAGCTAAAAGAGAACCTAACAAAAACACTCCAAGACATATCAGTTAGAATGATCAATGTGACAGATAGAGACACAGTACTGTAAGCAGCAAGGCGAAAGAAGGAAATCACATACAAAGGAGCACCCCTTAGATTCACAGCAGACCTATCAAAGGAAACCCTCCAAGCCCAAAGGCAATGGTGGGATATAGTGAAAAAAACTTACTGAAATGAATGCTTCACCAAGAATACTCTATCAGGCTAAACTCTCACTCGAACTTCAAGAAATGGTACACTATTTTCTGGATAAACAGCAGCTCAGGAACTTCCTGGACTCAAAACCAAACCTAAACGAAGGGCTAAAGGGGCTACTATAAGACAAGACAAACCCTAGCACAACAGACCCTTACAGAAAGATGACACAAAACCCCATAACAATAATCTCTCTCAACGTCAACGGTTTAAATTCACGAATTAAGAGACACAGAGTGGCAAAATGGATTCAGAGACAGAACCCAACATTCGGCTGCCTACAAGAAACTCATCTGAAGAGTCAGAGCAAACACAGAATCAAAGTTAAAGGATGGAAAACAATTCTGCAAGCAAACTGCTTCCTCAAAAAAGCTGGGGTGGCCATAGTAGTAACCGACAACATAAATTTCAAGTTGAAAAAGATTAGAAGGGACAGCGAAGGCTAGTTTCTTTTCATCAAGGGATTTGTACATCAATAAGAAATAACACTCTTAAATGCATATACATCTAATGAGGAAACAGCTAAATATTTAAAATGACTGCTAACAGATTTTCAGGAGGACATTACTAGCAACACAATAGTAGCCAGAGATTTCTACATAGCCTTATCACCTCTGGATAGATCAACAAGAACAAAACTCAGCAAGAAAACATTGTCTTTGAAAGAAGAAATAGAAGAGAAAGGGCTTATAGATCTATACAGGGTTTTACACCCCAAAAAGAAAGAATACACACTCTTCTCCAGTGCACATGGAACAGTTTCCAAAATAGACTATTGCTAGGACACAAAAAAATACCTCAATAGAATCAGGAAGATAGAAATAGTACCAACAATCTTTTCAGACTACGATGAAGTGAGAATAGAAGTGAATCACACACAGGCACAAAGAACCAAATCAAACACCTGGAAATTAAACAACTCAATGTTGAATAGCGAGTGGGTCAGGAAGGAAGTCAAGTACGAAATCAAAAGATACCTAGAAGCAAATGAGAATGAAGACACGAGCTACCAGAACGTATGAGATGCAACTAAAGCCGTGTTAAGGGGAAAATATATATAGCTCTGCAAGCACATCTCAGGAAGGAATAAGGGGCCCACAAAAACAACTTGATTTCACAGCTAAAGAGCTTAGAAAAGGATCAACAAAAGAAACCCAAATCAGGCATAAGGAAAGAGATCATAAAACTTAGAGTAGGAATCAACGACATGCAAACCATAAATATAATCTGAATGATCAATGACACCAAGAGCTGGTTCTTCGAGAAAATAAATAAGATAAATAAACCACTAGCAACACTCACAAAGAGAGAGAGAGAACCCTAATAAACCGAATCAGAAATGAGAAGGGAGGTATTACAACAGAAACCAAAGAAATTAAAAGATCATCAGAGATTACTTTGAGAGTCTGTATGCCACAAAACAAGAGAAGAAATGAATAAATTCCTGGATTCATATAATCTCCAAAGGCTGAATCAAAAAGATCTAGAGTCCCTGAATATACCAATTTACATCAAGGAAATTGAAACTGTAATCAAAAGTTTTCCCAAAAACTAAAACCCGGGTCCAGATGCATTCACTAGTGAATTTTTTCAAACATTTAAAGAGAACATATTGCCAGTTCTTCTCAAGCTTTTCCAGGAAATTGAAGAAACAGAAACTCTGCCAAACAGTTTCTCTGAAGCCCATATCTGTCTAATACCAAAAGGAAACAATAACACCACAAAAAAGAAAACTACAGGCTGATATCCCTGATGAACATGAATGCATAGATTCTCAACAAAATACTAGCAAATAGAATTCAGCAAGTCACCAAAAAGATCAAACACTATGACTATGTGGGATTCATCCTGAGGATGCAAGGATGGTTTAACATTCTGAAATTAATCAACAGAATCCATCATATCTACAAAAGAAAAGATAAAATACATATGATCATATAAATAGATGCAGAGAAAGCATTTGACAAGAGCCAGCACCCATTTATGATGAAAACCATCACGAAAATGGGTATACAGGGGACTTTCCTCAATATAGTTAAATCCATCTACCACAAGCCTACAACAAGCATCATCCTCAATGGGGAAAACCTGAGCGCCTTCCCTTTAAAATCAGGGATGAGACAAGGATGCCTACTCTCTCTATTGCTGTTCAATATAATACTGGAAGTACTTCAATAGCAATTAAGCAAGAAAAAGATGTTAAGGGCATCTAGGTAGGAAAAGAAGAAATCAAGTTCTCACTATTTGCAGATGATATGATACTATACTTAGAGAACCCTATAACCTCAACCAAGAAATGCCTAGAAACAATAGACTTATATAGTAACTTTGCAGGCTATAAAATCAATACCCTAAAGTCCATGGCGTTCCTATACACAAATAGTGAGAGAGAAAAAAATGACATGAAAAAAAGTCCTGGTCACAACTGTGCTCCAGAAAATTGCTCCCTAGGAATTAGCTTGAGTAAGGAATTAAAGAACTTGTACAAAGAAAATTACAAAATGCTACTTCGGAAATAAAAGAGGGCATGAGAAAATGGAAAGATATCCCCGGCTCATGGGTCAGGAGAATTAACATTGTCCAAATGGCAATACTTCCTAAAGCATTGTACAAGTTCAATGCAATCCCTATAAGGATACCCATGACATTCTTCACAGAACTGGAGCAAACACTTCAGAAACTCATATGGAACAATAAGCCTCCACGAATAGTTAAAGCAATTCTTGGAAAAAAGAAAATGGGAGGAATCAACCTCTCTAACTTCAAACTCTACTACAAAGAAGTAATAAATAAAACAGCATAGTACTGGAACAAAGGCAGAGCTGTAGACCAATGGAACAGGGTTGAATATATTGACATCTCCCCCCAAACATACGATCATCTAATCATTGATAAGGGAGCAAGACATGTGAAGTAGAACAAGGAAAGCATCTTTAACAGATTGTGCTGGCAAAACTCAATGGCTCCATGCAAAAAAAAAAATGGCTCAGATCTCTGCCTAACACCATGTACAAAAATAAGATCAAAATGGATTAAAGACCTCAACATCAGACCGGAATCCATAAGATACATTGAAGACAATGTTGGCAAAACCCTCCATGACATTGATGCTAATGGTATTTTCAAAGATGTCACAGCATGGCCCAAGCAAGTGAAATCAGAGATAGACAAATGGGACTATCTTAAACTAAGAAGCTTCTGCACCTCAAAAGAGACAGTGACCAAAATACAAAGACAGTCTACAGAATGGGAAAGGATATTCGCCAAATATCCATACGTCGGGCTGGAGCCATAGCACAGCCGTAGGGCGTTTGCCTTGTATGCAGCCAGCCCGGCCAGCCTAGCTGAGTCAGTTTCAATTCCTCCACCCCTTTCAGAGAGCCCAGCAAGCTACTGAGAATATCTCGCTGGCACAGCAAAGCCTTTCAGGCTACCTGTGACATATTCGATATCCCAAACACAGTAACAACAAGTCTCACGATGGGGACGTTACTGGGCCTGCTCCAGCAAAATCAATGAACAACGAAGAGGACAGTGACAGTGACATTGACACATATGACAAGGGGTTAATATCAAATATATACATAGTACTGGTTGAACTCCACAAGAAGAAAACATCCAATCCCATCAAAAAATGGGGTGATGAAATGAACAGAAACTTTCTCAAAGAAGAAATCCAAATGGCTAAAAGGCACATGAGAAAATGCTCTACATCATTAATCATCATGGAGATGCAGATCAAAACAACAATGAGATATCATTTCACACCACAGAGACTGGCCCACATCCAAAAGAATAAAATCAACTGGTGTTGGTGCAGATGTGGCGAGAAAGGGACCTTCCTTCATTGCTGGTGGGAATGATGAATAGTTCAGCCCTTTTGGAAAACAGTATGGATGATTCTCAAAAATTAGAAATTGAGCTCCCATTTGACCTAGCAATACTACTCGTGGGAATATATCACAGAGAGGCAAAAAAGTATAGTTGAAATGACATCTGCTCTCTGGAAAGAAAGATGGCGGCCGCACGGGAGCCTTGTGGACAGCAGGTTTGAGCCGGGCTCGGCGGGAGCGGCGGGGACCTCATGGGAAGGGGGGCTTTGTGGGCCGTCCCCCACGCCCCACCGAGGTCGCCAGCTGCCCCCCACGAGCGGCTCTCCGGCACGGCCACGACTCCAGGGCACAGAAACCAATCTCTTAACTATCTAACTTTTAATAGAAATTCTTTCAGGGTCAATAAGTAAAATAGCAGAAATTCAAAACCACGCGGCCGCTATTGCGGCCGCGCGACATCATTTTATTCTTAAACCAAGTTGTAGAAAGCAAATCATTTCACAACGCTGTTTCAGCATATCTGATTGTGGGGGGTGGGTCGTAAACTCTAAACAATAATTGTGCATCTTCTATCGAAACAATCTATCTAGTCAAAGTAGATAGAGTATTAACTAGAACTCATCTTCCTCACAAGAATTGGGAGGGGTGGGAGGTGGGGGTCTATTGGGGTTCGGGGTTAAAAATAAGTATTGGTAAAGGGAAATGTGTTTGATATTTACATGACTGAGACCTAAACCCGAAAGCTCTGTAACTTTTCCCACAGTGATTCAATAAAGAAATAAATTATAAAAAAAAATAAAAATTAAAAAAAAAAAGAAATGACATCTGCACTTCTATGTTCATTGCAGCACTTTTTACAATAGATAGAATCTGGAAAAAAGTGAGTGCCCAAGAACCGATGACTGGTTAAAGAAACTTTGGTACATCTACACAATGGAGTACGATGTAGCTGCTAGAAAAGATGAAGTCATGAAATTTACATACAAGTGGTACTACATAAAAATTATCATGCTAAGCGAAATGAGTCAGAAAGAGAGGGACAGAGAGAAAGATTGCATTCATCTGGGGAACATAAAGTAACAAAATAGGAGAATAACACCCAAGAATAGCTGAGATAAGTACCAGGATGTTTACTCGATGGCTTGGCGGCCATCCACACACGCTAGGGGAAAAGGCGGCTCAAATAGAAAAGGGAGCACCAAATAAAGGGTATTGGGAAGATCCTCCCAGGATGGGAGAGGCATGCTGAAAGTAGACTATAGATCTATCATGATTGCCACTCAATGCCTCTTTTGCAAACCATAGCACCCAAAATGAGAGGGAGAACAAAAGGACAGGGTGGGATTTGGGGATGGGGGATGAGAGGGATTCTGTGATCAATGGTGGTGGAGAATGGGCTCTGGTGGAGGGATGGGTATTCAATCATTGTATAACTGTAACCCAAGCACAAAAATTTGTAAGTCTACAACTCTACCTCATGGTGTTTCACTAATAAAAAATTTTTTAAAAAGAGATTTTGGTATATATACATTTAAAAAAATGCCAAACACAGTATAATAAATATCACAATGGAGACATTACTGGGCCCGCTCAAGCAAATTGATGAACAACGGGAGGACAGTGAGAGTGAGTGTTACTTTATTATTTTATTCTTTGCTTTTGTATTATATACCTGATGTTATAAGGTAATATAATATCGATATTACAATACCTTATCTCAATTAATTTTAAATATCTATATTATTAATATTTTAATTGCTTATTTGTTATGATTTAATATTTTTACAACAGTACCAGTAATATTGCTATATTGCTGCTACATTTTGTCCACTTTAGAACACTTGGATTCCTCCAGCGCTGTCCAGAAGTCTGCTTCCCTGCCTCTCTATGCTCAGGTCACTGGCGTATTGACAGTTTATGAAGGTTGTTTCCCCCGGGGGAAAAAGAGTCCCTGGCTTTGATTCTTTACAATCGCAAATGAGTGATCTTATGTGATCTTTTTCTTTTTCTTTCTGATTCATTTCATTTAGTATGATTTCCAATTTCATCTTAGTGGATACAAAACGCATGCCTGCAACCTTTCACATAGTTAAAAGCATGTTTTCTTTCTTGATCTACTTACGTGTTGCTGGACAACTATGCTGTATCCATATCTTGAATAATCTACATCTTAGACAAATAATCCATATCTTGGATAAATAAATGTGTATCTTAGATAAACAATATTGCTGTGAATATTAATGGCTTTATGTTTGAGTGGGTAGTAGATACCCCGGAGTGGAATTGCAGATTCAAAAGCAAGCTTCATTATAATTTTTTCAGAATTCTTCAAACTGATTTCTTCAAGAGGATAGAATGAACAGTTCTCATTAGCAGTGAATAAGAATTATTTTTTGATCACATCTGCAATTAGTACTTAGTTTTTCCAGAATTTTATATAGGTCATCCTTGTTGGGTGAAATTTTATTTCAATACATTTTTATTGCACTTTCCTAATACTCATTGATGATTGTGTATTGTGTTGTTTTCATATGGCTGTTATCTGTCTTCAATATTTGAAGAGCTGCCCATTTATCACCTCTTCCCAATTTTGTTGATAATGATATTTTTTGTTGTTGAGCTTCAAGAGTGATTTTATCCTTGATATTAATCTTTGCTGTGTGATAAGTGACTATCTAATCAGTAGGGTTTCTTTTATTTTAGCCTTCATTTTTCTTTTCATTGCAGAGGCTTTTCATTTTGTATAGTCTTATTTGATTATTTCTGCTTCTCTTAATTTGCAAATAGGTTTGTATCATTGAGAAGACACTGAGGTCAAGATCTTGGAGACTCCTGCTTATTTTCCCCAGCGTGTTTTATGGAAACAATTCAATGTCAACGTCTTCAATCCATTTTTGAATTAACCTTTTCTAATAGCTTCAATTAGGAGTCTAGTTTTATTTTTTCTTCATAGGACACTTGGTTTTCCCATAATCATTTGTGGAATAACTTTTCCTTGTTCCACTCCATGCACTCAGCCTATTTATTGTAAATTAACTAATCTAGTTATTCATCTAATCTCTGTGCTCTCAATCCTCTTCCACTGATAGGGGAATCAGTCTTTGTTTCAGTCCCATGCAGTTTTCATTGCTACAACCTAATAGTAAATAAAGTATGAGAATGCAATGCCTCTCATGTTCTTTCTGCACAGAATTGCTTTGGCAATCAGTTTAGCAGAACATTTATATACATAAATTCATTCTATTTCTCACTCTAATGAAAGGTAATTGCTTATATTATTATTTTCCCATTTTACTGAAGGATAGACAGAAGAATAAAATCTAATTAATATAGCTAAAATAGAAATTTTGAAATAATCCTAAGGAAGAGCAAAATCTTTCTTTTTATTTAATATGTTTCATCTCATTAAGCGACCAAGATTTACAAAGTTATTGATAGTTGAGTTTTAGATACATAATCATCTAGCACTGAACCAACCACCTGTGTCAACATCCCTCACCAGTGCTCTCAAGCTCCCTCCACCCACCTCAGATTGCAACCTTAAGAGGCACATTATAAAGTTCGGTGGTTGTACTTTGGATCTCATTTTTGCAGTGTTGTTTAGTCTATGGTTTGAATATGTAGTTATCCACTTCCTCACATATGAACATCTTTCATATAATTTCAAAGAAGTAAAAAGGCTAGAAAATACATTGATTATATTTCTCACTGCAAAAGGCATGTACTGAGATATCAAGGAGTAATTTTTAAAAATGGATCTCTTTTGATAACATTGGGGACTTCTTGAAGCTGTCTGCTGATATTAAAATCACACCAATTGCTTTTTGCTCTTATTTTACAGCACACTACATAAGTCACAAGCACTAAAATTCCAAGGACATTGGGATTTAAAAAATTGTTATTTTGTAATATAATGCAAGTATTTTTTTTCCTTAGCTGTTCGCCAAAATGAAATATAAAACTCTGTAAAAATCTGCTAATTGCACAGTATGCCCCTTACTTATATAGTCTAGAAGTTCTTGAATGCCTCGGAGAATTATAGGTATTTTACTTGATAAATTTCTGTTAGAGAGCTTATTGCAGAGAAACCATTGAAAACAATAAATATTCCTGATACTTTAAATTGTGTTGAAACTACCTAATGTTACAAAATATGTATAATCCATTTGCATCATGCTGATTTATAATGAAAATCTCTTGAGCATATAAAGCTATATGAAAAATAACAGTATTTTCTGGCATGCTGTGTAATGTGATTCTAATTAAAATTTAACTTTAATTTTATCCAAGTAAAATCAATGAAATCAGTGCATTCAAATGAAGAATAGCCACACTGTCTCAAGTTATATTTTAAATAAATTCCTACCTTTTATATCCATACATTTAGAGTCATCATAATTTTAAAAGGCATCTCTGAAACTGCACATATTTTCAGAGGTTTTTAGGTTTCCCCCAAATGTTATAGTTATAAAGAACATCTCAGAAATCCATAGGTAATATCCAAAAGAACTTTCTCTAAAATATTTGTTGATTATGTTGATAAATTAAGCATAGAATAAGTCCCTTAGAATTAATTTAATAAGTAATTTACTAAAACAAAAAAACTTCATAGACCTTCAATATTGTAAGTAGTCACATATTTATAAAGGTGTTACTTATATTAGTAGAAGGTATTTATATTGCCATATTGTTATATTTTAAAATTTCTACATAGGACATAGTTTTAAGTTACTGTTATTATTATGAAAGTATTTTAATTTTAATATTGAAAGTACTTTTGCTTCCATAAATTATATATGACAAATTTCACCCTACATATATAGTAGTTACTTTCTTAAATATTTAACATTGATATAATTTGTTATAAATGTTCTAAAAAATATATAGTTTATAGTTCACTCCACATGTATATAGTCTCAAATTTGTGTCATAGTACAGGAATTCCATTAGAATTTTTAATTTCCAGTATCATGTAAAAAATTGTGTGCCTTTTTCTTAACCTTCTTATAGTTTTTATTTTCTGATAACTTCACTTTGTAATTTGCTAGTATGCTGGATTTGAATAGCAGCATTAAAGGTCAAGTCAAATACAGAATGACTTTGCTTATATATAGAATATGTAAATACATAATATGGTACATTTTTTGAGTAGCCAATAAAATAGGAAACTGATAGTTAATCTGATACTTGTTTTGTTGAGGGAGAGAGATTAAGTTTAGGTGGGATCTTGAGAGATGGGTGGAGAGATGCTGACCCTATAGTAGTAGGTATCATGCTTTTTGTTTGCCTGAAACCTATCATTATCAGTACTGTAAACAGGGTTAGGATTAAGGTTAAGATTAAGTAACCACATAATAACTGCCATCACTGTAAATAATAGTATTTGCAACACTGTTTTATTTACGCATATGCTATGAGTGTTTTTATAAACAATACTCACATCCTAGGGATATGGTGCATTATAAATGTCTTGTAAATTCTTCTCTATTCTACAAGAATAATAATTAACAGAAAATAAGGAGGGAATAAACAAGATTTATGAACAAATATTGGAAATGGAATATTTTCCATGAGTAGTGAATAGTCAAATGCCATTTAAGAGTAAATTGTTTAAATGCTTTTATTAGGAAATCAAGAAATTATATATGTGTGTGTATATATATGTATATATACACACATATATAGTGTGTGTATGTATGTGGTTTATGTCACAATGAAATCAAGAGATGAAAGAAAGTGTTCTTTACAGCGAGGACACATGAAACAGAAAGAGGCTTACTTACAGTTGGAGTCTTTTTTTCCAAGACACTCTAAGAATTGGTGGTGGATTCCATGAGAAACTGAACAGACTAATGATCTGCTGTGGCCCTGTTGCCACCAGCAGACTAGAAATTGAGGTCTAAATTTGAAAAGTATATTAAAAATTCTGGTGTGTAATCTGGTGTAGGAGCCCAATGTCAATAGTAACAACTTCTTGGTTCAGTCTGCTAACATAGTAGAGGCAAGTTTTTATGTCTTTCAACGTATTATCAATCTCTTCTCTAACTACAGGGCTAAATGCCTGAAAAAAAAGATTGAGGGGCTGGATATTACAGCATTTGGCTGACCTCAGTTCAATCCCTGGCACTCCAAATACTCTATAGTTTTCCAGGAGTGATCCCTGAGTACAGATCTATGAGTAAGCCCTCATAAACACCAGATATGCTCCCTGCCCACAATCCCCATAAAAAAGAAAGATTAAGTTGCTGGAGCCAAAACTATCTTAATCAGGGCTGGAAATATAGTACAATGGGCAAGTTACATGCAACTGACCGACTCCTATCTCTGGCACCCCAAATTAACACTTACGCACTACCAGGAGTGATCCCTGAGTACAAAGTTAAAAGTATGACCTGAGCACAACTGGGTGTTCCCTCATGAAAACAAGAGTAAGTAAAGAGTAAAGGCCCTCCCATTGATCATCGATTTGCTCGAGCGGGCCCAGTAACGTCTCCATTGGAGACTTTGTTGTTACTGTGTCTGTCATATGGATAGCACAGCGGGTAGAGCGTTTGCCTTGCACGCAGCCAACATGGCCGACCCGAGTTCGATTCCTCCGCCCCTCTCGGAGAGCCCGGCAAGCTACCAAGAGTATTCGATATGCCAGACATGAAAAACAAATAGCACAGAAAAAAACCCTCTCTGAATAATATTTAATATAATATGTATGGTAATATTTACGTATTATTAATATTTAATGTGTGATTTTTTGGCCCTACATCACAGAGTACTGTAAATACATGTAAAATATGAATGTTAATGAATGATGGAAATGTATTTTAACATCCTTTTTATTGTTTGACATCGGGATAAGTTGGGCTAGGTTTACTTCATCTTCACAGTTTAATATAGTCATCAGTTTTTGTGATAAAACCTTATGCACTTCCTTCCTTTTTTTTTTACATTTTCTAACATATGGTATTTCTGCTGATATACAAGTACCAGAATTTTATGCTGATGCTCCCGCTGCTCTTGCACTGTTATTGCCAAGACCCTTTCATCAAACCTTTATATTTATTAGCAACAAACTTCATAAGCTTTCATTTTGCTAGTGAAATATGTTGAAATTACATTAAGGTAGTATATATCACTATGATTTTGTTAACAAATAATATTTTGAATTATCTCTTTCCAAGAGCGTATTTTAACTTTGGAGAAAAATATTTTAGCACACACCTTCAATTAATGAGGTTTGTTGGCATGGAAATAGTAGAGATATTGCTTTTGTATTGCTCTCTTTCAAGTACCCATTGACTGTTTTATCAATGTATAGACAGTAGTCTTGTAAGTAAAATCTAGGTCAAATCCAATGGGATCAATTATACAAAACAATATCTTGTGTGAAGTTAAGAAAGCAGCATTTTAAGAAACTAAATTAAAACTGGAGAAATAGTTCAGGTGACTTGCATGTGGCTGACCCAGTTTTATCTTCGGAACCATATATGGTCCTTTTGGAGTACTGCCAGAGGTCAATCCTGAGCACAGAGTTTTGAGTACAGCCAACTGTGGCTCAAGCCCACAAATAAAAGATAACTGGATTAATTCAAAATTTTATTTAAATAATCAATTTTCATAAAAGAGAGTTAAAAATGAATACTAGGCTAAATTTACAGCAACATAAATTCTCTGAAATAGAAAAATACTCAAAATATTTTGTTCATTGAACATCTTCTAGGAGCTTCTAATTTCCCATTATTTTCACTTCAGGAATTTGATTGTTCACATTTTTTTTATTTTAACTCTTCATAAGTATACTTTTTATTTTTTACCTTTGTATATATTGAAAACAACATGTTAGTTTTGTTTGTTGCCTTGCAAAGCAATTGTATGGAGTAATAAATGGCATTGATTATTATGTTAGCTTCATACACGATATTGTTCAACATTTTCTTTTTATTGAGGTAAAATGTTTTTACAAGGATGTAGACATTTTAGGGTTATAATTTCACATCTTTTTAAATATATGCTACCATACAATATCAAAATTACCAAGATTTCTGTCCACCACATTCCATTAAATTCTCCTTCCCTGTTGCAAAATGTTCCTTTCTCCCATCATCAACTAAGGTTTTGTGCTCTGAGGCAAGAGATTTCCTTCATTTGGTTTTATGTGTACCTTTAGTTTACTTGTCTATATTCAAATGTGATATATCATTCATTATTTCTCTTTCTCCTTATAACTTGCATGTCTTACCCAGCATTTCATCTTTTCTTGTCACTGAACAGAATTCTACAGTGTATATATAACTCACCTTCTTAATCTATTTATCTGCTACTGAGCGTTCGGGTTATTTCCAGATTATGTCTTTAATCAATTTGCTCGAGTAGGCACAAGTAACATCTCCACTGTGAGACTTGGTACTGTTTTTGGCATATTGAATATGCCACGGGGAGCTTGACAGGCTCTGCCGTGGGGATGGGATACTCTCGGTAGCATGCCGGGCTGTCCTAGAGGGATGGAGGAATTGAACCCGGGTCAGCCGCATGCAAGGCAAATGCCCTACCCACTGTGTTATGGCTCCAGCCTCCTCGAACAAATGGATGTAGAACGGGAGGACAGTGCTACAGTGCTACAGTGGACTTTGTCTCTAATAGAGCCACAATCAGCATAGCTATGCATATGTCCTTTCAAGTACTACTTTTGTGTTCTTTATATGCATACCTAGACCAAATGCTGTATTTTGCAGTAGAAAATTTTATGAGGGTTTCTTCTTTCTCCCATATAGTAATGATGAATATTTTTCAATATTCACATTTCCCATCTTTCTGTCTTCTTTGGTGAAGTTCTGCCCATTTTTTGCATGTCTTCTTATAGTCCATCAGCAATGTTTTGTGAGTTCCTTATATTTTTATATATATTTGAAAATTTGAAATATGAAAATTATTGTCTAAATATATTATTGAATTTTCATTTTATTGTCCCTCCCCCCAATCAAAATTTTATGAAAGGTTTCTTTCTCTGAAGTTCACCAAAACTTGTTTTATTTATTTTTTTCTTTTCTTTTTACTTTGTTTGTTTTGGGGACACACACAGTGGTACACAGGGCTTACTTATAGGTGTGTTCAGAAGTCACTGTGGCGCACTAAATTATGAGTATTTGTGGTGCAGTGGATTGAGTCAGCTTTGGCTGCATGAAAGCCAAGAACATTATCTCTGTATTATATCTCCAGTTCACTGTTTCAGTTATGACCAATATTGGTCAATTTTACAGGTATAAAATTCAACAGATTTTTTCTTTGATTTGCATCTCCAAAATATAGTAATAATGAACATTTTTCAATATTCTCATTTTCCATCTTTCTGTCATCTTTGGTGAAGGTCCAGCCATTTATTGTATGTCTTCTTGTAGTCCATCAGCATTGTTTTGTGAATTCCTTGTATATATTATAGATATTTGAAAATTATGGTCTAAATATATTATTCTATTCTCATTTGAATGTCCCTCTCACCAATCAGAATCTTTTAGTTTGATTTGACTTCATTTTTTCTTTTTTTTAACTTTATGTATCCTAATCCAGAAAAGCCAGTGTCACAGAATATTTAGCCTATATTTTTTTAATCAAAGAGCTTTATTGGTTTGTATCTGACATCCGAATTGTTAACCCAGTTTTAGTTATTTATTTGTGCGAGGTATATCATAATGATTCAGTTTCATTCTATTCATATGATTTTCCAGATTTCCTAGCACTATTAACTAGATGTATTTTCTTCATTTTATACTCATGCTATTTTATATGAATCTGTAATATGTGTGATTTAATTTTAGACTCTTCATTACATTATATTGATCTGTGCATCTGCTTTGATTTCAATTCAATACATCAATAGCAGGAATTTTGTGGCATATTTTTACTGACTTATTTATTTATTTTAATTGAATCACCTGAGTCTGACGTTAGCAGTGCATTTGTTATATGGAAACTTTACTATGCTGAAGAAAGTTACTTCTGTCAATTATTGAGTCAAAAATAAATATTAAATATTGTCTTTATATACTATTTCTTATGGTCATATGTTGTTCCACCTGATATTGTTCCTTGTATTTTTTCTTTTGATTGGTCTTTTTGTATAGGTTCAATGATTTTTTTTCTCTAAATTTTACAAATTCAATTTTCAGTTTACTTCTTAAACTGAAATAGATCATTTCTATTGCATTTTTTTGTTCAGCTACTTATTCTTTAACTGTGATTTACATATAAATTTTCCTAATGCTTTCTTTTATTGTTCTTCTGTCATTGTTCAATTTCTTTTCTATTAATCTGATTTCAGTAAACATCATTAGTACTGATAGTTTGATTCTTTCCAGCCCCTTTGTTAGCTTGATTGTATTATGAGTTCCTTCTGTGGTGTTCTGTTGATCCTTCAAAGTTACAAGCTCCTTCATCTCCTGATTATTTCTGGTTCTCCGCCAAGATCTCATTGAGGACAGAGACCTGTGTTCAGGTGAACCCGATTGATAACTGGAAAAGTGTCATAGGTGTCATAGGTACTATGACTGGTGAAAGCTGTCACAGCTATTAGCACTGAGTCGTGACTCCAAGTTTGAGGAAGCCTGAACTGCAGTTTGAAGATTGCTATCATTGAGCATTATATATCAGCTGCAATACCAAGATTGAGCATGCTTGCAGTGACCAAGTGATACAAGTCCTGACTTCCTAACACTGGCCATGAGACTAAATTTGAGTAGAACTAGGCAGCAATTGGGAATGAATGTTTCAAAGTACTTGACATCAACTGCAGTACTGACTTTATTTTTGCCATGGGGCAGTAGGGGGATTCATAGTGAAATATGAGTGGTGACCACTAAGTGGATAAGGTCATTCAGCCCTGGAAAACTGCTAAGGAGCCTGTTTAGCAACAGGTCCAAGAGGAGAGTGAGAGCCTCAACCCAGTTTAGCAGAAAATTTTCACTCATGACTGGGAGCATAATCTGACTCACACTGGCCAGCAAGGGATTTGGTCATTAGGCAGAGGGACACTAACAAGTGGGCAGTATTTAAGATAATAGTGAAGAATTGTTTATTAGAAAGGCATTTTGTTTTGCTTTCAATCAAGTGGGTCCTTTGGTCTGCTAGAAATTCACTCTCTTGATAATTGTTATAAATCCCAGGAGTCGGTGAAAATTCCCTTAGAAGTATTTCCTTAGAATCTTTTAATAGGGGATTCTACTCTAGTATGGCATCCTACAGTACTGCTAACAGTAGTCTGGGAAGATCTTATAGATGGCCCTTTCTCATTCTTCCTGATTTATACCCTAGAGTTTATCAATTCTTGTTCTAGTTTTATAAGTGTATAAATTATAGAATGGGGCCCTGAGTATAAAGATAAATTTCTCCCAGGATAAATTTCCACACTTTCCTGGGGTCAGGGTCTGCTGTTAGTTCATACCTTTTGGTGCTCAGGTCTTACTCTTGGCACTGAGCTCAGGAGACAATTTTTGATGCTGGGGATCAATCCATGATGAGCGGCATGAAAGGCACCTTAATACCTGTACCTTCTCTCCAGAAATATCCACACTTTAAAATAAAAGTTTTTCTAATTACCTTTTCCAGGTACCTCACAGCATGATAACTTGCTGGTGAAGATATCTGTTTGCTGTATACTTTGAGACCTCTCTACTTCTTTGCTATGGTAGTTCTGTTCCTCTTGATTTTAAGTCGAATTTTTTGTGTAAGTGCATTCATATTTTAATGTAGATTTGCTACAATTTCTGGCTGTAAGCATGTTTTGCCTATTTGGCCAACCAGTTGATGCTACTTTCCCTGTTGGAATTTGAAATATTATAAGAAGTAATATTATATATCATTTCATTTTTCATTTCATCATCCAGTTATTCGTCGATTGCCTCGAGCAGGCCCCAGTAACGTCTCTTTCATCCTAGCCCTGAGATTATATTCAAGGCTCTTTAGGAGAATGAGACCCATCATTGTTACTGGTATTTGGCATATTTGGTACGCCAAGGGGAGTTTGCCAGACTCTGCCCTGTGGGCAGGCTACATTCGATAGCCTGTAAGTTTGTCCAAAGTAGGAATGAGATAATAAGATGTCATAAAAGATGTCCTGATAAGATGTCCCGCGGCCGCGAATGCGGTCGCGTGGTTCAGGGAGCTGAATTTTATAGTCTCTGAGTCATATATTTATGAATATTCATGAAAAAATTAGGATCCTGAAGAAATTTACCTTTTAACTGGATTAGAAATACAGCATGATTTATTTTTTTTGATGTACACTTTCATATATTCATACTGTAATACCGGATGTGTATTGGGGCTCTTTCTCCACTTTTCGAGAAGTCCAAGTTCACATAAGCTCCTTGCTCTCTCCTGCCCTGCCCTTCCTCAAAACTTCTAAATAAAACCAACTTTCACACTTTAAAAAATTACATATGATTAGATGTATAACATTGCCAAATAAATTTAATTATGTGAAGAGGCATTCCTTGCCTCTTTTTAAAATTACAGCTTTAGTGTATTTCAGAAGTAAATGGTAAATTTACTTGGGACAAGAAGATACTGTGTGTGAAACTTAGTAGACATCATGCTTAAGACCTCTTTTACTTATGTCCTTATCAATTCCTTAATAAACTGATGAATGTTTGCAACTGTTTTCTGTGATCTATTAGCCACTAAAGTAAATTAATTAGACTTATCTCAGGAATGATAAGAAAATATAATTGATCACAAGTTGTAGGTAACCTGAAGACAATAGGCAAATTGAAGAAAAAGACAATTTCATTAGGCATCTGAAATACTGTGGGAGAAATCTAATAAAACTGAGTCTTTAGTCCCATGGAATCTGACACCAACTCCATGCAGGGAGTATTAGAACTGAATTTAATTTCTCAGAAGCTGAGGAAATTGAACTGGTGTCACAAAGATGTGTCTTATATGTAGGAATGTATCCATATACTAAGTGACTAGAACGGTAAGAATTGCTATGTCCTGTGAATGTTTTGTATGAACTATAAAATAGGGACATGGGAAACAAAACTGCATTAGTTTCATATAGACAAATTCAAACTTTAGCTATATTTTCATAAAATACATATTTTGTGTGTTGATAACATTTTAACACTGATAGACATTTTAATAGAAGAGCATTTCTATAAGAATTTTTGTTTATTTTTAAAAGATGCTGGTGGTACACAGACCTTACTCATGGTTCTGTTCAGGGATCATTCCTGGAGATTCTTGGAGGAACATATGGGGTGGAATCAAACCTGAGAAGACTTCTGGATATTCCAGCAAGACAGAAACCCTGCCCACCATATTATTTTTCTGGTCACATCAACGTCCACTTTTTGTTGTTTGTTTGTTTGTAGTCAATTTGTCCAGAAAAAAAATGCCTCTTACGTTTGGGGAGTCATGTAGTTAAACTGGTAATAAAGCATAAAAATGTCCTGTTTCTTATTAATAAGTTGTCTGAGAAAGTTGTCTATAGACCAGAGAACTACTCTTACTTAGTTTACATGTTAAGTTACTTTGAAAAAGTTCTAAAGTTTTCCAACTATAAATATGATCCAAGAACATTTTTTGATAACAGGAGGCATGATCATTCATCAGAAACTGATTCACAGGAGTTATTGTTGTTTAACTAGGGTACATAGTGAAGAAGAATGGACCGTAAATGTGTTTTGCTTTGCTTTGTTGGTTTGATTTTTTTTTTTAAATTTCAGTGTTTATCAAATTCAGTACCTTTTGCATTAGAGGCATATCCTCTATAACTGAGCCACAGATTTCTTAACTGTTCTGCTAGGGACTGGCTAGAAAGAATCCAAATCCAGTTTAAATGACTAAAAATAAATATTTTTGCACATATCTTAAAACAACAGCAATTGATTTAAATTTAAATTAAATAATTCTTTCCAAAATAATATTTCCTTTCCTTGTAAGTGAATACATATTAATCAAATTAAAATATCTCGATATCTATAGTGGAACCATTTTCTATCAGTTTGAAATGAAGCAGTGGAAGGATTACATGGTTCACATGCTTCCTGACTAAATTTTTTAGATTGCAGATATGTATCTACTATGAATAAAATATGTATTAAAGTTCAGGCAGGTTTAAAGTGAGATTTGGCTTACGGATATGTGTGCAATATTAAGACTGATAACTGTAGTCCAGACCTTCCCAGAGAACAGTTGACCACCCTCGCTTCCCTCCACACTGCCAAAAGGACCAAAGTGTTCCTGCAGCACTGGTGGTACCCGCACCTGCTCTGGTCACTGCAAAGGCACCTCCTCCATGAAAAGGTGCTGTTCCTGAGCCCATTGGGCTAAGTGCCTTCAGGGATGCATTTTCAAAGGGGGCATCAAAGAAGTGCAAATCCTGTGCCTGAATTTGGAGGGGGTGGATTGAACTCTCAGTGTAAATAGAAAAGCGTTCTGATAGTGCCCATCCCTGCGACCCTCGACCTGGAGGTCCCATCCCTGTTCTATGAACTAGGAACGAAAGTGAAAGTTGTTGACTTAAAAAAAAAAGACTGATACAGTAAAGCAGTAGCAAGTTTTCTGAACATATCTAATAATGGAAATATTTTATTAGATTCTTAAAATAATCATTAAGTATATGATAAAAATCAATCTTTCAAAAATATACATTTATATATTATATATCTGGTATAGAATATCCTAATAGCTCATGCTATTAAGAATATTTAATTTTTATGGTTACTATGATTCAATTAAATTATTGACAACTTAAAATTATAACTGGTTGAAAATAACTTATTTAGAAAATTAATCAACACGTTTCAACAATGCTAAACCAATAATGATCTCAGAACTATGCTTTTCTAATTTTTATCTTTCTATGCTTTGTCTGGAGCAATAGCACAGCAGTAGGGTGTTTTTCCTTGCATGCAACCAACATGATCGACCTGAGTTCGATTCCTCCGCCCCTCTCAGAGAGCCTGGCAAGCTACTGAGAGTATCTTGCCCGCAGGGCAGAGCCTGGCAAGCTACCCGTGATGCATTCGATACGCCAGACACAGTAACAACAAAGTCTCCAATGGAGATGTTACTGGGCCCACTCGAGCAAATCGATGAACAATGGGAGGATAGTGGACAGTGAATATGCTTTGTTATATATGTAGCCTGCACATATATATATGCACATATTGGTCAATGTTCAAATGCATCTTGGAAATGAGAACCATATGTGAAACGTGGAGTTAAATATTAAGCAAATATGTATTTGGGGTTAGAGTGATAGTGCAGTACGGAATGCGCCTGCCTTGCATGAGACTGACCTTAGTCCGATAACCAGTATCCTGTATGGTCTCCCAAGCCCCACCAGGTGTCATCAATGAGCACAGAGCTAGTAGTAAATCTTAAGTACTGATGGGTACATGTCAAAAACAACAAACAAAAACCAAAACAGAATTTAAAATTACACAAATTCAATGTTACATAGAATTTTACAATGAGAGTACATTTGCAAGGCAATTATTTATAGCTCAAGGAAATAGTATAATTGTCCAAAGGTTATCGCAATGCCAGTTTTATCATTTTTCTATTGTTTTCTTTTTACTTTTTTTTTTACTTTTAAAAGAAAGAGATATTTAGAAGAGATAGGTCAGCAGTCATGCTTTGTATGCAGGAGGCCAAGTTTTAATCTCCACTATCTCATGGTTCCCCATGTATCACCAGGAACAATTCCTGAGCACAAATCTGGGAGTACTCCCAGGCACTGTTGGGAATAGTCGAAAAGTCATTCCAAAAAGTAGGAGAACTTTTGAAGCTAAAATTGTAAAAATATTGCTAACTAGTAACTAAACAGAATAGTATATATTTCTCTGAGATTTCATTTGTAATTGCTAGTCCTTGTGAAAAGCATCTGTAGACAGATTTATTTGAAAATTCCCAAAGAAATTCACAACTTAAACACTGTAAGGATAACTTTGTTCTATCCTTCCTGCATAGCCTCAGGAATAGTTGATAGTTGATAGTTTATTGAATTGAGGAAAAGAGAAAAGCACCTTAAGGAGGTATTTTGCCTGGAGCAGTCAGGAAGGGCTTTAGAATACCTTTTAGGTGAGCCCTCAGGAAGGGTTTTCTTATGTTGATTTGGCTTCCTGACTGGGTGAGGTGTCAGTCCAGACAGCAGCAGAGTTGGAGAGACAAGAGAGCTGGAGAAAGAGCAGGGCAGCAAAATGGACCACTGAGAGACTAGCAAAGGAAACATGTTTGAGAGAACCTAATCACTTAATCACTTAACTTCCCATTAGTCCTCGATTTGCTCGAGCGGGCGCCAGTAACGTCTCCATTTGTCCCTGTCGTGTGCTAGTGTAGCCCAATGGCATCTGTTCGCTCCGGGAACAGGAAGGGCCTCAGACCAATCGTTCATGATCTTGACGAAGAAGTCTGACCATCTGGTAGGTGGGCGGCCACGAGGTCTTTTGACATCCCGTGGAATCCAGTCAGTAACAGCTCTAGTCCAGAGGTGGTCATCTTTAAATCTCATTACGTGACCAGCCCATCTGATTTTCGACACCTTGGCAAATGAGACAGCATCCCTGATTCTTGATCACCAACAGATGTCAGAACTCCGTATTATTTCTCTCATTTGAGTGAAATGTGATATTCCAAGCATAGCTCTTTCTATTCTTCTTTGGGAGACCTGAATAGCGTTCTCATCTTGTTTGCATAGGGCCCAGGTCTCTGAGGCATATGTTAATGCAGGAAGAACAGTGGAATCAATGTGCCCGGAGCCGGAGGTTCTTCGTCCTCTTAGCTATTTCTTCGATGTTCTTGAAGGCGTTCCAAGCCGCTCTCTTCCTCCTGCGCAGCTCGGGTGCCAGGTTATTTGTCATGTTGACTTCTCGACCTAGGTACACATAGCTGTTGCATTCTGAGATGGTCGCTCCGTTGAGAGCGAATGGGGCGTCAGGAACGAGGCTGTTTCTCATAAACATTGTCTTTGTAAGATTCAGCTGTAGTCCTACCTTTCCACACTCACCGTCAAAGTTGGCCAGCATTTGTGCCACTTGGCTGATGTTTGGTGTTATTAAAACAATGTCATCAGCAAAGCGGAGGTGGTGTAGTTGCCGACCATCTATCTTCACTCCCATTCCTTCCCATTCCAGTCGTCGCATGATGTTCTCGAGTGTGGCACTGAAGAGTTTCGGTGAAATGGTATCACCCTGCCGCACCCCTCTCTTGACATCAACGATCACTTGAGAGAACCTAGGCCCTCCATAACATAAATTTATTCTATGGGATAAACTTCCTTTTAATAAACTGCTACTAAGATCAACCGGCTTGAACCTTGTCTCTTCCTTCCTTTGCCTTTGGCCAACAGCCATCCTGATTCAGGCCACATACAGAGGCTCTAGGGCACTGAACTCAGGCGGTGAGATAGAGCCATCTAGAGAGCCGGCAAACACAGAACCTTCTGCGGGCATAGTTTTTTTACAAAACACTATTAGAGGTTAATGTCAATATGAATATACTATCTTAATTTGAATTAAAACATGGTTTCTTTTTTCTTTGCATAAAAAATGAAATACAGTAATCTTGTCTTTTAAGGATAAGGATGCGGAGCAAATTTTGACCAATAATGGGAAGCATTTGTCACTGTCCTCCCATTCTTCATCGATTTGCTGGAGCAGGCCCAGTAACGTCTCCATTGGAGAGTTTGTTGTTACTGTGTTTGGCATATCAAATACGTCACAGGGAGCTTGCCAGGCTCTGCCATGCGGGCGAGATACTCTCGGTGGCTTGCCGGGCTCTCCGAGAGGGGTGGAGAAATCGAACTCAGGTCGGCCATGTTGGCTGCGTGCAAGGCAAACACCCTACCACTGTGCTATCGCTGCAGCCCAATGGGAAGCATTTAGTAATTAGAAAAAAGTGGAGAAAGTAAAAGATATAGGAGGAGTGACCAGAGATTGTACAGTGATAAAAAAAACCCTTGATACATGCATGAAAGATGTTAGTTTAGTCCCAACCACTGCATATGATTCCCTGAGCACTGCCAAGAATGTTTCCTAAGAACAGAGCAAAGACTAAGTCCCAGACACTCACATGTATATCCCAAGGCCTAGCACTACAAAGAAAGAAAGATATAAGAGAATAAAGAGATAGACATGCATAAAAGAAAGCAACTATATGTATTAAGTGAGTTTAATCATTTGAGTTTATTATTAAAAAGAGAAATTCTAGAAACTGAGTTGGAAGGAGGAGTGATTGCAAAGGGCTAGTCTCCCTTATGTATTGGAATGCTCAGAAGCTCTCCTTCACATGGAATACAAGGAAAAGTACTGGTAAATAAACATTCATGCAATGAAGGACTTTTTAAGGAAAAAAAAATGTAAAATCACCATTTCTATGTACACATGTTGAATTAACTTATTTCTGTACTTATTATTCAATGATAGGCTATATTTGGCTGTCACTATCTGTCACTGTCCTCCCGTTGTTCATTAATTTGCTCGAGCGGGCCCAGTAACATCTCCACTGGAGACTTTGTTGTTACTGTGTTTGGCAGGGCATTTGCCTTGCATGCAGCCAACATGGCCGACCTGAGTTCGATTCCTCCGCCCCTCTCGAAGAGACCGGCAAGCTACCGAGAGTATCTCGCCCACACGGCAGAGCCTTGCAAGCCACCCGTGATGTATTCAATATGCCAAACACAGTAACAACAAATCTCCAATGGAGACGTTACTGGGCCCCCTCGAGCAAATCGATGATATATGGCTAACATTGATATAATGGTATAAACAGCTCTTGAAATATCTCACAAATAAAATTCATAAAATCATAATTCTCAAACTGTAAAAATAATTATTGTTATCTATACTTGTTCTAGAAAATAGCACTTGGTGTGGCAAAATGCCCAGGGCTAAAACTGTAATTTTATATCTCTGATACTAATTAATACTGTTATACCAAATTTAATAAAGCTGAAATCAATTCTTAGAGAACAATATTTTATACTCAGATATTTATTGCAGCTAATTTCACTTTGTAATGAATTAGAATTTGAAATTAACCAGAATGTTTTTCATAATGATAAATGTATTTTCATCCTAATGAAATGAGATTTCGGCCTAGTTAAGAATGACCATTATTCCTTCTTCTACTGGGTTCTTTGGAACCAAAGACCGCTATAAAACTAATACTTTATTTGCTAAGCATGGAAGTTAATTTGAATTATTAATTTTTTATGAACTCAGTGTATAATTTCATATAGTATATATACATATATTCTTACATTTATAATGGTATAAATATTAGATTTTCCAATGGTTTTAGTTCCTTCCTGTCCTTAATTAAAATTTCACAGATTTAATTAATAGACAACTAAGTGCATCTTCCCCTTTATAGGTCAAATATGTATTGCATTTAAGGCTTACTGCAGATTTTTATTGAGCAAGTTGGAATACATTTTCATAAGCAAAGCAAAGTATTAAATATAGCATTTGTACATGTGCATAATATAATCATACACACTAACCTAGATATCTCTATACACAAACACATATATGTGTACATAAATACATACATATATTTGGTGTTGCTATAGAAAAGGTGATTTTGAAGCTATAAAACTCCATTTTTAAATACATTTGCTACTATGTTGCTGCAGAACCATGGGATGGTTTTAGGATTTTTTTTTAGGAATCTACATTTGCAACACTTTTGAAGATATCATAAATTGTCTTATTCAACACTACAGCACTTTTGCTGATGGAATAAATTGTTTTATTCAACACTTAATGTCTGTTTGAAGTGATTATTGTTACACATGAAAAAATTTAAACTTTATTTTTCAATGTTTCATTTTTATTGATTTATAATTCATTAGCAATATTACGTGTTTCATAAATATGACATCATGACTTAATAAACAAATATTTGAAACCAAAATTATAGTACTATTATCATTTATCAAATCGATCCTCTCTAAAATAGACAGGGGGGAGTGAGGGGCAATGGGAGAAGAGATGAACTCAAAGTGACGTGAGGGTGGTGGAGGCAGTTTCAGGCATGCTCTTTGTGGTGAAGGTGTAGTAATTTTAGAAATAATATCAATCATAAAAGTTTAATACTCCTTTGTTACCTAAACTGATGTAGGCAGGTAGACAGGGAGGGACCCCTCCAGATGCAACTACAAAAGCCAGACCTTCAGAAAATAGCAAAACAGGAACTAAGGCTTGATAAGACCCTAGCCTGGTGCCAGCAACAGACCCAAAGAAGCTCCTCTAGGAACAAAAGGCCAGGAAAGGAATTTCAAAGAAGACCATCACCACTCCCATCCTCCCGGGTAACCTCCTTGTCAACGGACAATTACCTGGGAAGAAGCCCCACGTGGGGGCAGGTTGGAGAAACCCTATAAAGGCCACCTTGATCAAAGGAAGCACATGCATTTGCTGCCCGGGCCCATGTGCTGCTTGCGCCACGTGGCCAAGCACATGTGGGTCCCGAGCACATGTGTCGCCCATATCTCCCCTCTTGAGATGTGTACTTCCATGTTTTCGTGTCTAACTTTATTCTCTCTCTTCCCCCCTCCGCACCTAAAAATCCTCCAAATAAAATCTATTTACTTCACTGCTTGTCTACTCCTGAAATTCCTTTCTGCGAGGCGAGACAAGAACCCAGCAACCCTGGGTCCCAAGTGGCAGAGGCGGGTGGGGAGAAAGTGACTGTCTTCCTCCTCCCCGCTTCACATAAGTCACCCGTGGGGCCACCGACATCAAAACTACAACAAATAAAATTTAGAAACTAAAGCCTGGTTTTGTAACTACTAACACACACACACACACACACACACACACACACACACACACACACACACACACACCTACCCACCCTCCCCCCCCCCCCCCACACACACACACAATCTGACCCCTTCTTTCATATGCACTCACCTGCTTCCTCTCTGGTAACCACCATTTTTTGTCAAATTCTGTTCCTTTTTCTTTGTTGTGCATCTGTAGTTCTTTTCTTTCTTTCTTTCTTTCTTTCTTTCTTTCTTTCTTTCTTTCTTTCTTTCTTTCTTTCTTCCTTCCTTCCTTCCTTCCTTCCTTCCTTCCTTCCTTCCTTCCTTCTTTTCTGTCTTCCTTCCTTTCCTTCTTTTCTTCCCTTCCTTCTCCCTCCCTCCCTCCCTCCCTCCCTCCCTTCCTTCCTTCCTTCCTTCGTTCCTTCCTTCCTTCCTTCCTTCCTTCCTTCCTTCCTTCCTTCCTTCCTTCCTTCCTTCCTTCCTTCCTAGACAAGCTAAATTGTTTTCTAACCCAGTGACATGGTGGGAAAGGTCCAAATGTTTCCACTAGAAGAGCTGTCTGACTCTGTGGTGCAAGGGTCACCCCAACCCCAGTGGTTCTTGGGGCTCCACTTCAGCTACTCCCAGTTTTGCTATGATTTCACTCTGTGGTTTCAGGAATAAAACCTCAATCTTGGGCTGATTGGACATGTTCTGTACAAGTTGTGTCACTTCTTTCACCCTGATTTTTTTCCTTTACATTAAGCATTTATTATTGTGCTTAGCAAGATAAGTCAGACAAAAGAAGATTATTTCATTTAAATGTAATTCTTTAAAATTAAGTGTTTCAAACATGATTTAAATTCAACAAGTCTGACAGTGGTGTGAGACTGGACATTAAAGCCTGGTGGACAGAAGTATTTAATGGTAAAAAATAGGAAAGAGTAGATAAAAGTAAAAAGAATACTACAATTAAGAAAAGTCAAACACATTTGAAGCAATTCATATACATCGCGTATCTAAGGAAAAGAAACATTTTGCTAATAAGAAGAAGCAAAAGAGCAAAAAGTTAATAAAAACTTTAATTCACAATGCTGGTTATATTATAAAGCACTGTAGCACTGTCCTCCCATTGTTCATAAATTTGCTCCAGGGGACACCAGTAAAATCTCCATTGTGAGACTTGTTACTGTTTTTGGCATATCAAATATGCCACAGGGAGCTTGCCAGGCTCTGCTGTGCAGACGGAATACTCTCAGTAGCTTGGTGGGCTCTCCTAGAGGGATGGAGGAATCAAACCTGGGTGGGTTGGCCGCGTACAAGGCAAACGCCCTACCCGCTGTGTTATTGCTCCAGCGAGTTTCCAGGTATTTAAAATTTATATTAAATTTTTGATATGTCATTATCTGATCAGTCAAGTTATTTTTCAATCCAATATTAAGGTCAATTTCTGTGGGTAATGCTAAGTTCTAGATATTGAATAAGTGCTACCATAAAAATGCCAGTTCAGATCTATTTTACAAATGCCTTTTTAAAGTTCTAGTATATTAAACTCACATAAACTAACATTGTTTAAATGTAAAATAAATTCAAAATATAAACTTTTAGTGTAATTATCCAGGTTCATTCTTTTGTTAAATGTGATTAAAATATTTATATTAAAATTTTATTTTAATGGCATTTTTTAATTTTTCTTGTAATAGCATGTAGCTTGTACCACAAAATTTATAACATGATATTATTAGAAGGTAAAAGTTAATCAAAAATATTTTTATTTATGCTAAATATTATGTTGGTAATTTCTGATCTTTCAAATAAAAGTGTTTTATGGCAATTATGCATTTTAGAGCAAAATATATTCACTATATAGACAGGGCCTAATATTATCTGAACATTTGACATTTATTACTTACCAAAATTTAGAAGTAATCCAGGTAAATATGGCATTCTCAGCAATATCTCACTGATCTAAATAATATATAATTGCTAAAACAATCTTGAGAGTTATTTTGCCATTGTTTTCATTGACTTAGATCCTTGACACTTATTAGAAATGAATAGTGGCACATATGAATTTTTTGTCTTTTCTTGAAACATGGTGAAATTAAAATGTATTAGTGATTAAAAAAATTATGTTCCCTTGTTTTTAAAAATAAAATCAAAGTTAAAAAAGGGAACTGTATAATTTTTTTTTCAAAAGCATAGTATGTTAGAATAACTTGTTTTCTTAAAATGTCACTATTTTCTCTGGTTTTCTTTGACTAATTTTGCACAGAATCCTTTGTACTTTATGGTCTTTCCAGTTCTCACCCCCTTTTCATCTACAATATCGCCTATTGATTTCAAAGATATTTTCTGTATATTTTTCTGTACCACAGTAATTAGATATTTGGTTCAACCATACTACATTCTTTATGTAAATGTCTAAAAACTAACAAGTTCAGGCAAAATATTGTTTGCATTAATTAAAAGTATGGGTTGCAAACTCAGTCACAGATTTAACGATGTAACTCTGGAAAATGATTTATTTACTCTGTGTAGTTCTATCTTCATTTTATTTATAGAGCTTACAGATTTAACAATCTTAGACTGCAGAGATAGTACAGTGGGTATGGCACTCGACTTTCATACATCAGAGTCAGGTTCAATCCTGGCATCCCAGAGTTTTTCCAGGAGTGATCATTGAGGACAGAACCAGGTATAAGCCCCGAGATGTTCTGTATATGGCCCAAAAACCCAAAGGAAAAAGGAAAACAGTCTGATCTACAACGTAAGTTTTATTACTAGTCATTCAAAATAATCAGTAACATTGCGGATTGTGAGGTAGAGTAGAGCAGGCAGGGGCTTCTTGCAAGTAGTCAATCTGCATTGTATCCCTGGCACCACATAAGCTCTCCCCAGCACTACCAGAATGCCTATTGTACTTTAAGTAAACCAACTTAAAATTCAGAAAACCACTTAATGAATGGAATTTAGTTAAACAGCCTCTAACAGACTATGCCACGGAATCCCTCTTTTCACACCTATGTTGCTAGGCAATCAACCAAAAACTCACTCCATTTCACCCGTGTGCATGAAGCAGGCCCTCATTCTTTTTTTCAATTTTTTTCGGTTGTTTTATTTTTGGGGCCACACCCTGAAATGCTCAGGGGTTCCTGGCTCAGCAGTCAGGAATAACTCCTGACTGAGCTCAGGAAACCTTATGAGGTGCCAAGGATAACATCCTGGACCGGCATGCAAGGCCAACACACGACCTGCTATGGCTCTGTCCCTTCTTCATTCATTTTGAACTAGATATAGTAAGAACTTTATCTTGTTGTTTCTGTTGCTATGCATTTTATCCTCAGGACTAATTTATCCTGGGGCTGGAGAGATAGTATAGCAGGAAGGGTGTTAGCTTTGCATGTGGTCTGGCAGATTCAGATTTGATTCTCTGCATCCCATATGGACTCCGAGCACTGCCAGCAGTAATTCCTGAGTCCCGAGCCAATAGTAAACTGTGAGAATTGCATGGTGCCCCTCCCTTCAACACATAAAAAAGCTCACCTAACTTACTTATCTTACAATTGTAAATTTTACTTATCGAGACTCTTCCATTAACCACCGTTATCCCCTGGAAATTGTCAATATAAACTCTGATTTTATGAGTTCAATATTTTAAAAATATTGCCTATACAAGTGATAATATATAGATTATTTATAAAAATGTTGAATATATTTTCTAAAGTAAGTCATAAGTTTTCCTTGAATTAGTAATGCCCAAGGAACAATTTCTTCTAGTTTCATATACTGCTTTTACTTTTTGAAAATATTATTATTGAAATTATCTAAGAATTAAATTCATATAACTCAACTGGAAACATGCAAATTTGTAAGATGAAATACCACTGATATTTGTGTTTTAGATGTTGATTTTAGTTAATTCAATCCTTCCATATAGTTTTATTATTTTTATGTTTTCTGTTATTAAAACATAACAGCATGCTGTGAATATTATTAATGTTAAAGTATCCTAACAAAATATTCTTGCATTTTTAACTATTAGAGAAGAAAATCCAGAATGTTGAGGTGGATGGAAGAATCTTGTGCCTCAAAGTGAACAAGTTTTAAACATTTGATGTAAACTAGAAAACTTGTTGACGTTGTATAATTGTTAAAGGCTCAGAATGCTCATCTATAAAGTAGTGTTTCTGTTTCTGAGTTGAATATTGACTAGTTGAACTTGGTTCATTCTATTTCTATAATCATCCATAGTCATAAGTCAGGGCCTTTAGAGGCTACCACTACTCTGTCACATCAGCAAACACTATTTAGCTCACCGAAGCAGTTATTTACTGCTACTCTGGTGACCTGTAGCAGCTGATACAGCTTCCTTCCACAGGTAGTTAACTTCCAAATAGGCAATACTTTATAAGTACCATTTCAGTACATAGATAGCATCTTGATATCCCCAAAGAGTAAATTCCCCTTCCAGAATCTGGGGGTCAATGGGAGTAAAGCAATGGCGTTTTTTTCCAACAAGGATTTGTAGGACGATGACAACACAATATTACCTGATTATAGCTACAAAATTGAGTACTTTGAAATACAGTTCAATCTCCTTCTCTATGAACTAAGAATAACATAATAGCAAATCTTTACTTATACTTCTGAAGGTGGAGAGGTAGTACAGTCAGGTATTTCCTTGCATGACACTGACCTGGAATTTAGGCTTGACACCCCATATAATCCACAGAGCCCTACCAGGAGTGATCCCTGGGTACAGGCTAGGAGTAAGCCAGGTGTGGCCCCTAAAGCAAATAAAGAATATCCTCTACCTTTACTTTAGAGTAGATAAATAAATATTTTTTAGTTTAAGATGCAATTAAGTCTAATTCCTACTGGGTAGAACTGAAGCTACAGATATCAAGTTCAGGAAATTTAAGTTTACTAAATTTAGCATGTTTCTTACTTATATATTTGATAACATTTTCATTTTTAGGATTTATTAGTAATATTTATTAACAGAAACAAATTTAAATTTTGAAAAAGTTTTACTAAAATTTTTTATTACCAAACTATGACCTAAAATATATCTTAGTTATAATTTACTAAAAAATGAAAATAATGAAGTTATAAGAAAAATAATGTTATATTTTCTGCAACTATAGTATAGGTAAACTGACCTGGAACTTTTTGTTATTCTTCCATCACCAAGCAATCTTCCTTGCTAAATACTGCAATATGATTTCAGATATTTACCACAGTCACACAACTCAGAATCTTACTTCTTATACCTACTCCCAATGTCATATATATATATAATATATGTAGTAATAGATATTTAAATAGATGTCTAAATCCCTACCATTTTGTTCTACCACTTAATACTCTGCCATTTTTCTTCCCTTGAGATGTAATTTCCATGGGCTTTCCAAGTATATTTATTCAAATTATTGTTGAAAAAATATTAGCATTAAATATATGAGAATCATAATACGATTTTTGATGATTTGGTTAACACATTTTGTATGCCTGTGTAACAATATATAAATTTCCCATGAAATCTGGGTACTTAAGGCAAGACATTTTTGTCTATAATTATTCCTACGAAATTATCCTCCACAGGTCTCTCAATAGCAATGTTTGCTTCTCACCACTAACTTATTTCAGGGAGTAGCAGTGTTTCAACACCGATAACAAAACTAATGTACTAGAGGAAGATTCTGTTAAAGATTTTTTTTACACCAGGTGGTTTTAAAGTAGAGGTGGACAAACGGTAAAGTATGTTTTGAGCATTGAATTAGAGGCAGTAGAATATTTCATTGCCCAGAAAAAAATAGTTGCACTTACGAGGGTTTATAAACTAATTCAATTATTTATTAAGTCCAAACCTAGATAAAGATTTTGAAGCCCTCTTGACCTCTGTTAAAAACATCTGGGTTTGTCTAGTCACTTTGCTTAAATGGGACACATTAGTGTGATTGAATGGAAAATTGGTCAAGTAATTCAAATGATTTAAAATATTGATCCCTGCCTTTAATTATGTTAACAATTTGTATCATTTGTATGTTGTAAGAATGTCCTAAACAATGCATCCAAATTAAATTTTCAGAGTGAATAACAAATAATCAAATGAATGAGCTGTTTGATGACATCTGGTTCCCTGAGATGGTAGAAAAGATTTCTGAAAGGGCTAGTGTGCCTATTTTGCTACCAGATAACTGACTTCAGTCTTTAGTGCCGCATGGCCCACTGGAAGTGCCAGAAACAAACAACCCAGTGCCAGAAACAAACAACCCTGAGCAAAGCTAGGTAAGACCCCAAAGCTAAACAAAATAGAAAAAATAATAATAAAGAAACCAAATTTCCAGAAAAATAAAATTTTAAATAACATTTTGCTTCATATTTACCTTTATTACTTTGCATGATGGGCTGGAGCGATAGCACAGCGGTAGCGCGTTCGCCTTACAAGTGGCCAACATGGCCGACCCGAGTTCGATTCCTCCACCCCTCTCGGAGAGCCCGGCAAGCTACCGGGAGTATTCGATATGCCAGACACAGTAACAACAAAGTCTCCAATGGAGACGTTACTGGGCCTGCTCGAGCAAATCGACGATCAACGGGAGGGCCTTTACCTTACCTTTACCTTCACCTTACTTTGCATGATTATATACAAGTTGATAGACTATATTCCACTGAGAGCTTTTTATTTTATATTATTATTTTTTAAAATTTTTTATTAGTGAATCACCATGAGGTACAGTTACAAACTTACAAACTTTTGTATTTAAGTCATATGATAATCGTTTACCCATCCCTCCACCAGTGCCCATTCTTCTCCACCAATGTTCCCAATACCCTTCCCAGCACCCCCACCCCATACCCCCACCCCACCTCTGTAGCAGGGCATTCCCTTTTGTTCTCTCTCCTTTGGGGTGTTGTAGTTTGCAATAAAGGTATTGAATGCCCATCATGTTTTGTCTATAGTCTACTTTCGGCATGCATCTGTCACCCGAGTGGGTCCTTCCAACATCCTTTACTTGTTGCTCCCTTCTCTGTCTGAGCTGTCTTTTCCCCCAGCATGTGATGCCAGTTTCCAAGCCTTGGAGCAGAACTCTTGGTCCTTATCTTTACTATGCCTGGGAGTAGGATATACAAAGAACTGGGTGAACTCCACAAGAAGAAAACATCTCCCCATCAAAAAATGGGGTGATGAAATGAAGAGAAAATTTCTCAAAGAAGAAATCTAAATGGCTAAAAGGCACATGAAAAAATGCTCTATATCACTAATCATCAGAAAGATGCAGATCAAAACAAAAATGAGATATCATCTCACACCACAGAAACTGGCCCACATCCAAATGAACAAAAGCATCAGTGTTGGCGGGGATGTGGGGAGAAAGGTACTATCCACTGCTGGTGGGAATGCTGACTTGTTCATCCCTTTTGGAAAATGATATGAACAATTTTCAAAAAATTAGAAATTGAGCTTCCATTTGATCCAGCAACATCACTCCTGGGAATATATCCCAGAGAGGCAAAAAGTAGAAATGACATCTGCACTTGTATGTTCATTGCTGCACTGTTTACAATAGCCAGAATCTGGAAAAAACCCAAATGCCCAAGAACAGATTACTTGTTAAAGAAACTTTGGTACATTTACACATTGGAATACTATGCAACTGTTAGAAAAGATGAAGTCATGAAATTTGCATACAAGTGGATCAACATGGAAAGTATCACATTAAGTGAAATGAGTCAGAAAGAGAGGGACAGGCTTAGAAAAATTGCATTCATATGTGGAATATAAAGTAACAGAATGGGAGATATATTATTTTTTATATTTACATTTATTGTTTGTTTTGAAGCCATACCTGGCTTTGCTTCTGATGGAGCTTGGGGGACCGTATCAGGCAATGAGGATCGAGCCCGAGCATGTACAAGGTAAGATCATTACTCCCTGCACTGTTGCTCTGGCCCCTTACCTAACTACATTATTATTTAGTAAATATGAAATGAAAGAAATAATCCACATGTTCATAATATATAAATTAGAAAATGTGGTTTATATTACCATATATTAGTAACATTTCTGTACATAAAAATGAGTATTCTAAATTTAATTTTTCTTCAAAACAACTATATCAAGATATATTAATAGAAGAAGCTATGAAAGGTGTCTTACTATTTCCAACTTTTAAGTACCATGACATAGACATGAAATACTCAATGAATGGTAAGTCAATATACATGTATAAGGAATTCTAATCTAGGTAATAAAAAGGTCTGTTGAGATTTAATGATGGGTTACCTGCATGTATGCATGCGTATGTATCAGCATACAATTTGAACTCCACATCTGAAATACTTAGCAAAAAGTATAGAGAGCATATACTTCAGAGCTTATCATTCCAAGAGTTATTTTTTATAGTATTAGAAATTGTACCATATCTTAATGCATGTGAACTTTCAAAATAAATTAACTGGCTTATCACCCTTAACACAGAAGCTAAACAGTTTCCTGTTAGTCACTCAAGTAATGAACCTGCACAATAGGTAGTCCTCCCTCCAGCAGAGAAGGGTTTGGATATTTGCCTTTTTCTTTCTCCAACTTTTAAATATATCAGCTGCCAAGCAGCAATATAAGCTTCTAATATATCCATAAAAGAAACTTCCAGCTCAGCTTCTCAACAGCAAATAAGTGGCCAGAACGTTTTGTGAATTTTCCCTCTGAAATCACAGAGAAGAAACTCAATATACTTACCAATGACCCTTATCAAATAGCAACTTTGTGGAATGCTCTTTGCCTTCATAGTCTCTCTGGAGGTTAATAACTCTAATGGGAAGGCAATGTACCATTGGCTATTATTCTTACCAGCAGTGAAAGTTGAAGAAAGATGCATCCATTAATGCTCTGCTCTCATTGCATGATATGAGGTCCCAGTGGAACTATCTTTACTTCCCTTTGAAAATTAATTGTAGTTTTTAGTACTTATTTATAGCTGAAGTTTAGATCCTTGCTCCTAGATCTTCGGTGAATCTTAAACCACCAGTGAATGATTATTGTTTTTCTTTCTTCTAGAGTTAATATCACAATGTTCTTTCATAAATTCATTCTTTTATAAATGTGTCAGTTCCCTTCATTGTAAATGTATAAGAATAGAATATCAATCTCTTCTTTTTTCCTAAATAGATAAGGCAAATTCTTTGCTGTTTCTGAATTAAAATGAACAAAATTTTGCTAAGGAGGAGAAGTGAAAAAAAGTAGTTGTAGATGATAAGTATATTAAGTTTCTGAACTTTTCATGATGAAAATTACTTACTGATTTCACATAACAGTCATGGCTAGACTAGATTAGACATAGATAGTTTAGATTTATGTAATAAGAAGCCTGAGATAGGCTGTTGTCGATGGTGATTTGGATGCTCAAAAATGTCAGGGTTGAAATATTAGAAATTCTGTCATCTTTTTCTCTGTGTCATCATAACTTCTAAAGATTTGGCCATAACCTCCTAGGCAGCCTGAAACTCTATTGTGAATAGCTTTCTAAATCAAGGTGCCTTCATCAAAATAAACATAAATTAAAAAAATATAAAATAAAATGCAATTCTGTTACTCAAAAATTGAGCAGGTTTTAAGCAACTTCAAGTCTCCTCCAACCACATTATTATAAAAAGAATAAAATTAGAACTGATTTTAACTATGACTAACTTAAGAAAATATCATAGCTAAAATTTAGCAAACGTTATCTGGATGTGAGTAATAGTGTTAAAAGCCCAAGTTTCTCTTCAGATGACACTCAGCCAATGTAGCAGTTGTTTACTGCTTGGTTCCAGTAATGCAATGCTGGCCTAACACAGGGGTGCTGGGGCCACCAAAGCTGTAGGTAATGGTTCCTAGGGAAATTGTGTCTTCTATCAAAAAATTATCTTGAAGTCTAAGCTAACTTTGTGCAAATTATATTTTTGTACTGCAAAGTCTGGCAAGCTACCCGTGACGTATTCAATATGCGAAACACAGTAACAAGAAGTCTCAAAATGGAGACGTTACTAGCCCCACTCGAACAAATCAATGAACAATGGGAGGATAGTACTTATTATATTATTATATAAGCACTATATGGCACTGTAGCACAGTGGTAGGGCATTTGCCTTGTGCGCAGACGGCCCTGGAGAGCCGGGTTCCATTCCCCCACCACTCTTGGAGAGTCCGGCAAGCTTCCGAGAGTATCTTGCCCACACAGCAAAGCCTGACAAGCTACCCGTGATGTATTCATTATGCCAAACACAGTAACAAGTCTCAAACTGGAGATGTTACTGGGCCCACTGGAGCAAATCGATGAACAACAGGAGGACAGTGTTTGTTTGTTTGTTTTGTTTTATTTTAAATTAAAATGTAACGTTTGAAAACATGCTTATTTTTCACAAAGTAATTATAAAAAAATCATGTTTCAATCTGTTTAGTTTTAAAATTTAAGTAACGTTCAGGCGATGGTATAGCAGGTAGGAGGGTCTATGCCTTATGTGCAAGGGACCTGGTTCAATTTCTTACATCACTCATGATCCCTCAAACCCTGCCAGGAGTTATCCCATAGTGAAGAATCAGGAATAACTCTCAGGATGGCTGGGATCCTAGAGCAACAACAACAAATATTTCTTAAAATAAAATTATATAATTAAAAATAATCAATAACACCATTTTGTCTCATTACATTAATTTTTTTAAATTAAATTCTGCAAAGGATTCAGCACCATCGACCACATCCACACGATAATGAAGCTCATTGAGGTTTCTCGGGAGTTCAAGATGCCGCTCTGTTTAATGTTCATTGATTTAAAGAAGGCCTTTGATTCTGTTGAGACGGAAGCGGTCATTGAAGCCCTAGCCAATCAGGGCATTCAAGCCGAATACATCAAGATCCTCTGTGAGCTGTATTGCGGATTCACTACCAGGATCTCACCATTCTACAAAGAAGTGATCGGTGATGTCAGGAGAGGGGTTCGGCAGGGTGATACCATTTCACCGAAACTCTTCAGTGACACCCTCGAGAACATCATTCGACGACTGGAATGGGAAGGAATGGGAGTGAAGATAGATGATCAGCAACTACACCACCTCCGCTTTGCTGATGACATTGTTTTAATAACACCAAACATCAGCCAAGCGGCACAAATGCTGGCCGACTTTGACCGTGAGTGTGGAAAGGTAGGACTACAGCTGAATCTTATGAAGACAATGTTTATGAGAAACAGCCTCGTTCCTGATGCCCCATTCGCTCTCAACGGAACGACCATCTCCGAATGCAACAGCTATGTGTACCTAGGTCGGGAAGTCAACATGACAAATGACCTGGCACCCGAGCTGCGCAGGAGGAAGAGAGTGGCTTGGAACGCCTTCAAGGACATCGAAGAAATAACTAAGAGTACAAAGAACCTCTGGCTCCGGGCACATCTCTTTGATTCCACTGTTCTTCCTGCATTAACATATGCCTCAGAGACCTGGGCCCTATGCAAACAGGATGAGAACGCTATTCAGGTCTCCCAAAGAAGAATTGAAAGAGCTATGCTTGGAATATCACGTTTCACTCAAATAAGAGAAAGAATCCGGAGTTCCGACATCCGTTGATGATCAAGAATCAGGGATGCTGTCTCTTTTGCCAAGGTGTCAAAAATCAGATGGGCTGGTCACGTAAAGAGATTTAAAGACGACCGCTGGACTAGAGCTGTTACTGACTGGATTCCACGGGATGTCAAAAGACCACGTGGCCGCCCACCTACCAGATGGTCAGACTTCTTCATCAAGATCATGAATGATCGGTTTGAGGCTCTTCATGTTCCCAGAGCGAACAGATGCCATTGGGCTACACTAGCATGCGACAGGGACAAATGGAGACTTTACTGGCGCCCGCTACAGCAAATTGACAACTAACGGGAAATTAAGTGATTAAGTGATAAGTGAAATTCTATCAGCAAATGATTGTTGCTGGGAATTGTTTTCATAATCATTAACACAACCTGTACTAAAAGCTGAATTTTAGTACCTATCTTGGTTTCTCTATTTGCTTGTTTTTTTGTTTTTCCTTTTTAAACTTGTTTATGACTCATAAGGAATAAAATTAGTATAGTTGGTGACCATTTGTATGAGGTTTTCCATGAGAAAATATCAGTTAAATAGTACCATAACCCTGTATATTTATAATGATACTCTAGTGTATCTTTTGAGATATTATATTTACTACTAAATTGATTTTTATTGAATGGTTTTACGGAGCCTGTTTTATGTGATATAAAGTGGCAATGTAATAGTTTTTACATCTAGATCCAATTTAAATATGTTTTAATCTGTGGAATCTGGACATAGTCATGTACATATCCAAAAGGAGAAATTTTTCAGATAATTTGCTCTATATCTATCACTCCAAATGCACATAACTCATATCTTATCTGTGACTATAAAAAATAATTGAAGAAATATCTTCTCTTTACCTAAATGTGAATGAATAGGGAAATTAAGATTATATTTATAAATGTATTTCTTAGGATGGAGGTCAGATTTTATTTGATTTTTTTATTATTTGCTGATATAATTCTGAATTTTCTAAACCTCATATTTATATGTTCTGAGAGCTCCAATCTTCATTTCATTTGTTTCTAGGAATTATTTTATTTCTTCTTATATTTTCTCATTAACCCAATAGTTTTTCATTAGCACATTGTTTAGTTCCTTTGAAAATTCAAATTCACTGGTATTTGAATTTTGAAGATGGAGAGCACTTAAGTGTCTTTTAGAAAGAGATCCTCCAATTCCTAATCTAAGGCTATTGTTTTCTTATTGATTGTCTTGTTGAGCTAGTCATACTGAGGGTTAGGTAGTAAAGAGTCTTTGACAATTATTATGTTATTGATATCTCTCATCAGATCTTTTAGAAGTTACCTTAGGTTAATGCCTATCTTTAGATGCATATGTGTTTATAAATTATTTATTCCTCTTACTGTATTGATCCCTTAATAATATAAAATCTCCATCTATATTTCAATAAATTTTAGTTGAAATCTATTTTATTTGATACAAGTATTACTGTTTCTGTCTATTTAGACTAATATTTGCTGATATAATGTAGTCTAATCTTTCACACTGAAACTTTGATATTGAAGCTCAAATAGGTATCCTCTAAGCATCAAAATGTTGGGCTTTTCTTCCTCAACCACCTGGCCACTCTGTGTCTTTCAATTATTGATCTCATACCATTTTTGTTTAGTGAAATTATTACTAAAACTTTTACTGTCTTATTTTATATAGTTTTTTTTAAAATTTATTTTATCAAATCACCATGAGACATAGTTACAAGCTTTCATGTTTGAATTACAATCACACAATGGTCAAACACCCATCCATCTACCAGTGCATATTCCCCACCACCAATGTTCCCAACATACTCCCTTTCCCACCCACCCACTGCCTCCATGGCAGAAAATACACTCTCTCTACTTTGGGACATTATGGTTTGCAGTGATGCTTGCTCCTTTATCCACTTTCAGTCCACATCTCCCATCCCGACCAATTCCATCAACCTTCATTTTCTTAGTGATCCCTTCTCTATTCCAGCTGCCTTCTCCCACCTCCCCAGCCTCCCACTCATAAGGCAGTCTTCCAACTATGGAGCAATCTTCCTGGCCCTTGTATCTACTGTCCTTGGATGTCAGTCTCGTGGTATGTTAAATGAGAGCAGTCCTTTTATACCTATCCCTCTCTTTCTGACTCATTTCACTTAGCATGATACTTTCCATGTCTATCCACTTATAAGAAAATTTCATTACTTCATCTCTCCTAACAGCTGCAATGTATTCCTTTGTGTAGATGTACCAAAGTTTCTTTAACCAGCTGTCTATGATTGGGTACTTAGGTTGTTTCCAGGTTTTGGCTATTATGAACAGTGCTGCAATGAACATTATAGGTACAGATGTCATTTCTACTATGCTTTTTTTCACCCTCTGCATATATTCCCAGAAGTTTTATTGCAGGGTCATATGGAAGTTCAATTTCTAGTTTTTGAAGGACTGTCCATATTGTTTTCTAAAAAGGCTGGACCAGTCAGCATTCCCACCAACAGTGAAAGAGTGTCCCTTTTTCCGCACATTCACACCAGCACTGGTTGGGTTTGTTCTTTTAAATTGTGCCAGTCTCTATGGTGTGAAATATCTCATTCTTGTTTTAATTTGCATCTCCCTGATGACTAGCCATGTGGAGCATTTTTTCATGTGCCTTTTGGGGTTTTGTTCGCTTTCCGATTTGTCTTTAGGTCTTGATTTTCTTTGATTTTCTTTCCTGGTACTTTGGTATCTATCTTTTATCTAATGATTAGGTTCCATTTACCTCCTCTTATTTATTTCTTCTTAGTAACTTTGTTTTGAGATTGCCTTGAAATTTACACCTAAGTCTCTCAATTATTTTCAGTTGAAAACAAATAAGTCTTGAGTTTATTTGTGGAGACCATTCTTTTCCCACATTTTAAAAAGTATCTTATTGCTTCATTAAGGTTTAGTTGTCTTTTATAAAAGACTATTTCTGTATATTATGGTACCAATGTAGTGGTCCTGAATTTCTTTCACTGCTGCTTGTCTGAAATATGTTTATTACCCCTTCAAATCTTAGTAATTACCTGGCTGGATGGAATCTTCTAAGTTGGATGTCTTTTTCTCAACACTTTGGATATAAAATGACTATTCAGGCCTATATTGTTTCAGTTTATATAACTATTTTGGGCTTTTTGGCATTCCCTTATGATCCTATGTTTTCCTCTTATTGTTATAAGAGTCTTTCTCTATCTCTTTTTTTTTTTGTATTTTAATTACAGGGATTTTAGTATGCCTTCATTTTGGTTTATTTTTGTTCTGTGTTTTTTTTAATTTTTTTTGCCTCCTTCTCTATTTTGCATTTAATTTTGTGTATTTTGTAGGGATTTTGTTCACTGGGTTTTGGATATGGGTGTCTAACTCTCTCCTCAGATCAGGGGAAGTTCTTGATTAATTTTTTATCAATCGGGGCTGGAGCGATAGCACAGCAGGTAGGGCATTTGCTTTGCACGCAGCCAACATGGCTACCCGGGTTTGATTCCCAGCATCACATGTGGTCCCCCAAGCACCGCCAGGAGTAACCCCTGAGCATCACCAGGTGTGACTCAAAAAAAAGAAAAAATATTTTTTATCAACCAAGAACTTCTCACCTTTCTCTCTTATCCTCTCATTCTGGAACTCCTATGATGCAAATGTTCCCTTTAATATTTTTCCATAAATCTATTTTAAAAATCCTTATTTGGCTTTTCTCTTAGTTTTGATGGCATTCTCTACATTGTCCTAAAGCTCATTGCTTTTATCTTTTGGCTATTTTCATTGTGCTATTAATACCCTCTATTGTGTTTCTTAGTTCAATTAGTGAATTATTTAGGTCATTGATTTATTTTGGTTTTGTTGTTCGTTTATTTGTTTTATGGATCAAAATTGTGTTGCTCAGAGTTCCGTCCTGGCTTTGCTCTCAGGAATTACAGCTGGGGGTTACAGAGCCAGGAGTTGGGGGACTGCTATTTGGTGCCAGGGATCAAATCAGATCAAATCAAATTGATCAAATCAAATTAGTGTGCAAGGCAAATGCCTTCAGTTCTGTATTGTCTCTTTCACCCAACTTCTGGGTGAGTTCTTCATATACTTTCTCTGACCTTGTTAAAGTTTCCTATTGATTCTCTCACTTTATTGAGATTCATTAGAATATTTGCTTTGACATTTTATGAGAGCATAGAAAATGATAAATTCTGCAGGCAATTATTTTTCTTCATTCCACCTCTTGTTATGCAGAGACACATTTCTCATTATAGATTGCTCTTTTGAGGTGGGTTTCCTTTTAATGGGTGTTTCCCTCTTACTCCATTATGCCTGGAAAATGTTCTACTGGCTACTTCTTGGAGTTTTGATGTGTTTATGCTAGTGACTGTTACTGAGGTGTTTCTAAGTAGAGTTGAGCTGGCTCCCAGTGGCAATAGCACATGTTGTGGCGCTATTGGGTAGCCTACAAATGTGCCCTGGACTTTGAGCTGAGACAACTAGCACTAACCTTTAAAAGACAACTAATACTATTCTCTTGTCCATGTGTCACCCGCTGTCTCTTTCCGTTTTTCTGTCCATCGCTCTTAGCCAATTTGCCTGAACAATCATCTTTTGCTTTTGGCATCTCATGCAACTTACCCTGTTCCACATCACTGTGGGACACTTACATTGACCTATAATTGTGGCTACTGTTAAGAAAATGACACAATCAAACTTGTAGCTCGGTGGCCCACAGAAAAGTTCTCTGGGTTATAGCCAGTGCTCTGATGTCACTCACCGCTGCCATCAGGTTATTCTTCTCTCAAATCTGACTGAGAACTGAACCAGAGAACTGAGAACTCCCATTTTGTCTCTAACTAGTCAAGGTTTCAATTAAGTTTTTGCAAATGATATAAGGTTTGGTGTAGATTTGGAACTGGTCACAAGAGAAAGTACACCTGTTTTATCCTTTTTAGTCATCTTTGCCTTGGCCCTTTTAGTTCAACATTTACATTCATGCCCTCACAACCTGTCTTGCAATCAATTCCTTCAACTAATCCAAAGTCACTCAGAGAAGATCTTGTCATAACCACATGCATGAGGTTTATAGTAAGACATCTGTGCGTCATCCAAAGCGAGCCATATTTAGTTTTATCACTAGCACTGGGGAATAAATAGTAATTTGTAATAAGAGATCACTTAGGGCTCAGCTTCTTCAGTGATAAATGGAGATATTAATACTATTCAATTTAGAGACAAATGCAAGTGACGTATCAGTTGTGAGAGTTAAATATGCTTATCATCAGCAATATATTCACCGTTTTCTTGGAGTTTGATTGGTTATTATATTTGAATAAATATCCCAGGCTGTATAATATTATGTTTAAGCACATATTTCTATCATTTAGGAAATTTTGTTTGTTTTCAGATTATTTCTTTGTTCACATTAGAGTCATAAAAGAAAATTAAGTTTCTCTGTCCTTAGAAATGCTGGAAATTCAAAACTACATGCATTGGTCCAGGCAGATTAGCATGAATGGCTGATCACAGTCTGCCATGTATCCCCAAGGGCCTCTTGAGCACTGCTGCTTAGAGCCACTAGGGAACAACCCGCCCCCAACCTGACAAAGAAGCTAAACCCCGCTTATCATAACATTCAATAGTACATAGTACTACATATTTTAAATGCCATTATAAACTTAACCACCCAAAAAACTAATTATGGTAGCCATGATAACTGGAAAAGTGTTTTCTAATAGGATGAAAAAAGCTTAATCCAACTTCTGAAGCATCATTCTCTCAAAAGTCATAAATTTTAATGTATAAAATAGTTAACAAGAGCATTCAGCCAAAGAGAAGGACAACATGGAGGGCGGGATCCGCAGATCCCAAAGGAAAAAAAAAAAAACAGGTTCCAAAAAGAGCCGAGATCATCGGGAAGCCCCAGATGGGGTAGGTTTCGCATCCCGCCTCCCCCAGATGGAACCCCGGTGACCAGAAGCCTCTACAACCACAGCTCGAGTATGCAGGAACTAGGACTTTTCCTCAAATCTCCCGGGACTACACCTCCCAGGTAACCCCTGATTCCGGAAGTCACACCCACAGCCCGCCCCCCAGCGCCATATTTATAGCATTCAGCCAAAGAGAAGGACAACATGGAGGGCGGGATCCGCAGATCCCGAAGGAAAAAAAAAAAAACAGGTTCCAAAAAGAGCCGAGATCATCGGGAAGCCCCAGATGGAGTAGGTTTCGCATCCCACCTCCCCCAGATGGAACCCCGGTGACCGAAGCCTCTACAACCACAGCTCGAGTATACAGGAACTAGGACTTTTCCTCAAAACCGCGCGGCCGCGCGAGCGGCCGCGCGACATCTCTCTACATACAAAGTGATCCATATATACAAAGTACACCACCCAACGTTTCTCTCTGAAAATCATAGTTAAGTTTGGAGCACGGCCACAGCCCCAGAAACACAAGGACTTAATGCATAACCCAGCAGCTTGGAGCAGAAAAGTGAATGGGCTATGCGTTAATCCAGGCCATCATGACTGTCCAGAGGGGAAAGGGTGTTGCCCCATTCGCCCTCTCCTCTCTGGAAAGAAAGATGGCGGCCACATGGGAGCCTTGTGGACAGCAGGCATGAGCTGGGGGAGTGGGGGCGACTAAAACCTCATGGGAAGGGGGGCGTTCCGGTCCGTCCTTCACACCCTACCGAGGTCACCAGTTGCCCCCCACGAGCGGCTCTCCAGCACGGCCACAGCCCCAGAAGCACAAGGACTTAATGCAGAACCCAGCAGCTTGGAGCAGAAAAGTGAAAGGACTATGCGTTAATCCAGGCCATCAAGTCTGCCAGAGGGGAAAGGGGGTTGCCCCATTCGCCCTCTCTTCTCTGGAAAGAAGGATGGCAGCCGCATGGGAGCCTTGTGGACAGCAGGTATGAACCGGGGGTGTGGGGGCGACTAAAACCTCATGGGAAGGGGGGCGTTCCGGTCCGCCCTTCACGCCCTACCGAGGTCACCAGTTGCCCCCCACGAGTGGTTCTCCAGCACGGCCACGGCCCCAGAAGCACAAGGACTTAATGCAGAACCCAGCAGCTTGGAGCAGAAAAGTGAATGGACTATGCGTTAATCCAGGCCATCATGGCTGCCCGGAGGGGAAAGGGTGTTGGTCCATTCCACCCTCCTCCCTCTGGAAAGAAGGATGGCAGCCGCATGGGAGCCTTGTGGACAGCAGGTATGAACCGGGGGTGTGGGGGTGACTAAAACCTCATGGGAAGGGGGGCGTTCCGGTCCGCCCTTCACGCCCTACCGAGGTCACCAGTTGCCCCCCACGAGTGGTTCTCCAGCACGGCCACGGCCCCAGAAGCACAAGGACTTAATGCAGAACCCAGCAGCTTGGAGCAGAAAAGTGAATGGACTATGCGTTAATCCAGGCCATCATGGCTGCCCGGAGGGGAAAGGGTGTTGGTCCATTCCACCCTCCTCCCTCTGGAAAGAAAGATGGCGGCCACATGGGAGCCTTGTGGACAGCAGGTATGAGCCGGGGATGTGGGGGCAACTAAAAACTCATGGGAAGGGGGGCGTTCCGGTCCGTCCTTCACGCCCTACCGAGGTCACCAGTTGCCCCCCACGAGCGGTTCTCCAGCACGGCCACAGCCCCAGAAGCACAAGGACTTAATGCAGAACCCAGCAGCTTGGAGCAGAAAAGTGAATGGACTATGCGTTAATCCAGGCCATCAAGTCTGTCGGAGGGGAAAGGGTGTTGCCCCATTCGCCCTCTCTTCTCTGGAAAGAAGGATGGCAGCCGCATGGGAGCCTTGTGGACAGCAGGTATGAACCGGGGAAGTGGGGGCAACTAAAAACTCATGGGAAGGGGGGCGTTCCGGTCCGTCCTTCACGCCCTACCGAGGTCACCAGTTGCCCCCCACGAGCGGTTCTCCAGCACGGCCACAGCCCCAGAAGCACAAGGACTTAATGCAGAACCCGGCAGCTTGGAGCAGAAAAGTGAATGGACTATGCGTTAATCCAGGCCATCAAGTCTGTCGGAGGGGAAAGGGTGTTGCCCCATTCGCCCTCTCCTCTCTGGAAAGAAAGATGGCGGCTGCATGGGAGCCTTGTGGACAGCAGGTATGAGTCGGGGGAGTGGGGGTGACTAAAACCTCATGGGAAGGGGGACGTTCCGGTCCGTCCTTCACGTCCTACTGAGGTCACCAGTTGCCCCCCGCGAGCGGCACTCCAGCACGGCCCCGGCCCCAGAAACACAAGGACTTAATGCAGAACCCGACAGCTTGGAGCAGAAAAGTGAACGGACTATGCGTTGATCCAGGCCATCAGGTCTGTCCGGAGGGGAAAGGGTGTTGCCCCATTCGCCCTCTCCTCTCTGGAAAGAAAGATGGCGGCCACATGGGAGTCTTGTGGACAGCAGGCATGAGCCAGGGGAGTGGGGGCGACTAAAACCTCATGGGAAGGGGGACGTTCCGGTCTGTCCTTCACGTCCTACTGAGTTCACCAGTTGCCCCCCGCGAGCAGCTCTCCAGCATGGCCACAGCCCCATAAGCACAAGGACTTAATGCAGAACCCGGAAGCTTGGAGCAGAAAAGTGAACGGACTATGCGTTGATCCAGGCCATCAGGTCTGTCCGGAGGGGAAAGGGTGTTGCCCCAGTCGCCTTCTCCTCTCTGGAAAGAAAGATGGCGGCCCCATGGGAGCCTTGTGGACAGCAGGTGTGAGCCGGGGGTGTGGGGGGGACAAAAACCTCATGGGAAGGGGGGCGTTTTGGTCCGCCCTTCACGCCCTACCGAGGTCACCAGTTGCCCCCCTATTAGCGGCTCTCCCGCATGGCCACAGCCCCAGAAGCACAAGGACTTAATGCAGAACCCAGCAGCTTGGAGCAGAAAAGTGAATGGACTATGCGTTAATCCAGGCCATCAAGTCTGTCGGAGGGGAAAGGGTGTTGCCCCATTCGCCCTCTCTTCTCTGGAAAGAAGGATGGCAGCCGCATGGGAGCCTTGTGGACAGCAGGTATGAACCGGGGAAGTGGGGGCAACTAAAAACTCATGGGAAGGGGGGCGTTCCGGTCCGTCCTTCACGCCCTACCGAGGTCACCAGTTGCCCCCCACGAGCGGTTCTCCAGCACGGCCACAGCCCCAGAAGCACAAGGACTTAATGCAGAACCCGGCAGCTTGGAGCAGAAAAGTGAATGGACTATGCGTTAATCCAGGCCATCAAGTCTGTCGGAGGGGAAAGGGTGTTGCCCCATTCGCCCTCTCCTCTCTGGAAAGAAAGATGGCGGCTGCATGGGAGCCTTGTGGACAGCAGGTATGAGTCGGGGGAGTGGGGGTGACTAAAACCTCATGGGAAGGGGGACGTTCCGGTCCGTCCTTCACGTCCTACTGAGGTCACCAGTTGCCCCCCGCGAGCGGCACTCCAGCACGGCCCCGGCCCCAGAAACACAAGGACTTAATGCAGAACCCGACAGCTTGGAGCAGAAAAGTGAACGGACTATGCGTTGATCCAGGCCATCAGGTCTGTCCGGAGGGGAAAGGGTGTTGCCCCATTCGCCCTCTCCTCTCTGGAAAGAAAGATGGCGGCCACATGGGAGTCTTGTGGACAGCAGGCATGAGCCAGGGGAGTGGGGGCGACTAAAACCTCATGGGAAGGGGGACGTTCCGGTCTGTCCTTCACGTCCTACTGAGTTCACCAGTTGCCCCCCGCGAGCAGCTCTCCAGCATGGCCACAGCCCCATAAGCACAAGGACTTAATGCAGAACCCGGAAGCTTGGAGCAGAAAAGTGAACGGACTATGCGTTGATCCAGGCCATCAGGTCTGTCCGGAGGGGAAAGGGTGTTGCCCCAGTCGCCTTCTCCTCTCTGGAAAGAAAGATGGCGGCCCCATGGGAGCCTTGTGGACAGCAGGTGTGAGCCGGGGGTGTGGGGGGGACAAAAACCTCATGGGAAGGGGGGCGTTTTGGTCCGCCCTTCACGCCCTACCGAGGTCACCAGTTGCCCCCCTATTAGCGGCTCTCCCGCATGGCCACAGCCCCAGAAGCACAAGGACTTAATGCAGAACCCAGCAGCTTGGAGCAGAAAAGTGAAAGGACTACGCGTTAATCCAGGCCATCATGTCTGCCCAGAGGGGAAAGGGTGTTGGTCCCTTCCGCCCTCCTCCCTCTGGAAAGAAAGATGGCGGCCACATGGGAGCCTTGTGGACAGCAGGTATGAGCCGGGGATGTGGGGGCGACTAAAACCTCATGGGAAGGGGTACGTTCCGGTCCGTCCTTCACGCCCTACCGAGGTCACCAGTTGCCCCCCACGAGCGGCTCTCCAGCACGGCCACGGCCCCAGAAGCACAAAGACTTAATGCAGAACCTGGCAGCTTGGAGCAGAAAAGTGAATGGACTATGCGTTAATCCAGGCCATCTGGCCTGTCCAGAGGGGAAAGGGTGTTGCCCCAGTCGCCTTCTCCTCTCTGGAAAGAAAGATGGCGGCCGCATGGGAGCCTTGTGGACAGCAGGTATGAGCCGGGGTAGTGGGGGCGACTAAAACCTCATGGGAAGGGGGGCGTTTCGGTCCACCCTTCACGCCCTACCGAGGCCACCAGTTGCCCCCCACTAGCGGCTCTCCAGCATGGCCACGTCTCCAGTGCACAGAAACCAATTTCTTAACTATCTGACTTTCAGTAGAAATACTTCCAGGTTCAATAAGTAAAATAGCAGAAATCCAAAACCAACATTTAATTCTTGAACCCAGCTGTAGAAAGCAAATCACTTCACAATGCTTTGTCAGCATGTCTGATTTGGGGGGGGGGGGTAAACTCTAAATAATAGTGGTGAACCTTTTATTGAAACAATGAATCTAATCAAAGCAGATAGAGTGTTAACTAGAATTCATCTGCCCCACAGGGACTGGGAGGGGTGGGGGGTGGGGTTTTATTGGGGTTCTTCATGGTAAAAAATAAGTTTTGGTAAAGGGAAATGTGTTTGATATTTGCATGACTGAGACCTAAACCTGAAAGCTTTGTAACCTTTCCCACGGTGATTCAATAAAGAAATAAAAATAAATAAATAAATAAATAAATAAAATAGTTAACAAGGATGCATAACAGAAGCAGATTTCCCATGCTGGAGATTATTGAAGTAAGGCAAGAGGAAAACTGTAAGGTTTATGTTCTTCAAGATCCATCTAGATAATCCAGGCTACCATGACATTTTATAGTGCTTAATGAACCATGAAAGGTAACATCCATGAACCCCCAGGAATTGCAACATTATATCATCATCATGGCAACATTAAGGGTCTTATTTTAAAATATTTGACTAATTGATCATTTTGTTTATTTGCTTGTTAAGATTTGGAGACAAAATAAGTTATTTATGGTTTTTTATATATCCAAATTACTATTGCTAAAAAGAATAGTGGGAAGGCACAATATCCATTGTATGAAGGAAAAGTGAGAATAAGAATAATGATAATATAATTACATTACCTTTAGTCAGTTATTTCTGAAGTATGCTATTCTCTAGGATTCTCAGAATGAAACGCCATAAATTCAATCTGTTTTTAGTCACTACTATTGCTGCGGTTGTTAAACTAGTTTCAGTTATAACTCAAACACAGATATATAACTATCAGTTTATTGTTTGCAAACAAATATTACTAATGCTTTATTTTATGATAATATATATTTACTTATATAATAGAAAGTATATCTACAGATGTGCTTCTAAATATAAACAATGAAAAGATTGGTTTTGGGGGGCTGAAAGATAGCACAATGGTAAGGGTTCTTGCCCTGCATGTGGTTCAGTCTCCAGCACTGCACATGTTCCCCAGAACACTCTGAGAAGTTATTCCTATGTAAGCCCCAAGGGCTGCGAAGTGTGGCCCCAAAAGTAAATCCACAGAAACAAAAGTGATCGTTTTCACTCAATTTTTCTCTTCAGTAGTCCATAAGCATAAACAGAAATGAAACAAATATAACTAAATATATTTTAATCTTCTGTTAACTCACACTCAGAAGCAAAATACTAATATTTTAAATTTAAATAAAAGATGCACATGGTAATATTCTCAGGTACAACAATGCAGGCAGTGTTTCTTATGAGCGGAACCATGCTACCAAGATAGTCGTATTTCTACATGAGGTTTCATCCTTCCTTTACTTCTGTATACATCACTCTAATGATTACTTTTATATAAAACCCTTCAAAATGTAGATTGCTATTTGATAAATATGACTTGTTATTGATAAATTATTATACCTCTTTGTGCTCCTACTGGTTGGTAGAATGATGGTTCACAGAGCTGTCCTAGATCTGGTCCTAAAATTTCTAAATATATGACAAAATTACATTTGAAAATGTTATTTTCTTAGATATATGATTTTTTCTCAGTCATGCATAAGTATCAAATTTAATTGCCACTTTTTATTAAAAAATGTAAGAAATTTCAATTGAAATATCGAAATACATTTCCCCATTGACTCAGAAGATGGAGAAAACCAATGAGTCAAAAATTTCATGCCTCCTTTAAAAGGTGGAAATGGCTAAGAAATGGATACTTCTCTACAGGCTCCGAATGCTGTAATACCACCAGTCAATAACTTGACCTTTTGAAGTAAAAGCCATTTGAACTTGCAGCGCTAAAATCTGTGAGACAATGAAGTGGTGTTAATTGAATATACTGAGTTTTAGCAATTTGGTTGGTTTTTCTTTGAAACAATGCTTTTATTTCTCTTTTGTGCAGAAATGATTTTTCATTGATTTTTCAAGTTTCAGCAGATACTATGATTTCCAATACTATTAACATTAACATTTCAGGTTAGTTTTACAGTACCAAAAGTAGACTTATATTATCCTGCTGTAGACCATTCTATTCGTTGGTGTCCACATTTCTTTATGCTGATTTCCATTCTCTTATTTTTACTAGAGAATTTTTTTTAACTATTATTGTCACACTGTAGCACTGTCTTCCTGTTGTTCACGGACTTGCTCCAGAGGGGACCAGTAGCATCTCCGTTGTGAGACTTGTTTTTACTGTCTTTGGCATATTGGATACGCCACGGGGAGCTTGTCAGGCTCAGTCATGTGGGTGGGATACTGTCGGTAGCTTGCTGGGCTCTCCGAGAGGAACGGAGGAATCTAACCCAGGTTGGCTACATGCAAGGCAAATGCCCTACTAGCTGTGTTATGATCCAGCCATGCTATTAATAAGTAAAGTAAAGTAAAGGCACTCCCGTTGATCATCGATTTGCTCGAGTGGGCCCAGTAACATCTCCATTGGAGACTTTGTTGTTACTGTGTTTGGCATATCAAATACGTCACGGGGAGCTTGCCAGGCTCTGCCGTGCTGGCGAGATACTCTCAGTAGCTTGCCGGGCTCTCTGACAGGGGTGGAGGAATCGAACTCGGGTCGGCCATGTTGGCTGCGTGCAAGGCAAATGCCCTACTGCTGTGCTATCGCTCTCATGCTATTAATAGTAACTATTATTACTAATAATAGTAACAACTGTTACTAAGTTGAAGATGCCATTATGTATTTAATTACTGTATCCATTCAAATGTAAAAACTTTTTTCATCAAGGTTAATAAAATTTATGTATAGCATGCACCTAAAGACCATAATTGCATGCATTTTTCTTTAACACGCTGAGATTTGTAAAACCTCCTTAGAGTATGGTTATTCGGGCCAATATGCTTTTAGAGAAAAGAAAATTACCATACATATGAGATTTTCTCTGTCTTTTTTTTTTTAAATATCCACTATGACATTTTGTAAGTGTGGGCATCCCCAGAGGTGCTGGAATTCAACAGGATCACTCTGAAGGGGGGCCTAACAAATACAAGAAATTTGCTGTGCAACTTCAAACATATCCAAACCGAGACAATGAATTTTTAATTAAAATAACATTGCATTATATAATAATATATGTCTTAGGTTTCCAGAATTTATTTTCAAAAAAGTGATCTCAGCAATAATGGAAAATGTAACTTATTGTGTACTTCACTGTCACTGTCACTGTCTTCCCGTTGTTCATCTATTTGCTCGAGCGGGCCCAGTAACGTCTTCATTGTGACACTTGTTACTGTGTCTGGCATATCAAATATGTCACGAGTAGCCTGCCAGGCTTTGCCGTGTGGGCGAGATACTCTCGGTAGCTTGCTGGGCTCTCCGAGAGGGGCGGAGGAATCAAACTCGTGTTAGCCATATTGGCTGCGTGCAAGGCAAACTCCCTACCTGCTGTGCTATCACTCCAGCCCATTGTGTACTTCAGTAAAATAAATAAATAAGTAAATAAATAAATAAGTGACTTATTGTGTACTTGACTTGTGTAAAGCCCAATAACCACTTCCAAAAGGGATAAGATTTCTAATCCTGCAACATTGCTAAAAGTATAAACGTTTTAATATATGTATTAGCATTTTTCAAAAAATTAAAACCATGTATATTGCTGAACAAAAATGTTCAAAAATGTGTGGACTAAATAATCATGTTAAAAGTGAGAAATGTTTGTACACACTGTGTTGATTACTATAGCTTTATAGCATAAGTTCATATTTGGGAAAGAAAATCCTCCCATCCTTATTTTCCCCTAGAATTGTTTTAACCGCTAGGGGCTGGGGTATTACTCTAAATAAATTTTAGCATCATTAGTTTATGTATGGTGGGCTCAGTAGATAGCATATGAGAATCTTAAAAACTGTTATGGGTATTTTTATAAGGATTATTGAATCTGTGTTGTATTTAGAAGGAATAGTCATTTTGACAATATTAATCCTTTTTGTCCATGAACAAGACATATTTATATTTTTTTTGTCTTCTATCTCCTTTAAGAGTGACTTGAAAAAAAAAGTGACTTGAAATTTTTGTATATCCTCTTCTTTTGTTGAGTTGACTTCCAAGTACTATATTTTTAAGACACATTGTGAATGGATTCTTAGTTGTAGATGTTTTTATTTATTTTTTATTTCTTCTTTTTTTATTTCACTGTTTGCATATAGAAATTTTATGTGTTTTTATGTGTTTATTTGTAGTCTGCAACTTTACTACATAATTTTATAGTTTGAGTTTTATTTGAAGCGTCTTTGGGATTTTCTAGGTACAGTATCATGTTGTCTGCAAATAGAGATTTTGATTTTCCTTTCCCAATCTGTATCCCATTATTATCTCACCATACAGTAGCCTATTGAAAATCGATTACAGATATCAATATCATACCTCAATACATAAATTATATTGAAGAAAGCATAGGTGTATCCCTTCCTTAAACTGAATTTGAGGCATATTCACTGAAATAATTGGCCAGACAATCAAAAGGGAATAAAAAGAATAAATGGGAATGCATAATATAGTAGAAAAATGTTTGTGCACACCGGGAAAAAAAGTGCTGGCTAAAATAAAAGAGAATGTACTTACTGGGGAAATATTTGCCCAGTTTTCATCTGATAAAAGATTAATAGCCAACATATAAATATAAAAAGCACTTGTAAAACTTAGCAACAACAAAAGAAAAAATCCATAAAAAAAGAAATTGAGGAAAGAGTTGAACATTTCCTTAAAGACTTACAGATGGTCAATATGTAGATGAAAACTCTTTTTTCATCATCAGGGAAATGCAAATTATAACAAAATGAAATATTGTCTTATACCAGTGAGATTGGCATGCACACACACACACACACACACACACACACACACACACAAATAAAAGTAGTAAGAGCGGACCTGGATCTAGGGTACAAGGAATTGTCACTCACTCCTGTAGGTATGTTGACAGGTTCAATCTCTTTGGAAAACAAAGTGGACAGTTTTCAATAACCTAAGAATTGATCTTCCCTATGACCCAGAAATTTCACTTCTTTGCATCTACTTCAAGACCCAAAACAGTAACAATTTATAATTTAAAAATATAATGCTTATATGTTCAATGAAATGCTTCATAACAGCCAAGATCAGGAAACAACCAAAGTACCCAAGATCACATGATAGATACCGGAAATGTGTTAAATATGCATGTATTGATGTACTGTAATATATTTAGCTATGAGAAAATAAATCATGCATCATGCTGCTACATGGATGGAACTAGAGGGCATTAGGCAGTGTGGAGGAAGTCAGAGGTAGAGGAAAACATACAGGTCTACATATCTGTTATACGTGAGATAGTAAAGAAAAGCACAGAAGAGGGAAAAATAACAGTTAAAAGGCATCAGAACTGAGGAATTATTTTGAGTAACTGAACTTACCTGTGGAAAGCAGTGGTTGATGGAACTTGGGACTTGCTGGAGACAGGCAGGCACTGAGGTGGAGAGTATGTTATTGGAATGATATATGCATGAAGGACTGGAGCGATAGCACAGCGGTAAGGTGTTTGCCTTACACGCAGCCAACATGGCCGACCCGAGTTCAATTCCTCCACCCCTTTCGGAGAGCCTGGCAAGCTACTCAGAATACCTTGCCCGCACGGCAGAGCCTGGCAAGCTACCCGTGATGTATTCGATATGCCAAACACAGTAACAACAAAGTCTCCAATAAAGATGTTACTGGGCCCGCTCGAGCAAATCGATGAACAACGGGAGGACAGTGACAGTGATATGCATGAAACTATCATTAATAGTACTATGAATCAGAGCACCTTAAAGAAATTGGGAAAAGGGGGGAGAAACTAGCATTTAGATTAAAAAAAAATAAATGTATTATCCTGAAGAAAAAAATATATAAATAAAAGGTTTAACTATTCACATTGATTTTAATTCATTTTTATTTTAAACTAAGTACATATTAGCATAAGCATGAAATATATATTGTAAATATATTTTTGTCATGTTTGTAATTATACAGGCAAGCAATATGATAAGTTTTTGTTGTTGTTGTTTGCATGAGGGTCACACCCAGAGATGCTGAGGACTTAATCCTGGCTCTGTGCTCAGGGATCATTCCTGCAGGGCTTGGGGGACTGGGATGCCAGGGATCAAACTCTGGTTGGCCATGTGCAAGGGAAATACTCAACTTTCTGGACTATTGGTCCGGCCCCAACAATATGAATACTAATGCTTCATTTTGTGTTTTTCATGTTATTCTTACCCAATTTCTCTTCTTTGCTTTCTATTTATTGCCCACCTTTCTTCTGTCTTTCACTATTTTTAAGTCGATTTTCACTAAATGAAGAAAATTATCAACTCAGAGATAAAACACTTTTCACATTACATATCATCTCTCAGGGGGAAAAAGTTGATTCATAATTACTTTAGGAATTTAAGTGCATTTTAAAATACAGTAAACATATACACAGAAATATTGCATTTACCTGACCACCAGGTACTTTCAAGGACTACTGCCTAATAAATACTGACTTAATAAAAGATGATACTATCACTTACAGTGACCACGTTAGTGCAGTTTATCTAGACATTTGGAATGTTAATGAGATCACTGAAGAAGGATAGTGTGGTAAGATGTTTACATAAAATTTGTCTTCTCTCAAGCAATCATTTTCAAATAACGGCTTTCTGGTTTCTATGTACTTAAATACTGTTTGATTTGTGTGTATTTAAGCACATTTTTATTGTTTTCCTTCTCAGAAATCAATTACACTGGCAGGTTTAATAAATTTCCTTGTCTTTTTAAAGAAGACACTTTTTTTTGTATTTAAAGTAAAATGATTTTGGATCTGGAGCCATAGCAAAGTGAAAAGGCTTCTTGCCTTGCACAGAACTGGCAAGGTTCAGTCCCCAGCATCACAGAGTCCCCAAAGCCTCTCCAGGAGGGATCCCTGAGCTCAGAGCCAGGAATAAGTCCCAAACACTATTGTGTGTGGCCCCAAAACAAAACAATTAAATTAAAAATAAAATAAAACTATTTTGGTTTCAAATCATCCTACACTGCTCTCTCAGTCATGACTTGCATTTTCATCCTCCCTCGTATGTTGCTATCTCTAGTCCAGTGATGTCACTCAGAGTGTGTTTTATCTCTAGGTTTAAATTTTTCTGTATTTGCTGTTAGTATGGAGCTTGAGTTACTTGAGAATAAGATGTATATAAAGTCAAATTTATGGGATTGGAGGAATACAGGGAGTAATTCATTTACCTTGCATGTGGGTGAAAATATTTGAACCAGGAGTGATTCCCGAGCTCAGAACGTAGAGTTAGTTCTCAGCACAGGCTCCTGTGGCCTAACAATCACCCACCATCACCACCAGTAAAGAAAACAAAATTTTCCTGATCATATATAATTTATTTTATTTAAAAGAATAAATCTAATAATCACATAATATAATGTTTATTCATTGTCACTGTTACTGTCCTCCCATTGTTTAATGATTTGCTCAATCAGGCCCAGTAACGTCTCCATTGTAACACTTGTTAATGTGTATGGTATATTGAATATGTCACGGGTAGCTTGCCAGGTTTGCCATGTGGGTGAGATACTCTCGGTAGCTTGCTGGGCTCTCCGAGAAGGGCAGAGGGATCGAAATAGCTTCATTTTTCCACATTTAATGTCATAGCATTTTAAATAGTTCTTTCTTTTTTTAGAGCTTAGCTTCTTCAGAAAATGATATGTTTACATTAAGACATTATTTTAATAAAGCAATGTTTTTCTCATTTTATATCCTCTCATTACTAATTAACACTCATATATCTATTGTGTTCTTTCCATTTAATTGTCTCAGAAATAAGCAGTTTATCTGACTAAAATAAATAATTCAATAATCACAGAAAATAGTCTAAAATATTCATTTTTCAAAGTGAATTATAATAAAGTTAATTAAGGATGGGTAATATATAATCCTTAAAAAGTCTAACGATTTCAGTTATTTTAAATAAATAATTTTTTTGAAGTAAATAGATCTTATTTGGAGGATTTTTAGGTATGGAGGGAGGGAGAGAGAGTGAGAGAGTAAAGTTAGACATGAAAGCATGAAAGTACACATCTCAAGAGGGGAGATGAGTAAGAAAGGAAACATTTAGGTGGCAAATTGACAGGAAAGGCTAAATACTAAGTATCCATTAAAGATTTCTTAGTCTGTTACAACTTGAAATTCATCACTCCAGTAGCTTTGAGTTTTCAGGAGGGTATTAATCCTTAAAATAAACTTACCTTTGCACTTTGTTTTATTTAGTGTGCAGTGTTTGGTTTGGGACATTAATAGTTTATTGAACTCATAACTGAAAATTAAAGGGTAAATTGAATTTTATTCTCTCATAAAACAAATGAAAAAACAGATTAATTATAAAAATATATTGATCGCCTAATAAAATGTAATTCTGATACTATTCTATTGTAAAGCTTTTTTTGACAAAGAAAAATTGAAGAAAGTTTCTTTCATCATAAAGAAATTTCATCATTGATTACCTTGTCAGCCTTGTTCTACTGTAGAGTATTTATTTATAAACTCCATAAAGTATAGTAGGCATCAGTAGGATTTCTTTGATATAAAAGACAGTGACCACACACATTTTTTCATTAGTTATAAATTGAATTTTTCCTTAAAGTGTGAAGAAAAATAGTCACAACAGTTATATATTTTAAGCACTTATAATTACACAAAGTTTGAAGGAAATCTAGCTGACAAACTAAGCATCTTCTTTTTTTTAATAAATTTTTTATTATTGTGACAGTTTAGATATCACGATCACGATCACGACCACCCTGTTGTTCGTCGATTGCCTCGAGCAGGTGCCAGTAACGTCTTCTTCGTCCTAGCCATGAGATTATTTTTTTAAAGTACCATATTCAAGGCTTTTTCAGGGTTAGGAGAATGAGACCCATCATTGTTACTGGTATTGGCATATTGGGTATACCACGGGGAGTTTGCCAGACTCTGCTGTGTGGGTAGGTTACATTTGGTAGCCTGCCAGTTTGACCAAATTAGGAATGAGATGATAAGATGTAGTTTTAGATATATTTAGATATATTCTTTTTAATATAAAGACTTGAAAGCTCATTAAGTTCATATTGGAAACTTTTTTGCAGATAGACAAATAAGTAACACATTCTGCATTGCACATATTAGCTGGTATTTTTGTTTGTTTGTTTTTAGTAACATCTTAAGTAGGTCTTTGGTTACTAGTGAAAAGAAAAGCACTTCATTGTAAGAGCTTCCAATGAACTCAGATGGAAATAAACTGCAACAAAAACTATGTCCATATGTTATGCATCGGTACCAGCTGTTCCACTTTCATCCTTTGGGAGGAGAGAGAAACAGAACTGGAACACCTTGACTATTCATATGCTAAGGAATAGTTAGGCAACATGATAGTTTTCTAAGTATCAGATTCTTTGTTGAGCTATCATTAAACCTAATAACATGGATAAGATATTAAATACACACGTTAAAATGATCTGAAAACAGAAAATCTTCAATCAAATAGGAAAGTATATGTGGGTATACTAATGTAGCATCAATTTCTCTCAGATATAATAAGGAATTAGTCATGTATCCATAAATGTTATAGATTCAATCTTACTAAGGGCATATATTTATAGAACAACTTCAACCAATGACTATTTTAAGTAAAAACAGACTCAAATTAAATATGCATCATGTAATATAATATATAGAACTTGAAAGCTATCAAATTTACTCTTGTAAGTAGAGAAAATGACAGTTTGATTTTTCATGAAGTGATTTTGTTTTATAGACTCAATACAATTTGTATCTTTGTAAGGATACCTACATTATTGTGCTAAATTAGTAATTAAGGGAACAAAATTTCAAAATTGATGCCAGGAATCAAATATAGATGTTACTTTTGACAGTAGTGTTACTTTGGACAAGTCATTTGAATGTTATATGCAAAAGTGTAAGCAATAACTGAAGAAAAGAGGAGTTTATCATGCTAAGTACCATAGCCACATCTGGTATACAGTGTGAATGCTCAATAAATACTACTGAAAATTTTCAGCTGAAGGGGACATAAGTTGAATAGGAATTTTGAAAAAAATATCTCAGCTGGATTTTGTGGTATCAGAATCATAAAATATTATAAATTTGAATTTTTTGATGAGACAACCAGAAATCTCAGAGAGCTTCACATTAGATATGCTTTGATATTAAATATGCAATGCATTTATTAGAAAGCTGAATAAAAATCACAAAGGAAATGATACCAATACATTGGAAATTTGGTTTAGCACCAAAATAAACTAGATCAGAGACAGTGACTTAAGGAGAAAAGAGTGGAAAGGAGGGATTGGGTTTCATTATAAAATTTGATAATAGATATGAATAAAGGTGAAGGCCATATTCAGTCATGAGAATTTAGTAATGGGAAAAATAGCTGCATATTAACAAAGTCAGAAAGCCTTATTTTTTAAGAACTCAGTTTGGAACTGTGAGATAGTATATTGAATAAGGCACTTGTCTTGAATATGGCTGATGGGCTTTTGATCTCTGGCACCCCATGTTGTTCCTGGACTGTGCCAAGAGTGATCCCTAGTACAGAGGCAACCAGGAATATCAGGAGTAAGCCTTCAGCACCACAGGGTGCTGCGCAGAGCCAAAAAATAAAATAAAAATTAAAAAAACGTGATAGAATGGAATCAGGTTTAAATTTAAATGCTTCCTCTTCTCATTTTCCTAGTTATAAAGTCATCTAATAGCTGTCTAAACGCATCTGAACATTGGAACAGAAAATTGGAAAGAAAAAGAAAATTGAGACATTTGGTTAATTAAATTAAATACTAGAGAAAGTACGGCAGAGCCTGGCAAACTCCCCGTGGTGTATTTGATATGCCAAAAAAAGTAACAAGTCTCACAGTGGAGACGTTACTGGTGCCCACTCGAGCAAATCAATGAACAATGGGAGGACGGTGCTATAGTGCTACTACAATGACCATGCCATTGCTTATGATGATTAAAGTTTATTAGAAAACTTTAAAATAATAGGCTAAATTGGATGGTCACAAATCAATAAGAAAACAATACAGTAGGTTGTGAAAAGGAATTGGTATATATATTTCAAAGAATAATTTTTATAATTTTAGTAAATACTAATTTTGAGCATTTGATAAGTTAAAATATCTGTACAAAATTTGGAGAAGTAGCAATTAAATGAACATGATACTCTTGTAGAAGAGAGAGCACTACTGCTCAAAACCCAGATTTACTGGCATCATATGTTAATAGAGGAAGGCAGATGAATAAGCAAGGCACAATGGGGAAGGTCACACCTAATGTGCAAACAAAAGATAATGATATATTCTAAAGAGGAAAAGGGGCATAATGATATGAATAAATGTTAAGGAACAAACTCGTGCTTCAAAAAATTTAAATAGGTTTCTAATATAGAGACACTATTTTTTCTATAAGTAATTCCAACAATTTTAATTAATTTAGCAAATCATGTATATTAAGTTGTAAAATGAAACGAATGCGATAGGATTTACTGGGAGGATATAATATCAGAAACTCTATCATAAACTTAACACCAAGTTTGTTCTCACATTTGTACACAGTGTGTGTAAAATATATTACCAAATGTTCATTGCTTAATGAAAGGACATTCAAATTTTTCAAGAAAAATTATATGTTCATTTCTGCCAGTAATATCTCAGAGAAACTCATTGTATTAATTGTTCAGTTTTGTCCTTCAACTAGATAGCTTGAATAAAATGAAATTCCATATAATAAATAAAAATTATTTTAGAATTTCTTATACAAATTAAATTTTCTCTTTCAATTGTGATTATCAGTTTGCATCAGTACTGAGAGTTAAATATTTCAAATCAGAAGAGCCATAATGTTAGTCTAGCTGGTCTAACTATGCCTCAATATCATTTTTATGCTTTCTATTTATTAAATATTGTATATAAAATAAAGTAGACTTGTTCTTAGAGTGGTTTGTTTAAGACATGGAATATTTTGGCTAAACTTTCCCTGGATTAAATCCTAGATCAGTGCACGGGGCCATTCCTTGCAGTGCTCAGGTAAAATCATATGGTGCCAGGGATGAAATAGAGGTAACACACATGAAAGCAAGCACCTTAATCCCTGTACTATTGCACCAGCCCAGTGCTATGTGATCATTTTATGCTACTTAGTTCTTTATACTTCCAATAAGTCTTTTCTCATTTAGGTATTTCTTTTGTTATTTTATATGTAGTAGCTTGCCAGGCTCTGCCATGATATATATACATACATGTATATATCACGATCATGATCACACTGTTGTTCATCGATTTCCTCGAGCGGGCACCAGTAGCGTCTCCTTCTTCCCAGCCCTGAAATTTTAAAAGAGCCATTTCAATGTTCTTTCAGGATTAGGAGAATGAGACCCATCATTGTTACTGGTATTTGGCATATTGAATACGACACAGTTAAATAAGTAAATAAGTTTGCCAGACTCTGCCGTGCGGGCAAGATACTTTTGGTAGCCTGCCAGATTCTCCAAAGAGGAAAAAAAAAGATAATAAGATGTCGCGCAGCCACAAATGCCGCCGCGCACTTCCGGGAGCTGGGTTTTATAGTCTCTGCATCTAGGCCGTTGATGGGACCAACCTGGCGCTGGCAGCAGCTGGTGGGTGTGATGCCTACCTACTGGAAGATTGGGGGTCTGGTTGGAGAAGGCCCAGTCCCAATCCGAGTAGGCTTGGAGACCTCAGCCCCAGGACCCGCATGCCTGGGTTCCTCTGCCAATTCTTTCATGCATGAGGCCTGTCCGGACGTGAGGAGAGTGGTCTCAGCATGGCCGTGGCTGGCTCCAGAGGTCCTCAGCTGGCTCCAGAGGGCCTCTGCTCAGGGCGGGGGGTGGGGGGGAAAGAAACTCAACCCTCCCCCTTCCAAGGGCCTGGTTTTATATATATATATATATATATATATATATATATATATATATCCTTTATTTTACTTTGCTTTTTGGGTCACCCCCGGCTATGCACAGGGATTGCTCCTGACTTTGCACTCAGGAATTACTCCTGGCAGTGTTCGGAGGACCATATGAGATGCTGGGAATCGAACTGTGTCGGCCGTGTGCAAGGCAAATGCCCTACCTACTGTGCTGTTTCTAACCTGAAATCTTCCATCTTTTCCAAATTTAATATTTTATATTAATTTTACTTATTTCAATTTCAGAATGACTAGCAAGCTATTTTATTTACTGAGTTTACATTGTAGGGATACAGTGGAACAGAGGTATTAAGGGTTATCTTGAAAATTGCTTGAAAATAGCATATAATCAGTGGAAAGTGAAATTTTGTATGCAAGAAGCCCTACCATTAATAGTCTTTTAACACATTTAACAGTATTTAACAGTATTTTAAATCACACTGACTAAAAATATTTTAAAGATAAATTTTATTGCAGCGTTATGCAACATTGCTTTTTAGGGGTTGATTATATTTTGATTTTTTGATGTCACCCTATGTTTAACATTTTGTGCTCTTGTTATGACTATAATGTGTATTGTGTAGATCACTTATTTTACTAATTTTTTTTGTTGCATTTGCAGTAAATAGCAGACCATGGAATTGAAGGCACTCACCATTGTGTTTAGCAACCTGAAAGACAGGCACATTTCTGTAAAACAAACACTTCAGTAGCATTGTCCTCCCATTGTTCATCGATTAGCTGGAGCAGGCCCAGGAACGTCTCCATCATGAGACTTGTTGTTACTGAGTTTGGCATATCAAATATGTCACGGGTAGCTTGCCAGACTTTGCCATACGGGCAAGATACTCTCGGTAGATTGCAGGGCTCTTCAAGAGGAGCAGAGGAATCGAACCGAGGTTGGCCAGGCCTGCCACATGCAAGGCAAACACCCTACCATCGTGCTATCGCTCCACTTCAGTAAATAAGTGAAATTTGTATTTACAAGTAAAAACAGTAACTTCTACATTTATGACTTACAAACTTGGGCTGGAGCAATAGCACAGTGGGTAGGGAGTTTGCCTTGCAAGCAGCCGACCTGGGTTCAATTCCTCAGTCCCTCTCAGAGAGCCCAGCAAACTACAGAGTATCCTGCCCACATGGCAGAGTCTGGCAAGCTGCCCATGATGTATTCGATCTGCCAAACACAGTAACAACAAGTCTCACAATGGAGACATTACTGGTGCCCACTGGAGCAAATCAATGAACAATGGGAGGACAGTGCTACAGTGCTACTTTACAAACTTAATTGAAACAAATATGTCCTTTAAAAGTTTAAATATTTGGACACATTTTCCCTTTTCTTCCCTCCCCTCCCCTTCCCCTCCCCTCTCTTTCCCTTCCCTTCTTACCCTCCCCTCCCCTCCCCTCCCCTCCCCTCCCCTCTCCTTCCCTTCCCTTCCCTGATCTGCCCTGACTTGCCCTGCCCTACCCTGCCCTTCCCCTTTCCCTGCCCTTTCTTGCCCTTCCCTTCCCTGCCCTCTCCTTCTCTGCCCCTTCCCTCCCCTAAGGGATCATTCTTGGTGGTACAGGAAGACTATATGTGTTGCAATGACTATGTTGCAAGCACAGGAAGACAATGTGTTTTCATTGTACTGCAAAGTACAATGCAGTGTGCAAAGTACTTACCCACTCTACTATCCCTTTGAATGCTTTCTTTTTTCATTTTATATTCTTTTCTCCTTAATCATAAATTGAATGTCCATGTGTTTGAGAATTTAATTCTGGAATTTCAATTCTGTTCTGTTGATCTGTATGTATATTTCTGTTTCATTACAATGCTGTTTTTATTTCTCTAGTACTATAGTGTAGTTTGAAGACAGGACTATCCTGCCATTAGTCTATTTTTTTTAATCTCAGAATTGTTTTGGTCTTTTATGGTTCCATAGGGCCTTTGGGTTTCTGTGGTGCCACAGAAAATAAATTTCTTTCAATTTCCTAAAAAAAAAAAAAGTGACATTGAAATTCTGATAGGGATTTTACTGAATCTGGATATAGTGTTTTGGACAATACTGTATATTTTTTTACGAAGTTAACCCTTGCAAATCATGAGAATGAAATATCCTTGTTTCTTCTCTTTCTTTCTAGTATTGCTATCAAAATGAATTATAGTTTTCAATGTATAAGTCACTACATACTGGATTTATATTAATTATATATATTCATTTAAGATAAACTTGCAATGATGCCTTTTCTTTACTTTTTGGTTTCATATAAAAATGCACCTGAAGTTTATATTAATATATAGCATACCACTTTGACATAATTGCTTATAATTTCTAACAGCTTTTAATGAAGTTTTTAGGATTTTCTACATTTAAAAAAGTTTAATTAGTGGTGGTTTCTTTATTTTTTTTCTTTTCTGATCTCAGTCTCTTTAACCTGGCCAAAATTTGCAAGACTATATTGAATAATACTACTGAGAGTGGATATCCTCGCCCAGTGTTTATTTTTGAAAAAAGCTTTCAGTTTTGCAACTCTGTGAATGATGTTAATGGTAAATTCGTCCTGTACAGTCTTTACTGTATTGTGATATGCTTCTCTCTGAATTTTCTCCATTTTAAAATAATAAATGATAAATAACAATTGATAAATATTATTCTCTGCATCTGTCAATATGATTATATAATTTTATGTTTTCATTTGTTGATCTTGTGCATTAAATTATTTTATTTACATTTGTTGAATTGCCCTTGCGTTAGTTATCATGTGCTGTCCTAACACAATGTTGTATGTTTTTGTTAATATTTTGTGGTTATCTTTACATTTATGTTCATCTGTGAATTTGTTTCGTAGATTTATTTTCTCTGATATTATCGTATCTTTTGGTTTTAGCATAATTTTATTTTCCAAAAATGTGTTTGGGAAAATTCCCTTTTTCAATATATGACAGAGCTTGAGATATAAAGGTGATAAATCATCTTTGAAGGTTTGGTAGAAATCAGTAGTGAAACCATCTGGACTTGAGCTCTTCTTTCTCATAAGACTTTTGATTATATTTGTAGATTCACTGCTTAAAATTTTCAGCTTCATTATAATACTAAGACTTTTGAAAACGTGTTGATAAATTTTGACTTATGAAACAATTATTTAAAGATTAGTAGAAGCAATTTTCCCCAAGTACTTGTTTACAAAAGAGCATGTATTCCAATTTTAGCTATTTTCTTTGCCATTACAACATGGAAATAAGAAAACAAGCCTTAAGCATGCTAATGACATTAAATCTAATGTGAAATGTTCTCTGGATTTGGCCTTCTGGAGATCTGAGTTTAATAATTCTCACTGACTAATCTTGGACAAGTCATTTCACATTTGCACAATGCTTTTCTCTTCTGAAAATATTGATTAGACTGAATAACCTTTAAGCTATATTCCAAAGATATGATTAAGACTTAGAAGGTGGTCTAAAGGTTTTTCCATTCCATCTAGGTATTCCAATTTTGTTCTATAAAGTTGTTCAGTGAAATCCATTATGATTATTTGTATTTTCTCAATTTTGTAGCTTCTCCAATTTCATTCTAATCCCATTTACTATAGTTTTCTTTCTTTTTTAAAATTTATTTAGCCTAATTATGGGTATACCAATTTTGCCTATTCTTTGGGTAAGTCACTCTTCGTCTCACTTATTTTGAAACTATTTATCTCTTTTTTTTTTGAGTTCTATCCCACTTATTTGCACTCTAATTTGACTTTCTTTATTCTACTATTTTCTGATTTTATGTGTTTCTTTCATTCTAGTTATTCTATGTGTGTGGTTAGAGAAATTACTTGAGATGTTTCTTGTTTTATTTGATATGTTTGTATTGTCATGAATATCCTTCTAGAAGTGGAAAATTTTTAGAAAATAATAAAACCTGATGCTTTCATTTTATACATATATGTATATGTATCAATACGAACATATCAAAAAACAAGAAACATTCTCAAGTAATTTCTCTATACATATATGGTCTGGAGCGATAGCACAGGAGGTAGGGCATTTGCCTTGCAAGCGGCCAACCAAAGTTTGATTCTTCCATCCCTCTGGGAGAGCCCGGCAAGCTGCCGAGAGTATTCCGCCTGCATGGCAGAGCCTGGCAAGCTCCCCATGGCATATTCGATATAGCAAAAACAATAACAAGTCTCACAATGGAGATGTTACTGGTGCCAGTGCTACAGTGCTATATGCATATAAATATAAACTTTTTCAGCAAGTTGAATATTAAATTCAGAACGCAATTACAAATCTATAAATTTAATATAGGAAAATAAAATACTTTTAAACCCCCAAAAATATGAATCTTAAATGAGATTAAAGGTTTATGCCAGTCTTTTCTGAACAATAAATGGTTTTAAAAAATGAACTGTTGTTTTATCATAACACAGTCAGTACCTAAATTTAACTCATCAAAATCATCTCTTTACTTTGGTGATAGTTGATTCAAGATTGTCTTGTCCTTACAAAGAATGTGCTATCTCTGTAACATCATAAGCCATCTTTGTCAATAAAACTAGTGTATCACTACCTGTTCCCATGAAACAAAATGGAAGATCTTGATCAGGTCTTTGTGCAATACCATTATTCATGCCTTATTTTACTAATTTATGAGATATTGAATTTAGGGGATCTGTACAATACAGCTTTCTGCGTTATTTAATACTTTAATTTAATATAGAAAATAAAATACTTTTAACCCCCCAAAAATACGAATCTTAAATGAGATTAAAGGTTTATGCCAGTCTTTTCTGAACAATAAATGGTTTTAAAAAATGAACTGTTGTTTTATCATAACACAGTCAGTACCTAAATTTAACTCATCAAAATCATCTCTTTACTTTGGTGGTAGTTGATTCAAGACTTTAAAGCTTTAAAGCTATTTATAGTACTTTAAAGCTATTTATTGTAAAACTTAATATATATTCTAACTTTGACCAAGGTAATTTAATGTATATATTAATATTAAATAATATGCTAATACTTAATTCACAAAAATATATATTTGCATTGATATGGTGGTGTGAATTTATTCTATAACTCTATCTGTCTCACAATCTAAACATAGTTCAAATATTTTCAATTAACTGTCTATAAATTTTAATTATACACATTAACAATTAATTTCATACAGAAAAATTAGTTCATTTATATTTTATTTGATTTATGTCAAATTTATATCATGTAGACAATATCTGATTAAATAAAATGTATTAGTAAAATTCAATTCATTTTTCTCTTTTCTTTTTAAATATGTATAGTAACCTTTTTTTATAATTAGTGAGACATCATGAGGTACAGTTGTAGACTTAAAAATTTTTGTGCTTGGGTTTCAATTATACAATGATCAAGTACCCATCTCTCCACCAGTGCCCATTTCTCACCACCACGAATTCCAGTATCCCTCCCACCCCCCATTCCTCCTACCCCACCCTGCCTCTGTGGCAGGGCATTTCCTTTTGTTCTCTCTCTACTTTTGGCTGTTGTGGTTTGCAAAACAGGCATTGAGTGGCAATCATGTTTGGTCTATATTCTACTTTCAGCATGCTTCTCCCATACTGGGAGGATCCTCCCAACACCCTTTATCTGATGCTCCCTTCTCTATCTGAGCTGCCTTTTCCCCTAGCATGTGTGGCTGGCCTCCAAGCCATGGAGCAAAATTCCTGGTACTAATCTCGGCCATTTTTGGGTGTTAGTCTCCTATTTTGTTCCTTTATGTTCCCCAGATGAATGCAATCTTTCTGACTGTCTCTATCTTTCTGACTCATTTCGCTTAGCATTCTAATTTTTATGTAGTACCACTTATATGTAAATTTCATGACTTCATCTTTTCTAACAGCTACATAGTACTCCATTATGTAAATGTACCAAAGTTTCTTTAACCAGTCATCTGTTCTAGGACACTCAGGTTTGTTCCAGATTCTGGCTATTGTAAAGAGTGCTGCAATGAACAAACAAGTGCAGATGTCACTTTGACTATACTTTTTTGCCTCTCTGGGATATATTCCCAGGAGTGATATTGCTGGGTCAAATGGGAGCTCAATTTCTAATTTTTTGAGAATCATCCATACTGTTTTCCAAAAGGGCAGTATAGTAACATTTTTAAATAAAAATGTTTCTGAAATATTTCTTATGGACAAAATTTTCTTAGGCCCTTACTCTTTAGGATCATACTTGTTTTTATGTTTGTTTAACTAGGAACAGAAAGATGTCAGGTATATCTTTATAAATTATTTTAGCTTATTTAGCTAAAAATTATTTAAGATCACTCCAAGGACTTGGGGTCCATATGAGGTATGGTGACTGAACCCAGTTTGGCAATGTGCAGTGCAAGCCCCTTACCTACTGTACTATCTCTGCGGTCCAATACTAAAAATGTTTGATCTATTATTTATTTTAAAAATAAGAACATGCAAAAATATTTTTAAATTTATAAAATAGGTCTAAAGAGCAGGATTTAATACATATTTTTTCTGAATACTTTCAACCTACCTGAAGCTGGAGCGATAGCACAGCCGTAGGGTGTTTGCCTTGCGCACAGCCAGTCTGGCCAAGCCAGGTTCGATTCCTCCGCCCCCCTCAAAGTGCCTGGCAAGCTACCAAGAGTATTCAATATGCCAAACACAGTAACAGGAAGTCTCAGAATGGAGATGTTACTGGTCCTGCTTGAGCAAATCGATGAAGCTATTTGTCATGTATCTAAGAACCTTTTTCTGAGAACATTTTGATACTCAAACGTCCCAGTTTTGCAGTGTCTATATGCTTAAATGCTGAAGTAAAATATACAAAATTTCATGTTTGTAAAAGTCAAAACTGATCTCCCACTAAGAGAACTACTTAAAATATTTTTTAACTTTGTGAGACAAATTATTTTTGAATTTACTAACTTAAAATGTTACCAGTTTACCAGTACTACATTTTCGTGAGGAGATTTTTTAATACATGATCTATTTTTAAATACGGTAGTCAGATTTTGAGTAACACAATATGAAATATTTATGCTATTTTTAACCTCTTAGTGTTTCCCTAGAATCACATTCAAAACAAGAAATTCTAAATAGCTTAATTCGAAAAGAATTTAAATTATTTCAAAGTAAATTAGACATGGAAATAGAACGTGGGAATAGTTTTACACTCCAGATCAACCCCTAAAGCCCTTAGACTAAAGTTTTATTGAATATTTCATCAATTGCCTACTAAACCTACTAATAAGGTACCTAATGATCCTTCAGAATGTAATTTCTTAGGGAAATTTTTTCCACTTTTATTTCTCCCCATTGTGCCCTTAATAAATTTATTCCATCCTGCTTGATTTTTGTGAAGCAATCGCACTATTAATCTTTAAATAAATAGAATTTTACAGGCACCATGGACAGCTGAGAATGCTTTTCTTTTGCAACATGGTCATATATATCTACATATTTCAGTAAAAGACAATATTTTCTCTTGGTATGTGCATATAAAATTTTAACAGATTGGGATAATATATAAATTTTTATTGATAAGATGAAATTTGACCATTTACAAATGTTATAGTTGAAAATTCTTAAGACCATTTTTGTTTTGGGGCCACATCCTGTGGCATGAGGTAAGTCTTTGTCTTGGGTTTACAACTCAAGGTTAACTCCTGGTGGTGGTCAGTATAGGGTGCAGATAGTCAAACCCATGTCAGCCACATGCAGGATAAACCCTTGTGCTCTCAATCTAGCCCTGAACAATCAGGTTTCTTTTTGAGTTTTGTTTAAATTGAGTCACCATGGTTTACTACTGAATTTCATAATGAATTTCAGGTACACAATGTCTGCCCATTCAGGTGTGTTCAGTTTTGTCCATCAGTACCCCCAATTTCTGTCCCATCACCCTCCTGGCTCTAATGCAGCATCTTTTTTTTCTTTCTGTTATTTCTTTGTTTTCATATGTAGTTTGGTTTAGAATATTGTTATTTATGGTTTTATGCAGACATTTTACCTCTTTTCATCACTCTCCACCCGTCCTGTGACAATCACCATCGTCATAGCTTCCCTGACCTGCACCATCCCCTGACCCCAGTGGCATGCTTCCTACTGAAGACAAGTTCTTATGTTCAGGCTCCCACTCTCACTCTAGAACCCTGCCCCGTTACACTTCTCATTTTCACTACATGGACAAACAGATAAGTAGATAGATAATGAAAGAAATCTAATGATTCGCCTTAACTATACCCATTAAAGGCAGAATCTCCTGCCCCAGCACCAGGCTGTCTTCAATGGGGTACCTCAGAGTGGGAGGGGAGGGTGGGTTGAGTTTCCCTCCCCGCCCCAAGCAGAGCACCGGCAACCAAAACCCTCCAGAACTCAACCACAGCCATGTTCAAGAACATTCTCCACATGCTTGGAGGAGTTTCACGCATAAAGGAACAGACAGAGGAACCCAGGTATGTGGGACCTGGGTTTGAGATCTCCAAGCCTGCTCGGATGGGGACTGGGCCTCCTCCAACCAGACCCCCAGTTTTCCAGTAGCTTGTCAGTCACACTCACATACCGCCTCTCGCACCACGTAATCTCATCAACGGCCAAGATCCAGAGACTATACAATAAATCTCCCTGAAGAGAGAGAAGCAGAATTTCCCTCTCGGAGAGCCTGGCAAGGTATAGAGAGTATCCTGCCCTCACGGCAGAGCCTGGCAAGCTACCCGTGATGTACTTTATATGCCAAAAATAGTAACAATGATGGTCCTCATTCTCCTAAGCCTGAAAGAGCCCCCAATATGCCATTGGGCTACACTAGCATGGAACAGGGAAGAATGGTGATGTTACTGCTGCCCACTCGAGCAAATAAATGAACAATGGGATGACAGTGATACAGTGACAGTGACACCCATTAAAGGGTAACTGAAGCATTCATGTTTTGAACCTCTCTTTGGAAGTGGCATGCCAGCAGTACTCTGGGCTGACTTCTGGCGCTGTACTCAGTAATCAATCCTGGCAGGTCTTGGAGGACCATATGGGGTGTCAGGGATAAAATCTGGGACAGAGCATATAAGGTGAGTACACTTCCTACTATGCTATATTATTGCTATGGATTGGGCCCTTGTCTTAATCTTGGATAAAACATACCTATAGATAGTTTTCTGATTTTTTATTAAATGATTTTATTTGATTTGGGTGGAGGATGCTCAGCCCTGATCTGAGCAGGCCTGGAGATCTCAGCCCCAAGACACGCATGCCTTTGTTCCTCTGCCGTTACCTTCATGCATGTGGAGAATGATCTCAGCATGGTTGGGGCTGGTTCTGGAGGTCTTCGGCTGCTGGAGCTTTGCTCAGGGTGGGAAGGGAAACTCAACCCTCCCCCCTCTAAGGGGCCCTGGTGAGGACAGTCAGGTGCAGGGGCAGGAGACTCTGCGCTGTTCTCTTCCGGGAGCTGGGTTTTGTAGTCTCGGGGTCTTGGTCGTTGATGAGATTACATGGCGCCAGTGGGTCAGTTGGTGGGTGTGACCTTTGCTGAGCATCCTCCACCCAGATCCTCCATATTCCAGTCGGCAGGGGTCACACCCACCAACTGACCCCCTGGTGCCGTGTAATTCCATCAACGGCCAAGACCCTGAGACTACAAAACCCAGTTCCCTTAAGCGCGTGGCCGCAAATAAGGCTGCACAACATTTTATTATCTCATTCTTACTTTTGGACAATCTGGCAGGCTACCGAATGCAACCTGCCCACACAGCAGAGTCTGTCAAACTCCCCGTGGCATACCCAATATGCCAAATACCAGTAACAGTGGTGGGTCTCATTCTCCTAACCCTGAAAGAGTCTTGAATATGGCACTTAAAAATCTCAGGGCTAGGATGAAGGATACATTACTGGTGCCTGCTCGAGGCAATTGATGAACAACAGTATGATCATGATCGTGACAGTGATTTTATTTAATTTTTATTAAATTATTATATTTGTTAAAAAGTAAAATAAGAGAGTGGAGAGATAGTCCGGTGGGCAAGGTGCTATCCATAAACACAACAGACCCAAGTTTGGTCCCTCAAACTCACCAGAAGTAATTCCTGAGTAGAAAGAAAGGAAAAAGAGGAGTAAAGTCTGAACACAGATAGGTGTGGCCCCAAAAACAAATTTTAAAAAAATAGTATTAAAAGTTTTGCGTTGCATTATTTTCTTCTATTTTTATTGAGACAATGTTTATATTTTTAAATGATTGTGACTCCACTCATCAGATGATGTTTTTAAATTTTAAATTGTGATGTCTGTAGTGGGTGAATATGAATCTGAGTATATTACCATTTTTCTGTAAGTAATCTATTAACTGAATGTAATCATCAGTTATTTTCTGGAAAGATGACAGTCAAATAAATAATAGACATTTTTTCATTACATGGATATATAGGTAGTGAATGTTTATGACAGGAAAGTAGGTATGATAAAAGGACCATATACTTGTTCAGCTGCTCTAGTCAAATCTCTGGAGAGTAATAAAGCCATAGCTTTGTGAGATTGGAAAAATGTCATTTTTTCCATATACTAAGAACCTTACATTTATTCTCATGATTTATTTCTTGCTCCCTATTCCATTCTTCACTATAAGTACTCTCTATATCATGCATTCAAAATGTCTTTGTTCTATTTCTGTTTTTTAAAATGCCATTGGGCTCCACAGAGATAGTACTGAGATTAAGGTGAATCTGGTTTTTTGTCTGACTCATCCTAGCTTCAGGAGCATCATTGAGGATAGCCTCAAAGAATTGCCAGGGAGGTCGTAGTGGAGCCCAGAGACCACAGACACCAAAATGTACTACCTTGGGGTCTGTGGTCAGACTGCAATGCACTCAACTATCAGCCTGATGATGACAATATCAACATGAGTGGCCTGGGCCCCTCACTAAGCACTACTAGTGGAGTGGTCTCCCACCAAAACTGAAGTATTGGGGTTTCAATAAGCTTTACAACAAATCTATACATTGCATTTAATAATGAAACCATTTTTCAGATGCTATATTTTTAATAAATGAATGCAGAGTATATTTTTCTCTGAGTCTTTTTTTTCCCTTCCAACTCTCCTATGCTTTTTGATGTGCGAAGATTTTGCTTGTTTGGTTAAATTTCTTTTCATATTCAATTTTTTTTTGAGGCAATCATGAATGACATTTTGTCCCAATTTTCTGATTTCTTCTGCCAGTTCTTTAGTTGCACATTTAAAGATACATTTTTGTATATTATTAATATAGTTTTCCATTTTGCTGTATAATCTTATTATTTAGAATTTTTCTGGTATCTAGTATTTTTGTGTAGCAATTATTTTACATTATCCTTCAAAATTTGGATTTCTTTTGGATTATTTTCATATATTATTGTTCTTGCTAGAACTCCTGATGTTATGTTGAATTTTAGTAGAAATTCCCATCTTATACCTAATTGTAATAGAGAATTTTTACATTTTGATTGAGTGCAGTGTGGGTTGTGTATTTGTTAAATATATATTTTTATGATAAAACATTACGTGACCAGCCCATCTGATTTTTGACACGTTGGCAAACGAGACAGCATCCTTGATTCTTGATCATCGACGGATGTCGGAACTCCAGATTCTTTCTCTCATTTGAGTGAAGCATGATATTCCAAGCATCACTCTTTCGATTCCTCTTTGAGATACCTGAATAGTGTTCTCATCCTGTTTGCATAAGGCCCAGGTCTCTGAGGCATATGTTAATGCAGGAAGAACAGTGGAATCAAAGAGATGTGGCCGGAGCCAGAGGTTCTTCGTCCTCTTAGCTATCAGATGGGCTTAGCTATCAGATGGGCTGGTCACATAATGAGATTTAAAGACCACCGCTGGACTAGAGCTGTTACTGACTGGATTCCACGGAGTGTCAAAGACTGCATGGCCGCCCACCTACCAGATGGTCAGACTTCTTCATCAAGATCATGAACGATCGGTTTGAGGCTCTTCATGTTCCCAGAGTGAACAGATGTCATTGGGCTACACTAGCACGCGACAAGGACAAATGGAGACGTCACTGGCACTCGCTCGAGCAAATCGACAACTAATGGGAAATTAAGTGATTAAGTAAGTGATGATAAAACATCATCGTTCCTATACCCACTTTATCGAGGATAGGGGAGTTACTCATAAAAGAAGTATGCTGAACTTTGCCAAAGTTTTTTTTTTAAAAAAACTATAGAGATATCCGTATCTCAATAGGACTTTCTTTTTATGTATTTTAAAAATTTTTTCTTTCAGTATATGGTGATAATAATGCAGATTAGTTGCTTGTTTTGCACTTAGCAAGTCCAGGTTTAATACCTGGCATCATAGATGGTCCCCTGAAAACCACAAGTGATAATTAAGAGCAAGAACTAAGTTCTGAACAAAGATGCTTGTGTCTTTAAATCCAAAAAAGAAATTATTATACCTCAAGACCAAATAATAGTCAATGAAAAATTATGACTTTGATAAATGTTGAGTGCATTTTTTAAATATGATAAAATTGATTAAGGTTCTACCATTTGTAAGATGCAGTGATACAATCAAATATCAAATCAAAATAAAAGGAAAAAGGTAAATTTAGAAAAAGAAGGAATAAAATGAAAGTGCATGGCTTTTTTTGAAAACAGTAGTTTTCAAAACAATTTTTCCTATAATTGGAATGTTACAAGTCTATTACTATTATTATTATTATTATTATTATTATTATTATTATTATTGATCTGGAGCGATAGCACAGCAGGAAGGGCATTTGCCTCGCATGCGGCCAACCCAGGGTCGATTACTCTGCCCCTCTCAGAGAGCCCGGCAAGCTATCTAGATTATCCTGCCCACACGGCAGAACCTGGCAAACTCCCCATGGTGTATTCGATATGCCAAACACAATAACAACAAGGCTCACAATGGAATCCTTACTGGTGCCCGCTCGAGCAAATTGATGAACAACAGGAGAACAGTGCTACAATGCTATTATTATTATTATTAATTTATTATTATTATTAAATGTTTGGTTTGGCATTACACTCAACCCAACTAAAGGCTAATTCCTGGTTTATTCTCAAGGTCCGATCCAGTAGTGCTCAGGGGACCATACGTAGTTCTAAGGGTTGAACTGGAGTTAGCTTGGATCGAACTATAGTCAACTAACATGCAGGGAAAATGCCTTAATTTATGTACTCCAACCCAAAATGTGTTATTTGTTAAAGACATTTTGACATTATACATTGAAATAATGCAAATGTGAATATCTTTGAACCAGAAATATTTGCTTCATAGCATTTATTTTACACTTGCATAATTAAGAATTTATTTCATTTTGGTGTTTTATTTTTCAAATGTGTGTATTATACAAGTAAAACTCAAGGACCCTTATTCCCTTAGTTACCAATGAGTAATTTATTGAAATTTTTTTGAATGAACTCAGCTGCTCCTCTATTATTAAAGGCAACAAAATCATTATGTCATTTGCAAATAAGTTTTGGTTTGTGTCATGTTGAAAAATATAGATTCCTTATCAAAAGTGGAATGATAAAATTTTTTATGTATTCTTTGTTTTTCATGACAGATACCCTATTAACCATAGTGAAAGTGGAAAATAGAAGTTAATTAAAAGTTTCCCAAAAAGTAAATTGCAAGTAGTTAACATATACATCTAGTACTTGGTAAATGCTGCAATTAATTCTAGAAAATGGTGTAATAGAATTTTGGTTAAAGAAAATGGCAAATTTGTTGCATATTTTATACTTTCATATGTGCTAATTATTAAACACATTATTTCAGTTGGATAGATCCAGAGAACCAGAAAACTATGGTTCACGAAACACTGAGCCCTGGAACCCTGGTTTCTCCTTTTAAATATAAGACTTAGGTATTATTTAACTGAACACTTCTAGAATCCTGAGTGTACTTAGGTTTTAATATCCTTTTGTTATTTCTTTCTTTCTTTAAACATTCTTCAGATCTGTGGCAAATTAAAAGATATTTTATCTAAATGTTGAGTTACATATTCTAATATCATTGCTATTTATTAGTAAATTAAATTTAAATGTAATTTGCATATTGTGTTTATTTAATCAGTCTTTGTTTTACTCTTCTCACTTCTTCCATACACTGGAAGTTTATAAATCAAATCAAAAATAAAAATTAAATAAGCAGCGTTTGCAAATTACAGATGCTGTTATTACCTATTTTATAATAGTAATATATAATCAACATAATGTCTAAAACGCATTTCTCTACATAAGATAAAATTATTGTTTAATAATGCTGTATGATAAAATATACTCATGTACATACTAAATGCTTTAACACATTCTGAAACATGGAATATATGCTTTTAATTTAAACTCCCAGATTAAAAATCAATAAAATAGGCACCAAATATTATTAAATTGTCTACATTGCTACTTGATAGATTGATATTGTTTTCTTTTTAAAAAGATACTAATATGTGTAATACATAATACATGTATGCCATTTTGTTCAAGATAGAGAAAAGAGCTTAGTGTTCTGAACATATCCACCAAATTCTCCAATAAAATTGGAGATAGCCAATGTGTATTTATATTATAATAAGTAAGGTGGTCTGTTTTACTTGTAAAATGAATGAAAATAACTGGTTTTGTTATTGCACTGTACTTGATGTCTAAAAAAATAACAGATTACTATGTTAAAATTATGCAGCCTCGTTCATCTTAGGCTTCCGCAAAAGCGGTGGATACAGACCTGTCACTCTTGACACAACACTGACAACGGGCCTATACCATAGAATGATGAAAACCTAATGCAATCAGAACTTCTAATCTCCCTGCAATCACATCTTCTTCTCCTGAAGCTTTGCCAGGAAGTGTTTTCCTTTAGGTATGCTCAAACTTTTCATTATAGAACTCAAAACTAATCAAACTCATAGCATTTTAGATACCTGCCTTTTTACTAAACTTGAAAGGTTAGAGTTGAATTCATACTGGAAGTCTCTGAGTCTTATAAAAAAAATACAAACTTTAGGGAGAAAATTAAATGTTCAATACATGAAGATCATTGGTTTTGTATCACGCTTGATTTAGATTTCTCATTTCTTTTAAGATGATGTGACTTTTTGTGAATATCATGAATAAATGAGCAAAAGGCAAGAATGCAAAATAATCTTGCTAAGATTCACTATTGATGGGGGAAATTTGCATGTATATGTGTGTATATAGACATGTATGTATGAGTGTGTGAGTACATATATGTGTGCAAAATTGCCTTTTTTAAACGTAAGTGTTCTGGAAGAAACTGATTTTCCCACTATGCCAGTAGAAATGGACTATGGACTCTGAGAACTAATGTTTGTTTTTGAGATCAGTTGTGTTCATCTAGGCACAATGCTTAGCTATTCTCAAAGTTCTAAACCAAAAGAAACTAAATAGATTAAATATGGTTTTATCTCTTCTAAAAATCACAATCTAAGGTGATTTCTAGGAAATTCCTATTAAAGTTTCTTTTATAAATATTTTAACATTGAAAACAATAACTTTGACCTCTATTCTTTTCATTTATAAGAAACTATCGAGTTAGAAATTTTTAAAACAAGGGTCAGTGCAGTTTTCCAAGGAAAGGGCAGCTAGTATGCAGTTGTAGGTTTAATTTATGGCTTAGACAGTTTCTGTTTCTCATACTCACCTTTGCCCTGTAGCATAAAAGAAGGATAGCTGTGACCCAGTAATGCTTAATTTTAACAAATGAACATATGCTAATTATGCTAATGTTTCAGATCAACCTCAATATTACCCATTATCAGTGTCCTAAAATAATGAATCTTACACATTGGATAATTGGATCTTACAAAAATTATGCATAGTCTTATTGAAGTAATAAATCTAAAAATGACTTGTTATCAACATTAAAACGATGTCTTTTCGTAGCTGTCACTGTTAATAACATTATCTCTGTTTAGCTATACAGGAAAGGGAATTGCAGAAGAAACTCAGGTTGTGATAGGCTAAATTTAGCTCTCAAACTCTTTAGATTTGACAGTTTTCTACTCAAACAAACAAACAAACAAACAAACAAACACTGTCCTCCCATTGTTCATCGATTTGCTCAAGCGGGCCCAGTAACGTTTCCATTATTTGAGACTTGTTGCTACTGTGTTTGGCATATTGAATATGTCACGGGTAGCTTGCCAGGCTTTGCCGTGCGGGCGAGATACTCTAGGTAGCTTGTCGGGCTCTCTGAGAGGGGCGGAGGAATCGAACCCAGCTCTGCCAGGCTGGCTTTGCACAAGGCGAAGCCCTATCCAGCCCTTTTTACTCAAATCTTATAAATATGTTCCTACATACAAAAATGCAATTATAATGATTTAGATATTTATCTTATACATGCCGGATATTTCTCCTTAAAAATGACAGAGATAGCTTATAGTCATTAACTAAATTGGAGATCTAATAGCACTGTAGCACTATCCTCCCATTATTCATCTGATCTCGGAGATCTAATAACTCTACCTTAAAATTTTAAATCTGGCTGATACTTTTGGTGGGGACTAAAAAAGGCAAGAAATTCAGAAGACAAATGGAAATAGATATGAACATATACAATCACTTTATATAATCATACATACTATCACTCTATATACAATATGTTATATGCAATATATTTCATATTTTTAATAAAGTATAATGTTTCACAGATTAATCTATTATAGTGTACAATGATTGTGCATTTTTGCTAGGTGTTGTATAACACACTTTATTTCTGATTTACATCTTTGTAGAAATGTATATGTTTTCAGTTTGAGGCTACTATGAATATAATTGACACAAGTGTCAAAATCAAATATTTCTATTTGTTTAGAAACACTAGACACTCTTCAGCAGTATAGTTGGGCCTTATTAAATGGTGAAATGACCAAAAAAAAATAAAGTTAGAAAAAGATAATGCTTCCCTCCGCTCGCCCTGCAAACCAATGTGACACTAACTAAATTGTGGAAACAAGAAGGTGAAACATCTTCAGCTGATGAAGAGCTGTTGCTCATGAAGGAATACACCCTGATTAAAAATATAGGTCAAGTAATTTGCTTCCTGTCTCTCTCTTCCCACATGAGCTCAGCACAGGTCATGTGAGGTCATACTGCAAGAAGGTGGGGGGTCTGCAGTCCAAGAACAGAACTCTTCCCAACCTATAATCCTATTCCCAGGGCTACTCATACTGACAGAGTTTAAATAACCTGAGTAGCTCTGTTGTCTGAGCTCTTGAACGCAGTTACAACTTGTAGGATTTTTGCCCTACAATACATTGTTTGAGATCTTGGGCACTGCCAAAATGTCTGCGTGACTTCTTCCCCACAACATACAGGTGTATGAGAGCACTGCAACTAAAATATACAACCCCCTGTGAGCAGGCAACTGAAAACAAAGGTAAGAGCATAAGGGCTGTATGGGAGCCAGAATGGGCACATGTGAGCACCCGATGGACATATGTAGAAACTTCGAGTGGCACACCACAATCAAGTGTGTGAAAGAGTCTCTCCTGTCACAGCAAGAAAACAAAAGCAAGTGAAAAAAGGGGGAAGCTATGAAAATAACTGAAAGTAACTGTACTAAGTACTTCATATAACAAAACCCTTCCATTTTGATGCACAGTTGAATGAGTTTCTTCCTGTGTATAGCCTGATAAAACTACTATTGTTGGTTTATATATTTATTAATTTAATGATATTTAGGTTAGTTCAGAAGAGTTTATGACATCTGTAAAAAGCTTACTGCAGCCTATCACCATCAGTGACCATGAACCTCCACCAGAGTCCCCATGTCATCTATAGTATGATCTACAGCCTCTCTCCACATCTTCCCCACTTTGTTAAAACTTTTGTGATCCAAAACCTTTGTTTTTTTATTTCATAGATGAGTAAAATTATCCAGTACTTGTTCTTCTCCCTCTGTCTTGTTTTGTTTAATAAGCTACTCTCCATTTTTACCCATTTGGTTTGAGCTAAATTATTTGATCATCCCTTAAAGCTGCATAGTATTCCATTATGAATATATATATATATATATATATATATCAATGTCCACTATAGCACTGTCCTCCCATTGTTCATCGATTTGCTCAAGCGGGCACCAGTAATGTCTCCATTGTGAGACTTGCTGTTACTATTTTTGGCATATTGAATACATCATGGGGAGCTTGCCAGGCTCTGCCATGTGGGCGGGATACTCTTGGTAGCTTGCCAGGGTCTCCGAAAGGGATGGAGGAATCGAACGTGGGTAGGTCGTGTGCAAGGCAAACATCCTACCCGCTGTACTATCACATACACACACATATACATGTGTGTTCATGTATGTTGTGTGTATTCATCATTTTCTTTATTGATATGTCATAGGATGCATGGGTTGATTCCATAATCTGATCAGTCTGCAAGGTGCTACAATTAAAACAAACAAAAATGACTTATTTTTTTGGTATCAGATGTTTTTATCACTCCAGGCACTCCCATATTCTCCCTCCACACAAACCTCCATTACCTTTCTAAAATTTATGTCCCATCTCCATTAACAAGAATATGGCCTTCCACATGGCAGAGCCTGGCAAGCTCCCTGTGACGTATTCAATATGCCAAACACAGTAACAAGTATCACAATGGAAACATTACTGGGCCCGCTCGAGAAAATTGATGAACAATGGGAGGACAGTAGCAGTGACAGTGACAGTAGTGCCTTATGTACTTTTTATATTGCATTAAGTGATTCATTAATTTTACCAATAATTACAGCATGATAAATTTGTATTAACTTACCCATTCTGCATGGAGAATAAATGTACTATAGTTCTCATTGTATAAGTGAAATCTGAATTGAAACTTACAAATTGAAGTTAAAACAAATAAAACTGAAAGGGAAGCACAGGCATTAAATTTTTCTTTGGAATTCTAATAAAACAGCTCAAGTGTCATAACACAAGCTTAATAAGGACCAGAACTCAATGTCTGGTACCTCATAATCTGCTCAATGTACCACAGCACCTTTTGGATCCCTGAGAATTCAGTATATGATTTCCATTCAAACAATCATCTGAGAACTAAAGAGACAATGCAGAGGTGAAAGTGCTCGTTTTGGATGTGGCTGACTGCCCAGTTCAATCCCACACGACATATAATTCTCTAAATACTTCCACGAGTTACCCCTGAGCATAATAGTCAGGTTAAGCCCTGAGTAACAGGAGGTGTAAGATTCACACCCAAATTATTAATGGACAGAAAACTTGATAAAACTGTATTCACTTATTTTAGGATTGCCTAACTTGTACCATAAAACAATTCAATTAATGCAAAATAATTCAATAATGTTTAAACGATTTAATGTCATAAATCTTGGTACAAAACACCATAAAGCAAATATTGGTTTTGATATATCAGTTAAGAAGTCATAAGTATAGTTTAATTTAGAGATGGGTAGATAAGTGAATACATCTGAAATAAACCCAGGTAGTAGAAATTAATAAAAGTTATTGCTGATTGATTATACATATTTTCATGGTAAAGGATATATTTGTCAAGAAAGAGTAATGTGATAACTATATGAACTGGTTTGTTTTAAATTAACAAATTTAAAATGTGAGGAAGGGCAAGTAATTAATAATGTAAAACATTAAATATGATTTCATGTTCTTATAGGTATTTATAGAAAGGCCAATAGGTTATCATAATTATTTGGAAAAACATGCAATCTTTTTACATGCCAGTGATGCATCCCTAATCACTTATTTTTAAAATTATCTCATTAAACAAGTGAACTGGATCATAAATGTTTTATGTCCATATTAAAATCACTATGTTTGAAGGACTTATGTGAACATTTAAATGGGTAGTACTTCACAATTCTATCAATTCTATCTATGTAAATATTGTTAATTATGTTTTGCGGTTAACTGACTCAGGAACTTTCTCTAATATGTAGACATCATAAAATTTTATCCAGTTATAAAAGTCATAAATTTTTTTAAGAAGTCCATGATTGTTCATAACATCTATGGCAAGGTCAGTATTTTTAACAATTTGTGGTTAGTAAATTTGGGGTTCAGTTAAGCAACTGAAAACATACTTAAAATAAAATACAAAGATATTTACTTTGAAAAACCCCTGTAGTTTATATTTAAAAATAAGTAGTCCTTACGGCGTCATGCGTCCCTTGGAGAGAAAGGGTATCTGTCCCTTACACCTTTTTCCTCCTGGCAGCAAGGTGGCCGCCACCTCAAAGCTTATTGGAAATCGAGGTATGAGCCAGGGGTGATGGGGCAACTGCAGCCTCATGGATAGGGGGCCAGTACTGACTCGTCCTTCACAACCTACCAAGGTCATGAGTTGCCCCCCATGAGTGGCTCTCCGGCATGGCCATGGCTCCAGAGGCACAGAAATCAATCACATAATTATCTGGCTTTTGGCAGAAATCCCTCCAGACTTAATTAGTAAAATACTAGAAATCCAAAATCATATGATTCTCATAACCAGCTATAGAAAACAAAGTATTTCACAATGCCTTTTCAGCAGTTCTGATTAACTCTCAACAAAAGTGGTGCATCTTTTGTTGAAATAATGAATGTAATCAAAGTAAAGAGAGTTAAGTAGAAATCATCTTCCTCACAGGCATTGGGAGAGGTGGGAGGGGGGTATATTGGGGTTCTTGGTGGTGAAAAAATAAGTACTGGCAAAGGGAAAGGTGTTTGATCATTTTTTGACTTACACCTGAAAGCTTTGAAACTTTTCCCACAGTGATTCAATAAATAAATATGACCAAATAAATAAATAAATAAAATAAGTAGTCTTTTAATAAAAAGATATTTACTTCAAGATCTTTGATTTTCTGCATACCACTATTCGTAGAACATAAATATCACTTCAGTGAACAATGCTGAATACCTTTGGTTCTGTTATTTGTGACAGTATCCATATGGGTCTGGCAGATTCCTAGAAAGGACATAAAAGTTGGCAGCAATAACACAATCATGATTTCTCATTGCATCGAACTATTTAAAACAATACAATCATCTACTATGTTGTATTTTCATTCGCAATTTTTGTTTTTTCCATCTTTAAAATTCTACAAACTTTTATTGATAGCATTCATTTAAAAATAAAATATGAATAGGAAATTTAGAACTGGGTAGGTGCTCTAAATCAAGATTTTTCATTAATTCACTTTTATATTCAGAATTGGTTATTTCATCTCTAGAATAAAAGAAAATTTTCAGGAGATTACACCAGTGATGCTCAGGGCTGACTTGTAACTCTACAATCAGGCATCACTCCTGGTAGGGTTCAGGGTACCATATGTGGTGGTAGGAATTAAATCATAGTCAGTCAAGTGCAAGGCAAGCCCACAGAGAAAACAAAATAATTTAAAATTTAAATTAAAATTGCAAGATTTAAAAAAATTGTCCAACCTAATTTTAAAGGATTCAAACCCAGTTACATGACTTTCAAATGAAAGCATATGTATAAATGAGTGTTATTTTTGTTGTTTAATAGTGCCAGAGGTTACACATGCTCTGCTATCAGGCTCTTCATCCAGTAAGGTGGGTTCTTACTAGAGTCTCTGACATGAGGGCCTTGTGCTAGCACTGAGTCACATTTCAAGCTCCAAACATATTTCTTTTAATTTGTTAGTAGGGTTGAACTATACCTACACAATAGGACTCAAGACTCACTCCTGTCTATGCTTAAGGAACCGTTTGCTTCGTCAGAGATCGAATTCGTCATTTGTAGTCAAACTTACATCCTAGATTATGTCTTGTCCCCAAACATATTACTTATACTCACTTCTTTTCTTACTTCCTCTTTTACAATAACATTTTCATGTTATGTTAAAATTCAGAACTCTCAATGTTTATTAATCCTATAGTGATTCCTTAATAAATATATTTAGAGAGTTTGGGGTTTATATCAAGATGAAAAACAAATTGCAAATCTCTGATTTAAAATGTATTTTCAAATCAGAAAACGCACTTTTAAAATTCTCAAAAAAATCGTGGTGGACTAAAAATGATATGTGAATGGGGTTTAAAAATAGTTAAGAACTGAAAGAGTATTTCTCCCACCACATCCTCATGAAACTGACTATGGGAAAAAAATGTGACTTTTCTTTAACGTGAGGGTAAACAGGAGCCAGGAGAACTGGTCAATGGTTGGAAATTTCCCACAAGTGTGTGTGGAGTGCAAAGGGCAGTTAGGATATATCAGTATGGTAAGAGTATCAGTATCAGTATGACAATAATAGTTAGAAATGATCATTTTGAACAGGAACTTTGTGTTGACAGTAGGCAAAGGGATATACCTTTTAACCTTTCATTATTTGTATTGCAAACCATAATGCCCAAAAGAAAAGACAGAGAGAGACAGAGGCAGAGAGAGGCAGACAAACAGAGACTGAGACAGAGACAGAGAGACAGAGGCAGACAGAGACAGAGAGAGGCATAGAGAAACAAGAGAGACAGAGAGGAAAAGTGCCTGTCATAGTTGCAGGCTGGAGAGCAGAGGGTGGGAGGAAACTGCAAACATTGGTGGTGGGAAAAATATACTGGAGAAGGGGCGGTTGTTGGAACATTGGAACGGAATGGTCCTCCCATTGTTCATCGATTTGCTCGAGCGGGCCCAGTAACGTCTCCATTGGAGACTTTGTTGTTACTGTGATTGGCATATCGAATACGTCACGGGGAGCTTGCCAGGCTCTGCCGTGCGGGCGAGATACTCTCGGTAGCTTGCCAGGCTCTCTGAGAGGGGCGGAAGAATCGAACTCGGGTCGGCCATGTTGGCTGCGTGCAAGGCAAACGCCCTACCACTGTGCTATCGCACGTTGGAACATTATATGACTAAAATCCAATCATGAACAACTTTGTAAATGTGTTTATCACTGTGATTGAAAATAAAAGCTTAGAAAGTTTAGGTCACAGAAGGATATGCTGAAATTAAAATAAGGACATCCTGGAATGCAATACTTTTTTAATCTAAGCAGTACATTGGAAAAAGAAGTGAGGCATCATAGAATCTGGTAAAAAATAGTACGGTTAAGAATTGTTGCCAAACTGCTAAAAGCTAAATGTAGCTACCATGAAAGTACTGAAGTACTAAATGTCAAAGTACTAAATGAAGTACTAAACATAGCCACCATTAAAGGAACCCAACATGAAAGAGAATTTCAGTTTTTCTACTCCACAAACCTCATCTCTTATTTACAGAAGGCACTGGGGGTAGAAGGGGAAGAGATTCTATTTCTCTCTTAATAAAAGTCCTGGAGAAGGAATCATTAGTCATTGGGGGGATTGGAGCAAGTTCCACCCCATCTTCTTCCTTCCGTTTTAAACTATTGTTACAATTTTGACACCCTGAAAAGAGAGGGTGAAAATTCAGCATTACCGAGAGGAGAAGGTATAAAAACAGACAGGTCGTGGGGAAAAGATAAAATCCCTCTTTGAACAAGATAATCAGAAATATCCAGTCATTATGTAAATTTCAGGAACTTAGAAAATCCTGCTGTATAACTCGGAAGCAAAGAAAAGTCAGGCTGAATTGAACACCAAAACACACTGCTATTTTTTCCTAGCCTAAAATGACTGCACAAGTGTCAGGAGAATATACAATAACTATCTAACACTAGAGGCAAAGCATGAAGCAGAGAGAAACTTTAGAAAGAGCAAATTCAATGGGATAGCAAAAGCTAAGGAAAAAATGTAAAACTATCACAGAACTTGCCTTTAGTCAAATCACAAAGCAAACTCACAAAATTTGATGTTGTGATTGATATACTGCTGATAATCAATGCAATAATCAAATCCAAATCCAGATAATCTGTAGCAGCAATTTCCAAGTGAGATGTAATTCAGGGTTGAATCTAGATACCTGAGAGAGCAAATGACCCATTACAAAGTTTGAAACCTAGAGAAATGGTATGACTTTTCAAATAATATGAGTCAAGTCCAACATTTAGTTTGGCTTTGTTCTTGAGTCAGTTTATTAGTAGTTACATAAAAGTAGCTAAGATTAAAAAAAAAAACCACTCCAAGAATGACTAAGACGTAGAACATAAACTTAAGAATGGGATCTTCAGGAATAAAATATTTTAATTTTATTAACCTATTAATTTCAATTTATACTGAAGTATTCTGATTTTCAATACTGTCCAGAACAGCTTCTAATACACAATGTTCCAACATCCCATATATCAATCAGTTTCAGCTGTCCTTCTCCACAAATGTCACAAGGTCCCTCCCCCTCCACACTTCTGCGCCCCCCCCACCCACACACACACACACCCTCTTAGCAAACTCAGCTCAGTAGACACCAGGGTCTAATACCATTGGCTAATTTTTATTTTCTTTGTTTTGGGGTCATACTTGGTGGTATAACTTCAGGTTTTTCAGAATTTACTCCTGACTCTGTGTTCAGAAATCAATTATGTTGGGACTCAGGTGATCATATATGGCATCAATATCAAATTCTGGTTGTCCACTTGGTGGTCACATGCAACCAAGTGTCTTACCCACTGACCATCATTTCCTTTGCATGTTTCTATGTGAAATAGATCCTTCTGTATCACATGTTCCATTCCATCTGAATGAACTTATTCAACAGGATATCCTCTATAAAGTTCCATCCCCATTAAAGGTGATTATAAGATGTCTTCTTTCTTTATAGCTGAATAGCTATAACAGTTTGTTTATACATTTATCTCTTCTTGGGAACTTGGGTTATTTCCAGTGAATAACACTTCAATGAAGAAAACATAGTGAATGTCTTCAAAGTTCTGTTTTGGGGGTCCTTGGAATCTATGCAAAGAAATAGAATTTCTGGCATGAAATTCAGAACTATACATGGGCCAGATAAATTTTCTAGCACTTACACCTTCTCTCTCTCTCTCTCTCTCTGATTCTTGTTTTTAAAAGATAAATAAATAAATAAATAAATAATTCAGATTAAAGTACAACATTCTTTGATCTTATCCAAAGAAATTAGATATAGCTATTAATAAGGGATGAATCCTACCACTGTGGACTGTTTTCTAATACTCCGAGTATTATTTTACTTCTTTTATTTTAAGAAAAATAAGTCAAAGACCAAATCCCGTTAGGTTTATATTACTGTTCTATTACAATGATATGCATTAGAGTTCTTTTGGCTAACATGAATGAACAAAACTTCTACTCTCTAATGTGTCTTTCAAAAGTTTCTGATGAGAGTTTTAGGTCATTTAAATATTTCTTAAAAGATTAAATAAAGACTACTGGTGTGTGTTACAAAGAAAATTGGATGTTTTGCATGATTCCATTGCAATATTTGGTCATATCTTCATGTGAAGATGTATAGTTTAGATTCAGAAAATTACATATTGGAGAAGGGTTGAAATACCAAAAATTATTAACTTTGTTTTCATTAAATCATTGACCACAGCATAATTAAACTGCAAATTAGAAACAGAAAGGAATTGTCAGGCACTGACAGACTTCCTAGTGAATTCAAATAACAATTGAAAGAAAAAAAAAACAGCAGGTCTATAAAACTTCATCCATGAACTAAAAGAGGAGGAAATCCTTTACAATTACTTCAGAAGATTAATTTAAAAAGTAATAGAGCTAACAATTAAACAAATACAGACTATGTTCCTCGTGTACAGATATTTTCAATTAGATATAGCAATTTATGAAATAAAGTAAAATATGAAATACATTTTAAGTGTAAAACTTTTATTACAATATATCATAACCAATTTTTGTTCATTACAGGAATATAAGACTGGCTAAACATCTGAAAACCAATCTAACTTATGGTATTACAGACACACTCCTAATATACCTATCAAAGTCTTCTAAAAAGAGATCATTTATTTTTGAGAAAATTTTTCAGTAAAGTCGTTGTTAAAAAGAACATTCTAGGACCAGAGAAATAGGTACAGGAGTTAAGGTACTTGCCTTGCACATGGCCAATCCAGGTTCAAAGTCAGGCCACACTTATGGTGCTCTAAGTACCACGATGAGTAATCCCTAAGCACAGAGCCAACAGTAAGTCCTGAGCAGTCCTGGGCATGGGCCCAAAACAACAGCAACAACAAAAGAACAACAAATATAATAGAACACATAATAATAATAATAATAATAATAAAGTACAGAATGTGGATTCTGGAAAGTAAAAATAGTTTATAGATATGACATGTTTGCTTATATAGGAAATGCCACACAATATTCAGAATTATGCTTTGAATAAAGAGGTTAATAATATTAAAGTATCAAGATTAGTAGGAAAATATGAATTACATTCTAAACATGAGTGCTAAAGATTAAAGATTTAAACATATAATTTAACGTAAAATGTCAAATAGTTATAAATTTTAAGGTATGTACACAAAAGGTATGCTGAAATACTGATGTAAAAAATCAAGAGAGAGATACAAATAGAGTTATGTTCTAAGTTCCTGAACTGGAAGTCCCATAGAGCAAAAGTGTCAAAATTGTCAATCTGATCTATGAGTCTACTACAATATTAAATAAAAATCAAAGCAGTATTTATTTTTATAAAAATCAATGATACTATATAAAATGAACACCAGTAAGCCCAATTGTATTTTTAAAGAAGTTTGAGATCTTAAACTATATGATTTCAAGCACTAATATGAATTATAGCATGCAAGACCATTTCTATTGACAGATAGATTGACAAGACCGTTTCTATTGACATCAGTAAAACTGAGTAAAGATTCTAAAAACAATTCTGAAACATATGGCCAATAAATTCTCAACAAATAATTTTCAAAATTTTCAAAATTTGGGACCATTTCATACTGCTAGTATCATACAATGCAAGTGCGAATTCAAAATAATAAGGTTACTTTGGGGAAAATGAATGATAATTATAAAATCAAAGACCCACTTAACATATATTCCAATGAGTCCTCTCTAATATAATAGCAGTGAAATTAAACTTAATGACCATACTAAAAACAACATGAGGACACTGATTGAAAATTTAGAAATATTTTGAAAATCTGAAGCATCCAAACATTAACTGGTTACTACATGAACACGGTCACATCTATAAAAAAGGGTTATTAATGTTATTTCAAGTTACCAGCTACTAATATGAAAAATAATTGAAGCAAATATATTATGGTATCTGACATAAATCAGATGAAAAAATGGCTATACGTGCTATACTTCATAAATATGACATTTTTAAAATACGAACTCTCCATAAATAAAATGCAGTGTTTGCTAGTGTGTATGACATTTTACCTATAAAATGGGTACAAGGAATTTTGGGGATGAAGAGAGAGCTGTTCTGCATCTCACATTGGTGTTACATGACATTATTTTTACTCAAATTTTTCATAATCATACACCAAAACAATGCTATCTAATATATGAATATAACACTTTAAAATATTTTATTATAGCATTCATTGATAAAACAATTATGACTGGTAAAATTGCCTAAAGAATATCAAAGAATGATTGACATTGATCTAATAAAATAACCTTTTATAACTATACAGAGGTAGGGCATTTGCCTTACAAGTGGTCAACATGGACAACCCGAGTTCGATTCCTCTGCCCCTCTCGGAGAGCCCAGCAAGCTACCGAGAGTATCTCGCCCGCATGGCAGAGCCTGGCAAGCTACCCCTGACGTATTCGATATGCCAAACACAGTAACAACAAGTCTCATGATGGAGACATTACTGGGCCCACTCGAGCAAATCAATGAACAAAGGGAGGACCGTGACCATGACTGTGACCTTTATTCATTTAAATAATTTCTAATGCGTTCACTTTTAAAAGGTAATATAGCAATAGACCTTTACCTATGTCTCTCATTCTAGTGTTAAGTGCTAATTAGCCATAAGCAAATTAATTCGTGGGAAATGACATTTTTATGTTATGTTTTAGTTACATTTATTTCCAATGAAAGCTTATTCATAGGCAATATTTTTTTATTGAAATGTAATTATATAAACGTTCTGTAATTTATTATGTCATTGTTGAGGAAGCCAGTAAAGAGCATATGACAAAGCGTTTGTCTCAAGAGACACATCTGGGCAATCAGAGCCTACTCTTGTAATAGATATTTTTGAACTGCTTCCAGGATACAACCTGGAAGATATTGACGGAATTATGTGTTCATGCTTTACATGCATGAATTCTTGGGCTTGATCCCTGTACATTAGAAAAAACCAACATAATAGTCCACAGAAGCAAAAATATAAATTGTATTACTAAGCCTGTTTGGATGAAGTACAGCTAAAATTTCTATAAAACTTTTGAGACTTGGCAAGTGGTGAGGAAAAACTTCTCTTGTGGCTGCCTAAGGTACAGCCCAGTAAGTTCCCTTTTGATTAAATTCCCTTTTTACTAACAGTCAACTTGGAGTTACCTGACTCTTAGATGTCTCCCTGTCCTTTGCTTATGGGACACAAGACAGATTATACCGAGAAAAATTGCAACTCTAAAAGGGTCATTAATAAAAACAGTATATTCCTAAATTACATATTTTATTTTGAAAAAATTTTATTAAAAGGTTAATCTTCATTAATATGTTTAATACAAGTAATATTTCATATTAAATATAGCATGTCCCCAGAAAAGTTTGTCATTATATGTTCAGTACAAGCAACATTTCATATTAAATGTAGCATATCCACAAAATTGTGCAATGTATTACAAAGAAAACATATTGAGATGATCAATTTTTCAAGTTTAACTTCTATATTAATGTTTACTGAATATATTCATTTATAATGCAATTTTATTATCATATCATTTGCAAAAGATTCTATTATTATATCGTTATAAATTCTATTATGATCAATTAAAGTATATTAATAAAATATTACCATAAATTTTATTTCAAAAGTGAACTGCAAGAACAAACTAAAATTTTGCTACTTTGCATTAACAATCAAAATATGCAACAATGTAAACAAAAGCAGAGTATTAGAGAATTAATTTAATGATTTTCATTGAACTCTTCATGTGATGAACCAGTGTTAATGTTGATTTCTGTAATTCTAATATACATGTTTTCATGTTCTTTTACTGGCAGAGTTTTCACAAAAAAATTAAACTGGAATATTAATAAATTGAAAAACTTTGGTGGGTGTTTTGACAGTTAAACGTTTGTCTTACTAGTGATATATTTTTTATTTACTGAGAAGTACACTTTTTATAGGTCTCCTGTTGCCAATTGTTTTCATAGTTTAACAGTATTAAAAGCTTATCTATATTAATAAACAAACACATTGTCTAATCATTTTTAAGTATACATTTTATGCTATGAATTCTTTCATTTTACTTCTTATTCCTTTTTGGAAGGAGGTTCTGATATAAATGTAAACATAAGTTGATAAAAGGCACTTCAACTGAAATTAAATATTTCCCATATTTTATAGATGTTTGACACATGTGTATCTGTGCATTTGAAGCAATAATATTGATTATTACAATATATCTGGAAGTGTGATATTATTTAAAAATAAAAAAGTATATATTATTTTTCAATAACTAAATATCAATATAATATATATAGTTCTAAGAGTATCATTAAAAATTATTTTAAAGGCCGGAGTGATATACAACAAATAGGGCACTTGCCTTGCATGTAATCAACCCAGGTTAGATCCCTGAGCACCACCAGAAATAATTCCTAAACTCAGAACTAACAATAATCCCTGAGTATTGCCCAGTATAATCCCAAAAGAAAAAATATTTGAAAAAGAATTACTTCAAATGATTCTTAAAGTATTATTAAATTTTTTAATTTTATAAATTTATAGAAAAAACTTCAATTCACAATTTTTTTTAATTTTGTCGCATATGGAATGTATCCAAAGGCAATTAAGTCATTTCTTTAAAGTTACATATCTCAATAGTACAGTGACTAAAATGACCATTAATAAACACATAATTAATTTTAGGAAAAATTCATGTTTTTATTTCTTTATTTGGAAAAATTTTAAACTTTGCATTTTCATGTACCTAAGAAAGCATTTTGCCATAATGTGCTTTTATTTCCTGTTTTTTTAAACAAAAAATATGATCCTTAGATAAATGTAGTATACATGTTTTATCATGTATGTATTTTTATTAAAAATTAAAGTGACCTTAATTAAATTTTTAAAATATAATTTATACTTTCAGCATGTTTTCCATGCTGTTAAATTTCATGAAAAATATTCCAGAAAAATTCACAGATATTAGGAAGAGACAACTCTCATGTGTCTGAAGCTATAAATTGTTTAAACTTTTATAATTTAAAAAGCAGGTCATTTTTCTGAGTAAAGTTTATATAGAATTAAGCCAATTTCCAAAACAAAATGATAGTAGAGTCAGAAGAAAATAAACTGACATAAAGGTCATCAAGAACATCTCAAAGGAACTAATGACTTTACAGGCTTTATCCACTCTCGCCCCCAAGTGAAATCAATCTCTAATTGATCCACACATTTGTGTGCAGTTGATAGGAAATAATCATCCCTATCTCTGTTGTCTGTTGTGTAAATGACAAGTCTGCCTTTGTTCTTTTATCATCTGAAAAGACTGAAATATATATATATATATATATATATATATATATATATTTAGACCATAGTTTTCATTTTTCCTTTTTCAAATACCTTTGCTAATCCAGAATACTTGTCATATTCTCTGATTACACATTTTCCTAGAAGATAATCCTAGGTGAATTTGGTTTTGTTAATTTAGTTTTCCATATCCTGTAGCAACTAAAATGCCATCAAACACAACCTCCTCTGAATGTAACTAGAGAGCCTAGTTCCTAATGGAGCCATCTACTAGACAGCGATTTTCCAAACTTTTTGGCCTTTTGTACACCAGCCATTAGTGATGCAGATGTTTACTATGTCATAGGTACAGGGCCTAAGTACCTTTGTCACATTTCTTACTTCCATGAATATATAAGTTTATTCAATTGTGTAGACTTAAAATATATCTAGATGAAAATATAACATTATGGGTAAATGGTGAGTATCATAGTAAGATATTAAGCTCAAAATTTTGGGTAAACACACTCAGTGCTGCCATATTAAGCCACTTGGAGGATTTTAACCTTAGACTCTGATCCTAAAGTCTTAGTTATCTGAAGGAGATGTCTTTCTTTAATCTCAGTGTAACTTTCAATACCCAACAGTTGCACTTGGTCTTCATTACCTGGAAAGGTATTGAAAAATTATTCATTTAAAAAATGATCTGAAAAAAAGATAAAATTTTTAAAACTCTGTGATCTTAGTTAGATACCTATAAAAGTGTAGGGAGAGTAATAAGAATAGTGAAAAGGTTGAAATTACATATTTTACAGAACAATTCCAATCTGATTTAGTATAACAAAAGCAGTATAAAGGCAAGGGAAATTCCACACTTATTTTCTTTGGGTTCTTTCTACCTTACTGATTTGCAGCAACTTTTCTGTATTCTAATATCAGTGTTAGTTCATGACACAAATAAAAATATATATCTTCCTGAGAAATATTATAGTTTAAGCTTATTAAAGATAATAAATATTTTATAATTGGATTGCAATTAAACATACTTATAACAAATTTTAATATTTTATATTCTTGTGTAAGTAATAAAATTTTCATGAATTACCTTGATAAGGGCTGGAGCGATAGCACAGCGGGTAGGGCGTTTGCCTTACAAGCGGCCAACATGGCCGACCCGAGTTCGATTCCTCCGCCCCTCTCGGAGAGCCCGGCAAGCGACCGAGAGTATTCGATATGCCAGACACAGTAACAACAAAGTCTCCAATGGAGACGTTACTGGGCCCGCTTGAGCAAATCGACGATCAACGGGAGGGCCTTTACCTTTACCTTGATAAACTTTCAACAATTGTCCCAAAGCTAATTACCTATCTCTTCAAGTATTACTTAATAAAATATAGTCATTAATAGAAATAAATATCTTCTGATATTTTATTATGGAATGCTGCTTTAACTATCTTTTGCATAATGAATACTAACCATGGAAAATAGGTGAATTATATATTTTTTCTTAACTGGTTTGACAGAGAGCTACCTATTTTACCAGTAGAATAAAATTAATTCTTACATAATGGTTAAATTAATTCTTATATAATGGTTGGGCTGGAGCGATATCACAGTGGCTAGGGGGTTTGCTTTGCATGCGGCCGACCTGGGTTAGGTTCCTCCGTCCCTCTTGGAGAGCCCAGAAAGCTACCAAGACTATCCCGCCCACACGGCAGAACCTGGCAAGCTCCCCATGGCATAGTCGATGTGCCAAAAACAGTAACAACAAATCTCTCCACGTTACTGGATCCCACTCAAGCAAATCGATGAACAACTGGAGGACAGTGTTACAGTGCTGCTATAAAGCAAATTTCCAGGCAACATATTCAAATATCGCTTGCTTCAACCCTGAACTCAGACTCATACACACTGTGCCATTTCGTGATGCAGTGCTGCTGTCATGCATAATGATGCAACATGTAATGTAAGATGCAATAGAATTTTACATATAATTTTAGGAATATATCACTGTATCACTGTCATTCCATTTTTCATCGATTTACTCGAGCAGACACCAGTAAACAACTCTATTCCTCCCAGCCCTGAGATTTTAACAGCCTCTTCTTGTTTTTTCCCAACAATTGGAGGCTTTTTGATGGTCAGGGGAATGAGACCTGTTGTAATTACTGTTTTGGGCATATTGAATACACCACAGGAAGTTTGCCAGGCTCTGTCCACATGGGCGGGATACTCTCAGTAGCTTGCTGGGCTATTCGAGAGGCATACATTTATATATTTCTATCTATGATTTGTTGTCTACTGTCTGAACCCCATCAAACATGGTGTGATAATTATGGAAAATGGGTAGAAAGTGCCAATAATGTGTCTCTGCCCAGTGCTCTGAATACTCTGAAAGTCAACCTAAATTGTGACATATACATATATATGTATATATATGTATATATATACACATATGAACTACATTTGGTGAGATATATCACACTTTGCTAAACAATTTTCTGAATAAAGACTGCTTCATGAATATGAAGACTCAGCATTTTAAAGATGACAGTTAATTCACTCCAGATCTAAAAATTCAGCCAAACATAAAGTTCTATATAGTTTTTTTGCTTGTTTTGTTTATTGTAGGTGATAAAAAAATTATTCTAAAATCACCAAAAGGTGCTGGTCTTCTTCCCCTTAAGGTCAGTTTATCCGACAGTATTCGAACCCGGGACTTGGCTGAGAAAGTCCCATGCACACGCCCTAGGCATTCTCTAGGACCCTGGGATGCCCAGCATCCCCGAGCCTCTTCCTGTTCATTCCCAACGCTGTGCCAGTCTTCTTACCACCAGGTTGTACCCCTCACACACATCAAGTACCCATGGGGGCATGGCTTCTGCAGAAGTTGACATGGCCTCTGTAGGGCGAGGCCTAATTTTGCGTGGGCAGACACTCATGTGGCTGCAGGTAGTATAATCATACTCAGAAATCTCGTGTAACACCTCAGTCCCCATACCTACACACCTACATGAAGAAACAATGCAAATCCCCATCACATGGGGAGGACAGTGAAAAGAGTCCAGAAAGTTCAGTAGGTGCTACTCACCTAAGGGAATTCTCTGAGAAAGAATTCAGATATGAAATAATGAAGATGTTCAAGGAACTCAATGAAACAGTGAGACATATCCAGTAAACTAAAGGAGGACATGAGAGAAACAATCGAGAAATTACGGAAAGAAATGAGAGCAGAAATTGGAAAGCTATGACAGAAATGTCATGACTTAAAGATTCTGTAGACGAAATAAAAAACTCAGTCTGTGCCTCATCAGTAGAATGACCACAGCTGAAGACAGAATCTCTGAACTGGAAGACCAGAGGCATGAAGTCAACAGGCAACAACAAACAATGACAAGAGGCCTCAAAATAGCTCTAGAACAAATCAGAGTCCTAGGAGATGATTTCAAGAGGAACAACATTAGAATCATTGGAGTATCAGACACTCCGGGAAACAATCCCAATGAAAAAGCCACGGTTAAACAAATCATTGCAGAAAAATTCCCAGAGCTGGACAATGCAGCCATTCAGATTCAAGGAGCATGAAGGGTACCAGCTAACAGAGACCCTGACAAAAACACTCTAAGACATATGATAGCTAGAATCATAGATGCTGTGGATATAGACACAATACTGCAAGCAGAAAGGGCAAAGAAGGAAATCACATACAAAGGAGCACCTCTTAGAATCACAGAGAACCTATCAGAGAAAACCGTCCAAGCCCAAAGGCAATGGTGGGATATAGAGAAAAGACTTTCTGAAATGAGCACTTCACCGAGAATACTCTATTAGGCTAAACTGTCACTCAAACTCGAAGGAATGCTACACTATTTTCTGGGTAAACAGCATCTCAGGAACTTCATAGACTCAAAACCAAACCTAAAAGAAGGTCTAAAGGGGCTACTATAAGACAAGACAAACACTACAAGCACAACAGACCTTTACACAAAACCCCATAACAATAATGTTGCTCAAATTCAACCATCTAAATTCACCCATTAAGAGACACAGAGTGGCAAAATAGATTCAGAGACAGAACCCTACATTCCTCTGCCTACAAGAAACCTCATCTGAATAGTCAGAGCAAACACAGATTCAAAGGAAAAGGATGAAAAAACAATCCTGCAAGCAAAAATCTCCCTCAAAAAAGCGGGGGTGACCATACTAGTATCCGACAATATAAATTTCAGGTTGAAAAAGATTAGAAGGGGGTGTGAAGGCTATTTTCTCTTCATCAAGGGATAAGTAGAACAGAAAGAAATCACACTCATAAATGTATATGCACCTAATGAGGAACAGCTAAATATTTAAAACAACTGCTAACAAACTTTCAGGAGTACATTGCCAGCAACACAATAGTAGCCGGAGACTTCAACATCACCTAATCACCTCTGGATAGATCAACATGAACAAAACTCAGCAAGGAAACTTTGACTCCAAAGGAAGAAATAGAAGAAAGAGGGTTTATAGACCTATATAGGGCTTTAGACCACTAAAAGAAAAAATGCCCATTCTTCTCCAGTGCACACAGAACATTTTTCAAAATAGAAAATGTGCTAGGACAAAAAACATACCTCAATAGAACCAGGAAGATAGAAATAGTATCAACAATCTTTTCAGACCATGGTGCACTGAGAATAGATGTGAATCACTCACAGACATAGAGAAACAAATCAAACACCTTGAAATTAAACAACTCAATGATGAACAACAAGTGGGTCAGGAAGGAAGTCAAGGAGGTAATCAAAAGATACCTGGAAACAAATGAGAATGACGACATGAGCTACCAGAACCTATGAGATGAAACTAAAGCCATGTTAAGGGGAAAATTTATGGCTCTGCAAGCATTTCTCAGAAAGGAAGAAGGGGTTCACATAAAAAACTTGACTTCAAAGCTCAATATCTTAGAAAAGGATCAACAAAAGAAGCCTAAATCAGCAGAAAGAAAGAGATCATAAAACTTAGAGCAGAAATCAATGACATGGAAACGAAAAAAAAAAAATCCGAAAGATCAATGAAACCAAGAGCTGGTTCTTTAAGAAAATAAACAGGAAAGATAAACCAGTAGCAAGACTCACAAAGAAAGAGAGAAAGAGAACCCTAGTAAACCGAATCAGAAATGAGAAGGGGGATATCAAAACAGAAACAAAAGAAATTCAAAAGATCATCAGAGACTATATTGATAGTCTGTATGCCACGAAACAAGAGGATCTAGAAGAAATGGATAAATTCCTGGATTCCTATAATCTCCCAAGGCTAAATCAAGAAGATCTAGAATACTTCAATAGTCCTATAAATATCAAGGAAATGGAAACTATAATCAAAATCTTCACAAAAACAAAAGCCCAGGTCCAGGTGGGTTCACGAGAGAATTTTTCCAAACCTTTAAAGAAGACCTATTGCCAGTTCTTCTCAAGTTTTTCCAGGAAATTGAAGAAAAAGAATTTCTTCCCAACTGTTTCTATGAAGCTTATATCTCTCTAATACCAAAAGGAAACAAAGGCACCACAAGAAAAGAAAACAGGCTGATATCCCTGATGAACACGGATATGAAGATTTGCAACCAAATACTGTTAGGATGCAGATCTTGATCTCCCTTTAACGACAAAGAGACTCTAGAGACTGCAAACAGCAAGCAGGGTTTATTGCAAGACTGGTTAGCCAGGGTCAAGCCGCCTATGCAAGCATGCAGGTCTGGCAGGATGGGCAAGACCCCAAGCTTCTGCAAAGGAGATCTTACATAGGTCTTCACTAGCCATTACAGGAGAGCCTGTGCATTTCATAGCCAATCGATTTGTAACAACCCATACTTTCCTGACAAATCCATTTTAAAGCACATCACTCCTTAGCCTATAGTTTAATGATCAGCATTTATGTCAGTGCTTAGGAACATCCTGGTTTTTAGGGCAGTCCTGGGTCTTGTGAGAGACATCGGGTTATCTGGTCTGACCCCCACCCTTCTCATGACTTGCAACTAGGGCACCTGTATCTGAATTCCTTGATCAAGGGCAGAAAAAACAGTTATTTTGCAATGCGGGTTTCTGTTGAGCTATGCTAAATTAATTCTGGTGGCCCATTTTGGGCCTGTTCCTCACATTTCTCCCTTTCTCTGCTTTATACTGAGGAATCTTCTTCAGCGGGTTGTAAAATCTGATACTGTTGTTTTAGTACCAGTAGCCGGACAGTGTTAATTTGGTCCCTAACAAAGCTCACAAAGTGGTTGAGGACCCAGGGACCAACAGTCATGAAGAGCAAGAGCCCGGCAGTCTGAGTGGATCGCCATGAAGCCATCTCTCCGGAAGTGTTGGCGGCATTGTCAGACAGTAGCTCCGGGCCACTCACTGTCTGCTGGGGGACCGCGGGTGCACAGCTCCTACCAGGCTCAGCTGGCTATGGCGTGCAGACTGGCCCCACTTAGCAGCCTGCTTCCTCGCTGATTCTGGCTCCTGGAGCTTGGGCTGCTGATGAGCGCCTTTGCATGGCCTGCCAACCACTCTTCTCCTCGGGACTGAGCCAGCAGAGACGAGCACGAGATCCTGCCCCCCCAACCACCTGTGAGGGGTGACGCTCAAGCTAGACAGGCACTTCAACCAGGACTTCCATCAGGAGGTGTTCCTGGGGAAGGACACTGATGGATTTGAGGAGGACACTGAGCCGCGCAAGAGCAGGCGGGAGCTGATGGTCATCTTCTCGAAGGTGGACCCCGACACTGACAGGAGGGTAGCTAGCCAAGGAGACTGGTTAAACTAGGACTATTACCAGCCTCCCTTTCTGTTTGGCGCTGCTCAAGGCCCTCCCGGAGCTTGGCCGTGGAGTAGTGGACCACCCCTGTGTGATCAACATAGAGAAGCAGCATTGAATAAATGTATTTTAATCTTGATCTAAAATTCCCAAAGGGCTAACTTTTAGATCAAGATTAGAATATATCCACTCAATAACTTCTGTAGAATTAGAATTTGATTCTTACAAAAAGCAAGTTACAGAAACATGGTTTTCTCTCCACCTTCATTTTAAAACTTTGCCAGATAGCTTAACAAGTGTGGCTTGTTCTTTTGCATAAACACAGAAAGATTAGAGAACTCTCCATTTGGGATACCCCATTATTTACTGCAAAGTCCTGGGGGTCGACTAAAGACAGGAGACACACCGATAATGGTATTAATCTTATCTGGCATGTCAGAGTTAGCCAGGCCTGGCCATAAGATGTCCCGTGACGAACTGGATGGTCTGGAGACTTCAGGTTGAACTGGATGTGTCTTTGGGCCTCATTTTCCACCGAGATGTCCTGGCAGAAAGGAGTCCATTCCATCCCTTCTTCGGGGCTGGGAGAAATCCTGGTTTCCAGGTTCTTTCCTTGACTCTGAGAGTAGGCCCAGACTGAGTTAACCTAAATTCCTCTATAGCAATGATGACTTCCAGTCTTTCCTTGAGCCGGCCTGCCTCTAGGGTCGCCCCGAGGTTTGTAGGGTACTTGAAGTAGTACCTGTTAAGTCCCTGCTCCTGTCAGTTAAACAGATCCCCTAACTGTTTCCCTGGAAAAGGGCTTTGGGGTCCCATGGCTGTTTTTTCCTGTCTGCATGAGGGGGTAGACCCTATTACAGAGAGGAAAGACTTATCTGGATTTATGCAAACCAACATAGGGCCATGAAGCATTAGAAACATACTGAAGGTATAAAAGAAGAGAAATGCAAGCATTTCACCTTACTCACAGTGAGGTGCAATACGCCCATTTGCTGTGGGTCCTAGTCAAAAAAAAAAAAAAGCTTAAATCTGTAGCAATAAAGGATACAATTTTTAAAAATACAAAATTTAAAAAGGATACATCATTTTTAAACCTTGACTTCCCATTTTCTAAGAGCACAGTACCAGGAGTCTGGACAATCTGTCTAATATCTTTTCCATAGAACTTACCAAAGAAGGCACTAGAACAATTCTGCAGGTGTAATTTAAAGAGTTTCTTATAACAATACAGTTTAATTAGTTCCTTTTTTTTAAAACACAATCTCAAACCTTGTACACATTCCTTAACATTCATTCTGTCCTGTGACTTTCCTTCATCTTGTTTCAAAACCATCTTCACTTTAACAGGATCCCTTTCCTTTTTCTCACTGACAATATCTCCATTATCTTTCTGACTTATGACATACATCTATATTAGTACAACATGATCTCCCAAGTTTAGACACAGCTACCAATAATCCCACTTAACATGACAAAACTGTACTCTGCAGTGCTATTTCAAAAGCATTAGATGAGTTATATAGATATTCAAAAAGCCTTAAAAATGCTCACACTTAAAGCTTTTACAAGGTATATTCACTGGGCAAAAGATCACTTTACATTAGAAATTAACCAGGAGACATCTTAAAAATCTGATTTCCAGGAAAACACTAATACAAAAAGATTAAACCACTCATAGATTATCATGAAACATTAAGGATTTCACACTTGTGTATGAAGCTTTCTAAAGAACAGGGCCAGGTTGATACCTGGTGACAAGGCTTTGCATGAAATAAAGCTATCAAAATAGTAGCATGTACTTTCAAGCACTGGACAGGCTGATTAACAATATAGTTAATAAAATTTCCTACATCTTCCATGAAATTCTCCATTCTCAGAAACTATTACAGCAAGCTGACATCTGAGTTTAACCCATTTTATAACTCTTAGTATTTCTAGAAATTTTAGTTACCAAGAGTCTCAGAAATCAGATAGAGCACTGGTAGGACAAGTTTTGCAATGAATTTTATAACTCTAGAAACTCATGTTTAAACTAAACCATTACTTTTTGAACCTGTTTTCATGTGTCATAATTATTTTAACTCCTTCTAGGTCAAATATTCTAATCCAGTGCAGATACAAATATGTACATTAACATAACAGCATAAGACCTATGAACAATCAATTTTTGTAAAACATAATAAAATCTTCTTTGGCTTAATTACAATAGTTCTTGTACCTTAGTTATTTAAAACCATGAGCATTCTACACCAGATACTTTTAACAATTCCACAAGAATGCAAACATGCTTTCAGACACAGAAAAAGCCCTTTGGTTTTTACCAAACTTTGATATTATAGAAAATAACACTTGGATTGTCAATGTTTATGGAAACATAAGTCAAGAGTATTTATTTTGATGCCTTCTGTACCTCTGTTGTTAGTAAAGCAGCTAAATTCCTCATTACAATTGGCTGAGACTTGTAAGATAAAGCCTTGCATTCTCTGAACTTTATTTCACTTTAGTTTCAGGCTCTAGTTACACAGCTCTTCTAGATAGTACAGATTCTTAAATTCAAAAGGATTTCACCTGTTAATCCTACAATCATTAATGTTCTTCTAACAAGAAATTTAGATTGAGAATTCTGCTTTCTTTGTAGACTCAATCTTCTGATAAGAGATCTTCATTTAACCCTTGTCTAACAGGTTCCAAAAACAACTGCATTTCTTAAATCACTGGGTTGCATATCACTAACTTCTCTAAAATTTCTACTTCTGATTTCAGCCTGGTTCCAACACTCAAGCGTTCCACATAGACAGACAGACAGACAGACAGACAATGAACTGACTAAAACACCACACGTACCTGTGTACACATCTGCAGTTGATCAATCAATATGACCCTTCAAAAAACGGCAGGGAGAAACTGGTGGACTGAGAAAGGAAGGGACAGTCCTCAGGGCGAAGAACACTTATCGGCTGATGGGAACACTGCTCCCCATTTCCCAGCCTGACCAGCCAGTCGCCTGCCTGTTACAAATGGGTCAAGAAAGTGCTTTTGTTGATATAAGCCGACAAAATAAACTATGACAAAGTTGTTGAAACCTAAGGTGGTCAGGTAAAAGTAAAGGCCTTCCCGTTGATCGTCGATTTGCTCGAGAAGGCCCAGTAACGTCTCCATTGGAGACTTTGTTGTTACTGTGTTTGGCATATAGAATGCTCTCGGTAGCTTGCCGGGCTCTCCGAGAGGGGTGGAAGAATCGAACTCGGGTCAGCCATGTTGGCCGCTTGTAAGGCGAACGCCCTACCGCTGTGCTATGTTACCATATTTTGGTCAAGACCAGTTCTGAGACAGGGAGCTAGTATCTTCTTATCAGACATGGGGATAGGTTTTGTTTCTGATATCAAACAGTTAGACATATGATCTTGCATTTTCCTGCCTCCTCTGCTTTGATAATCCTTTTTCTTTTGTTACCTGCAAAGATCTGACTGCAAAATGATCTGGTAATGCAAACTGAAATTCACTGTCTATCCTTCCCGGGATGTTCTAGCTTATACTCAGGCCACATGGTATTACAGAAGTCAACAAGATCTAAACTACCTAGTTGGAAGCTCCTCTGATGCTGTAGAATTCCTCATCCCTGGGTTTTGCTGGCTTGCTGCTTTTCTCAGGCCTCTTACCTGCATTTTACCCTTGTTTTTCTTTCTGCCTTATCTCTAGACTGCCTTCATTAGCATTTCAATTGATCACTAGCTGATATTCAGGTTAGACTGAAACTGGATGGGGAAAAGGATTTTCTGCCTGGAAATTGATCTGCCTTAGTTTCCCAGAGTCTTCTCACTAGTGGGCTTTCCTCCGTCCCTCCCATAGTGGAAGGTGACACAAAACAGACAAAGGAGGGGTGCCTCTTTGCAGAGGCCATTCATTCTTCTTAAGTAAATAGAAAACATTCTCAGAGATAAATTTAGTCTTAAGGCACGAAAGAAGTCTTCATCAGCAGCTGAATAACAAATCATATAAATCATCATTTTTGAGCTTAGTTATTTAAGGTCCAAATATATGGCGACTAATCAATGTGCTTCTGAGTAATTCTTGAGTCTTTGAAGAAATCAAAAGATAAATAAGAACAGCCAAAGTAATTCTAAGAAATAATAAGAAAAACAATGCTTCCTGATTTCAAATGTCAGACTATACTACAAAACAATAGTAATTAAAACTGGTATGGGAACAAAATAAGAACAAAGTTTAGTAGACTAGAATAGAAGGCTAAGAGAGTAAAGAGATAGTATAGGAGCTGAGGTGCTGGAGTTGCAGTCTGCCAATACTAGTTCAAATCTCTGGCATCATCCATGGTTCCCCATGAGCACTATCAGAAATAGCCCCCCTGAGAACCACTGGGTATGACCTCAACAAGAAAACAAATTTAAAAAGGAATGGAGAACTCAGAAATAAATTCACTGATACATGTCTACCTAGTCTATGACAAAGGAGCCAAAATCATAAATTGGAACTCACGTTCAGCAAGTGGATTTAGGCAGACTTGAATCACATACAAAAACTAAAGATAAGACTATATTTCTTAGGAGGATCCTCCCAGGATGGGAGATGCATGTCGAAAGTAGACTATGGACTGAACATGTTTGGCACTCAATGCCTCTTTTGCAGACCACAACACCCAAAACGAGAGAGAGAACACAGGGGATTGCCCTGCCACAGAGGCGGGGGGGGGATGGGGGGATGGGGGTAGGGGGGGGATATTATCCATGGTGGTGGAAATGGGCACTGGTGGAGGGATGGGTATCTGATCATTGTATAATCGAAACCCAAGCACAAAAAATAGTAAATCTACAACTGTAAAAAAAAAAGACTATATTTCATGTTAACACCACACACAAATAAAACCAAAGTGACAAAAATTAACCAAAGTGAATTAAAGTCTTAGATATTAGATCCTAAACTATAAAATAGACAGAAGTAATATACTGCAGAAGATCTACTTCAGAGATGTGTTTGGGAACTCAGTTTCAATATCAAGGGATACAGAATCAAATATAAACAATTGGCATTATGTCAAATTCAAAAGCTTTTATTAAACAAAGTTAAAAATTAATCCCCCCCCAAAAAAAGCTATCTAGAAATTTGGATGTTTGTACAACAGGTTTATAACAATGGTTGTTATCTGAAATAAATGATCAAATTTATGCAACTCAACAACTGAAAGCATTTAACCAAATTTTTTAATTAAAAAATGGGCAAAAGACTTTTATGTACACTTCTTCAAAGGTTGTATAGAGCTGACCCACAGTTACATAAAAAGTGCTAACATTACTCACGTCAGAAAAAATTCAAATCAAGCACACAAGGATAAATCACCTCAAACTTATCAGAAAGGTATACAGGGGATGTAGTGGGGGGAAGGAAACTAGTATTCAGGGAATGTGGAGAAAAAAGGAAATCTAGTACACTGTAGGGAATGATGTAAATTGAGCAGTCTCCATAGGAAAAAAGTAAAACATAGTGAAGATTTTAAAAAATAATTATAATAATAGACATATCACATGATAAAATGACCTACCCCTAAACAGTGAGTAAAATGATATGAACTTGTGTACTCAAATGGATATTTGAACCCTTATGCTAATAACGGACTGGAGCTATAGCACAGCGGTAGGGCGTTTGCCTTGCATGCAGCCAACATGGCCGACCCAAGTTCAATTACTCTTCCCCTCTCGAAGAGCCCAGCAAGCTACCGAGAGTATCTTGCCTGCACGGCAGAGCCTGGCAAGCTACCCGTGACATATTCAATATGCCAAACACAGTAACAACAAGTCTCACAATGGAGACGTTACTGGGCCAGCTCGAGAAAATCGATGAACAACGGGAGGACTGTGATGTGCTAATAACAGCATTAGCATTATTCCCAATGGCCAAAACATTGAATCAGTCTAAGACTCCATTGACAGATAACTAGATAAATCAGTATTGAAAAGACTTATCAGAATTTTTTGAAGAAAAAAATACCGTGCAGAACTGACAGTACAAGGTAGCAAAGTTAGTGTAAATGTGTAGTGATTGAGATAACATAACATTATGAGTGACTTATAAAGATAAGAGACCACAACAGATAAAATTCCAAAACCGTAACTGGACATATATACTTCAATTATGTATGTTGTTGCTTGTAGAACATGGATTTTTCTGATGAGTTAATTATTTCTATCAGAAAAAAATTGCACTGAATTTCTGTGATGCATGAAAATCACTACCAAGTTTTATTTGTTTTAGGGCCACACACTCAGGACTCCTGGCTCTGCTTCTGGGAATCACTCATGGTGATGCTCAAGAGGTCATAAGCGGTGCCAGGGATAGAAAGTAGGATATACAAGTTTCCGAATAGCTGTGCTAGTTAGACAAGTAAGTGTCCGACCAGCTAGACTATCTGTCTGGCCCATTACCAAATACTTTCAAAACCAAATGTGGTAAACAAAACTCTAATGTTTTGTAAAATTTACATTTGATAAATTTACAGAACACATTTTTAACAATCCTATGAATACAAATGTTTAAGGACCAAATTAGTAAATATTATTTTATGAACATAATTCATCTATCTAGATTATATGTAAGTGAAACACAAAGACAGCAAATGAAAGAATAAATTAGCCACATATAAATTCTAATCTATGATATATTTTTGTGCTGGGTTTTATTTTCAATTTAAATAGCATAGATATTTTGTTAAATTTGAATCTTTATGATCAGAAATACTACACAAATGTATCATCTACAATGCATTATAGTGAGTTAATCAATATCTTATTATAATATTCCCAAATATTTTATCATTAATAGTATAAACTTACTTTAGAGAATATATTTATAAGGCCATCAGATTTTCTAATTTATTTAAAGATATGAATTATAAGAACTATGGACAGTTCATATTTTATTATTTAATGACATTTATATTAGTGACAGGTGACATTTCATTTATTTTTAGTATTTTACAGGATTCGGCTAGAGTGATAGCACTGCGGGTAGGGCATTTGCCTTGCACGTGTCCGATACTTGCTGATCCAAGTTCGATTCCTTCATCCCTCTCAGAGAGCCCAGCAAGCTACTGAGAGTATCTCACCCGCACAGCAAAGTCTGGCAAGCTACCTGTGATGTATTTGATATGCCAAACACAGTAACAAGTCTCACAATGTTATTGGGTTCTCTCAAGCAAATCGATGAACAATGAGAGGACAGTGACAGTGACATTTATTTAACCATCACAGCAACACTTTGAATGGGTGTTACTATTTACCTCGTGACGTATTCGATATGCCAAACACAGTAACAGTAACTATTTACCTAATTGTTAAAAAAATGTATTGCGCTATCATAATTTACAGTAGTACAGAAGACCTTGTTTATATTTTCAGGTATATACAAATCCCTGGAACATGGCACTTTTTAAAATCTCAGGGCTAGGGCGAAGAAGATGTTACTGGTGCCTGCTCGAGGCAAAGGACGAACAATAGGATGATCGTGATCCTGATCGTGACCAATCCCTTCACCAGTGTTTTAAGAGCTAGTCACCTAAATTTACTATCTCATTGTTTTCTATTTTAGTATGAATTTTTAAATAGACTCTATTTCAATAATGATTTGTAAAATATACCAAGAAATATCTACCAACCTTAATTTCATTATTTCCCTTTAATTACTACTTTATCCTATTTATTTAAAAAATATTTATTTGAGATGGGGGTCACTCCTGACAGTACTCAGACCTAGTGATGCTCAGAGAGCTGTCAAAACAATAGCCAGTGGTACTCACCAGTGATGTGTCAAGAATCTAACCCAGGGCTTTGCATACATGCAAAGTATGTGCTCAGCCACTAAAAATACTCCTGGTCTTTACTTTTTTGTGAGTTTAGTTGGAAATAATGAAGTTCTTGCCAAGTATCCACTTTATTCTATAAAATTAATGAATGTTATATATTTGTAAAACTTTTCTAATGGTTATAAATATATACATTTTCATAAATGGCTTTCAATAAAGTCATATATTAACAATATTTAAGATTTATGCATATAGAGGAATTTTCTCCTTTATCTGACAAGAAGATTAATGTACTACAAAATTTCTAGCAGTCTTCCTTTAGTTCCTACTTACTTTTATTTTATATTTTACTATGGTATTTGGGGGGGGGCTAAAGCCCATAAATGATATTTATGCAATTGACCTTTTTCTCAAAATAAATTGTCCATCAATTTCCATTTAATGATTATTGCTCTATATCTAGTATAACTATTAACATTATTTTTTATGTTTGTGCATTTTCTGATAAATTTTGTCTATATATTCATTTGACCTTTCTTTTATGGTGTATATTTTATAAAAGTGCACATAGATAAATTTTTTAGTTCCAGCTGACACTGATTTAATAGCGCTATTGAGTGATTAATTTTAAGTATTCCCTTGGCTTCTATGTTTGATATTTTGTTATATTATTACATGAACTATGTTTTGTTTGGTCTTTTTTTTTAATATTTTGGTGCAATTACTATAGAAATGATTCGTTTTTATTTACTGAACCAAATCAGTCATTTGTAGTCTCATACAATATTCTGTTGAAGATCCTGAAGCAATGCATGAATGAACATCTGAGTTACTAACTCAGTAAAGCATTGCGGGTTGATCATTGGGTGAGCCCAGGGAGATTTAAAACCATTGAAAGAGAAGAGTCTGAATGTTAAACCTTGGAATTGAATTGGTTGTATATTCCAGAAGAGATGTTTGGTTGTTTTTTTCAGTCTTCCATTTTTTTTTTTAGATTCTGTCTGGTCAATGCTTTAAGAATTGGAGTTACACCTCTGTTCTAGAGAAGAAAATGAAGGCAGTCTGCTTTCACAGAACATCTGGGTTTAGTGTAAAGATACTAGCAAGTTTGAGCAGTGCTTCTGTAGTTTGGGCAACTATGGGCCCAATCTTCCCATGAGCCTTCATGGTCTTTTTGTACTTCCCAGTTCATCATCGGTTACATAGTTGAAATCTTTGTCACCAAGTTCATTGAGGCTTTGCCTACCACTGCTTTCTCAAAATTTTTCTAAGAGTCAGGCTTTAATATAACTCTCACTGCCATAAATGAGCAGGAAGTTAGAAGTTAGAGGAACTTCAGCATTCAGGTCTGGCTCAAACCAGCTTTAAAAGTTCAAAGTTTTGGAGAAGTTTTAAGTAACATAATCCAAAACAGAGGGACTCTGGATGCCAAAGGAGCTGGATAATATAACACAATTACAGTAAAGTTAGAGTGTCATGCAAATAGTATATAGCCTTGTGAGACAGGAGTTTTAGAAGAAACAACAGATTGTTACTTCATTCTTCTTCCATATGGGCAGTCAAACTTGCCCAAGAAAATAACTAGGTTTCTTATGAAATTTGGACAAGCTTGTAATGCAGAACCTTGTACTTTATTTTTTAAATACTCTTTCTTCATTGGATTGTAACCAATAAAATTAAAATAAGTAAGCTTCAAGCCAGTTTTTAAGAATGTATATAAAGAAATAAATTGTCACATTATAGAATATAGGAAAAACACGTAACTGTTAAATGTAAGAAAAGGATTAAAATTTTTGAGTTACTAATCATGAAATTTGTGCAATAATACTTCTACTCTATTTTTTCAATTCTTGTTCTAAGGATAACTTTATAAGTAAAATGGCAAAAGTCTTTGTTCCATTTATAATTTTATATGCAAATTTGCTTCCTTGTTTGAAAAGTCATAATATATGTAGTGTTTCTTTCATAATTGAATATCTGACTTTTAATTTTTATATAAATCTGTTTTTGTATACCTGATATTTTCTTTGAGTACTAATTTCTTAAATGGAATTTTGAATGAAATATAAGCTATTTATTTTAATATATGGTTAGCTGAAACATATATGCATATTTAGCTTGTTTTGCTCTTGATTTGGGAGACATAGTCACCTGTATTTAGGAATTTCACTTGTCTCTGAGCTCAGAAGCTTTCTCTTGGCTCTGCAGCATGGCCCAAAAAACCATATGGGGTGCCAAGGATTGAACCCTGATAAGCTGCAAGAAAGCTAAGCACATTGTATCACTTGTATGACTTGTCATCCTGTTGATTTCGATTTCTTCAAGTGGGCACCAGTAATGTCTCTATTTGTCCCTGTAGCCCAATGGCATCTGCTTGCTCCAGAAACACAGAGCCTCAAACCATTTGTTCAGGGTTTTGACGAAGAAGGCTGACTATCTCATAGGTGAGTGTCCACGCATTTTTATGATGTCTCGTGGAATCCAGTTGGTAACAGCTCTAGTCCAGAGGCTGACTCCAAATCACATCACGTGTCCAGCCCATCTGATTTTTGACGCCTTGGCAAACAGAACAGAGTCCCTGATTCTTGATCATTGACGGAGGTCAAAAATTTGGATTCCTTCTCTCACTTGAGTGAAATGTGATATTCCAAGCAGAGCTATTTCAATTCCTCTTAGGGAGACTCAAATAGCGTTCTCATCCTGTTTTTGTAGGACCCAGGTCTCTGAAGTGTATGTTAGTGCAGGAAGAACAGGGGAGTTGAAAAGATATGCCTGGAGCCAGAGGTTCTTCATCCTCTTATCCACTTCTTTGACACTCTTGAAGGCGTTCCACACTGCTCTTTCTCCTGCACAGCTCTGATGCCAAGTCGCTCCTCACACTCCTCACGTTGAGTTCTCAATCCAGGTACACGTAGCTGCTGCATTCAGAGATGTTCTTTCTGTTGAGAGCAAATGTAACACCAGGTTATCACCCTGTCGAACACCTCTCTTTATATCGATGATATCATTTCCTCGCAGAATGATGAGATCCTGGTGGTGAATCTGTAATATAGCTCGTGGAGGATCCTGATGTATTAAGTTTGAATGCCCTGTTTGGCTAGGGCTTCAATGACCGCTTCAGTCTCAACAGAATCAAAGGACTTCTTTAAATCGATGAACGTTTGACAGAGTGGCATCTTGAACTCCCGAGAAACCTCAGTGAGCTTGGTCACCATGTGGATATGGTCGATTATGCTGAATCCTTTTCAGAACCCAACTTGCTCACTTGGTTGTCCTTCATCTAGTGTTCTGCCAATCCTATTCAGGATGACTTGAGTGAACAGCTTGTAGACAACAGACAACAGGCAGATTGGACAATAGTTACCAATGTTGTGGATGTAAGCACATCACCTGCTGTATTATGTCTCCAGCCTTGCTTACTTGTTTTTTATCCAGAGCCACAAATGGTATTAATTAAAAGCTACTCTATAAGGATTGCTCAGGAGACCACATTGTACGAGGAATTAAACTGAATCCAGTACTTCGCTTATATAACATATACTCCAGTCATTTAACATATCTCCATATTTCTCAATGATATATATATATATATATATTTCTGAACTATTCATAGTTTAGATTATATTGCAATTGTTCAAATTAAGAACTTTAGCTTACGTAAGAGGGAAATCGCTATTGGTGTTGGACTCTGGATCTTCTGCACAAAGTCACATGGAAGAGTGAGGCAAAAGAATTCTAGTTTAAACCACAAATGTGTATGGGCCAAGGGTAGATAAGATAGAGAAGAGGCCAGTATGACAATAATAGCTGGGAATGAACACGCTGGACAAAATCTGATGGCTAAAAGTAGGTAATGGGAGAGATTTTCTTCATAACCTTTCAGTATCAGTATTACAAAGCACAATGCCCAAAAAAGCAAGAGAGAGAGAGAGAGAGAGAGAGAGAGAGAGAGAAAGAGAGAGAGAGAGAGAGAAAACGCACCTGTCCTGCCATAGAGGCAGACAAGGGGTGGGACACTAGTGCTGGGAAATAAACACTGGGGAAGGGATGGGTGATGGAATATTGTATGACTGAAATCCAATCATGAATAGCTATGTAAGGATCTATCTCACAGTAATTCAATCACAAAAGTTAATAAATAAATCAATAAGTAGAATTTTTTTTAAAAAAAGGAAAAAAATAATTCTATTATATTGCTCCAGGTCAAGAGAAATGCACTTGAGAGGGAGAACCTGATCAATCAGTGGAGACTGTCAGCTTCTCCCACCCTATAGCTTCTAATGCTGGAGCAGGGATCAGACTGTTGTGGTTATCCATTTGGCCCCTTTCCTTGTAAAGTAACTCTTTATCACTTTCCATCACTGAGCTTTCTTCTTGGCTGATGTAATCTAGCTATGACACTCATAGCAGGCAATGTGGCCATGGAGGACTTTTGTACTGAATTTGGATAAATGGGCAGGACTAGCAAATAGTGCTAACACCATCAGGTCTATTTGAGTGTGGAAATTGAACTGTAAAAATTGAACTCACAGCTTCACACAAGTAATACACATGCTTTACTGTTGAGGGGTATCCCTGGACCTAGTTAGATATATTTTTAAGTTTATGTCTTTTTATCTGATCTAGAAACAGTCCAAGTGCCCAATCACAGATGACCAAGGAAAGAATGGCATATATGCACAGTGGAATACTATTCAAGTATGTGAGCTGCTGTACTTTTGCAGTTTGTTGCAACTTGTATAAAAAACTGAAGGGTGTCATGTTAAGTGAAGGATAAATATCAGATAAGCTGCTCATATGTGAAACATAAACAAAGAAAGGATTAGACAATATCTAATATTAACAACCTTAAGACATGATCAGTAGGATAGGTAACTGAGGAGGATAACAGAGGAGACCCTGGCAGGTGGTATAGGGACTGTGAAACTCTGGAGAGCCATGACATAGGTCTCTGCAACTCTGAAACAGTGATTTCAGGCTTTTTTAATCTCTGGAAAAGCTCAGATCCTCTCTTGAACACTTATCTCTCTCTTCCCCCTCATATTTCTCTAAATCACTTTCAATAAAAACTGAGCAGTTAAACTAAAATAAGAATAAAATAAAATAATAGCTTCTAGTATTATTCTAAACTATGATGCCTCAATAAAATATTCGCTGAGAATTGCTTCATGTATAGTGTTTTTTTGCATGAGTGAGTTATGGGAGGAAGGCTTAATTTTGTTAATAATTTTTGAGAACCAAGTTCAGGTTTTGTGAAATTAATTTTTAATTTTTCTGTGTTCTTCATTGATTTCCTCTCTTCATTTTTTACCTTTTTAAAATTTTTTAAAAATTATGGTGATATAGATCCTTAGATCCTTACAAAGCTGATAAGGATTAAAGTCACACAATGTTCCGACACCCATCTCTTCACCAGTGTATATTTCCTGAGAGCAATCTTCCCAGTTTCCCTCTGACCACCCTCTCACAGTTTGTCTCAATGGCAGGTTCTTTCCCTCTCTTTCTTTCTCTCTCTCTCTCTCTCTCACTCTCTCTCTCTGTATTTCCTCTCTTTTTCTATTTCTCTCTCTCCTATTTCCTCTCTTTTCCTATTTCTTTCTTCTACTTGTTTCTGTAATAAGTTTTTGTTATTGTTTCTTAAAGTAGAACTTAGAACATTCTTTCCTCTAATATGAAAAGTTATAATTTTAAGTAGTGTTTTCTGCATTCTAGCTCATTTTTGAACAGTGCAAGAATTAAAACGCAGTGTCAAAATTCTGTCCTCATACCAGCTACTTCTTTTATGGTTTCACAATTACATTATATATACCTAACTTTGTATTTTATGAAACCTGTCATTTTTGCTTCGCTTCATAATATAGGGAATATTTATTTTTCTTTGCCTCCCTAATTTGGATTCTAATACTTACTGCTTCTCCCCAGTCTGGAACTTTGGCAGGTGATTTGTGTTAGAGTATTTATAGGGTTCAAATTGTTCAGTCCAGTAAATCTTGCAATACTCATTATTAATTTTGACTCTCTCCTAGTTTTCTTGTTCTTTCTGACAGATCCAGTATGTTTTCCCATAACTGTAAATGTAGCAAACTTTAGTCCCCTGTGCTTTCTTCTCTAACAAATATTAGCAATGTCATATAGTTAAGTTTTATATCTAAATCATGAGGTTGCCAGAGATTTGCCTCCACCCATTTGTATTTATTGCATGAACTGCATGGACAGATATTCTGACACCAGGATTTGCTACAAATACTATCTCAGTGCCTTCTGTTGTAGAGTTGTAGTATTTTTACTTTTCCATTTTTGTTGAAGAATTTGGGAGAGAAAAATGAGAATAACTATAATAATCACATCATATCAAGACCTTCTCTTCTTGTTACCGTTTTCTCTTTAAAAAAGTGATCCCTTTTTATGCAAGTAACATTTACATGTCTATGTATTATTCTATTCATATTATTGATATACATGTTAAAATACAGATTATAGTAAACATTGAGCAAAAATTTTCCAGTAAATATTTTGTATCATTGTTCAATGTTTCTTAACTTCAAGAGGCATATATATTTTTAAAAAACGTGCATTTTAGCTTCTCTTGAAAGTAAAGCATTGATATCAGATACATGAAATATACTTACTTTACAATTTTGTGTTGTACAGGTGTTCTGCTTTGGGGAGAATTTTCTAAGTAAATCATAGTATTGAATTGGTAACAAATATATAGCAGGAATAATGTCCAAAACTAATACCTACCCATTTCAACTCAGCAGAAAATCAGTTGTATCGGTGACAATACAAAATAAATACAGTGTGAAAACAAAATGGTTCCCGTGTATTAAGTCTTAACTGCCTATAGAGTTTTACATGTTTTTGCTAAATAAAAATTTCATACACTAAGAATAAACGATAATTCCATAGATTCCTTATTCCATGCTCTTCTGATAATGTCCTTTCTAAAGTAAAAAAAGAAATAGAAGTTAATTTCTTAAATTCTGAAAAATACTTTTCATTCAACTCAATGAAGCACAAAGATAAATAGTGTATTACTAAAGGGAATTTAGCTCTATTTACGACCGCTTGTAGTGTGAAATTGGTTGTTCGTGATCTCTAAAGACTTGCTTTCTTTTCAAAACATTGTATGCTCTGAGAAGAGAAAAATGGGTATGAAAAGGGCATATAGATTTAGGAACATTTCTTTAGTTAAGCAATTTTAAACTTTTTTTTCAGTGTTGTTAGTATTTGAAAACTTTAATTTATGACCTCTCAAACAGTGATGATTTTCAATATAGTCATTCTGTCTTTTGAAAAAATGTTTTAATTTATAATCCACAATATTTACTTTGTTTGCTTACATTTTAACATAGTTTTGAAAGTTATCAAGTAGAAATACATAATCATTTGTGTTTATCATAACCCTCTGGTTTCTAAACAAAGAACTAACTATAGTTTTTATGAAATGATATACGTGTGTGTGTGTGTGTGTGTGTGTGTGTGTGTGTGTGTGTGTGATTGGTTGACTGGCTGGTTGGCTGGCTGTTTTACTTCTTACTTTGTGGTGAGAGATCACTCCTACCAGTGCTTTGGGGACCATATGTGGTACAAGAGTTCAAATCTGCGTTAGACTCAGGAAAATCAAGTGACATAAACCCTGTACTCTTTCCCAAGATACATACATGTTTGACTTTTTTTTATCATTTTTGAAAACATACTTTGAAAATAATATAAATTATGTACACAACTGAAATATATTTTAAAGTATTTATTTTATGAAAGATTCTGGAGTGCTCATACACATTTTCTTTAAATATGTTATTAGTATCTATAGATATATTATAATAAAACATGAAGATAAGAAATCAGTATATTTTTTGGAAAATTTTATATTGCCATTTTATCAAGTACAAGTGAAAAAGAAATTTACAGTAAAACAGTGTCACTAATTTATCACTGTTCAGTTTTATTGCAAGCTGATTATGGCAACAAGTCATAGTTTCTTAAAGGCAATTTACTTCTCATACTCCTTCATTTTCCACTGTTATATAGAAAAAAAATAACTTAAAAAAGTAAAGGGCTGATGCCAAGATCAGCAGATATTTCATTTATAAATGTGTATTTATTAGTATCAACTTGTATTTACATATAGATAGGTTGAACCATTTGAAAAAATATAGAGCTAAGATAGATGATAGGTAGATAGATGCATATATAAAATTAGTAAGTGACTTATGATTTAATGACTTCTGTCTTCTATAAACACACATAAATTACTGTGTGTTAGGAAACACACAGGAAAACTACTAAAAAACACTAGTTGAGCATTATTAAAGCATTTGGAATTGCAGACATGTTACCTACAAATAAACAGGATATGGCTAATAAATGAACCCTTATAAAAGTAACTCGGGCTGGAGCGATAACACAGCGGTGAGGCGTTTGCCTTGCACACAGCCAACATGGCCGACCCGAGTTTGATTCCTCCGCCCCTCTCGGAGAGCCTGGCAAGCTACCGAGAGTATCTCGCCCGCACGGCAGAGCCTGGCAAGCTCCCCGTGACGTATTTGATATGCCAAACGCAGTAACAATAAAGTCTCCAATGGAGATGTTACTGGGCCTGCTCGAGCAAATCGATGATCAACGGAAGGGCCTTTATTTTTATAAAAGTAACTGATATGAAGATTCATATTAAAACTATAATTTTTATATTCTCTGAAATAATTTTTATATTCTTCAAGAGAAGATTAAAGGATTTTTAGTCTGCTTTTTGTCTATATCTGTCACTGTTAATTTAAATTATCTGTTTAAAAAGGTAAAGGTAAAGGCCCTCCCGTTGATCGTCGATTTGCTCGAGCGGGCCCAGTAACGTCTCCATTGGAGACTTTGTTGTTACTGTGTCTGGCATATCGAATACTCTCGGTAGCTTGCCGGGCTCTTCGAGAGGGGCAGAGGAATCGAACTCGGGTCGGCCATGTTGGCCGCTTGTAAGGCGAACGCCCTACCCACTGTGCTATCGCTCCAGCCCCCAAATTATCTGTTTAATCTTAGGTTATGTCAGTATGCTTCTTCCTAACTTCTTTTTTTTTTTTGCCTTTTTGGGTCACACTCGCTGATGCACAGGAGTAACTCCTGGCTCATGCACTCAGGAATTACACCTGGCAGTGCTCAGGGGGACCATACGGGATGCTGGGAATCGAACCCTGGTCGGCTGCGTGCAAAGCAAGCACCCTACCCACTGTGGTATCCCTCCAGCTCTGCTAACTTCTTTCTTGGTGATAGGTCAAACTTTCTTTTCTTGCTTCATAATTTTTTTCCTTATTTGCAGATATTTTGCTTTTAAGATTAAAGACTGAAAGAAATACTATATGCTCCCAGAAAGGCATGCTTCTTTTCCTATCAGGTAATTAGTGCATTAACTAGATCCATCAAACCTGCATTTGAGTTAGGTTTGGCATTTTTATATCCTAGTTTGATTCACTTCACCACTATCCTTAAATATTTTGAAAGCAATGTCACGTCTTACCCATAGTAGAGTACTGAGGCTGAGCACAGTGGAGATTAGGCTGTTCGCTACATGATCTGTATCAACAGAACCAACTGTGCTAACTATGGATAAACTCTATGTTTTGCAACGCAAATACCAGATTTGGAGATTTTCTTTGTTCTCATGGCTCATATCCCGCTAAAAGCCCTCTAATCTCCAGAAGAATACAAAAGGATTGACCCCTCCATAACCTTTTATTCACAGAAAAGGCCCCAAATGTCTTAGAGGATTTTCTATCACTTTTTTCCTAGTCTGAGGTGGTAACATGTCATTTTATTTAATTTACAAAGCATGCTTTCAGACTCTGAGGTGACCTTGACCTACCTCCTTCTTGCCCTGATTCCATTTTTTTGACTTACTAGCTGCCTTACTAACTGAGCAAGAGGTAAGTTGAGAAGAAGCATTTCTGCCCTGGAAATGATACCTTACCATCTGAAATTTAGTTCATTTACATTTCTTTGCATGCTCATCTGATAGCCTTGAAAAATTATGCTGTTTCAATTTAGCCAGCTTGCTCTTGGGTATAGGGTGGGAGCAATAATCTCTTACAAGTTTCTGTATCCTAATTGGAAATGTATTTCAGTGAGTGTCTTTATGGAAATAACATGCAAATTGAATAGGTCACTCATCCTTATAGCTCATGGATTAGAAAATTGCCACAAGAAATGCTGGGAAATGCACTCCTTCAGTGAGTTGATCAAGTATCTAGCTAAGATTTAGAAGTTATTATAAAAAGAAAGGAGAAGGGACCAGAGCAATAACAGCAAGTAGAGAAATCGTCTTGCACGCAGGCTACTCTGATCAATTCCCAGAACTTCATATGGCTCCTCGAGCCCTGCCAGAAGTGATCACTGAGTGCAGAGTAAGGATAAAGCGCTGGACACCACTGATGTGCCCACATTCCTAAATTAACAATATATAAAGAAATGAGTAAACATGAAATCTTCCCCACGGGCAATTAATAATAATTTGGTTTGGCATATTTCTTGCTAATCACCTTCTGTTTAGCCATGGTACCTTAAATTTTATAAATAATTTTAACTTAATCCCTGAGTCATCTGAACACTTGTCCCCAAATATAATTATCTAACAGAATCACAAAGTTGTACATTCTATAACTTCATCCTTTTTACTTTTATCCCCCAAAGCATTATTGTCTCATTATTTCTACCTTAAATGATCCTTTTCAGAAAAATATGTATCCCTATTATGTCTTTTAAAGATACCCTAATTTATAAAATGCTGACGACCCCAGTTCCATCCTTGGCACTGCATATAATGTCCTAAGAATTAATCAAGAACTAGGAGTAGTCCCCAGTACCATCCAGAGTGTCCCCAAATTTCTCCAAAACAAAAAAGAAAACAAAAATAACTGAATACATAGTTATACAATGGAAAAGCTTGATTTTTTTTCTTTCCAAGATACTTCATAGCTTTTCTGGGGACACTCCCAGTGGTGCTCAGGAGCTGTGGGCATCAGTCCCCACAATTCTCTGCCAAGTGGGCAGGAGAGAGAAATGCTAGAGCCTGAGGACCTTTCTTGCTCAGGCCAGGTGATGCCTGGGACCACAGAGCCAGCCCAATGGTGCTTTGAAGTGACCAAGACAACATCAATAATTCTGAGAGGAGGGCCTGCGGCGGAATGGATCCGACCTTAACTGTTAGCCTTCCAAAACCCTTTAAAGAATCATCATAAATGTTAGTTTTCTAGGACTGACATAACAAAAATACCATCCACTGGTATCTTTAAAAATGAATGCATTTATTCACAGTCCTATAGGTGAACATTCAAGATCAAGGTGCTAGCAGAATTTGTTTTCCTGTGAGGTGTCTTCCATTGTCTTGCTTCTTTTGACTTGCCACCATATTGATGCTTCTTCATACGGTAGTCCTTCTGTCTAAAAGTACTTCCACTATCTCTCCTTGGAGCCAAACTTTTTTCAGTATAAATAATAGTAAATTCGGAAAAATAATTCACTCAAGAAGAGATCACAGAACTTAACTATCTGTTTCAAGGACCTGTTTCCAAATACCAAGTGTCAAATGGGGCTTCAACATTTTTAATATTTAATTCGGAGGATCAATTTCCCATATAATGTATAAACCTAAAATGATATCTTTAATAATACTAATTTTATCATTAATTATAATGACCAAAGCTAGAGCTAATCTTGCTTATCTTTTTCAGTTTTTACTCTAACTCACTATAAGCCAGGTTTCAAAATTGAACTTAACATAAAGTTGACTTGTTTAGTAACTCATGATTATAATGTATATATTTTGGGACTGGAGTACAGCACAGCAGTAGAGCGTTTTCCTTGCACGCAGCCGGCCTGGCCAAGCCAGGTTCGATTTCTCTTCCCCTCTCAGAGAGCCCAGAAAGCTACCTAGAGTATCTCGCCCACACGGCAAGGCCTGGCAAGCTCCCCGTGACGTATTCGATATGCCAAACACAGTAACAACAAGTCTCACAATGGAGATGTTACTGGGCCCGCTCAAGCAACTCAATGACCAATGGAAAGACAGTGCTATATATTTTTATAAAGAGCTTAACTTATGGTCATGGTCATGGTCCTCCCGTTATTCATCGATTTGATCGAGTGAGCCCAGTAACATCTCCATCGTGAGACTTGTTGTTACTGTGTTTGGCATATATCATACAACAAGGGTAGCTTGCCAGGCTTTGCCGTGTGCGTGAAATACTCTCAGTAGCTTGCCAGGCTCTCCGAGAGAGGCGGAGGAATCGAAACCGACTTGGCCGGGCTGGCTGCACGCAAGGCAAACGCCCTACCGCTGTGCTGAAAATATAAACCATAATAATCAGAGTCAAATATATATATATATGTATATATATATATATATACAGTTTTATGTCCTGTAGCATTGCTTTGAGAATTGAAAAAAAATCATGCAAAGTCACTACATTTTCTACCAAAACATTTTTTAAGTACATAAGATTATTTTTTCTTTTTTGGGCCACATTCAGCGGTGCTCAGGAATTATTCCTAACTCTGTGTTCAGAGATCACTTCTGGCAGTGCCAGGAGATCTTATAGGAAGGATGCCAAATTTAGCTGCTAACAAGGCAATCACCTTATCAGCTGTACTATTTCTCCAGTCCCTAAGTAAAATTTTTATTTAATCTTACGGGATTCATGACATGAAACTTTAATTGAATCTTATTGATAAAAGCATTATTGTTTATTGAGAGAAAAACTACTGTGCTACAGAGAGCGGTCACTGTCACGGTCCTCCTGTTGTTCATAGACTTGCTCGAGCGGGCCCAGTAATGTCTCCATCATGAGACTTGTTGTTACTGTGTTTGGCATATAGAATACGTCACGGGTAGTTTGCCAGGCTCTGCCGTGCAGGCAAGATACTCTTGGTAGCTTGCCGGGCTCTCCGAGAGGGGCGGAGGAATCAAACTTGGGTTGGCCATGTTTGCCACTTGTAAGGCAAACGCCCTACAGAGAGCAATATGTGTAGAATTCCTCAGTACTGTTCACCTTTGCAAAATAGGAAATGGTTATATTTAAATTTAATTATTAAATACACAATACTGTCACTTTCACTGTCCTCCTGTTGTTCATGGATTTGCTCGAGCGGGCCCAGTAACGTCTCCATTGTGAGACTTGTTGTTACTGTGTTTGGCATATTGAATACTCTCGGTAGCTTGCCAGGCTCTCCGAGAGGGGCAGAGGTATCGAACCCAGCTCGGCTGGGCTGGCTGCACACAAGCCAAATGCCCTACTGCTGTGCCATCACTCCAGCCCACAAAATACACAATAAAGAGAAATAAAAATGGGACAATTTTAACAGACAAAGCAATTTTATAGATAAATCAATTCTAACAGATAAAGCAATTATTTTACAAATTTTAAATCTATTTCTTTAATAGAAGTATAATTTGAATGCCACATATATTTGACATTGGTAATGTTATTTATCTTATAAACACCTATAAAGTTGAACACTAGTTGCTAATATTGTTACTTAAAATGTTGTAAACCATAAGTCAGAGCAATAAGTCAAAAGCATATGAGGACATTTAACATAAAATATCAAGGTTTTAGCTGGAAGTTAAATAATTTTAATTATGATGTTCTTTAATTTGAAATAACTGCACTTACAAAACAGCTAATACAATCAAATGGAAATTAAAGTAACCTATAATATCTCAAATAGCACACATAACTGCACTTTTATATTTTAATGGCAATGCAAATCTTAATTTTTATATATTAAGAAAATCTTTAAAAATACACAAATTTAATTCTATTTATTAATGTTTATATTTAGACATATAATAAATGTATATAGTACCATGAAGATAGAATCAAGTATATGTTATATGTATACATCACTGTCACTGTCCTCCCATTGTTCATCGATTTGCTCGAGCAGGCCCAGTAACGTCTCCATTGGAGACTTTGTTGTTACTGTGTTTGGCATATCAAATACATCACGGGTAGCTTGCCAGGCTCTGCAGTGCGGGCGAGATACTCTCGGTAGCTTCCCGGGCTCTCCGAGAGGGGCAGAGGAATTGAACTCGGGTCGGCCATATTGGCTGTGTGCAAGGCAAACACCCTACCGCTGTGCTATCACTCCAGCCCATATATGTGTACATATACTGACATATACGTTATTTATAGTTATAATTCATTTACATTGTATATGCACATACACATATTTATATGTATTTATTTATATTCATTTGTGTATATATGATATATACATTTGTATGGTGCATGATACATATACATAAGTAAAGAAATAAACTCTAGTTTGGAGAAGTATTCATCTTGTAATGCTCATTGCTTGTTTGTAGCATGGTGCTCAGGGATGACACTTATTGGTATTCAGGGAATCAATTTTTTTGCAGGGTATAAAACAGAGCTTACCTTCATAAATTATATGCACTTTGTAAAAATAAATCTATATAATCAATTTATAAATATTGCATAAAATAATAAAAACCCAGAGGTATTGAAATGGGACAAGTACAGACTACCTTCTTATGCAAGTTGCCAATTTGAGTTTACTCCCAACTACAAGAATTCATTGCATTGACACTGAATACCAAATATCAACTCCTTTTAGATTAATAAGTTGAATTAACTATATATATACACACGCATATACACAGATAGACATATATATTTATGTATATGTAAAAAGTATGAAAAAGAGAAAAAAAATCAAACATACACACACAAAATCCTGAGAGGTAGTCTGTAAATATTATTGGAAACAAACTTAATTCAGTAAATAACTTAATATTTTTATAGTTACTGAATATTGTTTAAATTTATCTGAAGCAGTCACAAACTATATTTCTATGAATTAAAAAAGTCACAATTCTTACCAATAGATTTGGATTTAATATGTATAATAAATTTTGAAAATGATACAACATACAAAAATCATTACTTATTTTTATTATTTTTAACATGAAGTAAAAGCTACTAGAAATGCAAATAGCAACATTACAAAAGAATACAAAGCTAATTCTAAATCTAATATTGTTTATTATTATAATTGTTAATTTATTTATTAATTGTTATAGGAAAACATTTGTTTTAAAAGTGGAGTTTGGAGGCTGGAGCGATAGTACAGCAGGTAGGGCATTTGCCTTGCAAACAGCTGACCCGGTTCAGCCAACCCGGGTTCAATTCCCAGCATCCCATATTGTCCTCCAAGCACCGCCAGGAGTAATTTTTGAGTGCATGAGCCAGGAGTAACCCTTGTGCAACGCTGCGTTTGACCCAAAAATTAAAAAAAAAAATGGAGACTGGAGTGTTAGTTCAGCATATAGCCAACCAAGTTTCAGTCCTCAGCACCTATTACAGTGTCATGAGCCCACTAGGAGTGTTCCCTGAACATAGAGCCAGTATTAAGGTCTGAGCACTGTACGGTGTCATCCAGAAATCAAAAATAAATAAACAAATGAAATAATATAGACAGAAGTGTAAACTCAACAATGTTAGTAGGATCATAAAATGTTAAGATCTCAACACCACTATAGTAGCATTTGTTGTCAAGCGTTACCATGGAAATTTTCTTTTTTTTTTTTAATCAAGACATTTTCATTGTGTGTATGATATATTTCTAGATTACTAGTGCTGGTGCCCCTGTACCTATTAATAATTGAATATCTGTAGCACTGTAGCACTGTCCTCCCATTGTTCATCAATTTGTTCAAGCGGGCCCAATAACGTCTCCATTGTGAGACTTGTTGTTACTGTGTTTGGCATATCGAATATGTCACGGGTAGCTTGCCAGGCTTTGCCGTGGGGGCGAGTTACTCTTGGTAGCTTGCCGGGCTCTCCGAGGAAATTTTCATTATAAGTAAAAATTTCCTTTTTTTAATGACGATGAAACCAGTTAATAATAAATGTAACTAAAGAATAATTTCAATAACAAAATACAAGATGACTGAAAGACAGCTTACTGAGCTGAGCACATGATTTTCTTACAGGAGATGAAGTTTTTCTCCCATACATTGTACTGCTAGAAGCTGCCCCCAGACTTTACAACGGCCCAGACCCAAATTGAAAATCCTGGAATATCCCACGAGTTGCTCTGGGTGTGGCCTTTAAAAAAAACAAGATATAGATTGCTTGAATGAAATTCAAATGTGTGGGGAGGTTTCAATACCTGTAACAATTAATTAATTATTTTTATTTTAAGTCATAATAGTCAAAATTTGTCAAGTCAAAAGACAGTTACATTTGGTAGAAAAGGAATGTATTATGTGCTATGGAAAAGCTGGGTTTAACTTAACCAAATAAGAAATTTATTAATGTTACTGTACTCTGATATGAAATAATTCAATTTGACTGGAAATGGCTACACTAGCACGTGACAGGGATGAATGGAGATGTTACTGGCGCCCACTCAAGCAAATCAATGAGTAACGGGATGTCAAGTGATCAAGTTAACCAAAAATAGGGATTAATGAAAGAAAATTAAAACCATTTAGATGCTGAGTCTGAGACCTTCATGCTTTCTTCATTTTTTCTCTTTAAAATAGAGAGTTATTTTAACTCAAATAAAATATTTCACATCTTAAATTCATACTGCAAATAAGGAATATGTTGTCTTGTAAACAATGATACGTTTGACTTTTTTCTGAAAACAACGTAAGTGTGAATACTAAAAAGGGGTGTAGAGTGAAAAATCATGACAGAATACTTTTTCACAGATATAAATAATTTCATGTTAGTAATATAGTTGGGAATCAATTGTTAAAGATATTATTTTAATGATATATTAGTTATGACAAATGTTATGTCTTTAGGAAGCAAAAAAATAAGCAATAAAATTTAGTACACTTTGATATTGTAAGTTATCTTCAGAGTTAAAAAATAATAGTAATAGTTTAAAATTATACTGAAATAGCTAAAAATAAGTGCTTTGTTTAAGAGGAAATGAAAGTAGTTGTTAATTATTAGGAAAAATCTAAACCAAAAAACACAGAATAGAATAATGTGTAAAGCCGTAAAATAGTAAACTTTAGTCTAATAAAACTTCCATTGTTTCTAATAATAAAGCTTGTATTGTTAACACAATAAAACTCAACATAATAATTAGCATAATAAAATGTATCCTTTATGGTGGTTGTTGCAATGATAATATCATTGGCTACAGTTCATTTATTTTTCAGGGAAAATCATTGTATATAATTTTTATTTAATATTCTTAAAATGATACTCTTTTATCTCTGTGCATATACACTTTGATAGTTTTTACATTCAAGAATGTTAGATGCTGTATGATGTACATTCATACACAACACATGCTCGATAAAAAATCAATTTATGAATAACATAATTACTATATTTTTATTTCTTCTCTTTTATTGGAGCAAAGGAATAAAATGTCATTCTTAAAAAAATAAGGAGGGCTGGAGAGAGAGAGTACAGAGGGTTCAGCATATACCAACAGACTATATCCAGGACCGCATATGGTCCCCTGAATCCCTCTGTATCATGAGCACAGAGCCAGAAGTCACTGCTGACCATATTCCCTTCCTCCCAAAAAATGTCCCAACAAACAAAAATAAAATAATATATATTTAAAGTGAACTCATTTGATGGGCAATTGACTCTTATTACAAAAGAAGAAAAGCTTTAATGTGGTAGTATGCACCTTTGTTTTTTATTATTTCAAACAAAATACTTTTATGTTTTATTTTCCACAGTTAGGCAAATTGACTGGTATAGTGCACAGAAGTAAGGAATTAAATTTAAAACTACATGGCATTCACTCTCAAAATCGAGTTTGCTTGGAAAAGTACATGAGAAGCATCATATAGAGGACCTCATGCTAAGAAAAGAGTCTCATTTAAAAAACAGAGAAAAGGATAATTATGAAGAGTATAAAGTATTTAATGTTCTCATAATTCCCGATACATTATTTTGAATTATTACTAGAATGACAAAGTTAAAATTCCATATAAATGGAAAAGCAAAGAAGAGGGAAAACTCAAACAAATGTTTGTCCCTTGGAGAGTTAGTCCTTTGGCACTAATGGTACTGATATAGACGCTACCTACTGTCAGATGTCTTCAGTGTTACATACAATTTTTTACTTGTGGCTACCAGAAAAATTAAATACACATGTATCTCTACTGGATGACTCAAATGGTAGCAGCAGCAGAAGAAGTAGCAGTTATAGTCCCAACAATAGCAGCCATAATCTTATAAACAGTAACATGAGTTCATATATTTCATTCAATTTGAAGCCCCGTTTTTTTTAAAACCCAGATCCCTGAAGAGAACAACGCAGAGTCTCCTGCCCCCACGCCTGTCCTCGCCAGGGCCCCTTGGAGGGGAGCGGGTTCAGTTTCCCTCCCCGCCCTGACCAGGGCTCCGGCAGCCAAAGACCTCCAGAACCAGCCACCACCATGCTGAGACCACTCTCCACAAGCATGAAGGTACCAGCAGAGGAAAAAAGGCATGCGGGTCCCGGGGCTGAGATCTCCAAGCCTGCTTGGATCGGGGCTGAGCATTCTCCACCCAGATCCTCCAAATTCCAGTAGGCAGGGGTCACACCCACCAACTGGCCCCCTGGAGCCATGTAATCCCATCAACTGCCAAGACTCAGAGACTACAAAACCCAGCTCCCGGAAGCACGTGGCCGCATTTGTGGCCATGCTACATCTTATCATCTCATTCCTACTTTGAACAAACTGGCAGGCTACCGAATGTGACCTGCCCACATGGCAGAGTCTGGCAAATTCCCCGTGGTGTACCCAATATGCCAAATACCAGTAACAATGATGGGTCTCATTCTCCTAAAGAGCCTTGAATATAATCTCAGGGCTAGGATGAAGGAGACGTTACTGGGGCCTGCTCGAGGCAATCGACAACTAACAGGATGATTTGTGATTTTGTGATTTGTGATTTTTATTTTCAATAAATGTTGCAGCTTAGTAGTTATTAGACAAAGTGGGGAAAGAGTTAATTATTTTCCTGTAGTAATTATTTTCCTGTAGTTGGGAGTACTTTAGAAACATTTATTATGGGAAGTGACCCATAAACCTCATATTTCAAGAGAAAAGTTAAAACTACATAAATTGGCAAGGAAAATAGCTCGATATGTTGATGTGCAAGACCCTGAATTTGATTACTGGGGCCAGAGCCATCGTACTGAGGGTAGAGTGCTTGTTTTGCTTGTGACTGACCCAGGTTAGATCTCCAGCACCGCTTAGGACCCCTTATCCTCACCAAGAGTGATCCCTAAGTGCAGAGTCAGGAGTACATCCTGATCAATACTGGTTGTGGTCCAAACCCCCATACTCCACAAAAAATGAAAAAGCACAGTTTCATCCCCAGCACCGCATGTTACCCCCTTCCCCCCCCCCACACACACACATATAGCACTGCTGAGTGTACCTTTGGGAACCTTTCAGCATCTCAGGGGTGATCCTAGTATCCCCCAACATCACTGAGCCATGTGCAGCATTGACCCATTTGATGGGGTTGGCTATGTATCTCCAGAAGTGACTCAAGATCTCTTGACTTTGCTTGAAAGACTTTCTTCCCACAAAAAAATCACTTAATCACTTAACTTCCCGTTAGTCATCGATTTGCTCGAGCGGGAGCCAGTAATGTCTCCATTTGTCCCTGTCGCGTGCTAGTGTAGCCCAATGGCATGTTCACTCCGGGAACATGAAGGGCCTCAAACCGATCGTTCATGATCTTGATGAAGAAGTCTGACCATCTGGAAGGTGGGCGGCCACGTGGTCTTTTGACATCCCGTGGAATCAGTCCGTAACAGCTCTAGTCCAGCAGTCGTCTTTAAATCTCATTACGTGACCAGCCCATCTGATTTTCGACACCTTGGCAAATGAGACAGCGTCCCTGATTCTTGATCGTCGACGGATGTCAGAACTCCGGATTCTTTCTCTCATATGAGTGAAATGTGATATTCCAAGCATAGCTCTTTCTATTCTTCTTTGGGAGACCTGAATATCGTTCTCATCCAGGGCCCAGGTCTCTGAGGCATATGTTAATGCAGGAAGAACAGTGGAATCAAAGAGATGTGCCCGGAGCCGGAGGTTCTTTGTACTCTTAGTTATTTCTTCGACGTCCTTGAAGGCGTTCCAAGCCGCTCTCTTCCTCCTGCGCTGCTCGGGTGCCAGGTCATTTGTCATGTTGACCTCTCGACCGAGGTACACATAGCTGTTGCATTCGGAGATGGTCGTTCCATTGAGAGCGAATGGGGCGTCAGGAACAAGGCTGTTTCTCATAAACATTGTCTTCGTAAGATTCAGCTATAGTCCTACCTTTCCACACTCACGGTCAAAGTCGGCCAGCATTTGTGCCGCTTGGCTGATGTTTGGTGTTATTAAAACAATGTCATCAGCAAAGCGGAGGTGGTGTAGTTGCCGACCATCTATCTTCACTCCCATTCCTTCCCATTCCAGTCGTCGCATGATGTTCTCGAGGGTGGCACTGAAGAGTTTCGGTGAAATGGTATCACCCTGCCGCACCCCTCTCTTGACATCAACAATCACTTCTTTGTAGAATAGTGAGATCCTGGTATTGAATCCTCAATACAGCTTACGGAGGATCCTGATGTATAGGGCTTGAATGCCCTGATTGCCTAGGGCTTCAATGACCACTTCCATCTCAACAGAATCAAAGGCCTTCTTTAAATCAATGAACGTTAAGCAGAGCGGCATCTTGAACTCCCGAAAAACCTCAATGAGCTTGGTTATTGTGTGGATATGGTCGATGGTGCTGAATCCTTTGTGGAACCCTGCTTGCTCGCATGGTTGTCCTTCATCTAGTGTTCTGCCAATCCTATTTAGGATGACTGGAGTGAACAACTTGTAGATGACAGACAATAGGCAGATCGGGCGATAGTTGCCAATGTCATGGATGTCTCCCTTCTTGAACAGTAGTACGGTCCTGCTGGTTTTCCATTGGGACGGAACCTTGCATTCAGACAGGTAGCGAGTGAAGAGCCGAGCCAGTGTATTGATGAGTACTGACGGCAGGTTCTTCAGGTGTTCAGGTCTAACCTTGTCTGGGACGGGTGCTGTTTGTTTCTTTACTGACGAAATGGCGTGTCAGATTTTGGAAGGGAAAACGTTGGGAATGACATATCCATCCTGTGGAATTTGGTATGTCGGCAAGTGGACATGGCTATCGAAGAGATTTGAGTAGAAGTCATGGATAATCTTCTCCATTGCCGTTCTGGAGGATGTGATGGATCCATCAGGACGTCGGAGGGCCGTCATCTTGGTCTTATAGTTGGCGAAGGACAAGCGGGCATTACGAATACTTGTCCCGGCTTCTGCCGCATCTACCAGTACTTCTGCTCTTCTCTCTTTGAGGTCTTCCGTGATCGCATCTCTGCACTGCTTTGCGAGCTCGGACGTTAACTTGCGGTTGCCTGAGGCATGCGCCAAACCACGCTGGCGAATTAGCTCAAGAGTTTTCGAAGATAGGCGATTTTTTGTGGCTATCTCTCTCTTGGCGTTCCTCGCACATTCATGGAGGTGCTGAACCAGTTGATCGTATTCCTCGTCAATGTTGTCAACAATGGCATCTTCCCATGTTGCCGCAATAGTACCAAAGAGTTCCCAGTTGGTCGCCACACTGCAGGACACTTTCCGGACCCGTGTGGCAGCTCCGGCCGAGACCCACGCACGAAGAGCCTGGCAAGCTATCCGCTGTGTACTCAATATGCCAAAACCAGTAACTACAACTGGTCTCATTCACCTGACCCTGAAAGGCTTCACCGACATGGCAGCACTGAGAAGGATGAGAAAGGAGAGGCCGACAAAATCTCAAGGCCGAACTAGGCTGCCACAACAAAGGAAGACAAAAATGGTCGTCTGTACTTTCAATGCACGTACGCTAGCATCAGATGCATCCATCAAGGACCTGATGATACAAGCGCAAATGATCAAGTACGACATCATTGGTCTGACCGAGACAAGAAGGCACGAATCTCACCATGCAGTTTTCGACACTGGAGAAGAATTGTTCCTCGGAACATGCGATAAAAGAGGTGTTGGAGGCGTCGGTGTCCTTGTCAACACAAACTTGGCCAAGAGCATTGATTCATTCGAATGCCTAACAACCCGAATCGGAAGTTTACATTTGAATAGATGTGGCTCACTGCCTGCAGTTTCTATCTTCGTTGTCTACGCACCAACATCTCATTATGGTGAAAGAGAAATCGAGAAGTTCTACATGGAGCTAGAGAAGTTCTATAAAGAAGACCACACCTTCTACAAGATCATTGTGGGTGATTTTAATGCCAAGATAGGACTGAGAAGATCAGCTGAAGAACTTCACATCGGGACCCATGGCCTAGAATGGAATGAACAGGGTGAGAGACTGTCTGAGTTCATCATGTCGACCAAGACCATTCATGGTAACTCACAGTTCCAGACGGCAGAATCTAAACGCTGGACATGGGAGTATCCCGGTGGACGATTCCACAACGAAATAGACCACATCATATTCAATCGACGGTTTTGCCTGACTGATGTCGCTGTTGTCCCAAAATTTCGAACGGGATTGGACCACCGTCTCCTTCGTGCAAAATTCTACTTCACAGAGCAGGGAGAAAGGGCTGCAAAGTTCAAAAAGAGAACTCCCACAAAAAAAAAGAAAGAAAAAGACTGCATGGATGAATTAGCTAGAGGCTGGAGGAAGCAGCAAAACATAAAGAAAAAAATAAAAACCTATATAACATGATGCTTCAATAATAGTAATAAAATAATAATAACAATTTAAACGGCTTATCCATTACACCAAAATTACATTGTGAGAGTTTAGCCCAGAAATAGAGAGATTTAAAACAGAGTTTAGAAGTAATGCCAAAAATCTTGCTCATAGATTGGATATAGAAAAAGCAAGTAGGAACCCACAGACCTTCATAGTGTGCAAGTGTTACCTGACACTTATGAGGTTTTCCTCCATACCTTCTGAGTAGAACCTTCATAGAACAATATGACCTGAAATGATGACTCTGATTTGGATTATCATCATGCAGTTGATTTATTCTGATGGAGTTTTCATATCTCCATTAGCATACTTGAGTTAGCATAAAAACAAATATATCTATATGTAAATGATATAAATCTGGTGTGTTTTTTTTTTCAGTCACACATTGATTTATTTTGTACTTGTCAACACCAGCAATGATGTATTCTTACAATTAATCCTCGGGATTTCTATTGGATCCGAAATTGCATTCACTTTTAGATTATTATTTCATCTTGTTTAAAATAAGGCCTAACTTATGCCCTATTATATTGAGGCATAATGGTACCAAGAGGAATATAATTTGAAGTGGAAAATCACAAAGGAGAAATGAGAACTGTAGTTGGAAAAATAATAGAAATCAATTATAAAGTTAATTGTTAATGCATGTAGCAGAGGAGACAGAGAGGCAAAATTAGTCAAATGAGAGATGAGGAAAACTTGCCGAAAGTATTTAGTGTGTGAATGTAAAGTAGCAGCTAGGTTTTACACACAAGAAAAAAAAACATAAACTGTAATGGTAATGTGCCAAAATGACAATTGTGACAACACAAATCAATAATGGAGATATTTGCAGAAGCTTATTACTGCTGTGGGCAAAATTTTAAAATAGGCCAAGATTATTTGCAGTGCCCTCTCACCTCGCTTCCAGCATCCCTGTATCCAAGTTGAAATGCCCATAACCTCACCCTCACCTCTGAGTCTGTACATTCCTTGCTCCGGTGTCCATAAAAATTAGCAATTTTGTTTGGTACTCCCAAGCTGATGCAGAAAATTTACTTAACCTGTTCTAAATTCACTTGAGGTCCTGACCCCTTCCTCAATGACCAAAAAATTGAGGAAGATAAACTCCTTGCAGCTAAAAGGTGAATGTGTTAGCTCTCTGGATGTCATGCTTGTATCATTTCAGATATCCAGAGACAAAATGACTTGTCTTAAAGAATGATGATTATTGCAGGAAATGGGGGAAGAATGTTAGACTAGTAGGAGAGATTCTATGCAGTGGGTTGACTTTTGGAAAATGCATAAATTACACCAAGTAGTTGTTTCTGAATTTGCCTTTGTGTAATGGAAATCAATAAATATAATCATGCTCCATTTTGTTCCATCAGAACACTTTGAGGGATTTCAGGAATGTTTAAAATATATAGTGTGACAACTGTTTCCCATTTTTCCTCCTAGTAAACAAGAATGTATTTTCTATTAATCCAATACCGATCCCACCAATATGTTGTTTGTAAAGATACTTAAGAGGACATTGAATGAGACAACTAGGTCATTCATCCTCAGATCAGAAGCTCTGCATTTTAGGTAACAAACATGTGCCCTGTCATCTGTACATGAACCTGATTTCAAAGATCGCTTACTTGAACCGATGTTGGAAATGGATGAGAATTTTAAAATTCGTTAGAGAGAAAAGGTAAATTTTGTCTAATGAAGTCATGAAGACATGGATCATTTGAAGTCAAAATATGGACTAAAACTAACCATTTTATTTTTATTTCTAACTAATATTCTATTGTTCAGAGATATTCCATGTCCCATGCAGTGAATTCTGCAGAGCAGATGTTTACAAGAAAGAAAATAAAGTAACATGGTTAAAATTTAAATTAGTTTATTAAAAAAAAATACACCTAGGGTCAGAGTGATTGATAGTACAGCGAATAAGGCACCTGCCTTGCATGCAGCTGACAAAGGTTCAATCCCCAGCATCTCATATGATCCCCCAAACCCACCAGGAGTAATTTCTGAGTACAGAACCAAGAACATCTAAGCATTGCTGGGTATGGGCTGGTACGGCCCAAAAACCAAACCCAAAACATCTTGTCTGCTCCACCCCCCCACCCACCCCAGCGCTGTTCTGTTATATCACAGTGCTTGAGGACTGTGCACACTTGGTTGAGGTTTCCATAAGTCCCACACTTTTGTAGATCACAAATAATGTTACTTCCAGGATTACATTGAATCACAAGAGCTGGTTGCTTAGGGTGAAACTCATGGTCTCATGCTTCCAAGGCACATGCTCTACCAGTGAACTAGCCCCAGGTCCTAAAATTCACTCTGTCACCTTTTATTATTCTGTTATAGTTGTTATAGTTATTATTCTGGGTTATTATAAATCATATTTATGTTTATACTTTTGGTGTACAATTTTATCATACACACAACCAAAGTGCCACTGTTGGTCACTTTTTGTGCACATCTTCCTGCCCCTACTTCAGCCTTCTTTTCCTCTTATTTAGTAGAATCATTTCTGAGTTAACCATTGTTAAAAACAATCTACACTGATTTTCCACTTCTCCAGCATCTGTAAAAACATCTCAATTTAAATATAGGAATAAAGCAAGCCACAAAAGCTTTTGGCTTTCCAATATAGACAAAAGTTAAGCTTATACTACATTGCACCTATTATGTGTGCAATAGCAGAATGTAAAAAGCAATACATAGAGTTTAATCCAAAGTAACAGACACATTGTGAGTGCATACTATGAGAAAAATGGCAACTGTAGAGGTGCCTGACACTGGGTTGCCACTAAACATCAATTTGTAAAAACAAACGGAAGAAACACAGTATCTTTGAAATGCAATAAAGCAAAGTGCAATAAAAATAAGTTATGTTTGTGAAGGATTATGTAGCTTTTGTCCACTCTGAACAGGAGTGATTTGTTGATCAAATAGATATTGTGGACATGATGCTGTGTGACTATAGAGGCAAGGTCAAAAAAAGACATTGAAAAGCCTTTTTCACCTTTTGTATCACTCACTCAGGGATAAATAATCCAATATACCAAAGAGACATCAAAAGAGCCTTGTACAGAGACCAGCTCCAGGGGAGTTTGCATCACCAACCAATAGTCAGCAGAACCTTGCCAACTGTATGTAAGAGTAAACTTTGAAGTGAAGTCCAGCCCAAAGCAACCCTTGAGAAGACTGCAGCTCAGGCAAATGTTTTCTAACAACAGACCAAGTGAAGCTCAAGAACTAACAAAACAAGGTGCTCAGATCCTAAAAATCCATAGGTGTGATATGTCCAATACATGACTACGCTTAGCCAGTCAGTGGTTTTGTAATTATTTATTATATAATATAAATAATTGATGCAATCTATTTTGTTCCAAGATGGAATGTTATGTGCCACTGTGTGGTTTTCCCCAGAGAAACTTGCATGTGGACATGTGCAAGAAATCCCATCCTTTTCCACACATAAGAAAAAATGACTGTTTAGAAAGCTATTAATTATGAAAATATTTTTCTCTGAGTTCAGGAGGCCCACTTCAAAACGTCCCTTCTTTCAAATATATTTTTAATATATGTGAAGATAAGTTTTACTTCCATGGTTCATACAAATTTCTACTTTTAGAAAAGACTGGTTTGTGACCCATTTTTGGGTCTAATTTTCTTTTATCAGAATAAAATATAATAATTTTAATAACTATGTCTTCCAACATGTGACAATAAGGTTTAAAAGGATATATCCTGTAGGCAAGAGATAAATAGCTTTCAGAAATTGTACAGTTAAATACACACAAACACATCAAGCAAATATAAAATGAAATTGAAAAAAACCCTAACCTGCATGTCTAAACTAGATTTCTTCAAAAGGAAAAGATTATAAATCCTGAAACAAGATCTCAGTGCTATTTCAAAGGAACTCCCAGGCTATTTTACTTTCGCAACTTAAGAAACCTAAGCTAAATGTTAGAATACATAATAGATACTCCAGTAACGATTCTTGTAAGGAAACCGCAGCATCTATTTCTTTTTAACTTTATCAACTGAATATGTCTAAGAAAACTTGGGCATTGCAAACATAACTGGAGTACTTTAGGAAGAGGACTCATGAGAATTTCACCGTATCAAATTTCAGCAAACTCTTTTTTTTCCTTCAAGATAAAATCGTTGCATTTATTTATTTTATTAAAGAACCATGATTTACAAAATTATTCATAGATGTGTTCTAGACAACCTATATTCCAGCAATAATCCCGCCACCAATGGCATCTTCCTTCCACCAGTGTTCTCATTTTCCTTCTCATTCCCCAATGCCCAGCCTGCAACTTTGACAAGTACACTTTTTCTTAAATTTTATTTTATTTAAGCACCCTAATTCACGTTATTCATAGTTGTGTTTTAGACATACAGTATTCCAGCACCTATTCAGCCAACAGTTTCAACTTCCCTCCACCAGGGGTCCCAGGTTCCCTCTCCTACCCAAGCCCCTACATCCTACCATCTTGACAGGCACTTTTTAAAGTTTGATTTTTTTAAACTTTTAAAGTTTGGGTTAGGAACGCGCAGCGATAGCACAGCTGTAGGGTGTTTGTCTTACAAGCGGCCAACATGGCCGACCCAAGTTCAATTCCTCCTCCCCTCTCAGAGAGCCCCGCAAGCTACTGAGAGTATTTCGCCCGCAAGCATACCTCAAAAAGATCAGGAATATTGACATGGTATCAACTATCTTCTCACACCACAATGCGCTGAATATAGGAATTAATCATGTACAGATACAGAAAACCAAATCAAAACCTGAAAATTGAACAACTCAATGTTGAACAATGAGTGGATCAGGAAAGAAATCAAAGAAGAAATTAAAAAAAAACCTGGAAACAAATGAGAATGAAGACACAAGCTACCAGAACCTATGGAACGCAGCTAAAGCCTTGTTAAGGGGAACATTTATAGATCTGCAAGCATTTCTCAGGAAGGAAAAAAGGGTCCACAAAACAACTTGACTTCAAAGCTCAAGATCTTAGAAAAGAAACCAGAAAAGGAGCCCAAGGCAGGCAGAACGAAAGAGATCATAAAACTTAGAGCAGAAATCAATGACATGGAAACTCAAAAAACAATTCGAAAGGTCAATGAAACCAAGAGTTTGTTCTTTGAGAAAATACACAAGATAGATAAACCACTAGTAAGACTCACAAAGGAAGAGAGAGAGGACCCCAATAAAACAAATCAGAAATGAGAAGGGGGATATCACAAAAGAAACCAAAGAAATTCAAAAGATCATCAGAGATTGTTTGAAAGTCTGTATGCCACAAAACAAAAGAATCTAGAAGAAATAGATAAATTCCTGGATTCCTATAATCTCCCCAGGCTGAGTCAAGAAGATCTAGAATACCTGAATAGTCCTATTAATATCAAGGAAATGAAAATATTTAATCAAAGTCAAAATCATATAATCAAAATCTTCCCCCCAAAAATAAGCCCAGGTCCAAATGGATACACTATCAAATTTTTCCAAACATTTAAAGAGGACCTATTGCCAATTCTTCTCAAGATTTTCCAGGAAATTGAAGAAAAAGAAACTCTGCCCAATAGTTTCTATGAAGCTCATATCTCTTTAATACCGAAAAGAAACAAAGACACTACAAGAAAAGAAAGCTACAGGCTGATATCCCTGATGAACACAGATACAAAGATTCTCAACAAAATACTAGCGTATAGAATTCAACAACTCATCAAAAAGGTCATATACCATGACCAAGTGGGATTCATCACGGGGATGCAAGGATGGTTTAACATTCTGAAATCAATCAACAAATCCATCATATCGACAAAAGAAAAGAGAAAAACCATATGATCGTATCAATAGAAGCAGAGAAAGCATTTTGCAAGATCCAACACCTGTTTATGATGAAAACCCTTGCCCAAATGGGTATAGAAGGGACTTTCCTCAATATAGTTGAAGCCATCTACCACAAGTCTATGGCAAGCATCATTCTTAATGGAGAAAAACAAAGAGCCTTCCCTCTAAGTTCAGGGATGAGACAGGGATGCCCACTCTCTCCACTATATATATATATTTATATAGTATAGTGTTCAATATAGAACTGGATGCACATGCAATAGCAGTTAGGCAATAAAAGGATATTGAGAGCATTCAGTTAGGAAAGGAAGAAATCAAGCTCTAGCTATTCGCATATGATATGATACTTAATTTAAAGTACCCCAAACCCTCTACCAAGTAACTTCAAGAAACAGTAGACTTGTATAGTAAATTTTCAGACTATAAAATCAATACCCAAAAGCCCATGGCTGTCCTATACACAAATAATGACAGAAAGAAAGTGACATGAAAAAACACTCCCATTCACAATCTTGCCCCAGAAAATCAAGTATCTAGAAATCAGCTAAACTAAGGAGGTAAAAGACCTGTAAAAAAAAAAAAACTACAAAATGCTACTTCAGAAACTAAAAGAGAACGAAAGATATCCCCTGCTCATGGATTGGGAAGAATCACATTGTTAAAATGGAGTTCTTTGTAGCTCTTAGAAAAAATGAAATCATGAAATTTACATACAAGTGGTTCTACATGGAAAGTATCATGCTAAATGAAATGAGCCAGAAAGAGAGGGATAGACACAGAAAAAGACTGCACTCATCTGGGGAATATAAAGTAACAGAATGGGAGTCGAACTCCCAAGAATAGTTGAGATAAGTACTAGGAGATCTGTTCCCAGGCTTGGAAGTTGGCAGCACATGCTGGTAGAAAAGATAGCTCGGATAAGAAGGGAACATCAAGTAAAGGATTTTTTGAGGACTCGCTCGGGATGTGGGATGTGTGCTGAAAGTACACTATAGACTGGACATGATGGCCACTCAATATTTCTATTGCAAAGCACAAGACCCTGAAGGAACAAGTGAGCAAAGGGGAATGCCCTACCACAGAGGCGGGGTGGGGTTGGGAGGAACGGGATGTGGGGGTCGGAGTGCTACTAGGATCATTAGTAGTAGAGAATGGGCACTGGTGGTGGTATGGGTACTCAATCATTGTATAACTTAAACCCAAGCATGAGAGTTTGTAAGTCTACAACTGTACCTCATGATGTTTCATTAATAAAAAAATTAAAATCAGAAACTAGCAAAAAATAAAAAAGACATATATAATATCTTTACTTACTTCAACTCTCCTAGACTTGGGGCCCATTACTTCCCTATATCTTGCTTTTTATGCATTTTAGTTTGAAAGTTTATACTCCCGGGGAACTTTTTGTTTATCTTTAGCCTACAGATCTTTTAGTTAAGCTAAAACTGCAGATGAATATCATGAATGGGAGCCTCTTTACAGAATATTGACAAGGTTAATGTGAATGTGAACGTCTAGGAAAATGCCTGAAAGGTACAAACTGATGTGGACGAAAAATACAATTTAGTTTTGTTCCTTAGGTTTATAGGTTGGTAAAATAAAGCATTACTAAAATTGCAAACAGGATTTATTTGTAAGACTTGAATCTTCTTAACTTCTCCTAAGAAAATCAAACTTGTCTCAAAAACAAGATATAGTTATCAATGAATAACCAGTTACATCTCTAAATATCAATCCAATTGTCATTAACAAGTAAAGCGTCTTAGATTCTTTAACAACGCATACCCATTTTATTTATTTCTTTTACATTTTCACAAACATATTTATTTATTTTATTCAAACACTGGGAGTCAGTTACAGAACTATCCGTGACCAGGTTTCAGTCATACAATGTCCCAACACCCATCCCTCCACCAGTGTACATTCCCCACCACCAATTTCCCAGTTTCCTACTTGCCACCCCTCTACCAGCCCGTATCTGTCTCTCTCTCTCTTTCTCCCCATTTGGGCATTATTGCTTGCAATATAAATACAGAGAGGTCATCATGTTTGTTCCTTTACTTATTTTCAACACGTAGTTCTTATCCAGAGTGATCATTTCCAACTATCTTTACCATAGTGCTTCCTTCTTTATCCCAAATGCCCTTCCCCACCAGCACTTTTTATAAATAAATTAATTGCAAGTTTTAGTTTACAGTGATTTTCTGTTTATCTTTGTATTAAGGAACCATGATTTACAAATATATCCATACTTGATTTTCAGGTATAAAATGTTCTAGAACCAGTCCCACCACCAGTGTCAACTTCCCTCCACCACTATCTCCAGGTTTCCTCCCAACCACTACCTGCCTCCCTTCCTCCTTTGACAAGCGTATTTTAAATTTCGGATTTAGTCTGAATCTCTGGCTTTCAGTGCAGTGTTATTGACGCTGTGCTTTGGCACACACACATATATCATATACATATATATATTTATATATGTGTGTGTATGTGTGTACATATATATACATACATATATATATTCATTTGTCTACATTACCAATGTACCCAAGTACAACCAAGTCCAATATACTAATTATGTTTTAAAGGCTGGTATTATGCTTCAAGTGAAGAGTATATCACTTGTATGTCTGAGTCCTAGGTCATATCCCTGACTCACCCCTTCATCACAGAGCTGCAGATGAAGTCCTAGTGTACCCTCCAGCCCACCAGGTCTGGATCCCCCTTGCCACACACACAATTTTTCAAGATCTGTGTTATTAATAAAATAACATCATTAATTTTACCCATTTTAGATAAGTAGACACATTTTAAAATGCTAATATATTAGATAGAAATGTTTAAAGGTCATGAAGCAATCTTAAATTTTCCCATTAATTACATTTTTTACTTTTTATGACTTCAGTCTACATAGTAATTTTTACAAAAAGGGACACAGAACAAAGCAAAAATTTCCTGTACTGAGAGACTCAGTACACATCTATCTTGTTCACTTCCACTATTCAGTGAAAATTATAGCTTATGGTTTATATTATTTTGTCTTAAAACCTTTTTATTTCACTATATGGTTTGATAATGCTGTTACGTGCTATCAAAAGTAATTATTTCCTGGATATAACTTTGATATAATAGAGAACTTGTATGTGGTTTGTTCACTTAATTCCTTTCAAATATTCTTTTCTGGAAAAAAAATTATTCAAGGTGCTGAAATTGGAAAAATGCTTTAAATACATAAGTTCCTTTCTCATAAAACCGTTGTTCTTGAAATAATCAAAAGTTAAAATGGCTATTGAACTTTGAGTATTTTAAGAAACAGTCTATTAAAGTATGAAAAATTAGAAAACATGGCATAGCCTAGCAAGCTACCCATGACGTATTTGATATGCCGTACACATTAACAAGTGTCACAATGGAGATGTTACTGGGCCTGCTCAAGCAAATCAATGAACAATGGAAGGACAGTGACAGTGATGAATATGAATAAAATGAGATTTTAAGAAATATGAATATTAATATATTATATATTAAAGATGAAATATATGATTTTAAATATATAGTTAACCATATAGAATAAATTACTTGTATATATATTTGTAGCAACATAGAAAGTAATTTAAATGCACAATACAATCTGCTTATCAAAAGCATTATATAGTCAGAATATTAACATGTATATGCAATATTTTAAAATAAAAAGACACATGTTTTGATAGAAAAAAATAATGCAAAAATTTAGAAAATAATGTGATACTTATAGTGATAAAATAATGTATAAATATTAATTATGAGGAAATGTGAAAAGATTTACACACAATAGTAAGGGTGTTTCAGTTTTTACTGATAATAAGACTGTCTCTTGGTCAGTTTATTAATTTTATCAAGTTCTATGGCCTAACCTTTCCTCAAACCCAGATTTATCTGATTAAAAACTTGTATTTTATCAAAGACTAGAAGATAATAGCTTAAACATATTAATTAGTATACCGTTTCTTCACTGAAGATGCTCACAGTCCTGAAAAATTTTTAGAGAATTAGGAAATCATAAACCTATAGACCCTTTGTGTCCCATTAATTTATCTCATTAATTTTAAATGTGTTTCATTGAAAAATGCCTGTGTGAAGACAAATGTTATGTTTGGAGCTGAAAGTAAGACGTTTAAAACTTATCTTTTTTCCTAAGGAAGTAAAGGACCTGTACAAAGAAAACTACAAAACGCTACTTCAGGAAATAAAAGAGGACATGAGGAAATGGAAAGATATCCCCTGCTCATGGGTCGGGAGACTTAACATTGTCAAAATGGCAATACTACCGAAAGCATTGTATAAATTCAATGCAATCCCTATAAGGATACCCATGACATTCTTCAAAGAAATGGAGCAAACACTCTTGAAATTTATATGGAACAATAAGCCCCCCCGAATAGCTAAAGCAATTCTTGGGAAAAAGAAAATGGGAGGAATCAACCTCCCGAACTTCAAACTGTACTACAAAGCAGTAATAATTAAAACAGCATGGTACTGGAACAAAGGCAGAACTGCAGACCAATGGAACAGGGTTGAATACACTGACATCTCTCCTCAATCATATGCTCATCTAATCTTTGATAAAGGTGCAAGTAATGTGAAGTGGAGTAAGGAAAGCCTCTTTAATAAATTGTGTTGGCATCACTGGACGGCTACATGCAAAAAAATAGGCTCAGAACTCTGCCTAACACCATGTACAAAAGTAAGATCAAAATGGATTAAAGACCTCAACATCAGACCAGAAACCATAAGGTACATTGAAGATAACGTTGGCAAAACCCTCCATGACATTGAAGCTAATGGTATCTTCAAAGATGCCACGCCACTGGCCGAGCAAGTGAAAACAGAGATAGATAAATGGGACTATCTTAAACTAAGAAGCTTCTGCACCTCCAAAGAAACAGTGACCAAAATACAAAGACAGTCTACAGAATGGGAAAGGATATTCACCGAATACACATCTGACAAGGGGTTGATATCCAGGATATACAAAATACTGGTTAAACTCCACAAGAAGAAAACATCAAACCCCATCCAAAAATGGGGCAATGAAATGAACAGAAACTTTCTCAAAGAAGAAATCCGAATGGCAAAAAAGCACATGAGAAAATGCTCTACATCATTAATCATCAGGGAGATGCAGATCAAAACCACAATGAGATACCATCTCACACCTCAGAGACTGGCCCACATTCAAAAGAACAAAAGCAACCAATGCTGGCGTGGATGTGGCGAGAAAGGGACACTCCTTCACTGTTGGTGGGAATGTCCACTGGTTCAGCCCTTCTGGAAAACAGTATGGACGATTCTCAAAAAATTAGAAATTGAGCTCCCATTTGACCCAGCAATACCACTCCTGGGAATATATCCCAGAGAGGCAAAAATGTGTAGTCGAAGTGACATCTGCACTTGTTTGTTCATTGCAGCACTCTTTACAATAGCCAGAAACTGGAAGAAACCTGAATGCCCAAGAACAGATGACTGGTTAAAGAAACTTTGGTACATCTACACAATGGAGTACTATGTAGCTCTTAGAAAAGATGAAGTCATGAAATTTACATACAAGTGGTACAATATGGAAAGTATCATGCTAAGCGAAATGAGTCAGAAAGAGAGGGATAGACATAGAAAAATTGCATTCATCTGGGGGATATAAAGTAACAAAGTATGAGATTAATACCCAAGAATAGCTGAGATCAGCACCAGGAGGATTACTCCATAACTTAGAGGCCAGCCGGGTATCCTAGAGGAAAGGGCAGTTCAGATAGAGAATGGAGCACCAAATAAAGGATGTTTGGAGGATCCTCCCAGGAGGGGAGATGCATGTCGAAAGTAGACTATGGACTGAACATGTTTGCCACTCAATGCCTCTTTTGCAGACCACAACACCCAAAAGGAGAGAGAGAACACAGGGGATTGCCCTGCCACAGAGACAGGGGGGATGGGGGGATGGGGGTGGGAGGGATATTATCCATGGTGGTGGAAAATGGGCACTGGTGGAGGGATGGGTATCTGATCATTGTATAATTGAAACCAAAGCACAAAAAATTGTAAATCTACAACTTTAAAAAAAATAAAATAATATAAAGGGAAAAAAAAACTTATCTTTTTTCTTGGTTTTATTTATTTATTTATTTATTTATTTATTCATTCATTCATTCATTTTGGTTTCCGTTACACATTTGGTGATGCTCAGGACTTACACATGACTCTTGTCTGTTTTCAGGGATCAATCTGACGGTGCTTGGAGTTTCTGGATCTGCTGCATGCAAATGCAAGATATGTTTCTTTTCCCATGTACTGTCTCTCCAGGCTGGAATTCCTTGATTAAAAATCTGTAATTTAATTTAATAAAAAAAAAAAGAACTGGCCTGAATGATGGAGCAGCTGGTAGGGAGTTTGCTTTGCAGGCCAGGAAGGTGCATTAGATCCCTGGCACCCTATCTGATTCCTCGAACCCCACTAAGAGTTATCCCTAAGTGCACAGTAAGAAGTAATCCCTAAATACTGCCAAAAGTGAAGTAAATGAGTTTGGTCCCAAAGTCTAAATAAGTAATTTTTTAAGAGTAGGTAAAATGATTTTCATCTTTCCCTCAAGTTTGCTTTCTTAAATGTTTTCTTCTAACATGAAATTTCACAGGGAATTACCTAGAAGATGGTATCTTGTTGAAGAATTATGAATGTCAAGAAGAGGAAATCTAGAGGCAGATTCAAAATTACATAAGGAAAAAACTGTTTCAGAAAAAAAAACTTTTAACATTTTGGCCTATAATTATTAAAGACAGAAAGCTAGACTAAAATCTTCAGCAATAATGCATACCTAATTATGTTTAATACAGAAATAAAATTTTAGATACTACATTTCACGTGAATTATAAAATAAAAAGGTTATATTTTATGTTATTTAGAAAATAACTTGGGAAAGTTTATTGTTTTACAAAAGACCCTTGAGTTCCAAGAATCAGAAATCATCTATTTGTATGAGATTTTTACTGTATCAAGGATCTTTAAAATTTTTAGTCAAAACCAGAAAAAAAAATTGTAGAGAGAATCATTAAAATCTGGTTTGCATTTTTAAATATAGTCCAACTTTATAGGACTCTAAAGTAAATCAACTATGCATATGTTGATGCTTATAGGAAAATCATGTTAAATTTGTTTTGTTTATAATGATATTATATTAATTTATTTCATAATACTGTTATATTGAAAATATTAATTGTTAAATAAGAGTTTATTTGCAATATCAAATACAGGTCTTTTTATGAAATATAGTCATTATACAGAATAGTCAATTCTATTAAATGTTGAATATTGAATATTCAGTATTCAATGTTCAATTCTGTTAAAATCTAGAAATCTTTCAGCTAGATATCATCATAGCTTATTTGCTTTTGTTAACCACAGCAACTTTCTCTACAGAAATGGTATCTGAGAAGTTGATCTCATTTTATTTAATTATTAATGGTGCAAAGATATTTGAGAAAAAGAGAACATTTGCCAAAACGTGTCTTCATAACTCAACTTTATAAAGAAAAACAAGTGCATTGTATTACAGAAATTGCTTCTGAACGCAATCTTCAATTTTGCTAGTAAGCTCAACCTAGAACATTGTACTCGGAATCAGGATATTTTGAAATTGTAGACCTAGAAATATCTTGAACTGAGGAAATTGGGATTCTAAGGTAAAGGCTCAGATATTTATGAGAGTATTCTCTCCTAAATACCCTGCATCTTGCACTCTGAGAAGGTGATACAAAATTGGCATTTTATCTTCATCTCAGTGTGTTCAATTCAGCAATGTTCAACCTATAGTGAAATCTATCTGGTTTGAAACCCTTTTTATTGTTTTTCTCCAACATCATAGTCTAATTTTCTAGAAATATGTATTGATTTTATTGTTATTTTCATTGTTTCATTTTATTGTTATTTTCGGTTCTCAGAATAAAATGCAAAAATCGTTACCAAATTGTCACTGACAATGTACAAATAAATCATCTATTTGTTGTCATAACTATTTTAGTAATATTCTGAATTTTCAATCAACAGCATAATGTTTTATGAATATATTTATGGCCAGAAATTTTACAGAGGATTTGATTTTTCTCAATCCTACACAATAATCTTTTTATAATAGGTAGCAGTGACCTTTATTTAGATTAAAGTTGTCAAGGAGTTGAAGCTTGTGACAATTTTACAATCTTTTAAAATGGGAAACCTTCCTGTTATTGAAAAGTCCCAGGGGCAAATCATGAAAAACAAATGCAATTTTGAAAACTATTTCATTGATGGGTTTTTAATAACAATGTTTGATGTCTATACAAAGGAACTAATCATCATGTCTTTTTTGTTTCTGAAAGTCAGAGGGGAAGGGCAGTATAAGAGATCCTCCTGTACCAGATAGTTCAGGAAGAGAATTATAAATTTAGAGAGGGTTCTAAAGGTTAAAGTTGACAAGTTTGGAAATATGTCAGTGTCAAAACTGGAAACACTGTATTTTTTACTTAATGGCATACAATATCTACCTTGATCTAAGTAAACCAGATAAAGGTTACAAAGAAAACTACATTCTGAAATTTACTAAATTATTCATAATTTCTTCTGTGCAAGTAGTCTTTAAATATTAGTACACAAGATCTTGGGGGAAAAAAACATATACCAAAATAAAATAAATTTATATATTTTTGTGTTTAGCTGCCTTACAAGGAATACAGAAGCATAAAGAAATAAAATAAATATGAAGCATATTATTTATAGATAAATTATACAAAAAGAAATCCTGAATGGTATGTTACCAGCTTGAGTGGAGGGGGAATATTCAGGAACTGTAGAATTGACTAACTGGAAACATTCAAAAATTAAACCACAAATTAATCATAATTAAACATTTCAGTTAGCTAGAAGAATTCCACTTCCTCTCATAGATATTTCAAAGGAAACTATCAAATGATCAATCACATATCAGAACTAGAGTTCTGTTTCCTTCAAGATTCTTCTAACCTGTGTCTTGACATTTAAGGAGGAAAATTGAGTTTCATAATTATATTTAGTAATTCTATATTAAAATTAATAAGGTCCTCTTCTAATATAGTAACAGATAGTGAGATGAACTCAGTTAGAGAGTGTAGTGGTTGGCAAGAGAGTAATTTATTATGGTTACAATTCAGTACAAACATAATGGTAGAGACAAATTTGGTTAAACATTACTGTATGATGGCTGATTTTAGCCAAAATCTTAACATTGGTTAGTTTAAAATCACTCAGAGATTTCTGTCAATGTGTTTGCTATCATTGTTTAGTAAAAAAAAAAAAAGACAGTAGCTTGTTCAAAATTCTAACATCTTTATTTATAACATGTAAGGCTTGTCTACTTAACTCTACAGCTGCAAGTTAAGAATGTCTCAAGAACAAATAAATCATATCTTTATTATATGATTCATAGACTTGGACAAACAGATATGTAAAGTAACTATAGCGATCCATGTTAGTATAAGATGAAAAATAAATTAAATAGTTATGAAAGCAAAGAGGAATAGGATTTATAACTCTGATGGTTTTTATATAACTTAAATGCTTCCATGTTGCAATAAAGGATTGGTGATAAGCTAAACACTACTGAAAAATATGATTGAAAGCTTAAAATTAAATTTAAAATTAAAACACATTACTGTGTTACTGTGTTTGGCATATCGAATACGTCACAGGGAGCTTGCCAGGCCCTGCCGTGCAGGCGAGATACTCTCGGTAGCTTGCCGGCTCTCCGAGAGGAGCAGAGGAATCGAACTTGGGTTGGCCATGTTGGCTGCGTGCAAGGCAAATGCCCTACCCGCTGTGCTATCGCTCCAGCTGTAAACACATTAAAATTGTGCAATGAAAATTTGAAATAGTCTCTTTACAGCAATGGTTCCACAAATACAAAAATAATGTTGGGGCTGGAGAGATAGTACAGTGAGTATGGCACTAGCCTTGTGCAGTTGACATGGATTCATACCCTTGCATCCCATACAGTCTCCAAACCCAATGAAGTGATTTCGGAGTATAGAGCAAAGAATAAACTTTGAGCAACTGCCTAGTGTGGCCCAAAAATCAAACAGAAACCTACTAATTACTAATCAGCTATGATCTTCATACTACATCTTCATGTGCATACCATATATAGAAGGTTATCTACTGAAGTCTTGATTAGTATTATTTTTATACATTTTCAGCCATTACATTAGGAAGAATTAAATATTTCACAACTAACTAGTAAAGATGAATTCTTTATATGAAAAAGTATAAGGAATGCAAGTATTGACCTGCTTTTTCACTTATAGAAGTAGAGAAAATTAATAAAAATTTTACAATAGAAAAATGACTTCAAAACAAATGGCTATTAAAGCAGCTCTTTAAAGAAGAGCATGATTTCAACTTAGAAAAAATGTAAAATGTGACCCAAAAGGAAATCCTGGGGTGCAACTGATAATAATGTGGGTAATTTTACAAAAGCAATTCTGTACACAGTCGTTGTAAAGGGGTTGCAATTTTTAAATATAATTTTTTTGAATTTTTAAAATATAGACACAATTATTCAAAAAACCAAATTTAATAAATTATAACTAAGTCAGAATATTTATTGTAGTTTTAACAGGATTATATCCAGAACAGAAAGCATAAAAAAAATCGGACATACTATAAACTATGATATTTCAATAACTTCTAATGATAGTTTAAAATATATTCTCAGCATAATTAACCTTTAAAATTTTTAATTTTGGTGAATATGCTGCCCAGGTTCATTCATGTGCTGCTTGCAAACATGTGGCCAAGCACATGTGGCGCCTGAGTACATGTGTTGCGCAAATTTCCCCTCTTGAGATGTATACTTTCATGCTTTCATATCTAATGCTGGGATCTGTGTAGGGTCTCTCTCCACCCTTGGAGAAGCCCAGGTTCTCTCTTGAGCATGTTACTTTCTACTCTCTCTCACTTTCCCTTCTTCATTCCCTTCAAAAACTCTAAATACAATCTGTTTTAATTCAATAAATAAAAAAATTAAATTATTAAAATTTTGAATAGGTTTTAGTTTAGTGTGGTGAAGGTGGTATGCATGTCATTAAATATTTCAATGTTAGTTTAAAATAACAAGTCTCCCAGTGGACAGTTCCACAATGAAACTGACCACATCATATTCAATTGATGATTTTGCCTGCTTGATGTCACTATTTCCCTAAATTCCAAATGGGATCAGACCACCGTTTTCTTTGTACAAAATTCTACTTCATAGAGCGGGGAGAAAGGGCTGCAAAGTTTAAGAAGAGAACTCCCAGAACAACCACCAATTGGGAGCTCTTCCGCACAATAGCGGCAATATGGGAAGATGCCATCATTGACATCATCGACAAAGAATACAATTGACTGGTTCAGCACCTCTATGATTGTGCAAGGAATGCAGAGAGAGAGAAAGTCACAAAAAGACTTCTGTCTTCAGAAACTCTCGAGCTCATTCACCAGTATAGTTTGGCGCGAGCCTCAGGCAACCACAAGCTAATGTCAGAGCTCCCAAAGCAGTGTAGAGAAGTGATAAAGGAAGACCGCAAAGAGAGAAGCCACTCAATGCCTCTTTTGCAGGCCACAGAACCCAAAAGGAGAGAGAGAACAAAAGGGAATGGGTGGGATGTGGGGGATGAGGAGGGTGGGAAGGCTACCAGGATTAGTGGAGGTGGAGAATGGGCACTGGTGGAGGGATGGGCACTCAATCATTGTACAATGGAAACCCAAGCACAAAAAAAATGTAAGACTACAACTGTACCTCATGGTGTTTCACTAATAAAAAAAAGAAAGGAAAAGAAAGGTGAAAGAAGGGCAGCAGTGCTGTCAGATGCAGCAGAAGCTGGGAAAGGCAATCACAATGCCCGCCTGTCCTTCATCAACTACAAGACCAAGATGACTGCCCTTTGACGTCCTGATGGATCTATCACATCTTCCAGAAGGGCAGTGGAGAAGATTATCAATGACTTCTACTCGGATCTCTTCCATAGCCATGTCCACCTGCCTACATACCAAATTCTGCAGGATGGATATGTCTTTCCCAGCGTTCTCCCTTCCAAAATCCAACATGTCATTTCGTCGGTAAAGAAGCGAAAAGCACCCAATCCAGACAAGGTCAGATCCGAACACCTGAAGAATCTGCCGCCAGTACTCGTCAATACACTGGCTCAGCTGTTCACACGCTACCTGTCTGAATGCAAGTTTCCATCCCAATGGAAAATCAGCAGGACTGTTCTGTTGTAGAAGAAGGGAGATATCCATGACAGAGCAACTATCGTCCGATCTTCCATGTTTGTCATCTACAAGTTATTCACTCAAGTCATCCTGAATATGACTGGCAAAACACTAGACGAAGGACAACATGCGAGCAAGCCAAGTTCTGAAACGAATTCAGCACGATCAACAATATCCACATGGTGACCAAGGTCATTGAGGTTTTGCAAGTTCAAGATGCCGCTCTGGTGATACCATTTCACCGAAACTCTTCAGTGCCACCCTCGAGAACATCATGCGACTACTGGAATGGGAAGGAATGGGAGTGAAGATAGATGGTCGGCAACTACACCACCTCCGCTTTGCTGATGACATTGTTTTAATAACACCAAACATCTGCCAAGCGACACAAATGCTGGCCGACTTTGACCATGAGTGTGGAAAGGTAGGACTATAGCTGAATCTTACGAAGACAATGTTTATGAGAAACAGCCTTGTTCCTGACGCCCCATTCGCTCTCAATGGAACGACCATCTCCGAATGCAACAACTATGTGTACCTAGGTCAAGAAGTCAACATGACAAATGACCTGGCACCCAAGCTGCGCAGGAGGAAGAGAGCGGCTTGGAACGCCTTCAAGGACGTCGAAGAAATAGCTAAGAGGATGAAGAACCTCCGGCTCCAGGCACATCTCTTTGATTCCACTGTTCTTCCTGCATTAACATATGCCTCAGAGACCTGGGCCCTACGCAAACAAGATGAGATTGCTATTCAGGTCTCCCAAAGAAGAATAGAAAGAGCTATGCTTGGAATATCACGTTTCACTCAAATGAGAGAAAGAATCCAGAGTTCTGACATCCGTTGACGATCAAGAATCAGGGACGCTGTCTCATTTGCCAAGGTGTCGAAAATCAGATGGGCTGGTCACGTAATGAGATTTAAAGACGACCGTTGGACTAGAGCTGTTACTGACTGGATTCCACGGGATGTCAAAAGACCGCATGGCCGCCCACCTACCAGATGGTCAGACTTCTTTGTCAAGATCATGAAGGATTGGTTTGAGGCCCTTCATGTTCCTGGAGCGAACAGATGCCATTGGGCTACACTAGCACGCTACAGGGACAAATGGAGACGTTACTGGCGCCCGCTCGAGCAAATCGACGACTAACGGGAAGTTAAGTGATTAAGTGATAAGTCTTCAACATTCATTATGGATTCTGGTCTGATGTTTCGGCCTTTAACCCATTTTGATCTTATGTTTGTACATGGTGTTAGGTTGAGATCTGAGGCCATATTTTGTAAGTAGCTATTCAGTTTTGCAGCACAATTTGTTAAAGAGCTTTCCTTGCTCCACTTCACATTTCTTGCTCCTTTATAAAAGAAAAGCTGATCACATATTGGAGGGGGGGGCGTGTCAGTATATTCAACCCTGTTCCATTGGTCTGTGGTGCTGCCTTTGTTCCAGTACCATGCTGTCTTAATTATTACTGTTTCGTAGTAGAGTTTGAGGTTGAGGAGGTGGATTCCTCCCATTTTCTTTATCCCAAGAATTGCTTTAGGTATTTATGGGCGCTTATTATTCCATATGAATTTCACGACTCTTTGCTCCATTTCTTTGAAGAATGTGATGGGTAACCATATAGGAATCACATTGAATTTGTACAATGCTTTGGGGAGTACTGCTATTTTAACAAAGTTATTTTTTCCGATCAGTGGACAGGGGATATCTTTCAATTTCCACATGGCGTCTTTTAGTTACTGAAGTAGCGTTTTGTAGTTTTCTTTGTACAGGTCTTTTACATCCTTAGTTTAGCTGATTCCTAGGTACTTGATTTTCTGGGGCATGAATGTTAACAGGATTATTTTTTCATGTCACTTTCTCTTCTCACACTATTTGTGTATAGGAAAGTGATGAAGTTTTGGGTATTGATTTTATAGCCTGCAAGTTTACTAAACAAGTCTATTGTCTCTAGGAGTTTCTTGGTAGAAGTCTTAGGGTTCTCTAAGTATAGTATCATATTATCTACGAATAATGAGAGCTTGATTTCTTCCTTTCCTACCAGAATTCCCTTAATATCTTTTTCTTGCCTGACTGCTATTGCATGTATTTCCAGTACTATATAAAACAGCAGTGGAGAGAGTAAGCATCCTTGTCGCATCCCTGATCTTAGAAGGTAAGCTTTTAGTTTTTCCCCATTGAGGATAATGCTTGCCATAGTCTTGTGGTAGATGGCTTCAACTATATTGAGGAAAGTCCCTTCTATACCCATTTTGGCAAGGGTTTTCATCATAAATGGGTACTGGATCTTGGAAAATGCTTTCTTTGAATCTACTGATATGATTATATGGTTTTTATTTTTTCTTTTGTCAATATGATGAATTTGTTGATTGATTTCACAATGTTAAACCATCCTTGCATCCCCATGATGAATCCCACTTGGTCATGGTGTATGATCTTTTTGATGACTTGCTGAATTCTATTTGCTAGTACTTTGTTGAGAAACTTCACATCCATATTCATCAGGGATATCGGCCTGTAGTTTTCTTTTCTTGTGGTGCCTTTGTTTCCTTTTGGTATTAGAGAGATATGAGCTTCATAGCAACTGTTGAGGAGATTTTCTTTTTCTTCAATTTCCTGGAAAAGCCTTAGAAGAATTGTCAATAAGTCCTCTTTAAATGTTTGGAAAAGTTTGCTAGTGAATCCATCTGGACCTGGGCTTTTTTGGGGGGGGAAGATTTTGATTATAGTTTCCATTTCCTTGAAATTAATAGGACTACTCAATTTTTTTTAGGTCTTCCAGATTCAATCTTGGAAGATTATAGGAATCCAGGAATTTATGCATTTCTTCTAGGTTCTCTTTTTTTGTGACATACAGACTTTCAAAGTAGTCTCTGATGATCTTTGAATTTCTTTGGTTTCCATTGTGATGTCCCCCTTTTCATTTCTGATTGGTTTATTGGATTTCTCTCTCTCTCTTTAACTTCTATCTTATGTTCATTGTGGTCTTACAAGATAGTTGATACATTGTCCATCTTCCTGATTCTGCTGAGGTAAGCTTTGTGGCCCAGCACATTGTCTATTCTAGAAAATGTTCCATGTACACTGGAAAAGAATGTGTATTCTTTTTGGGTTATATACCTATTGGCTCTCTTTCTTCTCTTTCTTCCTTTAGAGCCATTATTTCCTTGCTGAGTTTTAATCTTCTTGATCTATCCAGAGGAGGTAAAGCAATGTTGAAGTCTCCCAGTACTATTGTGTTGCTTGTAGTGTCCTTCTTAAGGTATGTTAGCAGTTGTTGTACATATTTGGCTGGTCCCTCATTTGGTGCTTATAAGTTTATGAGTGTTATTTCTTCCTGCTGTACATATCCCTTGATGAATAAAAATGTCCTTCCCTGTCCTTTTTAATCTTTTTCAACCTGAATTCTACGTTGTCTGATACTAGTAAGGTCACCACAGCTTTTTTGAGGGGGTTATTTGCTTGTAGGGTTGACTTTCCATCATTTCCGTCATTTGAATTTGAGTCTGTGTTTGTTCTGATTGTTCAGATGTGTTTCTTGTAGGCAGCAGAATGTTGGATTCTGTCTCTGAATCCATTTTGCCAATCTGTGTCTCTTACTTGGTGAATTTAGACCATTGACATTGAGAAAGATTATTGTCATGGGGTTTTGTTTCATCTTTCTCTAAGTGTTTGTTGTGCTTGTAGGGGTTTTTCTTGTCTTACAGTAGCCCCTTTAGCCTGTCTTTAAGGTTTGATTTTGAGTCTATGAAGTTCCTGAACTGTCATTTATCCAGAAAATAGTGTACCGTTCCTTCAAGTCTGAAGGAGAGTTTAGCCTGATAAAGTATTCTTGGTGAAGTGTCATTTTAGTGAGTTTTTTCACTATATCCTACCATTGCTTTCAGGCTTGGAGGGTTTCCTCTGAGAGGTCTGCTGTGAATCTAAGGTGTGTTCCTTTGTATGTGATTTTCTTCTTTGACCTTGCTGCTTGCAGTATTGTGTCTCTATTCTTGGCATCCATCATTCTAACTATGGAATGTCTTGGAGTGTTTTGGTTAAGGTCTCTTTTATCTGGACCCTTCAGGCTCCTTGAACCTGGATTCCTGCATTGTCTAGCTCTGGTAACTTTTCAGCAATGATTCCTTTAACTGAGGCTTTTTCATTGGGATTCCTTTCCTGACCTTCTGGTACTCCAATGATACTAATGCTGTTCCTCTTGAAATCGTCCACTAGGACTCTGATACACTCTAAAGCTATTTTGAGGTATCTTCCCATTGTTTGTTGTTGCCTGAACTTCCTGAAGTTCATCTTCCAGATTACTGATTCTGTCTCTGACTGTAGTCATTCTACTGTTGAGGGCACACACTGAGTTTTAAGCCCGGCAAGCTACCGAGAGTATCTAGCCCGCAAGGCAAAGCCTGGCAAGCTCCCTTGACGTATTCAATATGCCAAACACAGTAACATGTGTCACAATGGAGACGTTAATGGGTCTACTCAAGCAAATTGATGAACAACAGGAGGACAGTTACAGTGACAGTTACTGAATTCTTTATTCATGGCACTTCTGTGTGTAGCTTTTCCATTTCTGTTCTCATTTCTTCCTGTAATTTCTTGATCCTCCAAACTATTCTTTCTTCCATGCCCTCCTTTAATTTACTGGATATCTGTCCCACCATTTCTTTAAGTTCATTGAACATGTTCAATAGTTTATCTCTGATTTCTTTATTGGAATGCTCACATTTGGGAGTAACACCCGTTGAGGCTCTGGACTCTTTCCATCGTCCTCACCTCGTGGTGGGGATTTGCACTGTTTCTTCATGTTGTAGTGGTGTTATGGAGACTAATATGTGACACCAGATTGTTGAGTATGGGTAAAATAATAGTGGCCACGTGAGTGGCCTATTGATATCAAAATAGACCATGCCACTTCTGCAGAGGCCATGCCCCCTACAGGTACCTGGGAGAGAAAGAAACTAGCCGTGGCGTTGGGGATGTACAGGAAGGTGCTCTGAGAGGTTGGGCAGCCCAGGGTCCAAGAGGACACCTGGGGCCTGAGCGTGGGGAAGGTGGCATCCCAGGGTCGATTATTCACTGATCTTGGAGAGGAAGAAAACCAACCATGTTGTTGGGGAGAAACAGGAAGGAGCTGGGGTCAACTATCACACCCACATAGTGGTATCTCAATTGCAACCCAGACTTCAGGCAGCAAGCAGTTTATATAGGATTTGATCACATAAGCAGTACATGCCTTATTGTTTCAGATAAAACGTTACCTAGGTACGAAAAAAAGATGTTTTGGCAAGTGTCTAGGGTAACATTGGTCAGGCAATAGTTAAACAACAGTTCCCAGTAACACTTCATGGTTACATAAGCTATTCATTCTTTTAGGGTTAACAAAAGACATTTTCTGGGGCATTTTGACTGGGGTCATACTGATTGATTGAGCCCACTTGCTGGGCCCAGGAACTTACGCAGGTGGGTTCAGGTTGGCTAGTTACATATTGTTTCATTACTGGGAAATGGAGACTGTTTCAGTTCTAGGAACTGAACCTGAGGCTGAGCTGATTTGCTGATTTCTGCCACCTGTCATGGGGTAAGTCTTGCCCTTATACACGCATGCTCACATCTGTGAAAGAATACAAACAAAATCAAGGTAGCAATATAAGAGAACTAAAGTAAGACTGCAATGAAGAAAAAATAGAGCACAAAAAGGAGAGTTTTGGTCTTCAATTTGTGTTAGTAAAATCTACGTACGTCTTTAAGTAATGTTTAAATAGATGATACTTAATGTATTTATAACAGGCTCCTTGAGGAGCTAGACATATGTCTCAGTGGGACAAGAGCATTGTGATTGGCCTCGGCTCAATATCCCCTTAGAACCATCAGGAGTGACTCCAAACCCTCACCCAAAAACAGCACTTAAGGATGAATACTCCTCATTCAGAAACCTTTCTGTCTGGAAACCTATGGTTGATATTTTGTAGTTAAAATTTTCATATTTATTTATTTATTTTGCTTTTTGGGTCATACCTGGCAATGCACAGGGGTTATTTCTGCCTCTGCACTCAGGATTTAATCCTGGAGGTGCTCAGGGGACCATATGGGATGCTGTGAATAGAACCTGGGTTGGCCGACTGCAAAGCAAATGCCCTACCTGCTTTGCTATTGCTCCAGCCCCAAGTTATTTTTTTCATACTTATTTTTTTATTTATTTATTGAATCACTGTGGGAAGAGTTACAAAGCTTTCAGGTTTAAGTCTAGGCTATACAATGATCAAACACCTTTCCCTTCACCAGAACTTATTTTTCACCACCAAGAACCCCAATATGCCCCGCACCCCTCCCAATGCCTGTAAGGCAGATTATTTTTACTTAACTCTCTACCTACTTTGATTACATTCATCACTTTGACAAAAGCTGCGCCATTATTTTTTTTAATTTTTATTAGTGAAACAACATAAAGTACAGTTGTAGACTTACACATATTTTGTGCTTGGGTTTCGATTATACAACGATCAAATACCCATCCCTCCACCAGAGCCCACCCTCCATCACCATGGATCCCAGTATCCCTCCCACCCCTCAAGTCCCCATCCCAACCTGCCTCTGTGGCAGGGCATTCCCTGTTGTTCTCTCTCTCCTTTTGGGTGCTGTAGTTTGCAAAAGAGGTATTGAGTGGCAATCATGTTCAGTCTGTAGTCTACTTTCAGCATCCATCTACCATGCTGGTAGGATCCTCCCAACACCCTCTATTTGGTGCTCCCTTCTCTATCTGAGCTTCCTTTTCCCCTAGTGTGTGCAGCTGGCCTCCAATTCATGAAATAAACCTCCTGGTACTTATCTCGACTATTCTTGGGTGTTAGTTTCCTATTTTGTTACTTTATCTTCCCCAGATGAATGCAATCTTTCTGTCTGTCCCTCTCTTTCTGACTCATTTCACTTAGCATGATACTTTCCATGTAGTACCACGTGTATATAAATGTCATGACTTTATCTTTTCTAACAGCTACATAGAACTCCATTGTGTAGAGTACCAAAGTTTCTTTAACCAGTCATTTGTTCTTGGGCACTAAGGTTTTTTCCAGATTCTGGCTATTGTAAAGAGTGCTGCAATGAACAAACAAGTGCAGATGTCACTTCGACTATACTTTTTTGCCCCTCCGGGATATATTCCCAGGAGTGGTATTGCTTGGTCAAATGGGAGCTCAATTTCTAATTTTTTGAGAATTGTCCATACTGCTTTCCAAAAGGGCTGAACTAGTCGGCATTCCCACCAGCACTGAAGGAGGGTCCCTTTCTCGCCACATTCGTGCCAGCACCGGTTTCTTTTGTTCTTTTGGATGTGGGCCAGTCTCTGAGGTGTGAGATGGTATCTCATTGTGGTTTTGATCTGCATCTCCCTGATGGTTAATGATGTAGAGCATTTTCTCATGTGCCTTTTTGCCATTCGGATTTCTTCTTTGAGAAAGTTTCTGTTCATTTTGTTGCCCCATTTTTATGGGGTTGGATGTTTTCTTCTTGTGGAGTTCAACCAGTACTTATATATCCTTGATATCAACCCCTTGTCAGATGTGTATTTGGCATATATCCTTTCCCATTCTGTAGACTGTCTTTGTATTTTGTAGACTGTCTTTGTAGACTGTCACTGTTTCTTTTGAGGTGCAGAAGCTTCTTAATTTAAGTTAGTCCCATTTATCTATCTCTGTTTTCACTTGCTCGGCCAATGTCGTGGCATCTTTGAAGATACCATTAGCTTCAATGTCATGGAGGGTTTTAACAACTTTGTCTTCAATGTACCTTATGGATTCCGGTCTGATGTTGAGGTCTTTAATCCATTTTGATCTTACTTTTGTACATGGTGTTAGGCAGAGATCTGAGCCCATTTTTTTTTCATGTAGCCATCCAGTTTTGCCAGATGAGCCATTATTGTTTAGTTTCCACCCAACAATCAGAACTGCTGAAAAGGTATAGTGAAGTAATTTGTTTTCTATAGCTGGTTATGAGGACCATATGATTTTGATTTCTGATATTTTACTTATTAAGTATGAAGGGATTTCTGCCAAGAGCCAGATAATTATGAGATTGGTTTCTGTGGCTCTACAGCCATGGCCGTGCTGGAGAGCCACTTGTGTGTGTGTGTGGGGGGGGCATCTCGTGAACTCGGTAGGGCGTGAAAGACAAGCTGGGAACGCCCCCCCTTCCCATGAGGTTGCAGTTGCCCCGTCACAGCTGGCTCATACCTGGCTTTCTAATAAGCTATGAGTCGGCTTATTTTTGAAAAAAAAATATTCCACCCATGATATTGAATAGCCTTCTGAGCCTTTGAGTCCTATGAAGTTACGTTCTCTCTTGAACATACATCTTACTTCCTCTATCTCTTCCCTCCCACTAAGTAAATTTCTTTAAATAAAACCATTTTACTTTACTAAAAAATGTACTCTTTGAAAATAGATATAGACTCTTTAAAGAAGTTTGGTTTTAAAAATGGTATACCCATATTTAGTTTGAAAGAGAAAAAAACACACTTTTCTTTTTACTAATGATGTAACTTTAAAATTCAGCATCCCTCCATTAAAATGGATTTCCTCTTTTGAAAACCACAACACCCAATAAGAGAGAGAGAACAAAAGGGAATGCCCTGTCACAGAGGCAGAGTGGGATGGGGGGGATAAGGGGTGGAAGGGATACTGGGATCCGTGGTGGTGGGAAACGGGCACTGGTGGAGGGATGGGTATTTGATCATTGTATAATTGAAACCCAAGCACAAAAATTTGTAAGTCTAGCCCTTCCACCTTCTTCCTGGAAAGAAAGATGGCAGCCACTTGGGAGCTTTGTGGAGAGCCAGGTATGAACCGGTGGTGATGGGGCGACTAAAACCTCAGGGGAAGGGAGGCGTTCCCGGTTCGTCCTTCACACCCTACCGAGGTCACCAGTTGCCCCCCACGAGTTTCTTTCTGGCACAGCTATGGCTCCAGAGCACAGAAACCAATCTCTTAATTATCTGACTCTCAACAGAAATACTTCCAGGGTTAATAAGTAAAATAGCAGAAATCCAAAACCATGCGGCCGTGCGACATCATTTAATTCTTGCACCCAGATGTAGAAAGCAAATCATTTCACAATGCTTTTTCAGCATGTCTGATTTGGGGGTTTAAACTCTAAATAAAAATGGTGCACCTTTTATTGAAACATTGAATCTAGTCAAAGTAGATAGAGTGTTAACTAGAAGTCATCTGCCTCACAGGCATTGGAGGGGTGAGGGTGGGGGTTTATTGGGGTTCTTCATGGTGAAAAATAAGTATTGGTAAAGGGAAATGTGTTTGATATTTGCATGACTGAGACCTAAATCTAAAAGCTTTGTAACTTTTCCCACAGTGATTCAATTTAAAAAATTTGTAAGTCTACAACAGTACCTCATGGTGTCTCACTAATAAAAATTTAAAAAAATTAAATCACAAGCAATCACAAGCATCCTGTTGTTCGTCGATTTCCTCAAGCAGGCCCCAGTAACGTCTCCTTCGTCCTAGCCCTGAGATTTTTTAAAAAGTGCCATATTCAAGGCTCTTCAGGGTTAGGAGAATGAGACCCATCATTGTTACTGGTATTTGTCATATTGGGTATACCACGGGAAGTTTGCCAGACTCTGCCCTGTGGGCAGGTCACATTCGGTTGCCTGCCAGTTTGTCCAAAGTAGGAATGAGATGATAAGATGTAGCGCATCCGCAACTGCAGCCGCGCGCTTTCTGGGACCTGGGTTTTATAGTCTCTATGTCTTGGCCATTGATGGGACCAATCTGGTGCTGGCAGCAGCTGATGGGTATGATGCCTACCTACTGGAAGATGGGGGGTCTGGTTGGAGAAGGCCCAGTCCCAATCCGAGTAGGCTTGGAGACCTCAGCCCCGGGACCCACATGCCTGGGTTCCTCTGCCAGTTCTTTTATGCATGAAGCCTGTCCAGACGTGTGGAGAGTGGTTCCAGCATTTAAAAAATTAAATAAAAAATTAAAAATGGATTTGTATTTGTATGGATGGGGGGAAAGAGACAGTCATTCACTGCTGGTGAAGATACCCATTGGCCCACCCTTTATGAAAGACAACATAAGCACTTCCCAATAAACTGAGATCTGAGCTTCTATGTGACCCATTAATTCCACAACTTGCTATGTACCCTAAGAACCCCAAAATTCTATTCAAAAAACTGGGACCAAATTTAAAAATAAATTAAATGACCAAAAGTCAGGTATGTGGGAACAATGCCCACAAACCACCTTTGCCTCAGCTATACAAGCTTATTCACTGACCTTATCTCAGAGACCCATAGATAATCTTGGAAGAGACCAAAAGCCATAGCTAATATAGGACCTACACATGGCTGAACAGACTAGGGTAAATAGGAGGGGTGCAGGTTGGCCTGTGCCTGCCCAAGCAGACCTCCCAGCAGCCACCTGCTTCTACAATCCCAAATTGCTGTCATAGTCTGACTCCACCATCTCAGGACAGACATCACCAAGACATAGTCTGTTGAAAATTCGGATATACGGGTTTTGTGTCTGAAATCTCCAGGCTTTCATTGAGTTTGGATGGGCTACCTCCCCCCACTTCCCAATACACATGAAAGCTCCGGTAATCACCCCCATGAACCATCTCCAACGCCACCCTGTGTACTTTATTACTGGCCTTGCTTCAGAGACCCATAAATAAATCTCGAAAGAGATGAAAAGCCAGAGACACAACAGCAAGTCCTGGAAGACACCACAGAACTGGAGATTTCTCTGGGCCCTATACCAAATCATTTTCACTGGGCACACTAGACGGAGCAGATGCAGTCTCCCCACCTACTCCAGATGCAATCCCAGTGACCAAGAACTTCCATAAGCAAGGCCCAGGTATGCAGGTTCTAGGATTAAATCTCCATGTCGCATGGTGATAGAGGTGCCAGGCTGTCCCTCCTGTGCTCCTTGCCCACTCATTGGTCTGGCTGTCACACCCACAATGTGCTTCCGGGGACCATATTAACTAGTGCACCAACAGCCCTGGTCCAAAGATGCCCAGTTGAATCCCAAAATGGATTAGTGCCCTACAGAAATGTCTCTGGAACCCAACCATTTACAAGCTAGGATTCCAGAAGCAGGTGGTCGTGGCACCAAGATATTCAAAATGAGCAATGGACAATAAATGATCTAGCGTCCGCTTCTGGCAGGCAGCCTTGAGTGGTAGTGGAAAATTTCGAGCAAAACCAAATGCCCAAAAAGTAGAAAGATATAACTGGAGAAATTGCCTGCCATGGATGCAAGGTGAGGACTTGGGGGGGGGGGGGTACACTGGGGATACTGGTGGTGAACAGTGTGCACTGGTGGAGAGATGGGTGTTCGATCATTGTATGGCTGAATCTCAATCATGGAAGCTTTGTAACTGTATCTCACAGTGATTTAAAAAGAAAAAGAGTAATGTGGAGTTCATTCCCAATTCGATCAGCTTAATCAATGGCTGTACTGAATAAATAGCAGTACTCCTACATTAAAAAAAATAGAATTTTTGACTGAATAAAAAAATACTATGGTACATATACACAACAGAATACTATTTAGTTACAAGAGGAAAATATACAATTTGATAGTAGAGGGCTAGATCTGGAGAGTATCATGCTAAGTAAGGTTAGTCAGAAAGAGAAAGATACAGAATGATCTCTCTCATATGTGGGATATAAATAACCATATTAAGGAAAAAAGAAATGCCCAATGGTAACAGAAACTTAGAACTGGTCTTCAGTAGGAAGCTTACCATGGCAGGGTCCTAGGGGTGGGGAAGAGTGGGATGGAAAGAGTGGAAAGAGACTGAGACAATCGTGCAGGGAAGTTTTCACTGGTGGATATTATGGTGCTGGTATGTCTTACATATGAAACCCTATTATTAAGATGATTATAAATCATAGTTCCCAAAATTAAAAAAAATTAAATGTTTCTGAGTGCATTCTTTATTACATCCTTTGAAAAATTAAACGAGATAGGGTGGTGGTAGAGAGAGTGAGTAAATGTTATCTAGAACATACTAGATTTTAAACAGTTGCTAGTTAAGTCTAAATATTCATGAAAATCTAATATTAAACATAAAAATGCTATCTATTAGCCTATAAAGTGTTGGCTGTTTTATTGTAACTGAATTTATTATCTTACCTTCAACCATTATAAGATATTTTGCTCCAGAAATCTAAGAGAGAAGAAACAGCATTTATTTTAATTTCCAAGCCCTCTTTTTAATTGTTTTAAATTAAAACAATTTAATTCAACCTATTAAATTAAAATATTCATTTTAACTATATAACATATTCCTCTTTAAATTAAATACATTGCAAGATAAAACTTTTAATGCAAACAGTTTTATCATAACTCCAGGATATTAATTCACCACACAAATGCCATAAGTTATCTTCTCTGTTAGTTTCAAGCAAATGAATACTGAATTATATCCCCATGTAGCATCCCCATGTGAAGAGAAGTAGTTTGTTTATGAATAATATTGGTAATTATAAAATGTAACTGCCTTAATTTGAGAATGGGGCACAATGTCACTCTACTTTTAAAATTGTGTCAGTCGTTCAGATTGAAAAACTGCCTTTGATTAATAGTGCTTATTTCTCTCCCATCTCATCTGCCTTTCCTCTAATCAAACTGATTCCCAGCCCTTTTATTTTTAATTCAAGGCTAGGTATTTCTCTACTTACTGTCAAGAGATTTAGAAGAAGGATCTGTTCTTTTTGACAGAACAAACCTATAAGAGTACTTTCCATAGTTTGTCATGCAGTATTTAATAATTTTCTCCTTGAATTTAGAGTTTCTTGAAATGGGCTTAAATCTAAAAATATTTCTGGCAGAAGCAGTTATACCAGACATCTTAATTATTATGTTTCCAAGGAAATGACATGCTGTGTAAGGGAAGCTGACATGTCTCCCTGCAGCTATGTACTTTTCATATTGGAACTTTAGGCTATTATAAATTACCTAGGCCTGGGACTGGCATGAGCACAAAGCCTTCGATATGAACCAGCTGCTACATAATGAATCTAGTTTTAACTGCTTCAGATTTCCTTTTGCTTTGTGATCTACTGCTCAAGTATAACTCTTATAGGAGTCTACAGGTTTCTAGATATAAAACTGTGTCAAATTATTATTTTATTGAACACTTACTGCTTATTCCCTACCATAGGAATCATTTCTAAAGATCAAATTGTACAGGAAGATGGAATAGACAAGGTGAAAAGGTTGGAATCCAAGCAGTACAAGAGGTTGGCAGTTTCTCTGCAAGGTTGATGCTCTTGACAAGTATTGTTTGATTTGAGTGCCTGCCTGCTCTGCTGAATGCCATGTTTCCACATGAGGAGAGGAACTTGATCTTTGCACCTGCTGCCTCTTGTTAGAGGGGAGGGGAGAAGCACTTGGTGATCTTTGAGTTAAGCAGCTGATGTAACAGCACTGAACAGTAAATTGAACAGAGAAAATGTGTTAAGCTGTTTCCTGTTGGGCAGGTATTTTGAATTGTACTCCTACACTCTTTTAGCTTGTTTCCTGAATATGTGCCACTTACTAAATAGTATTCCATTTGCTAAAATCCTCAGCCAGTTCAAGTCCCACTGCTAACAATTGGAATGGCAATTAGTAAAATTTTCTTCTCCAAATTCAGGGAAGAATTAAATGGGGTCTCCTTAAATTTGTGTTATTAAACCTTTTGGCTGCATGACTGATATGCTTTATGCAAGGTGAGGGAGTATTGCAACAATTTTTACAAAAATAGTTATTCTCTGTAAAATAATTTTTACAAAATTGTATTATTTGTGAAATATTATTTAGATACTAGAGAAAATAAGCACATTGAAAGTACTAAAATGTTCAGAAGTCATCAAGAAATAGACTAGTCTTGTATGACTTTGATGTATAGCACGTTCCAGTAGATATTTTAAAGGCATGGTGAGACACCACATGCTAATTTATTTTTGAGACCTGTGCTAGAAGGACATGTTCCAGAAAGATCTATTTAGGGTAGTGAAATGTAAACATAGATTGAGAAGAATTTAACTAAAACGTATCTCAAAGAAAAGTCACAACAAACAAAGGTAATGGAAATAACTTTTTGATGTTGTAACTAAGCAAACAATCTGTCATTTCTTCTGTAGCCTATCAAGGCAATATCTAATATGTCGAACTCCAGAATTTATTGTCTAAAATATTTTTTAAAAAAACACTTTAACTTTTGTTTTTTTGCTTTTTGGGTCACACCTGGTAATGCACAGGGGTTACTCCTGGCTCTGCACTCAGGAATTACCCTGGTGGTGCTCAGAAGACTGTATGGGATGCTGGGAATCGAACCTGGTTCGGCCGCGTGCAAGGCAAATGCCCTACCTGCTGTGCTATTGCTCCAGCCCCAAAACACTTTAACTTTTTAAAGTACAGTTGCTTCGAGTGTATATAGAGTAAAGCAACCTCTTCTCTATCATAGACATGTAGGAAATTTTCATGAAAGCCTCAAATGAGAATTTTTTAAAATAAAATGAGTATTATGATTTAGTGCCTAAAATAATAATTCAGCTGTGAAATATGCAATACTTAGAGTAGTACATGCAGATGTTTACAGGTTTTGAAATTAAAACTCAGAAACTAAAGTGATTGTATAGGGGTAAAATGAACTTTTCTTGCATGTAAACAACCACATTTCTAATCCCTGGCACTGTATATGTTCCACTGATAACAACTGGAATGATCTCAAGTTCAGGAGTAAGTCTTGAGCACTACCACGTGTGCCCAAAAATCAAAAATAAAATGTAGTAAAACTCAAATTACAGCGCATATTGCAACTTTTGTTTATCATCTAAATAGTATGAATAACAATTTTGTTAATTTGACTTAACTTTGAGCAGCCCAAGAAACTCATATGATTAATTCCAAACAAATTTTCATTCTATAAATGATTAATTATTTTACATCGACACTATCACATCTATAGTAAAAGATTGATGCCGCTTAAACTGTTAGGGAATTCTTGGCCATTGACTATGACATGTTTTCTATAACTTTTCCCAAATAAATGCTTAAAGTTACCTATAGAATATTGAAAATAATAACAATAGCTGATCTGGAGAGATAATACAGAGGGTATGGTAATTGCCTGAGCCAGAAGTGATCCTTGAAAGAAGAGCCAGGATTAAGTCTTAGGCACTGACTTGTATGGCCCCTAAAATAAAATCAAGAAAAGTATGAATACATGTTATGAGTATTAAATATTTAATCATGAGTTTCAACATATTTATTTTGTGGGAAACCACACTTGGTGGTGTTGAGGGCTTCCTCCTTGTTTTACACTTAAGGATCACTTCTTGCAGGGCTCAGGGGACCATAAGAGTGCAGGAGATAGAATCAGGCAGGCTTAATGCAAGGCAAGCTCTTATTCCACAGTACTGTATTCCAGCCCCTATGTGAAACATTTTTATGTACACTTTGATAACATATGGTGAATATAACACTATGATACAGAAAACTGTAATCTATTCTGAATTCTGTAATTCTTTTAAAGTAATATTGACGGTATAAAAGATAACCCCAAGCAGAAGAGTCTTACCTTGCTAAAAAAAAAAGGTTGCGAGCATCTGGCATGGAAAGGCCTCAACTTCTCTCTTCTCTCATCCTCCAAGAAAGGATGATGTCACAAATGCAGCCAAGTACCCCATGCTTCTCTAGGGCCAGTAGCCCCAAACTCCCTTAGCTTCTGCCCATCCTAAAATCCTAAAATCTTCACCATCCTAAAATCTACCATGACAAGTCCAAGTTAACTATAGAAAGAATAGGGCAAGAATGAAGTTCTATTTCAGACAAAGGTGTTGAACCTTCCAGGGAAAGAACACCTGCAACCTAATCCTTAAGTCAAACATTCCACCCCTTCACTCCTGAAGGGTATAAGAGCCAGCACCTTAGGGGAGCTGGTTTGAGGTAGTTTTCTCTCCACAGTACCCACTCCTATTCTCACCAGTGTCTCTCTCTCTCCTTTTTTTCAATAAACCAGTTTAGTTTTAGGAGATGACACTAATGTTTATAAATTCTTTTTTAAAATATACTCTAATTTCTTTTTGTAGGGAATTCTCCCAAGAGATGTCCAGGGGTCCCAGAGAACATTCCTAGTAATATTTGTTCAACCACTGTGGCAGTTCACTGCCAGGGTGCAGTGCTGCAGTTTTATTTGGGCCTTGTAGTACCATGGACCAGTAGACTCAAACTCAATGTTTTTCTGCACAGGAGACCATGTTATCAAATTTAAATCTGGGTGAGCAGTAGCACTGTAGCACTGTCCTCCCATTGTTCATCGATTTGCTCGAGTGGGCCCAGTAACATTGTAGGACTTGTTGTTACTGTGTTCGGCATATTGAATACGTCACACGTAGCTTGCCAGGCTTTGCCATGCAGTAGCTTGCCAGGCTCTCTGAGACGGGCGGAGGAATGAAACTCAGGTAAACAGTATGCAAGGGATATTCCTTAACCCCTATACTATCACCCCAGCCTCAAATCTGTGTCTTTGGAGGGTGGCACACCCCAAAATTCAGGTTTTATTTTGCTCCCGGCTCTACAATCAGAAATCATGCCTGACGGGCCTCAGGGGACCCTATGGGGTACTGGGGATCAGCCATGTTCGAAGCTGACACCCTAGCCACTATATATCTCCAGACACTCAAATCTGTTTCTTACTGGCATACTTTATTAAAGATATGTTAGTGATAAGACTGTATGATTTGTTATTAACTTCATCAGAAGTTTCTTTTTGTAATATTTATACTTTTTAAAATATTTATTAAAATTATTTGCAGTTTGTTAGCTGAGATTACATCAATGACTTTGGTGCTATTTATTCAATAGCTGACCTATTCCACATTTTTGTAAATAGCCAATTCATCCGTGTGATATTTTTTCTGTCTTAAACAGCTTACAATTCTAAGTAAAGAAGAAAGAATTATTAAAACAATTTTACCTAGAAAAATAAGGACATCTAATTTCTTTTAAAAAGTGAGTCAGTGCCAAACTTTTTAATCAAGAGGTTGAGTCTAACAACTTGTAAACAGTATAATTAAATCAATTTACAAATTTATGTGACATTTTAAATTTTACAAGGATAGTAATTACATCTAATATAGCTGTTCTTAGGTGCTCCTGTCAGCAAGAATGCATAACCCACTGAGTTTATGTTAAATAGAGGTGTTTTCCTATGTGCAGCAAGATAGATACTCTAACTATCATTATAGGTAGAATTTAGTTTTTCTCTTAGTCAGTCCTTATTTTAATTTCTCAGATTATTTTAGCAATCTTGAGTGTTAAGTAAGACTGATATATAAACGTTAGTTTAATTGACCTAAGTTATTTAGTTCACTTTACATGACAAATGAAACAGAATTCAATAGGTCCATATATTCTATATGTATAAGTGGAATGTGACAGTTTTTTCCTGACAAAACTTTAGTCCTCAAACTTTACCTAAGCCCATAAGAAGTGTTTCTTGTAAAATCTATTTTTAGTAACAACCCTACTAAGATAATTTTACCAGAAACCCATGCCCTTAGTATCTTATATTAGTATCTAATAAGACTTCTCATTAGATGTTACCGAATCAAAGGTGTGGTTAAAGGCTGTTCAAAAGATAAATATCAGAGATACAAGAGTTCATGTGAGTGAAACAAATGAGTTCAGTTGCTAAAATTCCGACAATAATGTATATATGTTCACTCCAAAGAGCTATTTTATTCTCTGACTGAAGTTTGAAGTTTATTAAAGGGGGAGTGGGTATTATAATTAACAATGGGACTGTCTTGCTGATAATGATGATCTGTTTCTGCCAAATCTCCGAGGTAATCATTTCTGCATCAGAAGTCTTTTGTGCCAGAGCTCTTACTCCTGAAGACTTGGTAAATGATCTATTTGTCTCTAAGTGACTCCTGGCTTCTCATTAAACTCTCTTGTACTAATCAGACAAGGCAAAGGCCAATGGGAGTGAGATGCTGTAAGAAGCATTTAGATAAAATACAGTCTCTAACGATCGCTCTCTTACATTTTCCATTATCCCCCAGGTAATGTTAGTTCTCCTTGCATGTATTTCACAAGAATACTATTGTGTTGCTTAACCAGATGCTTCCAGTATCTGTGATACATTTGACTGCTTGAATTTTCTGTACACTCATATCCACGCTGATCCTTAGCCACAATTTTCCACTAATCAAGACAACAGATGGAATTGAGCCCATCTTGGTTATGAATCAAATTCATTCACCACCGTGAAACCAAATCTCAGTGGACCTCTCCTGACGGTACTCTGGGAAGAGTATGTACTGTTAGAGATCAAACCAGGATGCCAAAAAGGGGACTTTCCTTCCCCTGTACTGTCTATTTGTTCTTAAAACAGATGTAATTTTTAAGAGTTATGGTTTTGATATAAGAAAGATAGAAGCAATGCTGAGTTATTGAATAAATGCTCTATTATTTTGAGAATTGAGACAAAAAATGTTCCTTTTATCGTGCATGCACCTTAAAAACCAAGACTAAAATTAAAAGTTAATCAGAAAACAATATATCTGTAGTGAATCTACTGCATTAAAACTACCATGGGATTGAGGGTTATCCAATTTTAACCTCTTTATTTTAGAGGTATGAGTATACATTTACCCTTCCTTTCTTGTCCTTGTTGTCAATGATACAATAACTACGGTGGAGAGTTGGTTGATGGTAGAATATTTAACGTTTAACATCCAAGATTTAACACTTCTGAAAATGAGATGTTTGTGTGATTCTTGTTTTGGTTCTCATTAAGGTAAAAGGTAAAGGTAAAGGCCCTCCCGTTGATCGCTGATTTGCTCGAGTGGGCCCAGTAACGTCTCCATTGAAGACTTTGTTGTTACTGTGTCTGGCATATCGAATACTCTCGGTAGCTTGCCGGGCTCTCCGAGAGGGGCGGAGAAATCGAACTCGGGTCGGCAATGTTGGCCGCGTGTAAGGCGAACGCCCTACCCGCTGTGCTATAAGTGGTCATTATAATACTCATATGAATGAATACCAGTAGTCATACTGCCTTGCTGTTGTGCTTCTACATCTTTTGTTGCCAGTACTTGTTGTGGGCGTACCCTTTACTTGCAATATATATTGCAATATATATATATATATATATATATATATATATAAAACCTTTATGCTGTGTTTGTACTGAATGAGATCACAGACAGGGGACACATCAGGCAAAAACACCAGAGTCATACATCTGGACTGTGCTCAATAAATGCAGTTACTAGGCATCAAACATGGGTCCATGGACTGCAGAGATAGTACCAGCCTTAAGGTACTGTCTCTGACCATGCTTCGAATCCCCAGCACCACGTAAGTTCCCCTAAGCACAGTCAGGAGTCTAACCCTGAGCACATATCCAGGAATAAGCCCTGAGCACAGCAGAGTGTGCATATTTGCCAAAAAAAAGGCAGGCATAAGCTTAGCACTCTAAGTCATCAACTTATCCCTAGAGTTCCACGAGGTGCTATCTTAAACAATAAATTTTCTACAACTTATTTAGAAAAATAATAATATCAACTTGAGAATATCTGTGATCTTTTAAAATCAATTCAATTTTCTTTACTTCATAGTCATAATTTTCTAAATGAATTATGGAAAATAATATCTGCTGTAGTTTCATAATCGACTCTAATTTGTAGTGACTTCAAGCATCAACTGTCTATTAGTTAAATCAGTCTGTGGGTAAGCAATTTGTCTTAGGCCAGTAGGTATTGACCTGCTCTTTATTAGTCTCAGCTCACTCTTGTACCTAGGTCAATTTCTAATTTAGTGGCGGTTTCATTTATTGTCTCTTAAGGTACATCTATTCTATTCAAATAGGCTACTTTGAACTTGCTCACAGGGTTCCCAAGAACAGAAAGAGAGCAAACTGCAAAGTACCAACATGTCTTTGCTTCTATTGTTTGTTAATGCTCACTGCCTAATAAGTCTCAAGGCCAAATTCAAGGAGTAGATAAACAGACTGACTTTTTGATGAGAGGCTCTGCAACAGCAACTTTGCAAGTATGCAAATGCACTGTGGGATGATATTGTAGCCATTGGCAACTATATTAACTCAATTATTTATTTTGCTATATAAATGTTCAAGTATTTAATTGAAAGCCTCACCAACAACTTGAATTTAGGAATGAAACTAGCTCATAGTCTTTGCAGATTGCTCCCAGCTTTTCTCTTTTCTAATAAAGTTAGCCTTGTTATTGTAATATGTGGTCCATTAGCACTTACTCGAACTGCTTCTGGTTTGTATTTATGCCTAATGTCCTATTATTTGTATGCTAGTCAGTTTAATGTTACCTCGCTCTTTTTTCATTAACTTTAACCATATATTTTTATTATTCTATTTTTCTCTGTATTCATTTTAAAAATGCAACCATCGGTACAGTTTTAATTTTTTTTTTCAGTCTGGAGGCCACACCTGCTGGTGATCAGGGTCACTACTGAGGTGCTTGAGTGGAGAGCATGAGGTACCAGGAATGGACCCAGGCATCCCATATGAAATGTGAGCTGGATAGCTCCAGTCATTGATCTATGTCTCCAGCCAAGTCTAAAATTTTGAAAATATTTTAGTGAAATAATTTATTTTATTGTATACTAGTTTTTAAAACCTTGGAAAGAGCAATGGGAACCTCAGCTAAACGGCAAAAGTGGGGGGGAAATGTCAAATGAAATGGGTAGCTAGAAAATCTCCAAAGTGCTGAGTTACTCATATGTAATTACTACCATAAAGACTATACTGGTTGAATATATCCAATCCTTAATCTCTTAATCTCAGATTTAAGGCCATTAGTAGGGCTGGAGCAATAGCATAGTGGGTACTCGACCCAGGTTCGATATCTCCATCCCTCTCAGAGCACCCGGCAAGCTACCAAAAGTATCCCAGAGTATCCCGCCCACTTGGCAGAGCCTGGCAAGCTTCCTGTGGCATATTCAATATGCCAAAAACAGTAACAAGTCTCACAATGAAGACATTACTGGTGCCCGCTCGAGCAAATCGATGAACAACGGGAGGACAGTGTACAGTGGTACATTCCCTTAGCCAAAACTAACAAGAGACTAAAATTTGTTCTGGTCTGATCCTAAATCACACAAGATTATTTAGCATCAATCACCTCTTCAGTGTTTGTTTAGGGGTTACATCCAGTAGTATTCATGGCTTACTCATACCTATGCTCAATGATCACTCTTGGCAGGCTCAGGTGGACCATCTGGGGTGCTGGGGATCAAACACTGGTTCATGGTATGTAAGACTATTGCTCTACATGCTGTACTATCTCTATGGTGCCAATTATCAATTAATTCTTATTTATTTTATTTTTCTCTTATTCCCCTCACTATTTCCTGTGAGACATCCATACTTAAAGCAGTTTCCTATAATTTTTTTCTCTTTCTTTGGTAGCAATAGATAAGCACTCCCAAGCTTTAACCTTTAGGATTCAAAAATTGGCACAATGCAACTTTCTCAGTCAGACTATTTCACACTTATCCATATCGCTCCATGAAAATAGGTACATATTATAGACAGAAATAAGTTGAAGCCAGAGACAAAGTGTGTGAATTTATATCAAATCATTCATAGGCCATAAATAACTTGATTAACATTGCGTTTATACTTTCAGGACTAGTTGGGAACTAAATGTAAATTATACTTGGAGATTCACTCAGGAAAATTTGATTTATAATTTTTAACCTATTTAAATTCTTTTATCAAGAAAAACCAATGAAAGAAAATCATAGTAATATTCAGCACAAATTTCAGTCTATAAATATGAATATTCATGTTATATGTAATATATATTGATTAGTATATAATAATAATTTTATCCTGATTTTTTCTTCCTACCTAATAACATGTGTTTTACCCATTTAATTATGCATATGTTCCTCTTGCTTCTTCAGCTATAGTATGATCTTGTTACTGTCACGTTTTACAACAATTAAATATTTAACAGATGTTCCATTGGATTTCTAATAATTTATAGAAGCAATATGTATGTATATATATACTTATAAGATTCATAATAGTATGATACCCAGAGTTTATAACTTCTTAAAAAATAAAGTTCTAAAAAGTTATTGCGCTATTTTTGTCTTATATCTACTTTTATTTCAAAATTTATGAAACAGAAGCTATTTTTTCCACTTTTAAAAGTACACAGACCTGGCCAATGGTTGGAAGCTTCCCACAAGTATGTGGAGGACAAAGGGCAATTAGGAAAAAGAAGGGACCAGTATGAGAATAATAGTTGGAAATGATCACTCTACACAAGAACTGAGTGTTGAAAGTAGGTAAAGAGATATACATGATAATCTTACTGTATCTGTAATTGTAAACCATAATGCCGAAAAGGAAAGAAAAAGAGAGAGAAGAAAAAAGAGAGAGAGAAAGAGAGAGGGAGAAAACAGAAGAAAAGAGAAGAGTACCTGCCACAGAGGTTGCGGGGGGAGGAAAATTGGGATATTGGTGGTGGGACATATATACTGTGAAGGAATGGGTGTTGGAACAGGATATGACTGAAACCCCAATCATAAAATGACTTTGTAACTGTGTATCTCATTGTGCTTCAATTAAAAAATTAAAATTTAAATGAAGTACATAGAATAATATGCCAAACACAGTAACAACAAAGTCTCCAATGGAGACGTTACTGGGCCCGCTCGAGCAAATCGATGATCAACGGGAGGGCCTTTACCTTACCTTTACCTTACATAGAATAAAGTAAAATGAAACAATCTTAAATAATTAGTATGCTTTGGTTGTCATCATTGATAGAGACATTTAGCAAATCATCACATATCTATCTTTCTCCCCCATAGATTACACATATCATTTCAAATAACTTCTATTTTCAGGTAATAATTACTGATGGAAAATTAACAAACTTACCTTCTCTGTGAACGTATGTTTGCCACTCAATGCTTCTTTTGTAAACCACAGCAACCAAAAGAAGAGAGAGAACAAAAGGGAATGCCCTGCCACAGAGGCAGGGCGTGATGGAGGCGATGGGGGGTGGGAGGGATATGGGATCAGTGATGGTGGAGAATGGGCAATGATGGAGGGATGGGTACTCGATCATTGTATAACTGAAACCCAAGCACAAAAATTTGTAAGTCTACAACTGTACCCCATGGTGTTTCACTAATAAAAATTTTTTTAAAAAGTTGACTTGTAAAGTAAATATCAATTTAGACATGAATATGGTCTCAATCGTTAGAAAATAACACAAAAATATTTAGATAGCTGTATAAAAAATTCATTTAAAAATTCTCAAGGGAAGGGGTCAGGGAGATAAAACAAGAATTAAGGAGATTGCCTTGTACTTAGTCACGTATGCTTCTGCATGATCATAGCATCACATATGATCTCCCAAGCACCTCCAGGAGTGATCCCTGAGGACAGAGCCAAGGGTTCCTGAGCTCAGTCAAGTGTATTCCAAATCCACCCAAATTTACAATCCGAACAATATTAACATAAGTATTGATGAATAACTGAGAAAAATTATATCTATTCATGATATATATTATAAAAATTATATCTATTTATAGTTATATTGTAAGAAATGTTAAAGGGGAGGGTTGTAGGGGAAGAGTTTGTGGGGAATTATATGGTAGGTTTGTGGGGGAGGGATATAGGGGAAGGTTTAGGGAGAAGGTTACAGGGGAGGGTTATGGGGGAATGTAAAGGGGAAGGTTACAGGAGAGGGCTGGAGCAATAGCACAGTGGGTAGGGCGTTTACCTTGCAAGTCGCCAACCCGGGTTCGATTCCTCTGCCCCTCTCAGAGAGCCTGGCAAGCTACCGAGAGTATCCTGTTTACACGGCAAAGCCTGGCAAGCTCCCCATGGTGAATTTGATAAGCCAAAAACAGTAACAACAAGTCTCACAATGGGCATGTTACTGGTGCCCGCTCGAGCAAATCAATGAACAATGGGAGGACAGTGCTACAGTGCTGTTATGTTAGTATCAGTTCTTTGTATTAAATTGTTAATGAATCTGCTGTCAATGTTCAGGTATTTTGACAGGAATGATAGCACAGTGGTAGGGCATTTGCCTTGCACGCAGCCAACATGGCCGACCCGAGTTTGATTCCTCCGCCCCTCTTGGAGAGCCCGGCAAGCTACCAAGAGTATCTCGCCCACACGGCACAGCCTGGCAAACTCACCGTGACGTATTCGATATGCCAAACACAGTAAGAACAAAGTCTCCAATGGAGACGTTACTGGGCCCGCTCGAGCAAATCGATGATCAACGGGAGGGCCTTTACCTTTACCTTATCTCTTTCAATAGTGAGAAAAAGCATCTGTTCTATGAACTACTTCCCACAAACTGAAAAATATATATTATTCCTGGGATTTTTTGCATGAAATATTGATATTGAATGTACTGTTAGCTGTTATATGATTGAATATTTGTTTTTTAAAAATTGTGCACACTCGCGCAGCTAGAAACAGCCCCGAGACAGCCGGTTTTCAACCCCTGAGCCGCGTGGGACGGGCACAGAGGCCCAGCTCTGGGCAACAAAGCTGAACGGCTCCAATTCCAACAGGTACAGCCCGCCCCCAAGGGCCCGGGTTCCTCTCTGGGCACGCGCAGCTAGAAACAGCCCCGAGACAGCCGGTTTTCAACCCCTGAGCCGCGTGGGACGGGCACAGAGGCCCAGCTCTGGGCAACAAAGCTGAACGGCTCCAATTCCAACAGGTACAGCCCGCCCCCAAGGGCCCGGGTTCCTCTCTGGGCACGCGCAGCTAGAAACAGCCCCGAGACAGCCGGTTTTCAACCCCTGAGCCGCGTGGGACGGGCACAGAGGCCCAGCTCTGGGCAACAAAGCTGAACGGCTCCAATTCCAACAGGTACAGCCCGCCCCCAAGGGCCCGGGTTCCTCTCTGGGCACGCGCAGCTAGAAACAGCCCCGAGACAGCCGGTTTTCAACCCCTGAGCCGCGTGGGACGGGCACAGAGGCCCAGCTCTGGGCAACAAAGCTGAACGGCTCCAATTCCAACAGGTACAGCCCGCCCCCAAGGGCCCGGGTTCCTCTCTGGGCACGCGCAGCTAGAAACAGCCCCGAGACAGCCGGTTTTCAACCCCTGAGCCGCGTGGGACGGGCACAGAGGCCCAGCTCTGGGCAACAAAGCTGAACGGCTCCAATTCCAACAGGTACAGCCCGCCCCCAAGGGCCCGGGTTCCTCTCTGGGCACGCGCAGCTAGAAACAGCCCCGAGACAGCCGGTTTTCAACCCCTGAGCCGCGTGGGACGGGCACAGAGGCCCAGCTCTGGGCAACAAAGCTGAACGGCTCCAATTCCAAACAGGAGACATTCCCAACTCCTCGCCCAGTGCCAGGGACTCTTTCCGGAGCCGCGGCCGCTAACGCGGCCGCGAAATATTTTCCAACTACATATGCCATAGGAACCATAAGCTAACTTCTTAGATGGAAACTTCTCTATTTTAGCTCAGCCACTAGAAATACAGTTGCCAAAAACTCATAAGCCTATCTTAACTCACACTGCATATCAAGCAGAATAGTAACACTGAACGTGAAGGACTAAACCACACCTCTCACAATGGTAAAGCAACGCAAAAGCCCACCAAACATTCATATTGAAGAGTCTAGCCCAGATGACACCAACAGTACTGTAGTGTTAGACAACCTCTCTGACAAGGAATTCAGAAGGGAGCTACTTAGGATGCTTAGGGAATTAAAAGAAACAATGGAAACCAATGCCAATAGAAGACAAGAGGATCTGAAGGCAGAAATGAGGAAAATGCAATCAGAAATGTCAGACCTGAAAAATCTCGTAGGCGAATTGAAAAGCTCAGTGGAAGGCCTCAGCAGCAGAGTAACAGCGGCTGAGAACAGAATCAGTGAGCTCGAAGATGAAGTTCAGAGACTCTCCCGAAAAGAGCAGAAAATGGAAAAGAGACTCACAATTCGGGAACAGATGGCAAGAGAAGATCGTGATGAAGCCAAGAGGGGTAACATAAGAATTATTGGAGTCCCAGAGGGACAGGAAGAAAACCTCGATGAAGAAGAAACTGTCAAAGACATCATTGCTACAACATTTCCAGAGCTGAAGAAAACTTGTGACCACATTCAGGAGGCCCGAAGGGTACCAGCTAGAAGAAATCCGAATAAAAATACCCCAAGACACATTCTGATCAAAATGACCAAAACCTTAGACAGAGACAAAATTCTGAAAGCAGCAAGATCGAAGAAAGAAATCTCTTACAAAGGAGCATCCTTAAAATTCACAGCTGATTTTTCTGATGAAACCCTCATGGCCCGAAAACAGTGGTGGGACATAGTAAAAAAACTCAATGAAATAAATGCCTCCCCCAAAATACTTTTCCCAGCAAGACTCTCATTCATAATAGAAGGAACAACACACAGTTTCACAGACAAACAACAGCTCAGGAACTTCATAGACTCAAAACCATGGTTACAAGAACAACTAAATGGGCTACTTTAAGGCAAGAAAGGCCCCTCAAATACACCCAATTTTAACATAACAATGGGACAAAATCCCATAACAATAATCTCTCTCAATGTCAATGGGCTAAACGCACCAATTAAAAGACATAGAGTGGCAGGATGGATTAGAAAATTGAACCCAACATTCTGCTGCCTGCAAGAAACGCATCTCAATAGTCAAAGCAAACACAGACTCAGAGTCAAAGGCTGGAAAACAATCCTACAGGCAAACAGCTCCCATAAAAAAGCTGGGGTAGCCATCCTTATATCAGACCACATTGATTTCAGAGTGAGGAAGGTCATAAGAGACAGTGAAGGACATTTCTTATTGATCAGAGGATCTGTACAACAGGAAGAACTTACAATAATAAATGTATATGCACCTAATGAGAGACCAGCAAAGTACTTAAAACAACTACTCATAGATTTGGAAAAAGACATCAATAGCAACACAATATTAGTGGGAGACTTCAACACTGCTTTGTCACCTCTTGATAGATCAACCAGACTCAAGCTTAGCAAGGACATACTTCATTTGAGGGAAACAATGGAAGAAAGGGACTTAGTAGATATATACAGGACACTTCATCCACAAAAAGCTGAATACACATTCTTCTCAAGCGTACATGGAACATTCTCCAAGATAGACCACATGCTGAGCCACAAAACATGCCTCCATAAAATTAAGAAGGTAGAGATTGTATCAACAATCTTCTCTGACCATAATGCGCTGAAATTAGAAGTAAATCACACACAAAAACAGAAAACTAAATCAAACACCTGGAAATTAAACAGTGCACTATTGAACAACGAGTGGATTAGACAGGAAATCAAAGAGGAAATCAAAAGATTCCTAGAAACGAATGAAAATGAGAACACGAGTTACCAAAACTTATGGGACACAGCAAAGGCTGTGTTAAGAGGAAAGTTTATAGCTCTACAAGCATTCCTCAGGAAGGAGGAGCGAGCACACATAAGTAACCTAACCTCACAGCTTAAGAGCTTGGAGAAGGACCAAAAAAAGGAGCACAACCCGAACAGGAGAAAGGAAATAATAAAACTCAGAGCAGAGATTAACGAGATGGAAACCCAAAAAACAATCCGAAAGATCAATGAAACCAAGAGCTGGTTCTTCGAGAAAATTAACAAGATCGATAAGCCTCTAGCAAAACTCACAAAGAAAGGGAGAGAGAAAACCCTAATAAACCGAATCAGAAATGAAAAGGGGGTCATTACAACAGAAACCACAGAAATTCAGAGGATCCTCAGGGAGTACTTTGAGAAGCTTTATGCCACGGAACATCAAAACCTCGAGGAAATGGATAAATTCCTAGACTCCTACAGACTCCCAAGGCTGAACCAAGAAGACCTGGAATACCTGAACAGACCTATCACCATCAAGGAAATTGAAATGGTAATAAAAAGTCTCCCCAAGCACAAAAGTCCTGGCCCGGATGGATTCACTAGTGAATTCTTCCAAATCTTTAAAGAGGACTTACTCGCAATGCTCTTTAAGCTTTTCCACGAAATTGAAATATCAAAAACACTTCCAAACAGTTTCTACGAAGCAAATATCACACTGATACCAAAAGCAGACAGAGATACCACAAAGAAAGAGAATTACAGGCCGATATCCCTGATGAACACAGATGCAAAGATCCTCAACAAACTACTAGCAAATAGAATCCAACTACTCATCAAAAAGATCATACACCATGACCAAGTAGGATTCATCCCAGGGATGCAAGGATGGTTCAACATTCGGAAATCAATCAACATAATCCACCATATCAACAAAAGAAAAGATAAAAAGCATATGATCATATCAATAGATGCAGAGAAAGCATTTGATAAGATCCAGCACCCCTTTATGATGAAAACCCTAGCCAAAATGGGTATAGAGGGGACCTTCCTCAACATAATTAAAGCCATCTACCACAAGCCTACAGCAAGCATCATCCTCAATGGGGAAAAACTGAGAGCCTTCCCTCTAAGATCAGGGACGAGACAGGGATGCCCACTCTCTCCACTGCTGTTCAATATAGTACTGGAAGTACTTGCAATAGCGATTAGGCAGGAAAAAGATATTAAGGGCATTCAGGTAGGAAAGGAAGAAATCAAGCTCTCACTATTCGCAGATGATATGATACTCTACTTAGAGAACCCAATAACTTCCACCAAAAAACTCTTAGAAACAATAGACTCGTATAGTAAAGTTGCAGGTTATAAAATCAATACTCAAAAGTCCATGGCTTTCCTATACGCAAACAGTGAGAGAGAAGAAAGCAACATGAAAAAAACAATCCCATTCACAATTGTGCCCCAGAAAATCAAGTACCTAGGAATCAGCTTAACTAAGGAAGTAAAGGACCTGTACAAAGAAAACTACAAAACGCTACTTCAGGAAATAAAAGAGGACATGAGGAAATGGAAAGATATCCCCTGCTCATGGGTCGGGAGACTTAACATTGTCAAAATGGCAATACTACCGAAAGCATTGTATAAATTCAATGCAATCCCTATAAGGATACCCATGACATTCTTCAAAGAAATGGAGCAAACACTCTTGAAATTTATATGGAACAATAAGCCCCCACGAATAGCTAAAGCAATTCTTGGGAAAAAGAAAATGGGAGGAATCAACCTCCCGAACTTCAAACTGTACTACAAAGCAGTAATAATTAAAACAGCATGGTACTGGAACAAAGGCAGAACTGCAGACCAATGGAACAGGGTTGAATACACTGACATCTCTCCTCAATCATATGCTCATCTAATCTTTGATAAAGGTGCAAGTAATGTGAAGTGGAGTAAGGAAAGCCTCTTTAATAAATTGTGTTGGCATCACTGGATGGCTACATGCAAAAAGATAGGCTCAGAACTCTGCCTAACACCATGTACAAAAGTAAGATCAAAATGGATTAAAGACCTCAACATCAGACCAGAAACCATAAGGTACATTGAAGATAAAGTTGGCAAAACCCTCCATGACATTGAAGCTAATGGTATCTTCAAAGATGCCACGCCACTGGCCGAGCAAGTGAAAACAGAGATAGATAAATGGGACTATCTTAAACTAAGAAGCTTCTGCACCTCCAAAGAAACAGTGACCAAAATACAAAGACAGTCTACAGAATGGGAAAGGATATTCACCGAATACACATCTGACAAGGGGTTGATATCCAGGATATACAAAATACTGGTTAAACTCCACAAGAAGAAAACATCCAACCCCATCCAAAAATGGGGCAATGAAATGAACAGAAACTTTCTCAAAGAAGAAATCCGAATGGCAAAAAAGCACATGAGAAAATGCTCTACATCATTAATCATCAGGGAGATGCAGATCAAAACCACAATGAGATACCATCTCACACCTCAGAGACTGGCCCACATTCAAAAGAACAAAAGCAACCGATGCTGGCGTGGATGTGGCGAGAAAGGGACACTCCTTCACTGTTGGTGGGAATGTCCACTGGTTCAGCCCTTCTGGAAAACAGTATGGACGATTCTCAAAAAATTAGAAATTGAGCTCCCATTTGACCCAGCAATACCACTCCTGGGAATATATCCCAGAGAGGCAAAAATGTATAGTCGAAGTGACATCTGCACTTGTTTGTTCATTGCAGCCCTCTTTACAATAGCCAGAAACTGGAAGAAACCTGAATGCCCAAGAACAGATGACTGGTTAAAGAAACTTTGGTACATCTACACAATGGAGTACTATGTAGCTCTTAGAAAAGATGAAGTCATGAAATTTACAAACAAGTGGTACAATATGGAAAGTATCATGCTAAGCGAAATGAGTCAGAAAGAGAGGGATAGACATAGAAAGATTGCATTCATCTGGGGGATATAAAGTAACAAAGTATGAGATTAATACCCAAGAATAGCTGAGATCAGCACCAGGAGGATTACTCCATAACTTAGAGGCCAGCCGGGTATCCTAGAGGAAAGGGCTATTCAGATAGAGAAGGGAGCACCAAATAAAGGATGTTTGGAAGATCCTCCCAGGAGGGGAGATGCATGTCGAAAGTAGACTATGGACTGAACATGTTTGCCACTCAATGCCTCTTTTGCAGACCACAACACCCAAAAGGAGAGAGAGAACACAGGGGATTGCCCTGCCACAGAGATGGGGGGATGGGGGGATGGGGGTGGGAGGGATATTATCCATGGTGGTGGAAAATGGGCACTGGTGGAGGGATGGGTATCTGATCATTGTATAATTGAAACCAAAGCACAAAAAATTGTAAATCTACAACTTTAAAAAAAATAAAATAAAATAAAGGGAAAAGAAAAAAAAAAAAAAATTGTGCACACTGTATTATAACCCAATTTGAAGAAAGAAAACTTGGCTGAAAAAGTATATTGTCCAAAAAATTCATCAATAAGATACAGAACCTAAGTACAGAAACTCTGATTCTTAACTGAAATTGCTACATACTGCCACCTTTTCCTCTCTAGTTTATTAATTATAACAGATCTAACTTATAAAAGTTATAAAGATAAAAATTAAAGCTAAAATTCATACATGAGTCAGATATGGCTCATACTTTATGAGGTCCATATTTTGAATATGGAAATATTGCTTAATTATAGAGAAAATACTTGTACATATGAGATTCTGGTTTAATCATTAACATCACATAAAACACAAAACTTTTATTTGCAACTTCTAAAACTGAAATGATATAGAGAAGATTCCTTGCTTTGATTCCAAGATAAACAGTTAAAAATATTTTAACTCTGGGTTCTGGAGTGATAGCACAGCGGGTAAGGCGTTTGCCTTGCATGCAGCCAACATGGCCAACACAGGTTCGATTCCCAGCATCCCATATGGTCCCCCGAGCACCGCCAGGAGCAATTCCTGAGTGCATGAGACAGGAGTAACCCCTGAGCATCTCTGGGTGTGGCCCAAAAAGCAAAATTAAATAAATAAATAAAATATTTTAACTCTGAGAGAGTCAGAAATTTGAGGAATGACTACAAAGTCTAAAATAAAGGAACCTGACACAGGCTAAAATAAAGAAGATACAGAGGACACAGAGAAGTTCTTAATGGGCCCAACTATTCTAAAACATTTAAAAGTAAACTAATAGTAGAATAAAATTCAGAAAGGCAGGGCAAAGTTATATATTTGAACTGAGAAGAAAAAAACTACAACTAAACCAAGAAAAGCAAGTTCATGAACTTAGAATTTATTTTGAATATAGTCATTATATAAATGAATGGCAGGTAGAAATTGAATCTTTTAATTCTAAAATAACAGACATTAGAATATGTATAATTCAATAAATAAGATAAAGAATAAGAGAAACTATGAAAACTGGACAAATAGAGTGTACAATTAAATCAATGAAATGACTGAGATGAACGAACAGAAATAAATAAGATTTAAAACTAAAAAAACTCTATTAGAAATATCCAACCACACAGAAATGGGCAACAAATGAATAATGGACATGACAGATGGGGAAGAGAAGAAAAAAGCATTTTAAACCTCTGATTTGGAGTTACCGTGAAGCTTACTTCTGAAGTTCTTAGCTTACTTCCGCATCAAATATTATGGCACATAAATCCAAAGATGTTTATGAGGTATCTTATACACTTCTTCTGGCTTTTCCATAATTTATCTTTCTTTTTCCTAATGGGGTCCCCTTGCTTTTTAAAGTATGTCATTCAGTGTACCATAAAGTACTGATTTTGTGGCAATGAGAGCTCTCAGCAGATATTTTTGTCACCTACCTCAAATCATTGTGAGAACATGAAAAGATGGGGATTCATGGTTATAGATTCTTTTCTTTCTTGTATAGTTTTGTTTTGTTTTGTTTCCTTGTAGAGTTTCATATGAGAAATCTGATGTGAATCTTACACAGCTTCCCTTAAATATGAGTCTTTGCTTCTCTCTGTTCTCAGGAGTTTATTTTTGGTTTTTAAAAGTTTGGTCTTACCATTTTGATCACAGGGTTTCTTGCTGTTCTTCTCGGGTCTATTTTGTACCAAACTTTTTTGTGTTTTATGAATGATTACTAGTGCCTCCCTCCTCAGACTAGGAACATTCTCATGATATATACATATCATGTCTATGTCAACCTAGAAATGACATAGAGGTTCTTTAACATTTCAGTGATGGTGAAGATACAGTAATTTCACACCAAATATATAAATATTAATACTATTGTAACAATGGGACCTCAATTACAATAAGAAAAGAAAAAAAAAAGAAAACAATTGCTTTTGTGACCATGCAGTAGCGATTAGTCTCTGGACCTGAGTCCATCATCCTCTAGCCTGTTGGTAGTTGCTAATAAAACTCTTTCTTAACTGTCATTTTGCTTCTGAATTGATTGTCTCTGTATAGTAAATGTTGAAGTTTCCATTGTAATGTTAGGCCATTATTTATCCACTAACCTTTCTTTTATTGAAAGTCACCTGGAGCAAGTTCCATAGTAAGCCTAAAGGTAAATTAAAAATAAATCATATTTTCATCAATTCAAGATATTTAGGACAGCAAGGATTTTAGGGGTTATATATTCTAAAACAAAGATTATCGTGACTTCCTTGACAAGGGATCGTTATGGGTTTTCTCTATGAAAGATGATGCAATTCAAAAACTGGCCATCTATTATCTGACCTGGAGTGCTTTACTTCCCCAAAACACAATCCTAGTTCTCTAAGTTCTATGCCTCTCCTTTTAGAAATATGGCAATATGGCTTTGTGTTTTTCTGTGAAAAACTTTTATTGAAGAGATTAAGCCATTGCTCATCCATGACTCAAATCCATTCAAATGAACACTGGATTTGGAATTATCTTTATGTTAGTCTTGCATATTAATGATCTTATCAGCATTCACAGCACTAGCATATAATAAAACTTTCACATACATTTTAAGAAAAGTTGCATTAAAAACATACTTTTATATGTATAGGAACTATATCTGCCTATTGTCAGAAAATTTATATTCCTCATAAACTTAATCTATATTTAGCATATATTCTAATACATTCTTTAAATATAAAGTATATGAATTAAATATAAATTAGGAGAGAATGTCATGTTATAAAGTTACATTAAATATTATAACTTTGCATTTTAAGTTTTATTATTTAATAAAATTAGAAAGAACTATAAGAATATAAAATGCTTTCTGAAAAATGAGTAACATTTTAGTCGCAGTGTCCCATGAAACACAAATATAACCATATCATGTAAACTGGGTGACCACCCAACACAGAGCTTCGTGATTGGCCCATGAAAAGGCATCACTGCACTAAAGTTAGAATGAAATGGAAGATTTTTGAAAAGAACGGAGTCCTTTTCTCACATTATTTCAATTTTAACCTTTCAAGTACTAGCATATGTTTTTGAGAGAAATATTTGTTTATTACACTTGAAAGATTGTAATTCCAGATAAAAGTTCACAGAAAAAATTCTAATTTTCGGTTTCTAAATTTCACTTCTTCTGCAGATATTGTCAGATTTATTAGGATATTTCGACAATTTTATTTTATCAGAAACTTCTACAGAAGCTGTTATAGCCCACAAGAGCTCGAAAGATCTGTTTTATAAGTTCAAATAGGGTAGTTCTAAGTACTGCTCAAAAACATTACGGGATACTTTTCAAATTATCTCATTGTAAAAGAATTAAAGTAACAGATGAGAACTAGGTCTAGACAAATATGATTTCGTAGTGCTACAGAAACTCATTTTTTACTAAAGTCTGCTGTGACCTATGCTACATACAAGTTCAAAATAGCAGAGTTATAGATCTCATAATGTTTTCCCCCAAACAGAAGCATTTTCTACAAAGAACATTATTCAGATAATAATATTATAATGTGAATTATGTAATTGCTTTGAATTAGTCTATACATACAGATTTAATGACAGTAATTAATATAGTACACAAAGAGCCACATATTATTTTAAGAACTCTAAGAAATAAAATCATTGCAATATGAAAAAGTTGAATAAGAAGAAAGAAATAGAATTTATAAAAAAGTCAGTTATAAACTTATTTTAGTTCTTAGGTAGAAGAAAAACACATGGAAATGAATAGAGTTCTGGGAAATAATTAGAATGCTATTTCAAACTCAATAGACTTGTTGACAGTTATCGCACTGCATAGTTGCCAAGGTCTATCATACATAATTTGACTTCAAAATTTTGCAGTCTGTCACAAAAAATATAAACACAGATATTTATACAAGTGACATTATACAAAGATCCTTGAGATCAGGTAACAGTCAGTATCAATGCCATAACTTGTATCAGTTCAATACATCTGAATTTTCAGCAGCTGTGGTCCAAGTAAACTGATTGCTTTACTTAAAGAAGGCCTACGCTTGATTTTCCAGAATTGTAGTTGTTCTCTCCATCCACTGTAGGCTCAAGGGAGAAAGTAGGGCTATTAACATGCTAGAATAAGAAAAGACTCTTCCCATAGGATCTACTGTTGGCAGTTCTAGGAGAACTATGCTGTATGTACCATAAATAGCTAATTTACTGTCTGCACTGGACATCTAGACTTTAGGGTTTAATTCTCACATACCAATTTGAGAAAAGTTGAAGGAGGTTAGAAAGGTAGCTTCAGAATCTTAGTTTTAATGATGTTACTTCTAATTCTTATTCACATATTTTAAAATTAAATTTTTAAAACCATTTTCCTTCTCTTAACAAGTATAATACTATATTACAGGAAACAAAAGTATTCAAACTTTTTAACTGAAATATTTTATGAAAAATTACTATGTTGACTTATCTCACCCAGGTACCCACCCAGCGGCAGGGCTCCTTCCCAGGGCTGCACATCTAAGTAGACAACCAGAGAGTGGTTAGTTTTCATCCTTGATCTGGGGGGATGTGAATTGAGGCACACCATGTGAAACCAAAGCTGAACCACCCTCTGCTCATCTCACCAAGGTACACGCCTGGTGGACAGGTTTCTTTCCAGAGGTGCAGCAACTAACAAAGCCACGAGTTATTCTCCCCCTACATATCCCATAGGAACCATAAGTTACTCTCTTAGATGGAATTTTCACTAGTTTAGCTTAACTACCAGAAACACATTAGCCAATAATTCATTAAGCACACCTCAATTAATACTGCATCATAAGCAGAATAGTAACAGTGAGCGTAAAGGTCTAAAACACAAAGCTCACAATGATAAAGCAATGCAGAAGCCCACAAACTTACCTATTGAAGAGGCTATCCCAGAAGATCCCAACAGTAATGAAGTGTTAGACTTCATTACTGCTAGGTGAATTGACAAACTCAGTGGAAGGCCTCAGCAGCAGAGTAATAGCTGCTGAGGACAAAATTAGCGAGCTCAAAGATGAAGTCCAGAGACTCAGCAGAAAAGAGCAGAAAGTGGAAAAGACTCACAATCCAGGAACAGATGGCAAGAGAAGATTGTGATGAAGCCAAGAGGAGTAACATAAGAATTATTGAAGTCCCAGGGGAACAGGAAGAAAACCCTGATGAAGAAGAAACTGTCAAACACATCATTATTACAATGTTTTCAGAGGTAAAGAAAACATGCGACTACATTCTGGAAGCCCGAAGGGTACCAGCTAGAAGAAATTCGAATAAAAATACCCCAAGACACATCCTGATAAAAATAACCAAAACCTTAGATAGAGATAAAAGATAAAATTCTGAAAGTAGCAAGATCAAATAAAGAAATTCCCTGTAAAGGAGCATCCTTAAGATTCACAGCAAATTTGTCTGATGAAAAATACAATGAAATAAATGTCTCACCAAAAATACTTTACCCAGCAAGACTCTCATTCATAACAGAAGGAACAACACACAATTTCACAGACAAAAAACAAAAAACAGCTCAGTAACTTCATAGACTCAAAACCAGGGTTACAAGAACAACTAAATGGGCTACTTTAAAATAAGACAGGACCCCCAAATACACCAAATTTCAACAAAAAATGGGACAAAATACCATAATAATAATCTCTCTCAATGTCAATGAGCTAAACACACCAATTAAAAGACACAGAGTGGCAGGATTATTAAAAAAATTGAACCCAACATTCTGCTGCCTGCAAGAAACTTATCTAAATAGTCAGAGCAAGCACAGGCTCAAAGTCAAAGATTGGAAAATAATCCTACAGGCAAACAACTCCCATAAAAACATCTGGGGTAGCCATCTTAGTATCAGACCACATTGATTTCAGACTGAAGAAGGTCACAAGAGACAGTGAAGGCCATTTCTTAATCAAGGGATTTGTACAACAGGAAGAACTTACAATATTAAATGTACATGCACCTAATGAGGGAACAGCAAAGTACTTAAAACAACTACTCATAGACTTGAAGAAAGACATCAATAGAAACACAATACTAGTGGGAGACTTCAACACCACTTTATCACCTCTTGATAGATTAACCAGACTCAAGATTAGCAAGGGCATACTTCACCTGAGGAAAAAGATGAAAGAAAGGGACTTAGTAGATACATACAGGACACTTCATCCTCAAAAAGCTGAATGCACATTCTTCTCAATGGTGCATGGAACATACTCCAAGATGGACCACATGCTGAGCCACAAAACATACCTCCATAAAGTTAAGAAAATAGATATTGTATCAACAATCTTCTCAGACCACAATGCACTGAAATTAGAAGTAAATCACACATACAAACGGAAAACTAAATCAAACGCCTGGAAATTAAGCAGCTCACTATTGGACAACGAGTGGCTCAGAAAGAAAATCAAAGAGGAAATCAAAAGATTCCTGAAAACAAACAAAAATGAGGACAGGAGTTACCAAAATTTATGAGACACAGCAAAGGCTGTGTATAGAGGAATGTTTATAACTCTACAAGCATTCCTCAAAAAGGAGGAGTGAGTCCACATAAGTAACCTAACCTCACAGTTTAAGAGCTTGGAGAATGACCAACAAAATGAGCTCAATCCGAACAGGAAGAAGGAAATAATAAAACTCAAAGCAGAGATTAATGAGATGGAAACCCAAAAAACAAACTGAAAGATCAATGAAACCAAGAGCTGGTTCTTCACGAAAATAAACAAGATCAGTAGGCCTCTAGCAAGACTCACAAAGAAAGGGAGAGAGAAATCTCTAATAAACTGAATCAGAAATGAAAAAGGGAACATTACAACAGAAATTACAGAAATTCAAAGGATCCTCAGGGAGTATGTTGAGAATCTTTATGCCATGGAACACAAATACCTCGAGGAAATTGATAAATTTCTAGATTCCTATAACCTCCCAAGGCTGAACCAAGAAGACCTGGAATACCTGAACAGATCTATCACCATCAAGAAAATTGAAATGGTAATAAAAAGTCTCCCCAAGCACAAAAGATCTGGATCAGATGGATTCACCAGTGAATTTTTCCCAATCTTTAAAGAGGACTTACTCCCAATCCTCTTTAAGCTTTCCACGAAATTGAAATATCAAAAACACTTCTGAACAGTTTCTACAAAGCAGAGATACCACAAAGAAAGAAAATTACAGACCTATATCCGTGATGGACACAGATGCAAAGATCCTCAACAATCTATTAGCAAATAGAATCCAATGACTCATCAAAAAGATCATACTCCAAAACCAAATAGGAATCATCCCAGGGATGCAAGGATGGTAAACAATAATAATTTATAATAATTTCAAGTTTTTTTAATTAGATCATACTGAGATGCAATTATGTTCTTTATGATTGGGTTTCAGTTATATATAATGTTCCAACTCCCATCTCTCACCATTGTACAGATACCACCACCAGTATTCTCAGTTTCCCTCCCTCCACTGTACAACCACCTTTTCTTCTCTGTCTGTTTCTCTCTCTCTCTCTCTCTCTCTCTCTCTCTCTCTCTCTCTCTCTCTCCTTATGGGCCTTATGATTTGCACAAATACTGAATACTGAAAGATTATCAGGTATATCCCTTTACCTATTTTCAACACTCAGTTCCTATCCAAAATGACCATATGGCCATTTCCAACTATTATTGTCATACTGATTATGTCTCTACCATAACTATCCCTTTTTTCCCCCTGACTCACTCTTGTGACCTCCTGAACCCTATTTACCCTGGTCTCAGATATTAGTCTCACAGTGTTTATTTTTATGTATTCCACAAATGAATTCATTCATTCTATATACATCACTCTCCTAACTCATTTCTCTCAGCAGGATATATTCCATGTCCATCCATTTATTTATAACCTTACACTATCAAGTGCACAGGGAAATATTTGTATTTCATAATTTTACAAAACTGAGATTATTTTTTCACCTTTGTATTTTGTAGTTATTAGTGCTTCTGTAATATTTCGCTAAGTATATTAACACAAATTTATTCATGATTACTAAAAAACATTCCAGTACCAGAAAGTTTAGACGCTATTTGTTTTGCCTTCTTCAAGAGCCAAGAGTACGCTCTCAGCACTGGGAACATGAAAGCACTGTAGCACTTTGTTCATCGTTATTTTATCGATTTTCTCGAGCAGGCACCAGTAACGTCTCCATTGTGAGGCTTGTTGTTACTGTTTTTGGCATATTGAATACATCACAGGTAGCTTGCCAGGCTTTGCCGTGCAGGCAGAATACTCTTGGTAGCTTGCCAGGCTTTCCGAGAGAAGCAGAGGATTCGAACCCAGGTAAGCCATGTGCAAAGCAAATACCCTACCCACTATGCTATCGCTCTGGGCCAGGAACATGAAAAATGTGCATAATTTAACATAATCCTTTATGAAAAATTAATGGCAGGAAAATATTTAGTAAAATTTGGCTCTATAAGTAAATATCTCACTGGTCAAGTCACTCACATTTTAGTACTTAGGACATGCTGTTACTTCTTTGATAGCTGATAAAAGTCTTCCTGCTATAGCTGCCTAAAGACAGCTTGTATACTATATTGTCAATTTATATCACTATTCATAGTCTATGTGAAAAAACTTTTTTATCTTACCAAATTAAAAGAATCAGCACAATTGTCCATTACAAATTATACCAATATTTCATGGTAGTGATGATTTTTTTCTATGTTCTATAAACTTGTTTTGAATTCATTTGATTGGTCAAATTCCATAGGTTCCAGTTTGTTGCTATCTTAAACATGGACAGGAAATAGTTGTACAAATTCACATTTAATATTACACAAGACAACTATGACTAACGGTTTTCCTTAGAAAATAAGGCCTTCAGTTCTTATTTGTAGAATTCAGCATGATATTTGTGTATAATGCTGATGTTCAATCTTATAATATTGTTGATTATTTGATAGATTTTAGAACTTGAGTTGGCCAAAGTTCATTCCTTCCCACTCTTGAAAGAAAACGTTCAATATGTGATTAGAATGAACATGGGGAAAGGGTGGTTTATCAATAATTATTTGCTTTACACAATAAGCCAAATCAATCTATTCTACAATAAAAATTTAAAAATGCAGAATCAGAGTGGGAAAATATTTTCCTGTCTAGAGTAACAGGGATTTAATCAGCAGTGAATTAGTGACATTTAGCGAAGAAGGGTGACTGTATAAGCAGTCACTGTGACATAATAAGTACTACACATATTGTGAGAGATAAAAGAAAATTAGGGGAGAGAAATAATAAAGTTGAATATATCTTTGTCACAGAAAGATAAATCCTTTGATTGCATTTTAAAAACAAAAAATATATCAATTCTAATCTACAAAGGATAGAAAATGTAATAAAGAGAAATTAAGACAAAACATCTAATACAAAGCAACCATTAAAAATACGTAAAAGTAATTATTAAATACTATATCTGTAATATCACATTTCTGATGCAATCTAAAATCCCAAGGTAGCCTGCAGCATATAACTGAATATTTCCAAAAGACAATTATAGTCTGTTCTTTTTCAAATAGAATTCTCAGCAGAGACCTTGAATAGACTTTGTTTTCCTCAGTGACTTTGGTGTTAGACTTGAATTTGATTATAAAATATTTTCAAAGGTTAAAACCTTTTTTTGTAACTATTTTGTCATCATTAACATCTGCCAAGCACCAGTGACTTTCAATCTTTTCCCTACACCCCGTTCAAAGGAGTCCATCTAAAGTATTAAACCTTTCTGAAAATTCAGCTCTCCCAATTGAACAAGCAATTTTTCTTTCTGTTTTCTCATGCCAAAGGCAGAGTGAAAGTGTGAGATCACAAACTTTAAAATAAAAATAAATAAATGTTTTTGGAATAAATAAATCACTTACCAGTATTTAATTTCTTTTTTCATACTATGAGGTCATGATTTATTGTTTTCAGTACAAAATCTCCAATTTACTCAGTGAACTAGAGGATATAATTAGAAACTTTATGTTTAAATTTCCAGAAAATTCAGGCCACTCTTTTTCATGGTATCCCTCCTTATTTGGCGAAAGTCAATGAAGTGTTTATTTGTATGTGCTTTCTGTTGTGTTTCATGTTTTCAAATCCTAGGAGATTTTTGGATAAAGAAATTATAAAAAGCTAATACGTCAGGAGGTTAATATAGTTTTATTTTCACATTGATTTTAGTATATTTCTTGTATTTTAAAATGGTATGCTAAAAATACACCTAGGCATACTACAGATTAGTCTTTTAATGCATACATTTTCTCCTTATTTGTGTGTTTTTGGGGTATTTCTTGGTGGGCAAAGGTTTCACATCAAGTCCTTCTCAAGAGTTATTCTTGGGTTGGTGCTCAAGGGTTGCTTTTGGAGTTACTCAGGGTCCTATGTAGTACTAGAATTGAACATGACTATAATCTTAAATAAAAATTCAATTTACCTTGTAAGTGAGATTTTCATCTTCAAATGAAGCCTTACATTTTTAGAGATAGCATGTAGATTCTGGAAAATAATATTTTGTGTGATGCTCCATGCACATGTTAAAACATGTGTACATACATAAAATGCATATATCTTTATAACTATTTAAAATCCAAATGTCCTCTAGAATGAGTTACATGCATGCTCCATCTATTCTGAAAGTATGTATAAAGTAAATTTTTGGTGCCTTCATTATCTATCAATGAATAATTAAATAGTTCACTTTGACCATATATCAATTTATTATCTCAAAGTATACAGTGTCATTTCCCAAGGTCAAATTATAATTTTAAAGAAATAAAACATGTTTTCTTTTATTTCAGAGCAGTATTTCATCTCATAGAACTCATCATGCACAGTTGTAAGAAACACCAATAAAGGAAGTCTCTTGCTGAAGTACTGAGCATATAAGAATAAAACAGTAAATTTAGCTGCCATTTTTTGAGAAAAGCTCTTGAGAAAGGAGTGATAATGCTGCAAACTTGAGAAAGGGAAGGAAGTTGGACAAATTGCAAGCTTTCATTAGAAATTCTTTTATGATTTGGCTTCTAATAGCATTTTAAAAGCCTGCAATATGGTAATATTCAATACAGGGTGTGTTAAGACACTTTCAATACCAGAAGAACAAATATATATATATATATATATATATATATATATATATATATATAGGTTCCCCACTTAATTCTTTATCCCTACAGGAAATTCTGAAGTATTTTTGTTGAATTTAATTTGACTTTCACTGATTTTGTTGTTACTGTGTTTGGCATATCGAATACTCTCGGTAGCTTGCCAGGCTCTCCGAGAGGGGCGGAGGAATCGAACTCGGGTCGGCCATGTTGGCCGCTTGTAAGGCAAACGCCCTACCCGCTGTGCTAGCCCGGCAAGCTACCGAGAGTATTCAATATGCCAGACACAGTAACAACAAAGTCTCCAATGGAGACGTTACTGGGCCCGCTCGAGCAAATCGACGATCAACGGGAGGGCCTTTACCTTTTCACTGATTTGTGTTAACTACAGGTTAAACTTTATTTCAGATCACCACTTCCAAAATTGGAAGTTTCTACATTGTGTTTCTTTCTAGAAATTATAAATTTAATTTGCCTTTTCATGAAAAACATTTACAAGATTATTGTGATTAGCTCTTAACTTCTAAGTGGCATTAATTTTTATGAACATGAAGTAGTAAGATTTTTTTTCCCAAATTTAATTTAATTTAATTTGAGTTTCTTGCTTCATCTGTTTCTTAGTTTTACTCTATGTCACATTGCATATGGAATCGTCTAGCTATTCTTTTTTTTTTCTTTTTTTGTTTTTTAATAGTGAGGCACCATGAGGTACAGTTGTAGACTTACACATTTTTGTGCTTGGGTTTCGATTATACAATGATCAAACACCCATCCCTCCACCAGTGCGCATTTCCCACCACCTCGGATCCCAGCATCCCCTCCCCCCCCCAACCCCTATCCCACCCTGCCTCTGTGGCAGGGCATTTCCCTCTCTCTCCTTTTGAGTGCCATGGTCAGCAAAAGAGGCATTGAGTGGCAATCATGCTTGGTCGACAGTCTACCCTCAGCATGCTCTCCCATCATGGGCGGATCCTCCCAACACCCTTTATTTGGTGTTCCCTTCTCTTTCTGAGCTCCCCCTTCCCCTAACATGTGTGGTTATCCTCTGGGTCATTGAGTAAAATTCCTGGTACTAATCTCTGCCATACTTGGGTGTTAGTTTCCTATTTTGTTACTTTATGTTCCCCAGATGAATGCAATCTTTCTATGTCTATCCCTTTCTTTCTGAGTCATTTCGCTTAACATGATACTTTCCATGTAGCACCACTTGTATGTAAACTTCATGACTTCGTCTTTCCTAACAGCAGATTTTGTGTCCCACAACACTCGGTTACAAAAGCATCGCAGAAATATGTGTTAAATGCTCTTTTGTCTTACATAATTCAATGTATATTTTTCATCATCATTTCATTTCATCATCCTGTTATTCGTCGATTGCCTCGAGCAGGCCCCAGTAACGTCTCTTTCATTCTAGCCCAGAGATTATATTCAAGGCTATTTAGGAGAATGAGACCCATCATTGTTACTGGTATTTGGCATATTTGGTAAGCCACGGGGAGTTTGCCAGACTCTGCCCTGTGGGCAGGCTACATTCAATAGCCTGCAAGTTTGTCCAAAGTAGAAATAAGACAATAAGATGTCATTAAAAAAGTTCTGCTAAGATGTCGCGCGGCCGCGAATTTGGCCGCGTGGTTCCGGGATCTGGATTTTATAGTCTCTGAGTCTTGGCCGCTGATGGGATTACACGGCGCCAGGGGGCCAGGTGGTGGGTGTGACCCCCGCCTACTGGAATTTGGAGGATCTGGGTGGAAGATGCTCGACTCCAATTCGAGTAGGCTTGGAGGTCTCGGCCCCGGAACCCGCGTGGCTTTGTCCCTCTGCCAGTACCTTCAGGTGTGCGGAGAGTGGTCTCAGCATGGTGGTGACTGGTCCTGGAGGTCTTCGGCTGCCGTAGCCCTGGTCGGGGCGGGGAGGAAAGCTCAACCCGCTCCCCTCCAAGGGACTCCGGGAAGGAACACCCAGGCGTGGGGGCAGAGACTGCACTGTTCTCGTCCGGGATCTGGATTTTATAGTCTCTGAGTCTTGGCCGCTGATGGGATTACACGGCGCCAGGGGGCCAGGTGGTGGGTGTGACCCCCGCCTACAGGAATTTGGAGGATCTGGGTGGAAGATGCTCGACTCCAATTCGAGTAGGCTTGGAGGTCTCGGCCCCGGAACCCGCGTGGCTTTGTCCCTCTGCCAGTACCTTCATGTGTGCGGAGAGTGGTCTCAGCATGGTGGTGGCTGGTCCTGGAGGTCTTCGGCTGCCGTAGCCCTGGTCGGGGCGGGGAGGAAAGCTCAACCCGCTCCCCTCCAAGGGACTCCAGGAAGGAACACCCAGGCGCGGGGGCAGAGACTGCACTGTTCTCGTCCGGGATCTGGATTGGATTAAAATCCAATGTATATAAGATGAATTAAATAAGAAGAATCAGTCATGCTTGGCCTAACTGATTTGAACAAGTATCTATTATTATAACTGAGGACCATGATTTTCTAAATGTTGTTAACTGAATAATATCCAAACATAATATTACAGGCAATAATATACTAATGGTAATATTTCACATTGATTTTTATTTACAAAATTATGTAACAATTAAAGAAAATAATAATGTCACTATTTAGAAATTCATTACCATTCATCCATTTATCCCATAGGATCCATGTTAATGTTAATGCTGTCTTATTGCTCCAATCCTAAAATTAAATATTTATTGAAATTAAATTATTGCCAGAATTGGGACTAAAACAATGCCAATTCACCAAAATCCAATGTTCCTTCACTAGAATTTGTTTGGAGATTTTAGTATATCTTATTAGCAACTTTGAAAAAGTACCACAAGTGACAAAAAGTATAACAAGCAGAATAACTCAGAAAAGCACAGAAATGAGTTGGACTAAAATAATAATAATAGGTCAGAGAGATAGCTCAATGGACTAAGTGTGTAGTGCATGTGAGAGATTTGGATTAGACCACTAGCACTGCATGGTCCCCAAACTCCACTGTAGTGACCTTCGAGCACAAGGCTGGAAGTAACCTTGAGCACTATCATCTCAATAAAAATAATGCAAAAAATTACCATTATTTGCAAAACTCACTTTTTAAAATAAAATTATTTAAGTATATATTGGGCTGGAGCGATAGCACAGTTGGTAGGATGTTTGCCTTGCATGCGGCCGACCCAATTTACATTCCTCCGTTCCTCTTAGAGAGCTGGACAAGAGTATACTGCCGAGAGTAACCTGCCCACACGGCAGAACCTGGCAAGCTCCACATGGCGTATTTGATATGCCTAAAACAGTAACAACAAGTCCCACAATGAAGACATTACTGGTTCCCACTCCAGCAAATCCATGAACAATGGGAGGACAGTGCTACAGTGCTACAATTAATTTATTGAATTGATAAAACTCATTCTATGAAACATTATATTGATCATTTGTTTGTGTCATCCTATCATTTTATTTTAAAAGTTCACAAATAAAAATGGGGAGAGTGAGCCTTTATTCTTTTTCGAATTGCAATCTTATTGCATAACTGTATCTTTTTATGCCTTTATCTATATCAATAAATATATGAAACACGATGGCTGTTTTTGTTTGTTCAGGGGCCACACCCATAAGTGCTCAGGGATCACTTTTGATTCTACACTCAGAAATCAATTCTGGTGTTTTCAGGGACCATATGGGATGCCTAGGACAGAATCCAGGCCAACCATAAAAGGTAAAGGTAAAGGTAAAGGCCCTCCTGTTGATCATCGATTTGCTCGAGCGGGCCCAGTAACGTCTCCATTGGAGACCTTGTTGTTACTGTGTCTGGCATATCGAATACTCTCGGTAGCTTGCCGGGCTCTCCGAGAGGGGCGGAGGAATCAAACTCGGGTTGGCCATGTTGGCTGCTTGTAAGGCGAACGCCCTACCCGCTGTTCTATCGCTCCAGCCCCAGGCCAACCATATGCAAGGGAAATGCCCCGCCCTCTGTACTCTCTCCTGTCACTGACATTTAATTTTTAAGTTGCAAATTAAGGGGCCTGAGAGATAGTATAGCAGGTAATGCACTTGCCTTTTATGTGACCAACCTGGGTTTGAATATTCAGTACTGAGCACCACCTAGTGTGGCCAAAATAAACAAAATAATGTGCCTGTGAAGGAGGAAAGCTAGCGGTTGGGGTAAGGCGTGGGAGGAAATCTGGGGATACTGATGTATGGAAGTTGATGATGGGACTTTTGTTAGAACAGTGTATGCCTAAACTATAAATAACTCTAAATCACAGTGCCTTAATTAAAAACCTAAAATTAAAAAAATAATAATAACTTACTTCTACAATTCGAGTTGGAAGTGTACATATCATTAGTGAAGCATCTTGCTGAGATAGAGTAAGGAAATGATAAAATAAACAAAACCTATATTGATAGTATGTGCAAAGAACAAAGAAGACAATAAAAACATTCTTCTCTGGTAATTTTAATGGCTCAGAATAGAACAATTAAAGAAAAAATAAGCAATATTAGGATATAACCTGAAGAATAAGATAATGATCCATAGTACAAATTGATATGTACTTAAATAGTTGACTAAATAAGAATGGGGTAGAGGATATAGATAGCATATGCAGAAGGATTTCAAGTCATCTCTGAAAATTAGAATATCATATGGTACCCTAAGTGGTAACATAGGGGGCAAGAAAAGGTAAAACTTAAAATAATCTTAATATGACAAGGTTACGGTCAACGTCTTCATTGGAGATTTTGTTGTTACTGTGTTTGGCATATCGAATACATCACGGGTAGCTAGCCAGGCTCTGCCGTGCGGGATGACAAGATTAATTAATGATAAAATATAAAAATTAATCCATGAATTTCTATAAATATACCATAATACAAATGTTAATAACCAAAACAATTCAGTGTTACTTGTATGTATTCAATGTGCTTTTTTGTATAATCATCTTAATTTTTTTTTGGTGGTTGTTGTTTGCTTTTTGGGTCACACCCAGTAATGCACAAGGGCTACTTCTGGCTCTGCACTGAGAAATTACTCTTGGCGGTGCTTGGGGGACTATATGGGATGCTGAGAATTGAACCCAGACGGTCATGTGCAAAGCAAATACCCTACCTGCTGTACTATAGCAACATCCCCTATCATCCTAATTTTTAAATATTAAATTGCACTGAAATATGTTTAAAGGAAATATAATGATGAAAAAGTAAAGATAAAGGTAAAGATCCTCCCGTTGTTCATCGATTTGCTCGAGCGGGTCCAGTAACATCTCCATTGGAAACTTTGTTGTTACTGTGTTTGGCATATCGAATACATCACGGGGAGCTTGCCAGGCTCTGCCATGCGGGCGAGATACTCTTGGTAGCTTGCTGGGCTCTCTGAGAGGGGCGGAGGAATCGAACTCGGGTTGGCCATGTTGGCTGCATGCAAGGCAAACGCCCTACCGCTGTGCTATCGCTCCATAAAAATATTCTTTTTAATCAAGAGATATTGTCACAGAAAAATAAATTTAATTTGTTCAAGACAGATATAATTATAAAAATAGTTTAAAATATTAGGAGTAAGGGTTAAGGCATTATTAGCCTTGCATGGGACCAATCGCAATTTGATCCCAGACCTTCAGATCACAGATATGGTCCCAAACCAAGAAAACAAACTAGAAATATCAGAAAGACATTAAAAGTTTGCTTTGATTCCTGTACACTCATAAGGACATCTTTTGCCCATATCATTTTGAAGTCAATACATTACCTTTAAAAAATCTTTTACATTTTGTTAGAATTCGCAATTATAAGATTAAATATTCGCATACTCATTTTTTCTTTCTTTAATGTGCATATGAAAGTTTTAATATGATAAAGTATCATGAATTGCAATAAAATTTAAAAATTAAAAAGAATTATAGCAAAATTTATATGTAACGAGTGCAATGGTTGCCATTTCAAGTTAGGCTTGTACTCAAAAGTCAATAAAAAATATTTATCTAAATTCAAAAGCCTTTTAAATCTATTTACATATAAAATTGTCATTCACATTATTTCTCATATTAAATATTTCCGTGCTGAAGGCTCTTCTATATCAAGTAAAGAAATCATCAAATCGATATATTATTCCTTGTCTCACCTCAGGATGTTGTACCATTATCTTGTATTTCTATTATAAATTAATAAAAACATTTTAAGATATTTTTGTTCAACTATTTTTGACTTTTAAAAGATCATCATCCCACAAGTTAAAGAAAAACAAAATTATCTAATATTTACTGGACAATATTCCCACCAATAAGGTTAATATGCTTTTGAAAGGTCAGCATCATTATGATAATGTTTAAATAAATACACTCTGTTTAATTTTATTCATTTATTACAAAATGTTACAACCACGCTGAGACCACTCTCCACACGCATGAAGGTACCGGCAGAGGAACAAAGTCATGCAGGTCCCGGGGCTGAGATCTCCAAGCCTGCTCAGATCAGGATTACAAAACCCAGCTCCCGGAAGCACGTGGCTGCATATGCGGAAGTGCGACATCTTATTATCTCATTCTTGCTTTGGACAACTTGGCAGGCTACCAAATGTAACCTGCCCACACGGCAGAGTCTGGCAAACTCCTCATGGAGTACCCAATATGACAAATACCAATAACAACGATGGGTCTCATTCTCCTAACCCTGGAAGAGGCTTGAATGTGGCACTTTTTAGAATCTCAGGGCTAGGACGAAGGAGATGTTACTGGTGCCTACTCGAGGCAATCAACGAACAACAGGATGATCGTGATCGTGATTGTAATTACAAAGTGTTATGTAACATTTGTCATTGATATTTGAGCAGTGAAAAATTGAATTTTCTAAAAGTTTGGTCATAATTTTTAAGTTATTTCTTTAATATTAGAAAATTGTCATTGAAACAGGGCTGGAGTGATAGCACAGTGATAGGGCGTTTGCCTTGCACGCAGCCAGCCCCGAAGAGCCAGTTTCGATTCCTCCACCCCTCTTGGAGACCCTGGCAAGCTACCGAGAGTATTCAATATGCCAAACACAGTAACAAGAAGTCCCACAATGGAGATGTTTCTGGGCGTGATCGAGCAAATAGATGAACAATAGGAGGACAGTCATTGAAACAACCAATATCAAGAAAATTAGAACTCTACAAATATGCATAAAATTTACATTAAACAAATTACTTAGAAAATTATATAACACATTTATGCTTGTGAAGATTTTGAATATTTTTTTACCCAATTACCTGTAGTAACTATACTTTAAATATAAACTGAAAATTTATTTTTAAAAAATTCTCTTGATGTTAAGTCTTATCTCTTCTATCTCCATTTCTTCTTTTCTTTCATATAATGGAAACAGTGGGTATAAAAGAAATTATAAAATTATGAGAATCTATTTTCAGAAACACAGAACTCATTTATGAGTGGAAAGACTTCTGTTTTCCCCTTAATCTTCAAGCTCAAAAAGCTTGAACCTATTTCCATTTTAATTTAGCTCTTATGTCCACCCTGCCTCATGACCAAACACCATGAATATCTATTTAATTCCTTTGCATACTAAGCAACTTTTCTTAATATAATATTATTAATATAAAGAAGGAACTCAAGATGGGCTAATTTATCTGAGGCCTCCATTCTATATTGCAAGAAGAAGCTATATTCGCCTATTGTATTCTCTATTAACCTATGAACTCTTAACTATGTAAACACACAGCTGCCTCCCATCCATTTATGCACAGATATATTTCACTCATCCGACTAATTTCAGTTTTCCTAAAGTCTATCAATAAAATAACTGCTGATTTCCTATACATTAGCAATACCATGAACAATTGATAAAACAGAATAAGCTAGCAATGTGAATAGCTATGGAACATGAAGAAGGTTAAAGTAAGTGTATAGACTTTTATAAGATATAAAATACACAAGATCTTATATAAGATATTTCAAATGAAGGAGCATAAATCCCTAAAGAACTAATGTAAAAAATATATTGTTGAACTGAAACATTTATTTTATTCATACTTTTTTTAATTTACTTTAACTTTTATCATAAGTTTGTGAGAATTTGAGAAGTTAATGAGTGTGATTGTTGTCTTAGTGTAACAAATATTTGTAACTCACCACAATATTTCTTTTCTTAAAATGATATAAGGAAATCATACACTTTTATACTTAAAGTATTATAAAATTACATTAACTTGATTTGAGAAATAATTTTTCATAATTTAATTTCAGTGAAAAATCAATAGTTTATTTTTTTATATTTTTTTATTTTATTGAATCACCATGAGAAAGTTACAAGCTTTCATGTTTGATCACACAATGATCAAACAATAATTAATCTTAAGATTAAATGAGCGTTTTTTATGTTCTGAATTATGCAACTGAATTATTTTTCAGTTTCAGATGATTGGTACTCCGTATCAGACTGTTTTCACTTGGGGAGCCCCAGAGGGGGGGCGAGTGAGAGCCCTCCCCGCCCCAAAGGACCCAGCCCCAGTAGCCTACCTCCACTACCCAACCGCCTCCATGCTCCAGGCCGCTTTCTGGATACTTGGGCGAACCTCACACAGGAGTGAAGTCCCACTTAACCTGTGACCTTGGACTCTGGACTCAAAGGGACCTGGAAGCAGAGATCCTCTGCCTGCATTCCCCCGTCTCCAGTGACCCAGGGGTCACACCCATAAGCCACACCCTGCTGGCATCAGATAATCTCCTCATTGACCACCCTCCAGAACTCACGATTGTTCATCCCAGACAGGAGTATAACAAAGGAGGCCTCCATAACAGTGCCACCAGACTCTGTGCCAGGCTGTTTTCACTCTGGGCAGCTCAGAGGGGTGCGGGCAAGAGCCCTTCCTGCCCCAAGGGACTCAGCCCCTGCAGCCGACCTCCACTACCCAACCGCCCTCACACTCCAGGACACTTTCCAGACCACGCGGCTGCTTTGCAGACATAAGACACTTCCTACCCATTTTCCATAATTACCACAACTTCTTTGTTGGAATTCAGGCAGGCAGTAGGCAATAAATCATAAATATATATATATAATATATATATATTAAATTAATTAAATTAAAGGCCCTCCCATTGATCGTCGATTTGCTCGAGTGGGCCCAGTAACGTCTCCATTGGAGACTTTGTTGTTACTGTGTCTGGCATATCGAATACTCTCGGTAGCTTGCCAGGCTCTCCGAGAGGGGCGGAGGAATCGAACTCGGGTCAGCCATGTTGGCCGCTTGTAAGGTGAACGCCCTACCGCTGTGCTAGAACCCGGGAAACTACCAAGTGTATCTTGCCCTCATGAGTAGAGTCTGGCAAGTTCCCCGTGGCATGTTTGTTATGCCAAAACCAGTAACTATAACAGGTTTCATTCCCCTGACCCTGAAAGAGCCTCCAATAGTTGGGAAACAAGAGTAAGAGGAGGCTGCTAAAATCTCAGGGCCGGGACGAATAGAGATGTTACTGGCACCCTTTCAAGTAAATTGACTTAACAGCGGGATGTCAGTGATACAGTGACAGTGATGACTGGTACCAAAACTAAAGAAAAAGATTAAGGGTGGCTTAAGTCAGGGTTTTAATTATGCTTAGACTATATGTTGTTCTACCTGGTATAGGTTTTATCTTTGTCTCATATTTATCCATCTGGAAGTCATTTTGCAGCTAGTTTTTCATACGTTCTTTCAAGACAGAAGTAATAAACAATATTGTACATCATTTCTCCTTCAACTTTAGTCTGAAAAGTACAAAAACTTATTTCACAGAATGTTTTGCAAACTTTCTAAATCTGTGTGAAAAATTGCAATATTGAGAACAGTTAATGTATTAATTTACTGATGAAAGTTTTCAGATAGAATGTTGGGGGAAGGGTTTCACTTGTATGTCATAAAAAGTATATATGTATTCGCATGTACATGCTTCCTAAAATAACTATATCACTACAAATGATGCAACTAGCTTTAAGTTTATGTTAAATTGTTAATCTATTGTTAAATAAATAGACTTCTTTCAGAGGAGACTATAATGCAGGAAAATATGACATACAATGCAAAGGTGGATGTTTTTGCTTACCTAAAATAAAGAGGAATTTGTTCTACTGGTAGTTTTAGATCAGTGAGTGACTTATGGATAAAATTTGGTAATTGGTTGCAGAGTGAATACTGTTTTAATTGAATAGCACTGCACTTTAGCACTGTCCTCCTGTTGTTCATCAATTTGCTCCATAAGAAAAAAAAAATTGTATAATGGACATAGAATAAAAAAAAGGATGATATAAAAATATTAAAGAAATAATGAAATGAACTAAGAAACTAAAGTGAGAGGGTAATCCTTTTGAAATTTAAGAGCAAAAATTTCGATTGCATCTGTACACGCAGTCATATTATTTTATCCAAAAGTAATTTAAATTTACTAGCTTGTCGTGAGCATGCAGTATATTTGTTTTACTGAGGTTTTCAGAATAGCTGCAACTAAAGGATTGAAAGGACAATAAAACTGAGTATAACAGAAAGAGATTATTTGATGTCATAGATGATGGGATCTGAGTTGGAAAGAAAAGAAAAGGAGTTTAGAGTGAAATCACACATAGAAATAGAATTTGGAGACCTTGATGAAACTAAAAACATATCTATTCGCATTGAGAAAGATATAGAGGAGCAATAAATAGAAAACTATGCTCAAATAATGCAATCTTGTATATAGAACTAAAGAAATTTTAAGACAGAAATTTTAGTCTAGATCATGATAATAAAGTTGTTAATGTGTATTTGAGCAAATACAATCTAAATTCAATTGAAATGCATGAAAAAGCTAAATGTTCTCTGGAACCTAGTACAATTTTAAACAATGTAAATAATGAAATGGCTTTGTGGAAGTTGGTCAGAATTTGACCTAGCTTTATATCTTCATCCTCTTTTCAAGTAAGAGATTTAGAAGTGTCAATATATTTTCTAAAGTCACAAGAAACCCTCATTTTTTTATATAAAGCATAAAGAATGAAAGTTTATACTTTCATTCAGGTATTGTGATAACTGTTTTTTCAAGGGTTTATATTTGTCAAATATTATTATACTTATGACAACTATAGAGAATAATAGAATATTATTTTTCTTAAAAAACAAAACATAAGTATGGGTGTTATGGAGAAGACATAAAATCCAGCAAGAAAAATGTTAACCAGGGAGAGAAAACAAGTAAAGCTGCATTCTTTGAAGTAACTGGAAGGGAAGAGAAGAACAAAAAATTTGTTTCTTTTTATTTAAGCTAAATCTATTAAATTTTATCTTTAAAATCAAATAACACATCTGTACCTCTTAATCAGAAAAAAACTCCTGCTATCTAAAAACTGTGCTAATAAGGAAAATTGCTGATTAACAACATATTCAAATAATCATTAAAAGGAACAGTATGGTCCATTAGCACAAAAATTTTAAATATTAAATTCGTGATTTTTAATATTATACAAATTAATATAAGAATTCATATTTAAATCCAGGAAAAATGGTTGAATCTACATTTAAATACCAACATAGTCTGAAAAACATCAGTGAAAATAATTTGTACAATTCTGGTACATATATACATTTATCATTTGCAGCACTATACATCTATCATGTTTTTTAGAGAATTATGAAACATATTTTTGCAATTATCCACGGTGAGAAGTTTTAAGCACATAAGTACAATCTATATGAAATTTTTTATATCTCATGTTCCTAGGAAATTATGTATTATGTATTCATACAAACATTTCACTTATTTCTATTTGTGAGTGTAAATTCACGTCTCTGTAAAAAACAAGAAAATGAATTGTGCAAAATGAATTTGATACAAAAGTGCAAACATATGTTCAAGACATATATAATTAAATTCTCTGGAATATTATTTATGCAGAGTTGGGAATAAAGATAATCTGAAAAATAACCTTTTGAAAACTAGATCTAACTAAATTTTAAATTTTCTTTCCAAAAATCTTAAAGTTTTTTTTTAGAAAACGACATATCAATTCCTGATATCATAAAATTTCAGATTATAACTCCTTAATTCCTTATTAAACCTATCTGATATCAATTTTTAATCTCTTCCTAGAATATTGGAATCACTATTTTCCCAGTCTTAGTGACATAAAAGCAATTTGCTATTTTTAATTTTCCATAAGCATAATATCATTTACTAAGTTGTTGAAAATCATTTTATTGTTCGCACTCTATCTTATCACAGTCAGCAGTATTCCTGCTACCTCTCCCTGCTACCTCTTGTTGTAATTCTTATAGTATTATAAGTCTTGTAGAATTAAAATTCTTATAGTACTAGAATTCCTATAATTTTCCTCCCTATGAGAAATTTCCTCCTACTTTCTGACTCTTAATGCAGTCTGAGTCGGCGCTCAGTCAATAATTTTGACTTTTAATGATCTGTCACAATTCAAGTGCCTCTGGACAAACTATATCTACTGCACCTGATTAAATGGGACATAAACTATCAGAATCTATGTAGCTTATAGCCTTTTATCCAATACTTTGCTACTTGTCATTCTTATTTTATTATTACTCCTACATTATTAATCAATCTGTGAGATTAAATAAAGAAATTATAATCTGAGGAAGAAAACATGATGTTGCCTTGCATTATTAAGTCTACAAACATCATCTGAGCTGTAATGATTTCTCTGTTACCCTTTAAAATTGAAAGAGAGGGGCTGGAGCAATAGCACAGCGGGTAGAGCGTTTGCCTTGCACACAGCTGACCTAGGTTCCCAGCATCCCATATGGTCTCCCGAGCACCGCCAGGAGTAATTCCTGAGTGCATGAACCAGGAGTAACTCCTGTGCGTCGCTGGGTGTGACCCAAAAAGCAATAAATAAATAAATAAATAAAAATTAAAAAATAAATAAAATTGAAAGAGAAGGGACCCGAGAGATAGTATAGCAAGTAAGGCATATCTCCTGCATATTCCGTTCCAGGGCCAAATCCTTAGAGCTCCATATGGTACCTGAATCACTGAAGTGATTCTTGTGAACAGAGCTAGGAGTAAGCCCTGAGTACTGCCAAGTGTAATAAAAAAGAAAATCTGTAGCACTGTCCTCCTGTTGTTCATCGATTGCTTGAGTGAGGACCAGTAATGTCTCCATTGTGAGACTTGTTTTTAATGTTTTTGGCATGTCAAGTACGTCACAAGTAGCTTGCCAGATTTTGCTGTGGAGGCGAGATACTCTCGGTAGCTTGTTAGGCATTCCAAGAGGGGTGGAGGAATCGAACCCAGGTCAGCCACATGCAAGGCAAATGCCCTACCTGCTGTGCTATCACTCCAGCCCAATCAGAAAAAAAAGAAAGAAAAAAATATGAAGCCAACAGTAAGAGATACCAGAATAGTTTTTGTATAGTAAATATTTTCCATAGCTTATAACAGGTAATTTAAAATATGCTAGAAAGGTAAATGGTTATGTCAATAAGAGCACCCTGCATTTTTTTTTATTATTGAATCAAAGGGCTGGAGCGACAACAGGGCTGGAGCAATAGCACAGTGGGTAGAGCATTTGCCTTGCACACAGCTGACCCAGGTTTGATTCCTCCGTCCCTGTTGGAGGGCCCTGCAAGCTACCGAGAGTATCCTGCCTGCACAGCAGAGTTTGGCAAGCTCCCCATGCCATATTGATATACCAAAAACAGTAACAAGTCTCACAATGAAGACATTGCTGGTGCCCACTCAAGCAATTGATGAACAACAGGAGGACAGTGCTATAGTGCTATTGAATCATTGTGAAATTGTTCATGGTTAGGTTTCAGTCATACAGCGTTCTAAAGCCCATCCCTCCAACAATGTATATTTCCCAGCATCAGTGTCCCAGTTTTCCTCCTGTCAACTCCCACTACCAACCAGTCTGCTTCTATGGCAGGTACTTTTCTTCTCTATCTTTCTCTCTCTCCTTTGGGGCCTTGTGGTTTGCAGTACAGATACTGAAAGATTATCAGGTATATCCATTTTTTTTGCTTTCTGGGTCACACCCAGCAATGCCCAGGGGTTCCTCCAGGCTCTGCACTCAGGAATTACTCCTGGCGGTACATTGGCGACTGTCTGGGATGCTGCAGATTGGACCCGGGTCAGCTGCTTTCAAGGCAAATACTTTCTCCATTGTACTATTGCTCCGGCCCACGTATATCCCTTTTCTTAATTTTAACACTCAGATTTTGTTCCAAAGCACTGAAAGATCCATTGGAAAATTGCTCTTCATCATTCATCATCAGGGTTATGAAAAATCAAAACAATAAGACATCACCTCATATCACAGGATGGCGCACTCCAAAAGTACAAGAGCAACCACAACTACTGCTGGTATGGATGTGAGGATAAAGTAAATCTTCTTCACTGTTGGAGGGAATATCTACTGGTTCAGCCTTTTCGGAAAACAATATGGACATTTATCAAAAAACTAGAAATTGAGCTCCCATTTGACCCAGCAATACCACTTCTAAGAATATACCCTGGGATCCCAAAACACAGCAGAAACACCTTCTGCACTCCTATGTTCATTGCAGCACTATTCACAATAGGCAGAATCTGGCAACAATCTGACTGACTGAGAAAAAAAGAATGGATAAAGAAACTGTGGCACATCCACACAATGTACTACTACACAGTTGTTGGGAAAAATAAATTCATGAAATTTCACTATAAATGAATGGACATGGAGAGTATCATGCTGAGTGAAATGAGTCAGAAGGAGAGGGACAGATTTAGAATGACCACATTCATTTGTGCTATAATATATATATATATATACACAAACACATATACATGTGTGTATGTATATACATATATATATATATTAGAAGACTAATATCCAAGATGAGGGAAAACAGGGGCTAGGAGTACTGGTCAATGGTTGGAATCAAATCCAAAAGTGTGTGGGAGGAGGAGGAGGAATGTAGGTAAGATAAAGAAGGGACCAGTATGACAGTAATAGCTGGAAATGATCAGACTGGACAAAAATGGAGCGCATTGCAATTTTTAAATATACTTTTTTTGTTATATTATTTATTGTATTATTTATTATTTTCATTGTGGAATAGTCCACCAGGAGAGTCCGATGTCCAATTCTAATTCCAAACGGGATCGGACCACCATTTCCTTTGTGCAAAATTCTATTTCACAGAGCAGGGAGAAAAAGCTGTAAAGTTTAAGAAAAGAACTCCCAGAACTGACCACCAACTGGGAGCTCTTTGGCACTACTGCAGCAACATGGGAAGATGCCCTCGTTGACAACATCCATGAGGAGTATGATAGACTGGTTCAGCATCTCCATGACTGCGCGAGGAATGTGGAGAGAGAGAGATAGCCACAAACAGATGCCTGTCTTCAGAAACTATCAAGCTCATTCTCCAATGCGGTTTGGCGCGAGCCTCAGGCAATCACAAGCTAAATTCTGAGCTCACAAAGCTGCGCAGAGGAGCGATGAAGGAAGAACTCAAAGAGAGCAGAGCAGTAGTGCTGGCCAATGCAGCAGAAGCCGGGAAAAGCATTCACAACACCTTCCTGTCCTTCACCAACTACAAGATCAAGATGACTGCCCTACAATGATCTGATGGATCTATCACATCTTCCAGAAGGGCAATGGAGAAGAGTATCCACAACTTCTACTAGGATCTCTTTGATAGCACATCCATCTGCCCACATACAAATTCCGCAGGATGGATATGTTGTTCCTGACATTCTCCCTTCTGAAATCCGACACACCATTTCCCCGGTAAAGAAGTGAACAGCACCCAGCCCAGACAAGGTCAGACCCGAACACCTGGAGAACCTGACATCAGTACTCATCAATACACTGGCCCGGCTCTCCACATGCTACCTGTCTGAATGCAAGATTCTGTTCCAATGGAAAATCAGCAGGACTCTTCTATTGTAGGGATCCACAACATCCACAACTATGGTCTGATCTGCCTGTTTTCCATCATTTACAAGTTATTCACTCAAGTAATCCTGAATAGGATGGGCAGAACACTAAATGAAGGACAACCATCCAAGCAAGCCAAGTTCTGAAAAATATTCAGCATGATTGATGGTATCCACATGGTGACCAAGCTCATTGAGGTTTCTCGAGAGTTCGTGTTGCTGCTCTGTCTAATGTTCATTGATTTAAAGAAGGCCTTTGATTCTGTCGAGACTGAAGCGGTCATCGAAGCCCTAGCCAAATAGTGCGTCCAAACTCAGTACATCAGGATCCTCTGGGAGCTGTATTACGGATTCACCACCAGGATTTCACCATTCTACAAGCAAGTGATCATAACATAAAGAGAGGGTTTCCGCAGGGTGATACCATTTCACTGAGACTTTTCAGTGCCACCCTCAAGAATGGAATAGGAAGAAATGGGAGTGAAGATAGATGGTCAGCAACTATACCATCTCCGCTTCACTGATGGCATCATTCTAATAACACCAAACATCAGCCAAGCAGCACAAATGCTGGCCAACTTTGACCATGAGTGTGGAAAGGTTGGTCTGCAGCTGAATCTCACCAAGACAATATTCATGAGAAACAGACTAGTCACTGACATTCCATTTGCTCTTAACGGAACAAACATCTCTGAATGCAGCAGCTGGGTCAAGAACTGGGTCAAGTACCTGGGTCAAGAACTCAACATGAAAAATGACCTGGCACCTGAGTGGCACAGGAGGTAAGAGAGTGGCGTGGAATGCCTTCAAGAGCGAGGAGGAAGTTGTTAAGAGCCTCCAGCTCTGGGCACATCTTTTCAACTGCACTATTCTTCCTGCACTAACATTCGCCTCATAGACCTGGGCCCTAGGAAAATAGGATGAGAATGCTATTTTGGTTTCCCACAGAGGAATCAAAAGAGCTATGCTTGGAGTATTATGCTTCACTCAAGCGAGAGAAGGAATCCGGAGTTCTGACCTCCATCAATGATGGAAGATGGAGGATGCTGTCTCATTTACCAAGGCGTCGGAAATCAGATGGGCTGGACATCTAATGCAATTTGAAGACTACTGCTGCACTAGAGTCACTACCAACTGAATTCCATGGGATGTCAAAAGAACACCTGGTCACCCACCTACAATATGGTCTGACTTCTTCATTAAGACCCTGAACAAACGGTTTGATGCTCTTCGTGTTCCTGGAGTGAGCAGATGCCATTGGGCTACACTAGCATGCAACAGGGATGAATGGAGACGTTATTGACACCCACTCGAGTTAATTGATGAACAATAGGATGACAAGTGATTACAAGTGACATGTGATTATTTATTATAATTGTAAGATTTTTTATTAAAAATATATTAAAAAATTTTATATTTACCTCTATTTGATTTGAACCTACAAAATCTGAAATTTTAAGAATAGAAAATATATCCTTTATTTTTTCTGTGTTTTTTTAATTTGTAGAAATCAAATTGAATTGTAGAAAACTGATTTTTTATCACATGAGAAAAAATATATATTTATTAAATCACCATGAGATATAGCGACAAAGCTTTCATGTTTGAGTTTCAGTCATACAATGTTCAAATACCCATCCCTCCACAATGTACAATTTCCACCACCAATGTCCCCAGTATCCCCCATCCCACCCCTTCCCCTGCTTCTATGGTAGACAGTTTCCCCCATTGTTTCTACTTTGGGGCATATGTTCTTTATTTTCTAGTTATTAAAAATGTCATAACATTATCCTTAATATCTTTTTCTTGCCATTATCAATTGAAACATTTTTACAAGTTTTATCAAAATTTATAGGAAAAGGTTAAGGTTATTTGTGCATTAATTTAATCTCCATTATCAATAATAGGTTACAGACAAGCAACTTTTTAAGCAGAAAATGTAGACCTTTTAAAGATCTCAAGAGTAAGTACTGTCCAGAAAAAAAATGTGGGATCATTGAACTCTAATAAAAATGTCATCTTGCCTGTATCAGTGTTTTATTCATTTGCTCATAGTAGTGTCAGAATATCTTTTCACTGTGGAAAAGAATAAGTTATGCCACCATTATGTGAAATATATAGACCCCCACGGAGGATGCTGTCCTTTATCGACGCTAATACACGATGACCTCGGTTCAGCTCAGAAAATAGGAATATGTCAAAAACATCTTGCGATTAATAGAGAAGAATATTTTGAGCATTTCATAGGAATTTCTTTGTTTATTATTCAGTGTGATGACATTATATTTTTATGGAACTTGTCTATTAATAAAAACAACAAAAAACAACTTTATTGTTATACACTTTTTTTTGCAGAGTGTAGGTTTGATTATTACGGTAACATATTCAGTTCACTTTAAAAGTATTTAAAATTTTATGCTATTATTGTAGCAGTATAAAACATAAAATTATAAATCACTAAGTTTTTAATATGTGAAAAAGATCTGCTTTATCTTAAGTTGGCCAAATAATTTAGGAACTGAGTTTAATATCAAATTTATCTGATTAGAGATGGGTGGAAATACTGAGAACATGCCCCTAACCTTTTCTTAATTGGTAAAGGGGCTGGAAACTTAACTAGAAATTGCCATTTGCTGTTACATATAAAATTTTATCTAAAAACCAACTCAGGATTCTAAGTGTAGATTACTATGCTACTCATAAATCAGTAATTCAATCCTACCAAAAGATGAGCATCCACATTCTCTTTTCCTATGAAACATTTGCTTCTAAACATGCAGTTACATGATTACTTTGGGGACATAATTTTCCATCTTCCAACCATCTGGTTTGCTGCCAGTGAAGTTCTTCTTCAGTCACCAGGTATTATTGACCCTGAAGCAGCAGTGAAACAACCAATTATTAGCCACTTTACACTATAATTAAACAAAGCTATAATTGATAGTCCATATGTTTATAAATATCAGTATTTATTCTTATAGAGTCATTTTACTTAACATGATACATAGCATAGTAAATAGCTAATAGCTGGAGATAATATACAAAAGGCAACTTTATCCTCCCTTATGGTAAAATAATGTATTAGTCTAAAATCAGAAACAAGTGGACGCTTACACTGACAGCTGATCTATCATAAGAAATGGATCTCAGAACGCAAAATTGACTTTAAAGAGCTCCATGAAACCATACACTCCTTATTATACAAATATTTACTATCTACTGCCTGCATTTCACTTCTCATGGAATTAGGGAAAAACAGTAAATAAAACAAACAAATATACATTATTATGAGGCTTACATGACATTGAAAAGAACTTAAATATATATGAACATTATTTAGTAATAAAACACTATAAATAAATAAATTGAGCTGGATAAATGCATAGTTGACTTTCTGTTCAGTTCCACAAATCAAACATTCTGGAAAAGACTAGATTTAAGGAGAAAGTCAGTCTGTATCTTTCTTGACCTAGTGAAGCTTTACAATAGTATTTCATTCAGTTGAAATAAATAATAGCAGTTGATCTCATTTTATTGTCTTTCTAGCTAGTCAGCAAGAGCTTCATAGTCTTTGCTTAGAAAGAACAGTACAAAGAGCTCAAAATATCTATCTGACCCTATCCATTCATTGCCCTTTCCTAACTTTATATGAACTCTGTAAGTTTTAGATCCAGCTTCATGGAGTCCTCTCCCAAACTTTTACATTTTAATATCATATTTTTCCTTCACCAGAGAAGAACACCTACGTGATGAATGTATAACTTTCATGGTATCTCAGCATTCCCTATTTGTTCTTTAATATCTAGAGCTAACAGACCTTAGTATATCAATTTATAAATTAATGTTATTTCTGGTTCCTTGCTGGACCATCACTGATGCACTCAAAATATAACATATATTTTTGGAGATAGCTCAAAGGTCTAGAAACTTTCCACATATGTACAAAGTCTGAATTTGATGCCTGCTATCATATAACTCCCCCAAAGCAGGTGTGCCCTGATGGTCCCCATGCACTACTAAGTGTGAATCTGGTAACCCCAGCACCATTTTTTTCTTTACAGAGCTCATTGCTGGGTTTGAAAATTGAACCAGCCAGCCAGATTAGCTGAGTATCACTGGGAGTGTTCGCCGGGTCTCTGAGCATTGCTTGGGATTCTCTGGTCTAAAACACATTATTTAGGCAAACAAAGCACCCAATACAAACACACATTTTCTATTTTCAATTATTCCCTGTGTATATTGCACCCATCTACACACGCATATTTATGCTCACACAAACCTTCAAGTGCTGTCTGTTTCAATGCCAAGCACGTTCAACTTTGCAAGGTAGAAAGCAAGTAATTCTTCCTTGAAATATTATGCCCTGGGTCCATAGATATATTTCAATGGACTGGAGTGAAAATTTTGTAGATGGGAGACTCAGATTCAAGACTCAGCACTGCATGGTCTTCAGTTGGGAGTGATCCCTTGGCACAGATCTCGGACTAGTCCCATGAACACCTCTAGGTATGACTCAATTCACAAGAAAAAGAAAAAAGAAGAACAATGCAAAAACGCTACTTCCTCCACGTAGATAAAATATCTCACAAAATTAAAGTGCATTTGTGTTCTTAACCAGCCATGAAAAAATGATCCTTTAGGATTGAGAGATAGTTCAAATTGTAGGCCACGTGTAAGGCCCTCAGTTTGATCTTCAGCATGGGTTGGCATTCTGAGTACCACTAAGTATAGTTTTGTGGTCTAACCCCCTGAGCCAAGCACTGTATCATTTCTTCTCAGCTCACAACACCTTCAGGCCCTCACAGCCAGGCCAAACATATGGACGATTCTCAAAAAATTAGAAATTCAGCTTCCATTTGACCCAGCAATACCACTCCTGGGAATATACCCTGGAGAGGCAAAAAAGTATAGTCGAAGTAACATCTGCACTTGTTTGTTCATTGCAGCACTGTTTACATTAGCTAGAATATGGAAAAAACTTGAGTGTCTGATAACAGATGACTGGTTAAAGAAACTTTGGTACATCTACACAATGGAGTACTATATAGCTGTTAGGAAAAATGAAGTCATGAAATTTACATACAAGTGGTACTACATGGAAAATATCATGTTAACTGAAATAAGCCAGAAAAAGAGGGATAGACATAGAAATATTGCATTCACCTGGGTAACATAAAGTAACAAAATAAGAAACTAACACCCAAGAATAGCTGAGATAAGTACCAGGAGGTTCACTCCATGGCTTCGAGGCCAGCCGCACACTCTAGGGGTAAAGGCAGCTCAGAGAGAGAAGGGAGCACCAAATAAAGGGTGCTGGGAAGATCCGCCCAGGATGGGAGATGCATGCTGAAAGTAGACTATAGACCAAACATGATTGCCACCCAATGCCTCTCCTGCAAACCACAGCACCCAAAAGGAGAGAGAGAACAGAAGGGAGTGCCCTGCCACCGAGGTAGAGTGGGCTGGGGGCTGGGGGGGGGGGGGTGGTAGGGATACTGGGATTTGTGGGGGTGGAGAATGGTCACTGGTGGTGGGATGGGTACTTGATAATTGTATAACTGAAACCCAAGCACAAAAATTTGTAAGTCTACAACTGTACCTCATGATGTTTCACTAATAATAATAATAAAAAAAGAAAAAGAATCACCAGAACTGACACCTAAGGCCACAAGTTTTGCTGGGTGTGTCCCCTCTAAAAATGAATGCATCTGTTCTCTCCATCACTACCTCATTTATATTGAAAGATGCGCCCCAGTTATTTTTGCTTTCTCTCACTTTTTGGCCTAATTCTATATACTGATAACTGAGTCAGGTATCTGGATACCTACAATCTGTAAACCACAATAAAGACATTTGCATACATAAAAATGATTATATGACCACAAAATAATTATTTCTTAGAATAAAAACTGAAACCTTTAATATATCTATAAACTTACAGCAGGTAGTTATCTATGATATTAATCTTTCAATGTGTTTCAAGATACTTTGTATTTCATTTTAAAATGTTTTTTATTCCTTGATTATTCCAGACATCATTCAAGACTTTGTTGTATCAGTATATCAGGAATGTACCTCTATTCTCAAATACCAAAGTAACCATGATATAATTTTTCATATCTCAGCTCAAAGCCTTTTCCACAATAAAACTTTGCCTAACCCCCCAGATTCTGCCTATTTATTTCATTCCAGTAGCTCATAACATCTTTCACATTTCTGAAGATTCCCTATTACTGCTACATGGTCTAATTATTCTAGATCATGTAAACAGAATACAAATTCTCAAAACACAAATTAAACAGTATCTTGTAAGAAACAACATGAGCAATGATTGGAACTTACACTGACCTGCTGTCAATGCATTCAAGTTTTTTGGTTCTGTTTATTTATTTGGGTCATATCTGATGATCCTTGAGGATCATGCTTTGTATTGCTAGGGTACATGTGGTATCAGGGATCAAACCAGGTCTCTTGCATGTAAAGCAAGTGCTCTAGCTCTTTAAGTATAATTTATATGTTTTGATGCTTAAATAAATTATCATTCTTTAGAAGAGTATTTGTGGATTCTTTGGTTAAAACAGTCATTTGTTAACTCCAAGACTTCTCAAAAATTTAACAGTCTCAATTGTTAATAGTTTTTAGAAAGCAAACTATGGTTTCTATATGCCATATTGGACTATTTCTGAGCAGATAAATTTGAAAAACAAATGGTCTTTATGCTCTAAATTGGTTTGAAACACATTACACTAAAAACAATAAAGAAATCTGGGGCTGGAGCAATAGCACAGCAGGTAGGGAGTTTGCCCTGCAAGCAGTCGACCCAGGTTCGCTTCCCAGCATCCCATATGGCTCCCCCCCACCGCCCCCCCCCGAGCACTTCCAGGAGTAATTCCTGAGCGCATGAACCAGGAGTTAACTCCTGAGTTATTGCCGGTGTGACCCAAAAAAGAATAAATAAATAAATAAATAAATAATAAAGAAATCTACAATTTCTAAATTATATCCAAAAAATGCAAAGATTAACTTTTAAGCATTTGATTAATCAATACTGAAAAAAATGTATTTATTGATTTGAATATGTTGGACTAATAAGTAAAATTATGATTAGTTCTTAATATTTATTTTTATACATTTTATCTATCAATCATTTTTATATTTCATTTAATATTTCATTCTCATAAAAAGTAATACTGGATAAATTTATAAGAAATTTAATAAAATAAAAATTATAAATTATTTTGTTAATATATTTATGGTGTTCATTGGTAATTCAAATATTGACATTTCAAATATTCTATTTGGTTTTATTTGCAATACTAAAATTTAACTATTATGATGCTTTAATAGTAATATGTATGAAAACTCTTTTTGATTTTGGGGTGATGTCTGGGGGTGCTTAGAGATCCCTCCTTGTGGTACTCAGAGGACACAATTTGTACGAGAAACTGCACTCAGATCTGCCATATGCAAGTATCTTTTCCACGATGCTATCTCTGAAGCTCCTGAAGCTCCTGTAAATTTTTCTTTCCTTAAAATTCCATTTTGCTATTTACTAAAAACATGCAACTAAAAGCAAAATATTAAAAAAAACTCTCATACTATAATACTCAAAGGAAAAATTGCCTTTAACATGCCTCTTTAACTTTATTGATAAGATAATTTTAGTTTTAGTTTCTCTTAAAATTAATTTCTATATTTATAAATTACATGTTCACATGATTACCTTGATGAATAACACACTAAAATTTTGTTTATGTACACAATTGTTTTATGTCTATTCACCTAATAGACTTATGTCAGTAATATTAAAAAAGGTAAAGGTAAAGGCCCTCCCGCTGTTCGTCGATTTACTCGAGCAGGCCCAGTAACGTCTCCATTGGAGACTTTGTTGTTACTGTGTCTGGCATATCAAATACGTCACAAGGAGCTTGCCAGGCTCTGCCATGCGGGCGAGATACTCTCGGTTGCTTGCCAGGCTCTCTGAGAGGGGTGGAGGAATCGAACTCGGGTCGGCCATGTTGGCTGCGTGCAAGGCAAACGCCCTACCTCTGTGCTATCGCTCAGTAATATTAATAAAACAAATTTATTGAATTGTTCTCTACCTACTGTTGATGAAGTTCTTCCTCTTCAATTATTTGACTAGTCACAGTTGAATATAGAATATGTTCAGGAGATATACATATATATATATACACATGTATTTTTATATATATATATAACTAGGATATAACTGTTGTTTCTAGGATATAACAGTTGTCTAACTTTTACAAGTGTAATTTTAGATAAATTTTTAATTTTACATTAAACCTATCATTTATAAACTATTATTACTAATAATGACAGTCAGGTAGATAGAGAAATTTATAAGCCTCATATTTTTACAGCCATTTAGATTTTATTCACAAATCTTACTGAGATATAACATCACATTGTGCAGGTTCAAGGTATAATCCCTCCTGATTCAATACATATGTACTGCAAAATATTGTCACCATTTTGTAAGTCAATTCTTCATCACTTCAAACAATTGCTTCTCTTTTTTGTAATCTAGATATTAGATCTAGTCTCAAAACTATTAGAAAATATACATTTACCAATAGCTATGGGCCGGAGCATTAGCATAGTGGGTAGGGTGTTCGCCTTTCACACAGCCGACCGGGGTTCAATTCCTCCGCCCCTCTCAGAAAGCCCAGAATGCTCTGCACAGCAAAGCCTGGCAAGCTACCCATAACATATACGATATGCCAAAAACAGTAACAATAAGTCTCACAATCAAAACTTTACTGGTGCCCACTTGAGCAAATTGATGAACAATGAGAGGACAGTGCTACAGTGCTACCAATAACCAAGTTACGATGTTAAATGCTAAGTCTCCAGAACTTATTTATTGATAACAGGAAGTACATATACTTGTTTATCAAATCTCCACCTTCTCAATCTTGACCTTTAGAAGATGCCAAAAACATCCAACAGGTAAGAGAGAAATTTTCTGATAGTGTTGGAACAAATAAATATTTTGATCACAAAAACAAACATTGACTCCTAGGATCATGGCCAACAATTATTTGGAAATGAATCAGAGGCCTAAAAGTTAAAACTTTATGTCTATACTTATCTGGCAGGGGAGATACCATGATCACAAAGTTGGTTGTTCCATGGAAAGGCTTATCCATTGCACTCCGGATATACTCACCCTTATGTTTTCCCTAAACTTGGGAAACTCGACTGCATAATTTATGGTAGTGGGGGACTGTCCTTTCCATGAAGAAAAATAAAATAAAAATTATGTTTATGGGGGAAAACGTATAATAATGCATTAATTATTATATAAATACAGAGGTCTAGGGGAGAAGACTCGTGAAATGACATTAAACTATGACATCGGGTAGGGCGTTCGCCTTACATGTGGCCAACATGGCCAACCCGAGTTCGATTCCTCCGCCCCTCTCGGAGAGCCCGGCAAGCTACCAAGAGTATTCGATATGCCAGACACAGTAACAACAAAGTCTCCAATGGAGACGTTACTGGGCCCGCTCGAGCAAATCGACGATCAACGGGAGGGCCTTTACCTTATTTTTAAAATGAATTATCTGAAAAGATACTACACTTGCCAAAAGGCCGAGAAGCGATAGCACAGCGGTAGGACGTTTGCCTTGTCCACAGCCAGCCCAGCCGAGCCAGGTTCAATTCCTTTGTCCCTCTCAGAGAGCCTTACAAGTTACCAAGAGTATCTCACCCACGCGGCAAAGCCTGGCAAGCTACCTGTGACATATTCAATATGCCAAACACAGTAACAACAAGTCTCAAAAAAATGGAGACGTTACTGGGCCCTCTCGAGCAAATCGATGAACAATGGGAGGACAGTGTTTGTTTATCTGAAAGGGGAAGAAAATACTTATGGAACACACAACCAGCAATTTGGTATGCAAAATATATACAAAGTCTACATTGTTTTCAAAAAAATATTAATGAATACCCACAAAGGAAAACTTATAAGTTATTCATAATCATCTGATAAAATGTTCATAATCATATTATGTGAGAAATCTCTCTCCAATCATAAGAAAGACAAAATATAAAAGGAGATGAGCATCACCAAATATTCGCAACGATATAAACCAAAAAAATTTTTGTACGTCATTTATATAATTGGAAATAAACACACTATGTCAGAAGAAAAGTCCAATAGTTTCATTAAAACATGCGTTTTAAAGTCTACAGCAATACAATAAATCTAACAAAAATAATTTTTCTGTTTTAAAATCATTTTATTCCAATATTTTAATTAAAATAATTTGAAACATGAAACAAAGAATTTTAGAAATACACTCTAGTAAGGTTTATTAAAATAATCATGGAAATAATCCATCAGTAAGAAAATTATTAAATCACCGTGATATAGTCCAGATAATGGAGTACTATCATGAATAGAAAACCTAACTACTTATAGCTACAGCAAACTGGATCAATATAAAAATACTATGTTGAGTTCTCTATTAATGAAAATTGTGTGACTCTAATGCACAAATAAATAAGCAGATCAGTAAATTAGAAAAAAGTCCAGGAATATATCCAAGTAGATACTTAAATGTATCATATATTATATGGCAAAGGTGGCATTTCAAATTAATAAGGCAAAAGGAGGACATTTTAATAAATGATACAGTGACAATTGGTTAGTCATTTGGAACAAGATAAAATTAGGTCTATACTTCAATACTATACTCTAGAACTTAATTTCAAATGGCTCATCAATTAAATGTAAAAAATAAAAACGTGGAACCTTACAAGTACTAGAAACATGTGAATTTCTCTTTAATTTCACTGCCAGAGAATGACTTTCTAACCAAAATTCAAAAAACAATAAACTACTATCATTTTGTCTATAAATAGCAGCAAATTTTATAGAAAAATTACCCTATCACAGAGTAAAATGAAGCTGCCAAATTAAAAGAAATCTAACTATCGGCACCAAGACCATGAATGTCAACATAATTGGAAATAAGTAACCGAAACTATAATAAAAATAAGGATAAATATTAATATAGATTGCAGACAAGTATATGTTGCGTACTTGCAATATATACTACACATGAAGGGCTAATATTCTTATATTACATAAAAAAATTTTAAAAATTAATGTTACTCAATCAAAACTACAGAAAATTAGAAGAAACCATTTTCATTAAAATATAATTCCCATCAAAAGTATAAGTTATATATACTTTAAGTTTTAAGTATATATAAACTTTTAGAGAAATATAGATTAAAACCTCATTGAGATAACATTTATCATTTATCATCTGGTGAAAATAGCATTGTATTGATAAGGCTATGAAAAACATTGCATACTCATTGATACTGCTTTTGGGAAGTCAAATACTAGAACTTTATTGAAAGGTTTTCCTATAAACAGCCAGAATTACATAAATTTCTACCATGTGATCCTAAATTATCACTTATTGGGATTTACTCTGATAAACCACAATCCAAACAAAAATATATATATACATTTATGCATATATATGTACAAGGTTGTGTTAGTAGCATTATTGATAATTGCATAATTTTGAAAAAATTCAGATACTCATAGTTAGAAGTTAAATGAACTGTGAAATACTATTATGTTAATGTGAAAATAATAATGAATATCTTATGTATAAATATGATTTAAAATTCATGGAATCTTTTCAATGGAAAAGCAAAGTCTTTTTTCTGTATAAAAGACTATTACTTAGAGCAGAAGAGAAAAATTTAAAAAGTCTCTATTAACACAGTACTGAAGAAAATGACTAATTCATTATCTTTAAGCTTTGAATATTAAAAGAGTAGAAAAATATTGAGTAAAATATATTTGTTTATGGGGTAATTTTTCTCAAGTAAGGGAACAATTAATAACAATAACTTTATAATCAAAAGACACAAACAAACATTTTAATTTTAACAGAAATGCTGTTTCATCTGCTAATATTATAATGCTCATTCTAAAAAGTGTACAACTTTTCTTTCTTACTTATATTCTCTATCTTAAATAAGCGATAGCACATTGGATAGCACAGTGGTAGGGCGTTTGCCTGGCGCAGAGCGAGCCTGGCCAAGCTGGGTTCAATTCCTCTGCCCCTCTCTGACAGCCCAGCAAGCTACCGAGAGTATCTTGCCTGCACAGCAAAGTCTGGAAAGCTACCCGTGACATTTTCAATATGCCAAACACAGTAAGAACAAGTCTCAAAATGGAGACATTAGTGGGCCCGCTCGAGCAAATCAATGAACAACAGGAGGACAGTGACAGTGATCTTAAATAAATTCTTAAATGTACATTTGAATGCACTACTATATTTTAATTAGAATTATGTATTTTGTGAAAAACAAACTATTAAAAATATTTTTATTATTGAATCACCGTGAGATACAGTTACAAGCTTTCATGTTTGAGTTTCAATCATAAAATGATCAAACACCCATTCCCAACCGTGCACATTCTCCACCACCAATGTCCCAGTGTACCCCCCATCCCACCCTTCCCCTGCCTTCAATACAGACAATTTCCTCCATACTATGTACTTTTGGGTACTATGGTCTGCAATACAGATACTGAGAGGTTATCATGTTTGGCCCTTTATCTACTTTCAGGGCACAAATCTCATCCTGAATGATTCCTCCACCATCATTTTCTTAGTGTTGCCTTCTTTATTCCAGCTGCCTGTCCCAAAGATCATGAGACAGGCTTCCAAATATGAGCCAATATTCCTGAGCCTTGTGTCTACTGACCTGGGTGTCCATCTCATGTTATGTTATTTTATTTATTTATTTATTTATTGAAACACCATGAGGTACAGCTGTAGACTTACAAACTTTCATGCTTGGATTTCAGTTATACAATGATTGAGTATCCATCCCTCCACCAGTGTACATTCTCTACCACCAATGATCCCAGTAGCCCTCCAAGCCCTCCCTCACCCAATCCCCCCCACCACCCCACCTCTGAGGCAGGGAATTTCCTTTTGCTCCCTCTTTCCTTTAGGGTGTTCTAGTTTGCAATAGAGGTATGGAGTAGCCATCGTGTTTGATCTATAGTCTACTTTCAGTATACATCTCGCATCCTGAGTGAATCCATTAAATATCCTTTATTTGGCATTCCCTTCTATATCTGAGCTGCCTTTTCCCACACCATGTGCTTGCAAGCCCAGGAGCAGACCTCCTGGTACTTATCTCAACAGTTCTTGGGTGTTTGACTCCCATTCTGTTACTTTATATTCCCCAGATGAGTGCAGTCTTTTTCTGTGTCTATCCCTCTCTTTCTGGCTCATTTCACTTAGCATGATACTTTCCACATAGAACCACTTGTATGTAAACTTCATGACTTCATCCTTTCTAACAGTTGCATAGTATTCCACTTTGTAGATGTACCAAAGTTACTTTAACCAGTCATCTGCACTTGGGCACTCAGATTTTTTCCAAATTTTGCCTATTGTGAACAGTGCAGCAATAAACAAAGAAGTGCAGATGTCATTTGATTGTAATCTTTTGCCTTTCCGGGATATATTCCGAGGAGTGGTATTGCTGGGTCAAATGGGAGTTCAATTTCTAATGTTTTTTTTTAAATGTTATTGAATCACTGTGAGATAGTTATAAGCTTTCATGTTTGGGTTACAATCACACAATGATCAAACATTCATCCCTCCAAGAGTGCACATTCCCCACCTCCAATATCCCCGGTATACCTCCACTTTCCCACCCTCCCCCTGCCTCCATGGAAGACAATATTCTCCATACTCTCTCTAATTTTGGGCATTATAGTTTGCAATATAGATGCTGAGAGGTTATCATATTTGGTATTTTATCTAGTTTATGCACACATCTCCCATCCAGACCAATTCCTCCATCATTTTCTCAGATCCCTTCTCTATCCCAGCAGTTGTCTCCACTTTGCACATGAGGCAGGCTTACAGCTATGGAGCAATCTTTCTGTCCCGTGTATCTACTATCCTTAGGTGTCAGCCTAATGTTATGTTGTTTCACACTCCACAAGTGGCTGCAGTCCTTCTATGTCTGTCCCTCTCTTTCTGACTCATTTCACTTAGCATGATACTATCCATGTATATCCATTTATAAGCAAAGTTCCTGACTTCCTCTCTCCTGACAGCTGCATAGTATTCCACTGTGTAGATGCACCAAGTTTCTTTAACCAGTCATCTGTTCAAGGACACTTGGGTTGTTTCCAGATTTGGACTATTGTGAACAGTGCTGCAATGAACATAGAGGTACAGATGTAATTTCTAGTGTGCTTTTTTGCACCCTCTGTATATATTCCCAGAAGTAGTATTGCAGGGTCATATGTAAGCTCAATTTCTAGTTTTTGAAGGACTGTCCATATTGTTTTCCAGAAAGGCTGGACTAGTGGGCATTCCCAGCAACAGTGAAAGAGTGTCCCTTTGTCCCTTTTTCCCCACATCCACGCCATTACTGGCTGCTTTTGTTCTTTTTTTTTTAAATTTTTATTAGTGAAACACCATGAGGTACAGTTGTAGACTTACAAATTTTTGTACTTGGATTTCTGTTATACAATGATCAAATACCAATCCCTCCACCTGTGCCCATTCTCCACCATCACTGATCCCAGTAACCCCCCAATACCCCCCATCCCACCTTGCCTCTGTGGCAGGGCATTTCATTTTGTTCCCTCTCTCCTTTTGGGTGCTGTAGCTTGCAAAAGAGGCATTGAGTGGCAATCCTGTTCAGTTTGTAGTCTACTTTCAGCATGCACCTCCCATCCTGGGAGGATCCTCCCAACACCCTTTATTTAATGCTCCCTTCTCTATCTGAGCTGCCTTTTCCCCTAGCGTGTGAAGCTGGCCTCCAAGCCATGGAATAAACCTCCTGGTACTTATCTCAGCTATTCTTGGGTGTTAGTCTCCTATTTTGTTACTTTATGTTCCCCAGATGAATGCAATCATTCATGTCTCTTCCTCTCTTTCTGACTCATTTCACTTAGCATGATACTTTCCATGTAGTACCATGTTTATATAAATGTCATGACTTCATCTTTTTTAACAGCTACATACTACTCCATTGTGTAGATGTACCAAAGTTTCTTTAACCAGTCATCTCTTCTGGGGCACTCAGGTTTTTTCCAGATTCTAGCTATTGTAAACAGTGCTGCAATGAACACAGACGTGCAGATGTCACTTTGACTATACTTTTTTTGCCTCTCTGGGATATATTCCCAGGAGTGGTATTGCTGGGTCAAATCGGAGCTCAATTTCTAATTTTTTGAGAATCGCCCATATTGTTTTCCAAAAGGGCTGAACCAGTCGGCATCCCCATCAGCAATGAAAGAGGGTCCCTTTCTCGCCAACACCGGTTGCTTTTATTCTTTTGGATGTGGGCCAGTCTCTGTGGTGTGAAATGATATGTCATTGTTGTTTTGATCTACAACTCCCTGATGGCTAGCGATGTGGAGCATTTTTTCATGCGCCTTTTGGCCATTTGTATTTCTTTTTTGAGGAAACCTGTTCATTTCTTCTCCCCATTTTTTGATGGGTTTTGAGGTTTTTTCTTGTACAATTCTACTAGTCTCTTTTATATCCTGGATACTAATCCCTTATAAGATGGGTATTGGGTGAATATTCTTTCTCATTCTTTGGGCTCTTTCTGTGTTTTGGTCCCTGTTTCTTTTGAAGTGTGAAGCTTCTAACTTTGATGTAGACCCATTTGTTTATGTTTGCTTCCAATTGCATGGTCAGTGCTATTTCATCCTTAAAGATGTTTTTAGTGTCAATGTCGTGAAGGGCTCTGCCTACATTTTCCTCTATGTACCTTGTGGATTCATTTCTGATAATGAGGTCTTTAATCCACTTTGATCTGACTATTGTGTCTGGCATTAGACAGAGGTCAGAGTTCATTTTTTTTTCAGGTAGCTATCCAATTTTCCCAGCATCACTTGTTGAAGAGGCTTTACTTGTCCCACTTCACATTTCTTGCTCCTTTGTCAAAGATAAAGTGGTCATATATTTGGAGGTCTGTGACGGAATATTTGACTCTATTCCATTGGTCTACTGGTCTATTTCTAGCCCAGTACCATGTTGTCTTAATTATTACTGCTTTGTAGTACAGTTTGAAGTTGGGGAGGGTGATGCCACCCATCTTCTTTTTCCCAAGGATTGCTTTAGCTATTCGTGGAGGTTTATTGTTCTATATGAATTTCAGGAGTGTTTTGTTTATTTCTTTGAAAAATGTTATGGATATCCTGCTAGAGACCGTATTAAATTTGTATAGTGCTTTGGGCAGCATTTCCATTGTGATAATTTCAACCCCCCTATCCATGACCCAGGGGTGTGTCTCCATTTCCTAGTGTCCTCTTTTATTTCTTGAAGTAGTGTTTTGTAATTTTCATTGTATAGATGCTTCACCTCTTTGGTTAAGCTGATTCCGAGGTCCTTGATTTCCTGAGGTACTATTATGAATGGGATTGTTTTTTAATGTCTCTTTCTTCTCTTTTGTTATTTGTATATAAGAGAGCCATGGACATTTGGGTGTTGATTTTGTAGCCTGCCACTTTACTAAACTGACCTATTGTTTCTAACAGCTTTTCTGTAGAGTCTTTAGGGTTTTCTAAGAAGAGTGTTATATCATCTGCAAATAGTGATATCTTGACCTCTTCCTTTCTATCTGTATCTGTATGAATTGATACCTTTCTCTTGCCTAACTAAAATGGCCAGGACTTCCAGTACTCTCTTAAATTGGAGAAGCAAAAGTGGGCAACCTTGGCTTGTGCCCGATCTTAGAGGAAAGGCTTTTATTTTTTCCCTATTGAGAATGATACTTGTCATGTGCTTGTGGTAGATGGCTTTGACTATATTGAGGAAAGTTCCTTCAGTGCCAATTTTGCTGAGAGTTTTCATCATAAACAGGTGTTGAATCTTGTCAAATACTTTCTCTGTGTCTATTGATATGATCATAAATTTTTTATCTTTTCTTTTGTTGATATGGGCGAGATACTCTCGGTAGCTTGCCAGGCTCTCCGAGGGGGGCGTAGGAATCGAACTCGAATGGGCAATGCTGGCTGCGTGCAAGGCAAACGTCCTACCGCCTGCACGGCAGAGCCTGGCAAGTTCCCCGTGACGTATTTGATATGCCAAACACAGTAACAACAAAGTCTCCAATGAAGACGTTACTGGGCCTGCTCGAGCAAATCAATGATCAACAGGAGGGCCTTTACTTTACTTTACGTTGTTGATATGATGGATTATGTTGATCAATTTCCTAAAGTTCAACCATCCTTGTATCACTGAATGAATCCTACCTGGTCATGATAGGATTTTTTTTGATGAGTCATTGGATTCTATTTGCTAATAGTTTGTTGAGAATCTTAGTGTGTATGTTCATCAGGAATATCAGTCTCTAATTCTCTTTTTTTTATGGTATCTCTGCCTGCTTTTGTTATCAGGGTGATATTTGCTCCATATAAACTGTTCGGAAGTGTTTTTGGTACTTCAATTTCCTTGAAAACCTTAAATAGGATTGGGTGTAAGTCCTATTTAAAGATTTTGGAGAATTCACTAGTGAATCCCTCTGGGCCAAGACTTTCGTGCTGGGGAGACTTTTTATCACCATTTCAATTTCCTTGATCGTGATAGGTCTGTTCAGGTATTCCAGGTCTTCTTGGTTTAGTCTTTGGAAGCTATAGAAATCTAGTAATTTAACCATTTCCTCTAGGTTTTTATCTTCTGTGGCATAAAGCTTCTCAAACTACTCCCAGGGATCCTATGAATTCTGTAGTTTCTGTTGTAATATCCCCCTTTTCATTTCTGATTCAGATTATTAGTGTTTTCTCTTTCCCTTTCTTTGTGAGTTTTGCTAGAGGCTTTTGATCTTATTTATTTTCTTGAAGAAACAGCTCTTGGTTTCATTGATCTTTTAGATTGTTTTTTTTTTTAGTTTCCATCTCGTTAATCTCTGCTCTGAGTTTTATTATTTCCTTCATCCTGTTCAGATTGGGCTCCTTTTGTTGGTCATTCTCTAAACTCTTAAACTGTGTGGTTAGGTTACTTCTGTGGGCTCACTCCTTCCTGAGGAATGCTTGTAGAGCTATAAACTTTCCTTTTAACACAGCTTTTGCTGTGTCCCATAAGTTTTGGTAACTCCTGTCCTCATTTTCATTCATTTGCAGGAATCTTTTGATTTTCTCTTTGGTTTCCTTTCTAAGCCTCTCTTTGTCCAATAGTGAGCTGTTTAATTTCCAGGCATTTGATTTAGTTTTCTGTTTGTGTGTGTGATTTACTTCTAATTTCAGCACATTGTGGTCTGAGACAGACTGGAGTGATAGCACAGCTTAGGGCGTTTGCCTTACAAGCGGCCAACATGGCCGACCCGAGTTCGATTCCTCCGCCCCTCTTGGAGAGCCTGGCAAGCTACCTAGAGTATCTCACCCGCATGGCAGAGCCTGGCAAGTACCCGTGACGTATTCAATATGCCAAACACAGTAACAACAAGTCTCATGATGGAGACACTCGAGCAAATCAATGAACAATGGGAGAACTGTGACTGTGACCGTGGTCTGAGAAGACTGTTGATACAATATCTATCTTCTTAATTTTATAGAGATATTTTTGTGGCTCACCATGTTGTCTATCTTGGAGAAAGTTCCATGCACACTTGAGAAGAATGTGTATTCAGCTTTTTGAGGATGAAGTGTGCTGTATATATCTACTAAGCCCCTTTCTTCCATCTTTTCCCTCAGATGAAGTATATCCTTGCTAAGGTTGAGTATGGTTGATATATCAAGAGGTTATAAAGCAGTGTTGAATTCTCCCACTAGTATTGTGTTGCTATCAATGTCTTTCTTCAAGTCTTGCGTAGTTTTTTAAAATACTTTCTGGTCCCTCATTAGGTGCATATACATTTGGTATTGTAATTTCTTCCTGTTTTACAGATCCCTTGATCAATAAGAAATGACCCTCACTGTCTCTTGTGACCTTCTTCAGTCTGAAATCAATGTGGTCTGATACTAGGATGGCTACTCCAATTATTTTTATGGAAGTTGTTTACCTGTAGGATTGATTTCCAGCCTTTGACTTTAAGCCTGTGTTTGCTCTGAATATTGAGATGTGTGTCTTGCAGGCAGCAGTATGTTGGGTTCTTTTTTCTAATCCATCCTGCCACTCTGTTTCTTTCAATTAGTGTGTTTAGCCCATTGATGTTGAGAGAAATTATTATTATGGGGTTCTGTCCCATTTTTCTGTTGAACTTTGGTATATTTGGGGGGCCTGTTTTGTCTTAAAGTAGCCCATTTAGTTGTTCTTGTAACCATGATTTTGAGTCAATAAATATTTTAGCTCTTTTTTTGTGAAACTTTGTGTTGTTCCTTCTATTATGAATGAGAGTCTCACTGGGTAAATTTTTTTTGGTGAGGCACTTATTTCACTGATTTTTTTCACTATATCCCACTACTGTTTTCGGGCTGGGAGGGCTTCATCAGTCAAATCAGCTATGAACCTTGGATGGTTCTTTATAGGAAATTTCTTTCTTTGAATTTGTTGCTTTCAGAATTTTGTCTCTATCTAAGATTTTGGTCATTTCAATCAGGATGTGTCTTAGGGTATTTTATTCGGATTTCTTCTAGCTGGTACCCTTCAGGCTTCTTGTATGTGGTTGCATATTTTCTTTAGCTCAGGAAACATCTTAGCATTGATGAGTTTGACAGTTTCTTTTTCACCAGGGTTTTCTTCCTGTCTGTCTGGGACTCCAGTAATTCTTATGTTACTCCTCTTGGCTTCATTCTGATCTTCTCCTGTCATCTGTTTCTGGATTGTGAGTCTCTTTTCCACTTTCTGTTCTTTTCTGGAGTGTCTCTGGACTTCATCTTCAGCTCACTGATTCTGTCCTCAGCAGTTGTTATTTTGTTGCTAGGCCTTTCACTGAGTTTTTCAATTCACCTACCAGGTTTTTTACTTCTGACATTTCCATTTATAATTTTGTTTGCATTTCCCTCATTTTTACCTTCAAATCCTCTTGTCTTTTATTGTCATTGTTTTCCATTGTTTCTTTTAGCTCGCTAAGCATCCTAAGCATTGTAAATTCCTTGTCAGAGAGGTTGTCTAGCACGTCATTACTGTTGAGGTCTTCTGGGCTAGCCTCTTCATAAAGTAAGCTTGGTGGGCTTCTGTATTGCTTTACCATTGTGACCTGTGTGGTTTAGTCCTCACGCTCACTGTTAAAATTCCGCTTATGATTCAGAATTAATTGAGGTGGGCTTAATGAATTATTGGCTAATGTGTTTCTGGTGGTTAAGCTAACCTAGAGAAAGTTCCATAAGAGCGTAACTTATGGTTCCTAAGGGATATGCAGGGTGAGGGTAACTCATGGCCGCATTAGCAGCCGCGGCTCCAAGAAGGGGCCCTGCCACCGTCCAGATAACCTTGATGAGCGAGCAGAGGGTGCCCAGAAGAGTTCACCTTCAGTTGTGCATGGTGTGCCTCAATTCCCATCCCCCATAGACCAAGGAAGAAAACCGGCCCTTTCTAACTTTTTGAGAATCGTCCATACTGTTTTCCAAAAGGGCTGAAGGAGTTGACATTCCCACCAGCAGTGAAGGAGGATCCCTTTCTTGCCACATCTGCACCAATACCAGTTGCTTTTGTTCTTTTGGATGTGGGTCAGTCTCTGTAGTGCGAGATGATATCTCATTTTTGTTTTGATCTGCATCTCCCTGATGATTAGTAATGCAGAGTATTTTCTCATGTGCCTTTTAGCCATTTGGATTTCTTCTTTGAGAAAGTTTCTGTTCATATTATGTTATTTTATATTCCGCAAATGGACACAGTCTTTCTATGTCTGTCCCTCTCTTTCTGACTCATTTCACTTAGCATGATATTGTCCATGTTCATCCACTTATAAGCAAATTTCATGAATTCATCTCTCCTAACAGCTGCATAGTATTCCATTGTGTAGATGTACCAAAGTTTCTTTAACTTTGGTCTGTTCTTGGGCACTCAGTTTGTTTCTAGATTCTGGCTATTGTAAACAGTGCTGCAATGAACATATAGATTCATATTTCATTTCTACTGTGCTTTTTTACATCCTCGGGATATATTCTCAGGTATTTTGGGGTCATACGGAAAGTCAATTTCTAGGTATGTGCATATTGGAAAATCACATACTTTGAAGGTACCCAGTGTTGCTCCGGACTTACTAGAAACTCTGTAAGTCAGAACTCAGTAATCATTACTGGTACTCAGGGGGCCATAAGCAATGCTGGAAATCAATAAAGGGTTGCAGCATAAGGAATAATCTTCTAGCCCCCTATACTATCTCTCAACCTTTATTTCTATCCTTTCTTAATATGTTGGCTGCGTGCAAGGCAAACGCCCTACCCGGTGTGCTATCGCTCCAGCTCCAGGGGCTGGAGTGATAGCACAGCGGGTAGGGCGTTTGCCTTGCACGCAGCCAACATGGCCGACCCGAGTTCGATTCCTCCGCCCCTCTCGGAAAGCCCGGCAAGCTACCGAGAGTATTCGATATGCCAGACACAGTAACAACAAAGTCTCCAATGGAGACGTTACTGGGCCCGCTCGAGCAAATCGATGATCAACAGGAGGGCCTTTACTTTACTTTACTTACTTTCTTAATATAACGTACTTTTTTCTATTTGGGGGGAAAATAGTGGATGCTCACAAGCTGTGCTCAAAGGAATGAGGATCCTGCCAGAAACTCTCAGAAAACCAGGTCACAGGTTTAATGAAAGTGTCCCAGTACACATGCGATGCTGTTCAGGCATTGGTGTAGTAATGGAGATTACCCAATCCACTGTGGTAGTCATGGCAGGGGTAGGATACTCCAGAGACATACTCAGCAGTTCTGGGGGACCTATGGTGCCAGAATCGAAATGAAGTTAATCACATGAAATCCCCCCACCACTAAACCATTTGTTCCCTTATCCAGTTATTTGGTCTACCACATATATGTGAGTAACTTACATATATTGAGTAAGCCTTTTTACTGATGTGTTGAGTACAAGTTTTTTTTTTTTCTACTCAGCTGTTTTTTGTTTTGGACCATAGTCTTTTCATGTGTTTGTTATCTAGAGAGAAACGCTTTAGTTTGATATAGTTTCATTTGTTTAGTTTTGATTCTGTGCTCTATGCAAATGGCATTGCAGCATTGAAAACTCCTCTCAAGTCTAGGTGCTGGAGTAGTCTGCCTCCTCTATTTCCCTTAGTTTACTTTATAGATTCAGGTCTGATCTCTAGCTTGATCCACATTGAGTCAACTTTGTGTAAAGTGTGGAATATGGATCCAGCTTTAATTACATGTGGTTATTCAATTCTCTCAACACCATTTCCTTAAGAGGCTCTTAGTTTCTAATTTTTCAGTATTTTTTTTGGCTATTTGGAGTCCTTTATGATTTCATGCAGACTTTTTAATTGACTATTCTCAGTTCTTAAAGAATGTTTTCTGAATTTGGATAGGGAGTGCATTAAATCTATGTGTAGTTACTTTAACAAAAAATGATTCTCTAATCCAAGAGCATCGAATGTTTATCCATTTCCTAAAGTCTTCTTCAATTTCTTTCTTAAGTGTTTTGATATATTCACTCTCACCTCTTTTGTTATGTTGATTCATAGGTATCTGATGATTTTGGACACAATTTTAAATGGAATAGAATTTTTCAAATCTTTTTTGCCTATGACATTATTTGTATCACTGTCACTGTCACTGTCCTCCCATTGTTCATCAATTTGCTTGAGCGGGCCGCAAACCATTTTTATCTATTGACTTTGCAGCCAGCCACTTTTCTGTACTAATTTATTGTTTCCAGGAGATTTTGTTGTTGTTGTTGTTGACTCTTTAAGATCTTCAATGTGTATCTTTATGTCATCTACAAAGAGCAGTAATTTTACTTCCTTTTTTACAATTTGTTTCCTGTTGGTTTATTTTTCTTACCTGATTGATGTTGCAAGAATTTCTAATACAATGTAAGATAAGAGTGGAGATAGTGGGCATCTTTTTCTTGTGCCTGATCTCAGCAGAGATTCTTTTGGTTTTTCATCATTAAGAACAATTTTAGCTGTGGGCTTTTTATAGATAGCTGTTACTACCTTTAGGGAGGTTCCTGCAATCCCTATTTTATTGATTATTGGATATTGGATCTTGTCAAAACTTTTCTCTGCATAAATTAATAAGTATTTTAATTTTCTTTTTGTTGATGTGGTGTATTATGTTCACTGATTTCATTATATTGAACCAACCTTGCATTCCTGGATGAATACCATTTGACCATGGTGTACAATTATTTTATGTGCTGTTGCATTCAGTTTGCTAAGATTTTTTGAGGATTTTTGCATTAATGTTAATCAAAGAGATTGGTCTGAAATTTTCTGTATTTTTTTAAATGTCTGTCTGCTGTGGGTTTCAGTATAATATTAGCTGCATATAAGGTTTTAGGAAAAATTTCAGTTTCTTCAATACTTTGTAAGTGTTTAATAATCAATGGGAATCAATGGCAAATCTTCACTGAAGGCTTGATAAAACTTACCCATAAACCTATGTAACCAGGATTTTTATTCTTGGGGAAATTCTTAATTACTGTTTCCAGTTCTTTGCTTGTAATTGGCCTACTCAAGCTTTCTACTACCTTCTCATTTGGGTTTAGGAGATTAAATGTTTCTAGGAATCTACAATCTATGCATTGCTTCTATGTTCTCCACATTACAGAGTATAGTTGTTCATAGTAAGTTCTCATGATGTCTTGGATTTCTGGGCGTTCTACTGTATTTTCTCCCCTTTGTTTCTGTTCCAATTTATTTGAGCATATTCTATTTTCTTTTCTGGTGAGTCTAACCAATAGTTTGTCCATCTTGTTTATTCTTTTGAGTAACTAGCTTCTGTTTCTATTGATTCTTTTTTATTACTTCCTGGTTTCTGTATCATTGATTTCTGCTCTGATTTCTTTTATTTATTTTCTTTTTCACTATTTCTTTTCTTCTACTAACTTTTGCACTTATTGTGTTGGTTTTCCAGACATTTACGGTATGTATGTAGGTTGCGGATTTTGTATTTTATTCTTTATTTTAGGTCTATATTATTATGAATTTCCTCCTAAGAACTGTTTTTGTTGTGTTCGTATATTTTGGTAACTTGTTTCTTCATTATTATCAGTCTTGGGATATCTTTTTTTTCCCTTTGTCTATTTCCTCTTTGGTCCAGCTTTATTAAGCAGCTTGTTTTTTTCTATCTCCATATAATTGTGATATAATAGAATTTTTAATATGATTTATGTTTGGGAATTTATGCAAGTAAGACTTATGTTCTAAAATGTGGTCTATCCTAGATTATGTTCTCTGTGCAGATAGAAGAATGTGTATTTACATTTTTGTGAATGGAAGGACCTTTATAAATCCATTAGATTCAACTCTTCTTGTCCTCATTTAGTACTCTTGTATCTTTACTGATATATTATCTAGTGGTGACGTTGGAGTGTCAAAGTCTTTTTTGTCCATTTGTTTACCTATATTTATGAGCAAAATCCTTACAAACTTTTCTCATCCAACATTTGGTGCCTATATGTTGATTAGAATTAGTGTTTCTTGTTCTATTTTTCCCTTAATTAAAAAGTAGTCTCTGACTCTAATTAGTTTCTTTAGATTGAATACAATTTACTCTGATAAAAGTATGCAATCCCAGCTTTCTTCTTACCCATTCACTTGTATCATTTTTTTTTTCCATCCTTTTACTCTGAGCCTGTGTCCATCCTATGATTTTTAGATGTCTTTCCTTTAAGCAGAAAAGAGATGGGGGATTTGTTTCTTTAACTATTCTTCTACTCTGTGCCTTTTGAATTTAATCCAATGACAGTCAGGGATAATATTGATACAAAGGGCTGTGTTGCCATTTTACTGTGTAAGATTATTACTTCTATCATTTGCTCTTTGTTTTATATAAGTAGTCTTCCAGCAGTTCATTCAGAGTCAGTTTAGTTATCACAGATGTCACCAGATCCTGTTTGTCTGAGAATGTTTTTATCCCTCCCTCACATTTAAATGAGAATTTTGCAGAGTAGGGAGTCTAGGTTGAACATTTCTTTACTTCAGTAATTTGAATACATCATTCCAGTTTCTTACTGTATCATTTCATATGGGAAATCTGTTGAGATTCTTATAGGTTTTTTTTCTTATATTTAAAGTTTTTCTTTTCTCTTGTAGCTTTAAGAAGATTGTCTCTGTCCTTTGGTTTTTGCCATTTTGATAACTATATGTGTTGATGTTGTTCTGTTTGAGTCTATTTTATTTGGTATACTCTTGGTCTCATGAATTTTAGGAGCTGCATCCCTGTAGAGAGTGGGGAAGGTCTTAGTTATTAAATTTCCCACCACTAATTCTGCCCCATTTCCCTTTTTTCCTTACCATCTATTATTCCTATGATTAGGAGTCCATTCTTCTTGACTTTTTCTTCAGTAAATACCTTACATTTTCTTTCATTTTTTGTTTCCCTTTTCTTTTTTAAATTCCTTATCAATTATGACTTTCATTTTATCTTCAAGTTTCTTTAGAGAGTTCTTCACCTGTGAGATATTACTACTATGATTTGCTAGTATTTTCTTTAGCTCCTTCAATTTCATTTGTGGAATCTCTCATCCTCTGGGACGTTCTTTTTCAATTTGGTTGAATTTCTCATCTAGGGATTTTTTAATTTCGCTGGCAAGTGCTTGCCAAATTTCTGTTGACAGTGCAGTGAGCATTGATTTTAAGTCCTCATACCAGGCTCAAACACTTTGATGGGCTTGGGGATTTGCCTGGACTTCGGTCCCTATCTGTGGCTGCATCCATGTTCCTTATTTCCTCATTGTACTTCAAGTTTATATTAATGGTGGAGGTTAAGATTCTTTTCTATGTAACACTGATCTGTTGAGTTGTTTTTACTAGATGACTACTAACAATATATTTGCTGTTCAGGTTATTATTCTGTACTATGAAGTGTTATTTGAATATGCCAAAAAGAAACTGCCAACTAATTATTAAGGTGAGTTTACTATTTAAGGTTGTATACTCTCTAGGAAATAGGAGTGCCACACCCCAACTCCCCACTATATAACAGATGCATATACATGTTTTTAGGCTTGGAGGATAGACTGACACAAGAAGGGGCTAATGTCTTGCCTACATGTGGAATGCAAAGGGATCAAGATAGAAGGATGGAGTCCCCTGGAACACTGGCATGTGGCTGCTCAGGGTTTCAGAAGTGGGGAGAGGAAGGTAAGCCTATGCAGGGCTCCCAACTAGTTTTGAGGTACAGTCTTAAAATTCTTATGATTCAATGAGCTAAATGATTTTTCTATAGATTTAATCACTAAATAAATATAAAATTTGTTCAATTTAAATTAAATATTTTTAAATTCTTATTTTTTATCCTAACAAAATTAATACACAGAGAATGTGTCAATTAAGATAATTATTAGTTGATCTACATCAATTGTGCTTAATATCAAATTTGAAAAAGTATAAGACTAAATGCTTAATAAGGAAAAACTCAAAGATATCTAAATATTATTTCACCCTTTGTAAAATTTTAAGTATTATATTTAGTAGAAGAAAATTCGGGCTGGTACGATAGCACAGAGGGTAGGGTGTTTGCCTTGCACGCAGCCAACATGGCCAACCCGAGTTCGATTCTCTGCCCCTCTCAAAAAGCCTGGCAAGCTACCGAGAGTATCTCACCTGCATGGCAAAGACTGGCAAACTACCCGTGGCATATTCAAACACAGTAACAATTGTCACAATCAAGACGTTAGTGGGCCTGCTCGAGCAAATCGATGAACAACAGGAGGACAGTGACAGTGAAAAGAAAATTCAACATTGAGATTATAATTTGCATGCATTCTTATTCATAAATATCTTCATTTTCAGGCCAATAGTGAACACTACTTAGTGTTCATTCTTAGTAAATCACCTAACTTTATATGCAGACGTTAGGAACATGTACTTACCAAGTTTCTTTCTAAGAGTTTTAACTTGGCTTTAAATCTACTATGCCTTCATAGATAAGCATTCACTTGACAACTGAGATTACTTTTATGGACATTTCATTTCCAACTAAGCCTTACATCTGCTCTACTCACAAATTGCAATTTCAAAATGATTATAATTCAGAATTTGACATAAAATAGTAAGATTAAGTGATTTAAATGCATCAGTATGATCTTTGTTCAATGCAGCATATATTTATACGGATTTTTGGTTTAAGACACAGATTATAAAATTTATCATCTTCACTTATGAATCAGATTCTTCACAAATGGGCTTTTGATTATTATATATTTATGACCATTCACATGTAGTGTAAGATCATATGCGTTTTAATTTTTTAAAACAGAAACCACCAAAAATGTGGGGAAGTGAAACATAATGTAATACTTTTCTTATCTGATAATTATTTTTAAATGAGTAATAATTCACATCACCAGTGAAGAAAAATTACAATAATACATTAGTTTATAAGCCTTCAGTATTCAATGACATCAACTAAAATTGACCACATAAGCAAACAAAAAATAATAGACAGTTCTCCAAAGAAGACATAGACATTGCTATCAGACACATAAAAAAATGCTCATTATCTCTTCTTATCAGGGAAATTAAAATACAAATGACAATATCCCCTCATACCTGAGAGACTTACCAATATCAGAAAGCAAAGAAACAAGTAGAAACAAATATGAAGAAAAACAGGAAACCTGAGATATTATTTGTGGGAATACAAACTGGTACATTCTCTATGGATAACATATGTCCTCAACTATTAAGAAAATATGTATATATCATAAGATCAAATAGTTCCATTTCTCTATGCATATCCTAATAATGTAAAAAAGTTAGTTAAAATATAGATGCATTTTTATGTTAATTGCATTCTGTTTATAAAAAGCACAGGAGACCCACCCTACCCAGATAAATACCCCACTGGCAGACTTCCACTCTCGACACTACTTCCACTACCCAGCCGTCGCCACACTCCAGGATGCTTTCCAGACCCGTGTGGCAGCTCCGGCCGAGACCCATGCACGACTGAAAATCAATCCAAGTGCTCAGTTATGGATGACTGTGTAAAGATATGTTATATATTATTATAAATATATATGCATAGTAAAATAAATCATAATGCATAATAATATAACTTATAAATTCATAATAAAATCACCTGATCACTTGATACCCCGTTATTCATCGATTTACTGGAGCGGGGGCCAGTAATGTCTACATTTATTCCTGTTGCGTGCTAGTATAGCCCGATAGCATCTGCTCATTCTAAGAACAAGCAGAGCCTCAAACCAATTATTCAGGGTCTTGACGAAGAAGTCTGACCATCTTGAAGGTGGGCGTCCACGCGATTGTTTGACATCCCATGGAATCCAGTCAGTAATGACTCTAGTCCAGCGGTCATCTGTAAACCTCATTACGTGTCCATCCCATCTGATTTTTGATGCCTTGGCAAATGAGACAGCGTCCCTGATTCTTGAGCATTGATGGAGATCAGAACTCCGGATTCTATCTCTCATTTGAGTGAATCGTGATATTCCAAGCATAGCTCTTTCGATTCCTCTTTGAGAGACCAGAATAGCATTCTCATCCTGGTTTCGTAGGACCAAGGTCTCTGAGGCATATGTTAATGCAGGAAGAATAGTGGAATCAAAGAGATGTGCTTGGAGCTGGAGTTTCTTTGTCCTCTTAATTTCTTCAACGCTCTTGAAGGCATTCCAAGCCGCTCTCTTTCTCCTGCGTAACTCAGGTGCCAGGTCATTGATCATGTTGATTTCTTGACCTAGGTATATATAACTGTTGCATTTGGAGATGGTGGTTTTGTTAAGAGTGAATGGAGCATCAGGAACAAGAGTGCTTCTCATGAACATTGTCTTTGTGAGATTCAGTTGTAATCCGACCTTTCCACACTCACGGTTGAAGTCGGTTAGCATTTGTGCTGCTTGGCTGATGTTTGATGTTATTAGAATGATGTCATCAGAAAGAGGTGGTGTAGTTGCTGACCATCTATCTTCACTTCCATTTCTTCCCATTCCAGTCATCACATGATGTTCTCGAGGGTGGCACCGAAGAGTTTTGGTGAAATGGTATCACCCTGCCGAACAGCGGAAGACCTCTGGGACCCAGCCAAGTTCATGCTGAGACCACTGTCCATACGCTTGGATGACCCTCAAGCATAAAAGAACTGGCAGAGGAACCCAGGTGTGCGGGACCCGGGGCTGAGATATAGAAGCCTGCACGGTTTGGGACTGGACCTTCCAGTAACTAGATAGCTACACCCACCAAATGCTGTGTAACCCCAACAATGGCCAGGATCCAGAGATTATCACACCAAGCTCCCCGGGAGAGAACAAGGCCGAGTCTCCTACCCTGTGCCTGACTGTCCTCACCAGGGCTCGACAGCTGAAGACCTCCAGGACCCAGCCAAGGTCATGGTGAGACCACTCTCCACATGCTTGGATGAGCCTCATGCATAAAAGAACTGGCAGAGAAACCCAGGTGTGCGGGACCCAGGGCTGAGATCTCCAAGACTGCACAGTTTGGGACTGGACCTTCCAGTAGCTAGACAGTTATACCCACCAACTGCCATGAAACCCCAACAACAGGCAGGATCCAGATATTATCGCACCAAGCTCCTGGGAGCATGTGGCCGCATTTGCGGCTGCACAAATTTTTATTTATATTTATTTAATTTTTCAGGGTACCTTAAATATCCCACCCACACAGCAGAGTCTGGCAAGCTATCTGTGGTATATTTGATATGCCAAATCCAGTAAAAAAAAAAAAATGGATCTCATTCCCCTGACCCTGAATACGGCATAGTTGAGAAGGATGTGGAAGGATGTGGGATAAAATCCCAAGGTAAAACTAGGCTGCGAAAATGAAGAAAGACAAAAATGATTGTCTGTATTTTCAATGCACATACGCTGGCATTTGATGCATCTATCGAGGACCTGATGGTACAAGTGTGAAAGATCAAGTACATCATCATTGGTCTGACCGAAACGAGAAGACATCAATCACATCACGCCGTTTTCGACATTGGAGAACTTTTCCATGGAACATGTGACAAAAGAGGCATCGGTGGTGTCGGTATCCTTGTCAACACAAACGTAGCTATGAGCATTGATTCATTCGAATGCCTAACAACCCGAATCAGAAAATTACACTTTAATAAATGTGGCTCACTGCTGGCAGTTTCTATCTTTGTTGTCTATGCACCAACATCCAATTATGGTGAAAGAGAAATTGAGAAGTTCTACATGGAGCTGGAGAAGTTCTATAAAGAAGATCACACCTTCTACAAGATCATTGTGGGTGATTTTAATGCCAAGATAGGAACAAAAAGATCAGTCAATGAACTGCACATCGGGACCCATGGCCTAGAATGGAATGATAGACAGGGTGATAGACTGTCTGAATTCATCATGTCAACCAAGACCAAACATGGTAACTCACAGTTCCAAAAGGCTGAATCTAAACATGGGACATGGGAGTCTCCCGGTGGACGATTCCACAATGAAATAGACCACATTATATTCAATCGGCGGTTTTGCCTAACCGATGTTGCTGTTGTCCCAAAATTCCGAACAGGATCGGATCACCGTCTCCTTTGTGCAAAATTCTACCTCACAGAACGGGGAGAAAAGAATGCAAAGTTTAAGAAGAAAACTCCCAGAACAACCACCAACTGGGAGCTTTTGGGCTTTGTTGCGGCAACATGGGAAGATGCCATCATTGACAGCAATGATGAGGAATACGATCAAATGATTCAGCATAATAAAATATTATTATAAATACATATGCATAATAAAATACTTTGCCCACATACCAAATTCCGCAGGATGGATATGTCGTTCCCAATGTTCTCCCTTCTGAAATCCAACACGCCATCTTGTCAGTAAAAAAACAAAGAGCACCTGGTCCAGACAAGGTCAGACCTGAAGACCTGAAGAACTTATCATCAGTACTCATCAATACACTGGCTCTGCTCTTCACACGCTACCTGTCTGAATGCAAGGTTCCATCCCAATGGAAAAACAACAGGACTGTACTACTGTACAAGAAGGGAGACATCCATGACATTGGCAACTATCGCCCAATCTGCCTATTGTCTGGCATCTACAAACTGTTCACTCGAGTCATCCTGAATAAGATTGGCAGAACACTAGATGAAGGAAAACCATGCGAACAAGCTGGATTCCAAAAATGATTCAGCACCATCGACCATATCCACATGATAACCAAGCTCATTGAGGTTTCTCAAGGGTTCAAGATGCCACTCTGTCTAACGTTCATTGATTTAAAGAAGGCCTTTGATTCTGTTGAGATGGAAGCGGTCATAGAAGCCCTAACCAATCAGGGTGTACACTCAATACATCAGGATCCTCTGTGAGCTCTATTACGGTTTCACTACCAGGATCTCACCATTCTACAAAGAAGTAATCATCCAAGTCAAGAGAGGGGTTCGGCAGGGTGATACCATTTCACCAAAATTCTTCAGTGCCACCCTCAAGAACATCATGCGATGACTGGAATGGGAAGGAATGGGAGTGAAGATAGATGGTCGGCAACTACACCACCTCCACTTTGCTGATGACATCATTCTAATAACACCAAACATCGGCCAAGCAGCACAAATGCTAACCGACTTCAACTGTGAGTGTGGAAAGGTCAGATTACAACTGAATCTCACAAAGACAATGTTCATGAGAAGCACTCTTGTTCCTGATGTTCCATTCACTCTCAATGGAACCACCATCTCCAAATGCAACAGTTATATATACCTAGGTCGAGAAATCAACATGATGAATGACCTGGCACCTGAGTTGCACAGGAGGAAGAGAGCGGCTTGGAATGCCTTCAAGACCATTGAAGAAATAATTAAGAGGACAAAGAACCTCTAGCTCCAAGCACATCTCTTCAATTCCACTGTTCTTCCTGCATTAACATATGCCCCAGAAACCTGGGCCCTACGAAAACAGGATGAAAACACTATTCTGGTCTCTCAAAGAGGAATCGAAAGAGCTATGCTTGGAGTATCACACTTCACTCAAATGAGAGATAGAATCTGGAGTTCCAATCTACATCAATGCTCAAGAATTAGGGACACTGTCTCATTTGCCAAGTCATCAAAAATCAGATGGGCTGGACACGTAGAGGTTTAGAGACGACCGCTGGACTAGAGTCAGTACTGGCTGGATTCCATGGTATGTCAAAAGATCTCATGGACACCCACCTACAAGATGGTTAGACTTCTTTCTCAAGACCCTGAATGATTGGTTTGAGGCTCTGCATGTTCCTAGAACGAGCAGATGCCATTGGGCTATGCTAGCACACAACAGAGATGAATGGAGACATTACTGGCACCCACTGGAGTAAATCGATGAGTAACGGGGTATCAAATGATCAATAAAATACTATCCAACCAACCATAAAATTAAATTTTATTATTAACCATAACATGAATTGAACTGTAAAGATTTATGCAAAGTGATACAACGCAGATAAGAGAAAAACATACGGTTTGATTTTTATCCTCTTTTGAAAATAAAAAATACAAAGCAAGGGAACAACATTAAACCCCAACACACACAGAAAAAGCCTTTAGACTCTGACTGTTGATGGAGGAGTGTGAGAGCACAAGGTGGTGGGAGTCCCAGTGGTCTGTAATAGAAGAATATTAATTCCTTCGTTGACTTCACATTATGTAACATACATTTGAAGAGTTATGAAGCTATACTTACAAAACAGAATGTTGTAAACCAATGTACTTCAATACAACATTTTAAAAAAGTAAATAGTTTTGTTAGAATTAGCTAGTTGTGTGACTGGAGTGATAGCACAGTGGGTAGGGCATTTGCCTTGCACGCAACCAATCCGGGTTCCATTCCCAGAATCCCATATGGTCCCCCAGCACCACCAAGAGTAATTCCTGAGTGCAGAGCCAGGAATAAGCCCTGTGCGTCACTGGGTGTGATTCCCCCCTCCCCCCCGACAAAAAAATAGTGGGTAGTTGAGGTGGACCTTAATCCAACATTACTGACATTCATGTAACAAAAATAAATTTGTAACCAGATTGATCTAACTGGCAGCATCTTTAAAAAACATAGAAAGAAGATGACTAGGGACATTTACAAATTATCAAGCAAGGTATCAGAAGTAGATGTTGCCAAGTATCTTACTCAGACTTTAACTCTCCAACTGTGGCACCTTCTCACTGTGTTTCCTTCCTAAAGTTCCCTGTCCTACAAATCATCTCCATAGTATCAATCCATGTTCCTCCATTTATATAATTTTCACCATTGCCTCCCTCCCCTACCAAATGTTGTAAGTGCCCACAATGGAGTCACATGGCCCCTTGTTGAAAAATACTTGTTTAAAACATTCAGTCTGTGTTTTTTTTGTTATGGCAACACTTCCAATGTAACATAAATTGTCTGAATGTACGCAAACACACATACGCACACACACACAAATGTATATTTATTTTTTTAAATTAAGAATCACCTCCAAAGGAATTATGTATCTGCTACTTATAAACTGTATTCCAAATTGTAGATACATCTTCTAATCAGTACCAGTTTTAAGTCATATTATCTTTCATATGCAAGGACAAATATGTTTTAAACCTAACACTATACAACAAAACAGTTGATTAAAACAGCACTAATTGGGGCCGGAGCAATAGCACAGCAGGTAGGAAGTTTTCCTTGCACGCAGCCTACCTGGGTTGAAGAATCAGCATCCCATATGGTCCCTCTAGTATCTCCAGAAGTAATTCCTGAGTGCAGATCCAGGAGTAATCCCAGGTAGGACCCAAAAAGAAAAAAAAAGTTCTAAAAACAATTACTGTATCCTTATATCACTGTCATCCCGTTGTTCATCAATTTGCTTGAGTGTGCACCAGTAACGTCCCCATTTCTTCATTCGTCTTAGCCCTGAAGTAACGGTGCCACATTGGAGCCTCTTTCAGGGTCAGGGGAATGAGACCTATTATTGTTACTGTTTTTGACATATCGAATATGCCACAGGGAGGTTGCCAGGCTCTGCCATGCAGGCAGGATACTCTTGGGAGCTTGCCAGGTTCTCCAAGCAGCCACGCTTCTTGGAGCTTTGTTTTATAGTCTCTGGATCTTGGCCATTGATTGGATTACATGACGCTTGGGGCAGTTTGTAGGTGTGACTGCTTAGCTCCTGGAAAATGGGGGATCTGAGTGGAGGAGGCCCAGACCAGATCTGAGCAGGCCTGGAGATCTCAGCCCAGGGTACCTCACACCTGGGTTCCTCTGCTGGTTCTTTCATGCCTGAGGCTCAAAAAAAAAAATCCCAGACAAAGAAAATCCCAGTACTTATGCTAATACTAAAATCACCATAGCAATAAGCCTGTAATCCATTCCCTGCAACCACTTCAAATCATGCTTTGTTCCCAACAGTTTATAGTGTCCACTGCCAGAGGAATTCTAGAAAATAAGAAATTAAATGACTTGCAATCTTTAGAAAACATTCAGTAATTCTGCCAGTGGATAAGTAATCTGAAATTTTTAATTGGACTTTACAATAACCACTTTACTTCTTCAATACTTCTCAGTATTAGTACAACTAATTTTAAGGTTTAAAAATCTGATTTGAAAAATACATAAAAGCACATGTTGGAAACAAGATACTTAGTTCTGTTCATAACACAGATACTTATTTTACTGCATTATCTATTTTCGTTTTTGAGAAAATGGCACAACCTTTTCAAATGTCTAGGTTAAGGTTCTTGGGACAGCTATTGTATATGTTTATATATGGAGAAACTCTGGAATTATTTAAAAAAAACTTCAGAACATATCTTATAATCAATTAAATTTAATGTGTAATATTATTTAAATTAGTTTCTTGAAAGGATCTTTTTATTTTAAAACTAAATATTCACTTAGAAAAATATAGTGGAAGCATTAAAAGTTAAGACATCTTCAGTGATAAACAATCACCTAACATATAATTAATAAACTACAGTCAGCTTTATTAGCCTATTCAATGAAATCTCTTTGCTTTTTATTTAATTTGAAAATACGCATTGTTTGATTCTTAGCATTCTGTGATATTTTTACTTTTCTACCTATTAACTACACTACACTTGATCTTAGAGCGATAGCACAGCGATAGGGCATTTGCCTTGCGCGTGGGCAGCCTGGCCGAGCCAGGTTCTATTCCTTCAACCCCCTCAGAGAGCCCGGCAAGCTACCGAGAGTATCTCGCCTGCAAAGCAAAGCCTGGTAAGCTACCCATGAAGTATTCAATATGCCAAACACAGTAACAACAAGTCTCACAATGGAGACGTTACTGGCCACACTCAAGCAAATTGATGAACAACGGGAGGACAGTGCTACATATTAACTATGCAGATATTTTAAACTTTTTCCTTGTGCACATGTTGTGTTCTTCTTAAGTAGTATGGATGCATATATAAATTCAATAGTAATGTATATAATACATATATAATGTCTCAATACATACATAATGTCTCATTATATATGTATAATACATACATAATGCATATGTATTATACATACATTATAATGATGCATTATGTATGTATTATGTATCTATATATAGATATATGCTATATATAGTACATATACCTATATACCTATGAACATACATACTATATACTATATATACACTATATCCTATATATCTATATGTGTATATGTGCGTTACTTATGGAATGAACTATCTGGAAATTAATGTTTTGAGAGGAATTTTTTAATTCAACAGTACCTTTGAATTAAATATAAACTTTGAAGAACAAGTTCTAATAAACGTCTCTGTCAAATATTAAAAGTGAATATTAACTTGCTTCCATATTGTTTCCAAAAGACATACTTTTTAAATCACAAAATATCACATTATAATTTAATGTCATTCCTCAAAATGTTTGACTGCCAAATGTTTGATGTCATTCCTCAAAATGTTTGGCTGCCACTTCAAATCAAGTTATGATATAAAGATTTCTTTGTTATCTGATTTACAACAAACAAGAATAAGCCAATAATAGCTCTCCACTTTCATACCAATTTTGGATCACAAAACTCCTATAAGAAATTCCACATTTACATGGACTATTGTCATTCTCAAATTCATCCATGATGACCACAGATTCATGCATGTGATAAATGCTGTAAATCCTGATAGCATAGTGTACTATGTGCAAATGTACTTGCCAGGAAGACTTTGAATGAGATAACGTATTGTTAAATGAAAATAAATTATTTAGTAATAAAAAAAATGAGCTGGGAAGAGAGTTCAAAGGTCTAGTGTTCGTGATTCTGATGCAGAAGGCCCAGTACTGATTCCTGACACTACATTCTGAGCACCACCAGGAGAAACCCCAGAGAAAGACACCAGAAATAACTTCTAAGCACCACCAGGTATGGACCAATGGAGATAATTAATAATTAATTGGTTTACTTAAATAAACTAAACAGAAGACAGTGAGACATTATTTTACTTGAGAATCTAAGTTTGTTCTGTTGTCACTAAAATGTTGTCTGCACTTTTTGACTCAAAGTTTATGTAAATATTTTATCTTTCAGCAAGAAAGCCAACATTTTATTATAAATAGCAATATCCAGTTTCAATTAGCAAATGGAAGTTACAATTCAGGAAGAAACCATTTAGCCATTCATTCAAAAATATTTATCAAGCAATTCTGTGTCATAGTACTGATTCATATATGGGTTCTAAGGAGAGATAACAAAGAAGAAATTTCTTCATTTAAGTAATAATATTTTGGATAATAGTAAGCAAGTTTTTTTACACCATTTAAATTAGCTGTCATCATTATAATTGTTTTTGTTTTACAATACTTTTATTGTAAGACAGAGTAAATTATACAAGACTCATATCTAATGCTTTTAAATTTTTTTCTACCAACATTTCCAACTTATACTAATTATTTCTTTTAAATGCTACTACAGTTCATTGGATGTCTCATAACTATACAACTAAATCCTTTTTCCTCTTTTTTTCTGAGAATATATATCTGGAACCATAAAAATGTTACCTGTCTTGTATGCCCACACTATTGGCATTCTCCTGAGACTAATACACCACTTTTCTTATGTTATAATTATTACACACAAAATCTAAAAAAAAGAAATTTTCCGCAATTCATTTGGTGGTATTTGATGAGGCAGCAAACATAGTTGGTGCTGATTGCTCTCTACACAGCAAACATGAGCCCCTGAAACTTCCTATTTATGCATCAGGTCCCTATTTTTTTTATTGACTTTAATAAGGATACAATTTCAGACAAGTGACTCATTACTCTTAGAATAGCCAGGAATAGCAATGGCCCCAGCACAAGACAATAAAAAAGAGTAGGCTCCACATCACAATTTTCTGTGCTTTAGTAGAGAAGAAATTAGTTCTGTTGCATTCTACATACGCTTGCTCCTATATTTCTATAAGTATGATATAAGGTCTATGACTAGTTTTCCATTTACTGAAGAGTAATAGCAAAATTATCTGGTTTCATTTTTATGACAGGAAATGGGAAGAGGACTCCAAGGGTTTGCCTTTACCTGAGAAATTCCTTCCTTCTACACCTTTCTCCCAACAACCACTATTGCAACTTGACATTCTCATTATGTTAACGGGAACTTTTCTCCTTATACCAGTGAGTCTAGTCAGTGGTCCCATAGAGAGTTGTCCACACATCTCTTAATTCAGATCATCTCTTTTACAAACTTCCTACTGTTCTCACAGATTCCTCTAAAATTTAATCACTGTTATTTGTGAAAAAGTAAAATCACTTACTTCCAACTCTGCACTCAGGAATCACTCCTGATGAAACTCAGAGGACTATCTGAGATGCCAGGGATTAAACCTGGATATACTATACTATTGATCAGGCTCCTGAAGTTCTTTGATAGTATTTTCACTTTTTGATTTGCTTTTAAACAAGAACTAACTCTGCCTTATGATGCCCCAGAGCTCTCTCAAGTTAAATTATATAGGAGTAATAGCCATCCTTACATCTCTTAGGTATATTCAAATTATTCTCCTTATCTCCCCGAAATTCCTATTTCAAATTATGTTCCAAAATGCTTACCTAAAAGACTTGGAGGGAAAGTAGCCTAGGTAAAGTGCTTTCTGTGCACATGTCAACCTGGGTACCATCCCAGCACCCATATAGGGACCCTACACATTGCCAGGAGTGATTGCTGACTACAAACAAGGAGTTAGCCCTGAGCAACCAAGTAGTAGCACAAAAATAAACAAAACAGTACAAATAAAATGCTTAACTCAGACTTAGTATTGAATGATATCTGTAGCACTGTAGCACTGCCCTCTTGTTGTTCATCAATTTGTTCGAGTGGGCACCAGAGATGTCTCCATTGTGAGACTTATTGTCACTGTTTTTGGCATATTCAATATGCCACGGGGAGCTTGCCAGGCTCAGGCATGCAGGCAGGATACTCTCGGTAGCTTGCTGGGCTATCTGAGAGGGATGGAGGAATCAAACCCAGGTCGGCTGCATGCAAGGTAAATGCCCGACCCGCTGTGCTATCGCTCCAGACCATTTAATGATATTAATGATCACAATATAGTCTATATAGATAACTTTTCTAGGCCAAGGAAACAATACAGAGCATTGATCAAATACAATGTTGGTTCAATCCCCACAAACACATATACTCCTAGCTTCACCAAGAAAAGCCCTAGAGTCCACTAAGTACCAACATGATAAACATGGTGGTCCCCAGCACCCCCACACCAAGAGCAGCTCTGCATCCTGAGACCCTCACATAAAACTGCTGACCCAGGTGGTCAAGAGTTGATGGGAGTGGCACGTGGGACCTGAGAACTGCCTATCACATACCCCCAAGATATGACACTCTACCAAGAACACTTACTGTGCATGAAATGTTTTTGAAGTAAATATTTAAAGTATCCTATTATAGCAAAACTCCCTAAGTTTCCAGTTACCATTATTTGCTTCTATATTACATTTACCACAAGAGGTTTTTCTCTCCTACTTTTACATTTAATTCATACCCTGAATTAATAAAATATACAACTATATTCTGTTAAACATTGATTGGAGTGGAAGCTAATTTTACTCTGTAGCACTGTAGCACTGTAGCACTGTCCTCTCATTCGTTGTTCATCGATTTGATTGAGCGGGCACCAGTTAACGTCTCACAACAAATTGTGAGATTTGTTGTTACTCTTTTTGGCATATTGAATATGTCACATGGAGCTTGCCAGGTTTTGCTGTGCAGGTGAGACACTCTCAGTAGCTTGCCGGGCTCTCCAAGAGGGGCAGAGGAATTGAACCCAGGTCAGCTGCGTACAAGGCAAAAGCGCTACCCGCTGACTGAGATATCGCTCCAGCCCAATTTTACTCTGTCACTGTCACTGTCACTGTCCTCCCATTGTTCATTGATTTTCTCAAGCGGGCCCAGTAACGTCTCTATTGTGAGACTTTGTTGTTACTGGGTTTGGCATATCGAATATGTCATGGGTAGCTTGCCAGGCTCTGCTGTGCGGGCGAGATACTCTCGGTAGCTTGCTGGGCCCTTCGAGAGGGGCGGAGGAATCAAACTCTGGTCGGCTAATTTTACTCTACATTTATTAATTTCCATTCTAAATAATTAAATTGACCCCAGAGACATCAAAAAAATAGAATTTGATTAAGTGACTTTTTTTTTTATTTACTGAATCACCGTGAGATAGTTACAAGCTTTCATGTTTGGGTTATAATCATACAGTGATCAAACACCTATCCCTCCACCAGTGCACATTTCCCATCATCAATATCCCCAGTATATCCCCCCTTCATGCTCCTCCTGCCTCCATGACAGACAATATTCCCCATACTCTCTACTTTGGGGCATTAAGGTTTGCATACAGACACTGAGAGGTTATCATTTTTGGTCCTTTATCTACTTTCAGCATACATCTCCCATCCCGACCAGTTCCTCAAGCCATCATTTTCTTAGTGATCCCTTCTCTATTCCAGCTGCCTTCTCCCCTTTGCTCATGAGGCAGGCTTCCAGCTGTCCCATATATATACTATTCTTAGGTGTCAGCCTCATGTTATATTGTTTTATACTCCACAAATGAGTTCAGTGAGACTACTACTTGAAAAATAAAACACAAAGGAAGAAGGAAAAGGAGCAAAGTAGAAGGAAAAGGAGGGAGGAACAAAGGCAGGAAGGGAGAAAGGAAGGGAGGAAGGAAGGAAGGAATAAAGGTAGGGGTGAAGGGAGGGAAAGAGGAAGGAAGGGAGGGAGGGAGGAAGAGAGGGAAGGAGGGAAGAACAGATAAACTATAATTATAAGTTTTCACTCCTCTGAGGGAATATCATTTTTCTTGCTGTTAAGTCTGCTCAAATGTCAATTACTCTAGAGACTAGAGTGGATGCAAAATAAAAGAGTTTTCTTCTCTTCTAGCAGAAGAGCTATTAGGGAGGGAGAGTATGAGAGAGATCAAGAGGGAATGAGAGATTATAAGAAATACATAGTTAAGAAGCAAGATGGTGTTGTGGCAGGTGACTTCCATGAAGAGGGGAGAGAGGAGGGAGTAGCCACAGAAAGTAGAGCCTACTGCCTTCCTTTCTACTAACTGAGGTCAAGGGGAAGTGCCTAGGGGTCGTGAAAACTAAAGTCTTAAAGTTTAAAAGCCCTGGAGGAATAAACACCTGTCTCCCACTAACTCCATATAGCCATTGTCAAACTGCACCTGAATTCCACTTGCTCTTCATGGCACAAGAATTCACCCTGCCACCCAGTTTCTCTAGGAACTATATGGCAAACGGGAACAAGGAATATGCTTCTTGCATAAAAAGGGAAAATAAACATACCTATGTCCAGGTTGATTCCTCACCAGTATGTGCAGGAAAAAAAAATGTGAAGAAAATGTGCAGGAAAAAAAAGCAAAGGAAAAGTGAAGTAAAATTAGTTTATTTGGGATATATGAGGGGAAAGGTTAAGAGAGAGAGAGAGAGAGAGAGAGAGAGAGAGAGAGAGTAATGCCTTCAAGAAAGAACTTGCATTCATCTGGGGAACATAAAATAACAAAATAGGAGACTAACAACCAAGAATGGCCGAGATTAGTACCAGGAGGTTTGCTCCATGGCTTGGAGGTCAGCCACACATGCTAGGGGAAAAAGGAGCTCAGATAGAGAAGGGAGCACCAAATAAAGGATGTTGGGAGGATCCTCCCAGGATGGGAGAAGCATGCTGAAAGTAGACTATAGACCAAACATGATTGCCACCCATTGCCTCTTTTGCAAACCACAACACTGAACAGGAGAGAGAGAGAGAACACAAGGGAATGCCCTGCCATAGCGGCAGGGTGGGATGGGGGGGATGGGAGGTGGGAGGGATACTGGAATCTATGGCGGTGGGAAATGGGCACTGGTGGAGGGATGGGTATTTGATCATTGTATAATTGAAACCCAAGCACAAAAATTTGTGAGTCTACAACTAACTGTACCTCATGGTGTCTCACTAATAAAAATTAAAAGGCCCTCCCGTTGATCATCGATTTGCTCGAGAGGGCCCAGTAACGTCTCCATTGGAGACTTTGTTGTTACTGTGTCTGGCATATCGAATACGTCACGGGGAGCTTGCCAGGCTCTGCCATGCGGGCGAGATACTCTCGGTAGCTTGCCGGGCTCTCCAAGAGGGGCGGAGGAATCGAACTCGGGTCGGCGGAATCGAACTCGGGTCAGCCATGTTGGCAGCGTGCAAGGCAGACGCCCTACCCGCTGTGCTATCGCTCCAGCCCAAAAAATAAAAATTAAAAAAATAAAGGAGATGCATTTTCAAAAAAAAAAAAGAAAGAAAGAAGAAAGAAAGAACTTGGACCTTCCCTGAGTGGAGAGAGAAAGGAAAGATTTCAAGCAGAGCTGCAGGCTGTTCCCAGGGTGGGTGAGCCTATAGTATATCTCAGGCTGAGATGCAAACAAATCCTTCAATGAGGAAATGTTTGCCTTTGTTTCTACCAATTTAGTTTTCATACAACTTCACAAAATCTCTCCTAATTTTTTCCAAGTGTTGTCAGCCGGGTAAGACTTTAGAAGTTTAGAGTTTTAATGCCCTGAAGTAGAGAGACAGTAGGGGGAATGCTGTCTGCCATGGAGGCAGGGGTGGGTGGGGAAGGGGGGAAAGATACTGGGGAGATCGGTGGTGGGGAAGGTGCACTGGTGGAGGGATGGGTGTTTGATCATTTTGTGATTGTAGCCCAAACATGAAAGCTTATAACTGTCTCACGGTGATTCGATAAAATTTTTTTAAAAAGTTTCGAGTTTAGAAGAGTTTAGAAGGTTTTCTTTCTTTCTTCCAACGTGGCTTTATATTCTTGCTTTAGAACCCATATTCTATCAACCTATGTTTGGGGCCTGGAATTCTTCAATTGCATGCTCTTCAGATGCAGCTAGTATTTAAAAATATTTCATGCTCTGTGTCTCTTTGAGTTTCAGACAGTCTTTTCTCCTTATCACTCCCTGCCCCACACTGCTCCTTGCCTGCAATAATTTCTAATGCTCTATTCTTATTTGGATTGGATCTTCTCTCTTTTCATCTGCATACCACTTAGACACATGTCTTGGCAGTTTATCTTTGTTCTTATCCATACTGATCAATGATACCCTGTGATCATCAGGTTAAAATTCAAATGACTCATAATTACGTAAAGGACCCGATAATTTGGCTACACTTAAGAACCACTCTTATTTGACCTCTTTTTTTAAACAATTCCTTAGTCCATTCAGTCAGAGCTATCTGTTTCAGATGATATCAGGACCAAAGATGATTTGAATGCCTGATTCTGTAGACATCAGCATGCAGTGGAGCCATTGCCTCCTGCCTCTTCCGGCCGTCTGTAAACAAATAGATTCTAACTGTGGACTTTTCATTTTATTTTGCTTTTCATCACAGACTTTTACAAAAAGGGAAAAAAAGTCTTGTTGGCTTTAATGTCAATATTTAAAAAAAATAAATATTTTCAGCAGATCAAAAACTTGATTTTTTTTGTTGTTCACATAGATGATGACAACATGTTGAATCTTGCATTTGCTGTATGCTATACTTGAAATTATTTCTTCATATTATTTCCCAGCTTCTTTCATCACCTTGTACTCACCATGCACAGAATGTTAGCTCAGCACACTCTATTTAAAGTATCAACAGAAAACTCCTCATTTTTTCTTATTTGTGTTCTCCTTAGCACTAACCACTCTATCTGACCTACTGATTAGGTTAATTATTTAAAGTCTATACTCCACATTATTAGGCAAATTCTATGAACATGGCCATCACTGTCCTCGCAAATAATATTTTATATATATATTTTAATGTGATAACGTATTTAATGCATAAAACCTAAATGACTAGCAACTATTCAGAGCATATTAATTATTCGTTAAATAGCAAATTGCCTACTGAATTAGCTCCAGAAGTCTTATGGTTAAGCCAATGAACCTGGATCCCGGAAACTTGGATACTGAACTAGATTTCTTGCAGCAGTAAGGGAGTAAAGAGTCAATTTTATAGTAGAGCAGCTTGACACACACTACTTCAGCTAGCTGATCAAGAGTGACATCTACAAAATTAGACAATTTAATTGAATATGTCCTTGATATGATGAAAATGGCACTTTCTACCTGTGTTTTTTTTTTCTCAGAACCCATTATCATTATGAGAAGAAAAAATTCATCCTGCAGTTTCTTATTAAGGGACGATTTCCAAGAGTTCTGATCAATACACATCAGATCTATGAAAAATAAAAGTGTGGGAAATTATTAAAATCAAGAAGAACCTAAAGGTAAATGAGGAATAAACAGTATATGAGATCCTGGGAGTATGCTGTAAAATTATTTTACACTACTAAATACAGTAGCAACTAATCAGATATGAAAATTAAACATTTAAAAAATGAATATGACTAAGAGATTTCATTTTAATTGTGCTTCTTTATTAATATGAAAAGAAATTATTATATATAGCTTATATGTTAAATGAGGCAGTTATACACCATTTAAATTTACTTTAAATCAATACCTTATGTAAAAATAGATTGACATAAAAATTTATATGACTCAGAAATTTAAAAGTGACGACAAAAAATTAAGAATGGCTCTGTATTCTACAATGTTACACTGAAACGATTTTTTTTCTTGCTTTTTGGGTCACATCTGGCGATGCACAGGGGTTACTCCTGGCTCTGCACTCAGGAGTTACTCCTGGCGGTGCTCTGGGGACCATCTGGGATGCTGGGAATCGAACCCGGGTCAGCCGCGTGCAAGGCAAACGCCCTACCACTGTGCTCTCTCTCCAGGCCCCTGAAACAATTTTTAACTAGTAAAAAATTAGATAAATATAAAATTTATTTTGAGAAAAAAATAGATTTAAAGTCTTTATCTGTTGGTGTTATATACTATCTCCAGTAATTAATAAGTTAATATGCAGATTGATAGAGTTATAAATAAAATGATGGCAGAGAGAGTAAAGTTGATATGGTGTTTTATGGTGTTTGCCTTGCATGCAGCGCATCCAGGTTTGATTCCCACCTTCCCCTGTGGTCTCTGCAAGGAATAATTCCTGCATGCAGAACCAGAAATAAAACCCGAGCCATGCCAGATGTGGCCCAAAAAGCAAAAAAGAAAAAAAAAAGGAAAAAAGAGAACAGGGAAGGAAATGAAAATAGTGATTTTTTGCTGAAGAGAGTTTAAAATATGAGAAATGCATAATCTGAAATTAAAGCACCCATATTTTATAAGGGGCATGAAGAGGTAGAAATGCAAAGCAGAATGCATGACCCTGGCAGATATTCTTGAAGAAACAAATACTGCAACATAGAAACTCCAGGACTACACAATAAAATTACATAAAATTACTTTATGACAAGAGCATCAGTAATGAATGTTGATTACAGCTATTATTTTTATTGCAATACTAAGAATGATTTGTTTTAAAACTTAACATTTTCATAAACCTAACATATTTTGGTGAAGAAATCATTCTTTTCATCTTCTTTCCAGTGTACACTTAAATTTTCAGTAGCCTGAACTGTAGAACAGAAAATATGCAATAGTGCATTCTATAGATGTATATATATGGAGGAAAGGTTACTATTATAGTCAAACAAAAGTCAAATCATCACTTCTTTTTCTATGGAATTTGAATAAACGGGCCCTGAAGAATAGTTCCTGAGTGAACTTTATTAAGGATTAGTTTTCTAAGAATTTTTTATTGCCAGATCTCTCTAGTGTTTGCTCTTCTGACATCTTTTGCTGCCTGAATTTCTGAAGAAAAATCTAATATATTCTCAGTTCAGAATATCATAACTTTCTAACCCTCTCCTGTGGTTAAAACATATTATTCACTTAAGGTCAGCATTATGAACATAATGGAAAATATACGACTTGGGAACAGTGATGTGAACCAACTACAAAAATACATCAATAGCAAGAATAGGCATATTCATCTTCTAAGAAAGTCATTTTTTATTAAAGATTATCTACAGTGATACTAGCATATTTTTTTCATTCTTGGAAGCATCAGTATTTTTTCATTATTTTTGTATATTCTGCCAGATAGAGCAAGCAATAAAACTAATTTCAACGAATCAACATATTCTTTAACAGTTTCAATCAAATGGATAGTTACCTTCTAACAAAAAAATCAATCTTATTATGAAGTTACAATGATTCTCTTAAAACTTAAAAAATGTTTTATAATTATTATACTGAAAACATAATTTAAACAGACACTCTACTTGTTTTGTTCAAAGCCTTTTCATCAGAGTTCAACATAAATCGATTTAAGTACAATTACTAATGCCATAAGGTTAAATGAAAGTTATATATTAGGGACCAAAGAGGTGGACCTATGTAACCTAATTGCATGAACAATGGAATTTAATTCATGTACTGTATGGCCTCTGAGTGCTGCCGGAAGTGGCCATGGTGGTCCTCGAACAACTGAGCCTGAGAGGACTCCTTACTGCTGGACTCATTGTTGAACAACCTAAACCCGGTGGCCAAGAATTACAATGGGTTGTCTCCAACCTCTTTCATCACTGCTTACACCCAATCCCCCAGTTATGTATTAAACACATTTGGCTGTAGTTCAAGTTATACCATCCAGAATTATGGCATGCGCTAGAAGCTAAATCAATATAAAGATGCTTTTTATCTCTACTATTTTGAATCGATATGTAATGTGGCTAATTATCAATGTAATGCATATCAAAACTAACATCACCATTAAAAGAAATCAACAGAATGCAAATTATTCCACTCAAAGATCAGGATTGAATTGATTGTACAAGTCTTAATATCAACTTTACCTTTGCTAGTGAAACTCAGAATGATGTGATCCTGTGGCAAAATCACTGTCACTGTCCTCCCATTGTTCATAAATTTGCTCGAGCGGGCCCAGTAACGTCTCCATCGTGAGACTTTGTTGTTACCGTGTTTGGTATATCGAATACGTCTCAGGTAGCTTCCCAGTCTTTGCCGTGGGGGCAAGATACTCTCGGTAGCTTGCCGGGCTCTCCGAGAGGGGTGGAGGAATCGAACTCGGGCCGGCCATGTTGGCCGCTTTGAAGGCAAACGCCCTACCCGCAGTGCTATGGCTCCAACGTCTACCCTCCAAACAAACATAGCTTAGAGGAGTTTGTTCAGATGATATGTTTTAAAATTGTTTTATCATAGATTGCCAAGACAGTCATATCTGTGAAGAGTAGATGGAAATGCAAATCAGGATAGGTTTGCACTGAACAGAACGGAAGCAAACTATGGAGCTAAAATGTGGTCCTGGGTACCTGACATTAGCTGTTTCACTGTGGAGTTAGTGTGCAGCTCCAAGAGAATGATCTCATAGGCTGGAATTAATGTGGAAATTCAGCACTTTAACCATGTTTGCGGGGGGGGGGAGGGCTGGGCTCAGGCAATCTAGAGGCTCCTTCCATTGTATCTCAGCCAGGATGCTTTCCCTATAGGGGAAAGCTTTACTGGGCCTCATTTTTTGGGCTTAGAGGCATCACGGACCACACCAGGCAGGGATTGAGACTTCAGGTTTGCACCTGGCAATGCTGAGCGAAGATGTACTTCTGGCTGACTGCAGGTAGGGCATGTGCCATAACCCCTGTACTATGCCCCTCATCCTTGTTCTAATAACTTTGATGACTGAATAAGTGTATACCAAGCCAATGCAAGTTTTATCTCTAACATGGTATATTATCCACTTTGGGAATGTCCCTGCTCCCAAATGGACTCTAAGAAATTTACCTCACCAGAGTCTGCTACATAAGATAAAGGAATGTATCTCTTTCTATTACATATCTCTCAGACAGATGTCATTCATTTATTCAGCAAGAAGGAATTTTACAAATTGCTCTTTTAAAATGTCCTTTACTTTGGTACATCTACACAATGGAGTACTATGTAGAAAAGTTGTTAGAAAAGATGAAGTCATGAAATTTACATACAAGTGGTACTACATAGAAAGAATCATGCTAAGTGAAATGAGTCAGAAAGAGAGGGGTAGACATATCAAGATTGCATTCATCTGGGGAACTTAAAGTAACAAAATTGGAGACTAACACCCAAGAGTGGCTGGGATTAGAACTAGGAGGTTTGCTCCATGGTTTGGAGGCCAACCACACATGCTAGGGGAAAATGGAGCTCAGATAGAAAAGGGAGCACCAAATAAAGGGTGTTGGGAGGATCCTCCCAGGAAGGGAGAAGCATGCTGAAAGTAGACTATAGACCAAACATGATTGCCACTCAATGCCTCTTTTGCAGACCACAACACCAAATAGGAGAGAAAGAACAAAAGGGGATGCCGTGCCACAGAGGCAGGGTGGGATTGGGGGTGGGGGTGGGGATGAGGGGTGGGAGGGATACTGGGATCCATGGTGGTGGGAAATGGGCACTGGTGGAGGGATGGGTATTTGATCATTGTATAATTAAAACCCAGGCACAAAAATTTATAAGTCTACAACTGTACCTCATGGTGTCTTACTAATAAAAATTAAAAAATAAATAAATAAAATGTCCTTTAATAAAATGGTTTATAATGCTTTCCTAAATTGTAATTGCTAAATCACTTTATAAATAAAAATCCACAGTTCAAATAATTTAATTTAATATTGTATTTATTTTATTCACAATCATAGCTATTTAATACTCAAATATTTTGCAAGTTATTTATACCATAGGGTTTTGTAGAGTTTTAACAACTTTAGAAGGTGTAATAGAGAGATTATAGAGAGTAAAAAATAATGGTAACACTGGGAGTTGTCGTGCATGCACCAACTGTAGTTTGATTGCCTATATCTCATATGGTCTCCAGTGCACCACCAGGAGTGATCTCTGAGCACAAAGTGAAGACTGAGTCCCAAATACCATTAGATGCAATTCCCAAAACCAGATAAGCAAAACAAAACAACTTATGCAAGCTTTGCATGATTTAGCATTTCTTTTCTGCTTCTTTTATTTTTCTGGAGTTTAGTGTTACTCTTTTTTTCCTTTTTACAGGAATATTATGAAAGTGATAAAAGAATAAATTTCTTGACTAATCTCTAGATAGATGAATAAATAAAATATAAAATTCCAGTAAATTTTACTATCTTGTGGTAAGATTGTATGCCTGAAACCCAATTCATAAATAACTGTGATAATAATTGTTTTTAAATTAAGTAGAATCGTGTAGGAAAAAAATAATACAAATATATAGGTAAGAAGCACTGGTCAAATGCATAACACTATGTCATTTGAGATACTTGATCCACTATGTAGGCTATTTCAGGATATAAAACACCGAGGATAGAAAGATATAAATATAGATACATTCCGTCTGATATTCCATAATTTGCAGGGGTTTTTTTGCGCACTGGCTTCTTTCACAATAAATTCAAAATTTATGGAAAACAATTATGAAATCATATACACAACTGTTCATTGTAGAACAGTTAAGAATACTAAAACTCTAAAAAAATCCAAATGCCTGAGGTCCACTGGGCACTGTCAAGAATGATCCTTGAGTACAGAGGCAGGAGTAATCCCTGAGCACTGTAGCATATAGTCAAAGACCAAAAGGAAAAAAATAGAAACAGGAGGAGAATCTTTCTCTCAATTTTAAGCCTACAGAGACTTCTTCATCTCTTCACAAAAACTAACCATCTTTCTATCTGTATCTGTGACGTATTCTCTCTCTCATCTCCCTTTTTCCTTTTCTTATTTTTTTACTTTGTTCTTGGCAATTCTTTGCTGTTTATTTTATAGTGTTTGCAGTTCAGTGGAAAATGTTCTGCTCTGTTTTATTTTTATTACTCTCTGATGTATTTGAATTCCATTTACTTCGTTTGACTATAATGATCATTAACCTAGTTCCTCAACTGAACTGCACATGGAGTGGATGATCTTACTTTTAAGAACCTTATCCATTACCTTGAAACTCACAATACTTAACTAATATCCAGTTACAGATAAAATGACAGATGGTAAAAGTAAAAGGAATTATCCCACACACATGTATATCAAGCACACATACTATACACACTCAACACGACTACATGCTAACTATAGTTTGAAATCTTACAAGAATAAATAACTGAGTTTTAAAGTAAAAATAAAGAAAGTACACCCACTGCAGGTATAATGCTGAATTTCCTTGTCCTGTGCAATTAAAAGTTGAAGCTGTGGAGCTCAATGGTATATAAGATTGAGAACAATGCTTTAGAGATCCGAGTCTTAGTGTAATGTTTAGATTGTCCATTTAAAACCAAGGTCTTTACTCCAATGCCTAACATAAAATGAATGAATAAAGGATCTAGTAGCTTACATACATGCTAGAATACTATGCAACAACAGAAGAAAAAGAAAGATGAAATCTTGCAGCTTGCTATAATTCGAGTGGAACTGGAGGCTATCATATTAAGCAAAATTAGACAGAAGGAGAAGGAAAAAATGCTAGAAAATGCCACTTACTTGTGATATATAGAGAAACAAAACAAGGGAATAAACAGTATTGAATAATGACAAACCCTTGGCTTTGATACAGATTGGCATTTAAGCAGGCATGGTTGGGGGTGGAAAAGAGAGGTGGGTTAGAGGTAGTATAAGGAAATTGGTGGAGGATAATTGGCACAGGAATCCTGTGTAAACTCTAATATATGTATTTTTTATTTTATAAAGTATATCATCTAATAATAATTGTATAGTTTCTTTAAATTAAACTTTAAGAGTAAAATATTTATTAATGAATATGACAATGCTGCCATGGTATAATTCTGTACTTTCCAAAATAAAACAACCTGTATGATAACTCTATCCATTCTGAAATTGGTTTTTAATTATGAATTTTGTACAGCTAAAATGAATCATGCAATCACATAGAAATTGGGACATATGAAATAGATAAGCCTATTCCACTGGTGTATATATAAATATACAACTAAATTTAATTCAAAGAAAAGTATGTTTATGTTAAAAATATAATGCTATGTACGTATAATTCCTTCGATTCCTCCGCCCCTCTCGGAGAGCCCGGCAAGCTACCGAGAGTATTCGATATGCCAAACACAGTAACAACAAAGTCTCCAATGGAGACGTTACTGGGCCCGCTCGAGCAAATCGACGATCAACGGGAGGGCTTTTACCTTTACCTTTACGTATAATTCCAGTACTCCTAAAATTTTAAGATTTCTTAATTCACAGAGAACACTTCACAAATGCATATTTTATTCTTGACATATTATATGCCTAAAACTCAACTATCAATAACTTTGTTATATAATAACCATTATATAATGTCAGACTCATTCCTTGCTTAGTGATAATTTGCAAGCAAAACCACATGCAACATAGGATGAACCGAAAACTTGAAAAAATAGTTATCATCCAATTATATTGGAACCACTCAAAAATTTTTTACAATAGAACTAGTAACAGGCTTTTTTTATGTTCACTTAATAAAAATGCTAAATAAAATATATTTTAAGATAAAACTTATTTTAAATGTGGACAGTTAGTTAACTTTTGAATGGATCACACTTCTTAAGTATGCATATTTTATTCTTAAAATAGATTTAAATAAAAAAATTAACATTATATTTATTACACAAACAAATGCAAGTAAATATATAAATACATATATATAATCACAGAAACGAATCTATAAAGACAAAGTAATTGGATTGCTTATTAAAAATCAACTTTGGGTTCTAGGTTTTTTGTGGTTTTTTTTTTTTTTTTGATTTTTGGGTCACACCTGGTGACACTCAGGGGTTACTCCTGGCTCTACACTCAGGAATCACTCCTGGTGGTGCTCAGGGGACCATATGGGAGTCTGGAAGTTGAACCTAGGTCGACTGCAAGCAAGGTAAATGCCCTACCCACTGTGCTATCGCTCCAATCCTGGATTCTAGGTATTTTAATTTAATTTTTATATTATCAAGTTAATCAGATTAACATATCTATATATCTTTCCTTTCAGATTTTTTTGGTATGGTTTGGTTTTGGTTTTTAAGTAAGGATCACCCTTCAGTGCTCGGGATTTACTAATGGCTATGTGCTCAGGGATCACTCCTGTACAGGCTGGAAGAACTATATATGGTACTGGGGATTAAACTAAGGTTGGCCACGTGCAAAGCAAGTGCCTCACCAACTATTCTATCTCTTTGCCACCTCCCTCCCCACCCCAAACACACACTTTTTCCTTTCATTTACAATTAGCAAAGCACAGTCTTAGTAAATGCTTTTCAGAAGTAGTACTAACATTTGCAAATTCTATAAATTAACCATACAAATTAAAACATGAAAAAATGAAAAATAAAATGTATTCACAGTCTAAAACTAAAAGGAACTGCAACATGATTCATGACTCTCCTAATTGATGAAAATTGAGAATACAACAAATATATGAAGATCGGATGCATCATAGAAGAGTTAAAAAATTAATAAATATACTTATTAAAATGTTGACACTGGTGGTGGGATTCGTGTTGACATATTATATGCCTGAGACTCAACTATCAATAATTTTGTAAATCAGAATTCTTTAATTAAAAATTAAAATAATAACATAATGAAAAAGACTTTAGATTTAAAAAAGAAACTTTTCTTTAACAGAGAAACTTCTTGAATACTCTTGTTTTATTTTTGTTTGTTTGGGGATGGCTTTGGGGTCACAATCTGCAGTGCTCAGGGTATATTCTCTTTCTGTGCTCAGGGATCACTCCCTAGATAGAAAGTGAATTTGATAAACTTGATCCCTCCCATATTAAGAATTTCCATTTTTGTTTTATCCTCCCTGATGTACAATGGCTCTGGCCCTTCCTGGATACTGGAAAGCAGTAACACTTCAATATTCTAAAGTTTAAGCATGCAAAACCATAAGATTTGTGTATCTGAACTGAGAATAAAATGTACAGAAGAGAGAGAGGTAAAGTAGGCGTCCTTAGAGGCAAGTCTATCAATTTAAAGATACCTGAATTTGAGAGTTCAGTCTCTTCAAAGCACATTTAGCCCATTTATCCTCTAAAGAAGCTAGAGGAGACAAGCATGGAATTCTCAATCAAATTGTAGCTATATATGTAATATCCTGAGATAAAAATTAATCTGTCTGGCAAAGATTTTCTTTCTTTTGTAGGACGGTCAACTTTCAGTAAGAGTTTTGGCCATGTTTATAACACAATGTCATATATGCCATTCAATGTTATAGCCAAAGAAAAGAGTTACTCTAGTTACCCATAGAATGGGCCCCTTTGAACTCATACATAACAAGAGAATTAATGGTAAATAAACAAATAAATATGGATAAGACAAAAAATTCTTTATATGGTAGAAACTGCATCTTGTTTGACAATTTTATTTTCTGTTCTTGCTGGACACTGCTAAGTTATATTTAACACTTTCTTTTGTATTCACTGTGCCTAAGGGCTGAATTTTAATTCAGGAGTATGAGTAAAAAATACTATTACTACTGCCAGGTGAGAAAATAAAACCTCTTACATATAATGTGCAATCATTTTTGCAGTTTCAAGACCTTTACACAGATGGTAAAATTACAGTCAATTGGCATATTGCATTTGGATAGATTTTATGTTAAATTTATTTCACTGTGTTCAAATTATTTGAAAATTCATAGTTTGTGTATGGATTATGTTAAACTCTCAGTCAATGAAACTAATTCCAATTTACCATTTCACATGAACAAGATTTATCTGTATGTTAAAATGCACAAGTAATCTCATTCAATGGTCCATAAAAATGTCAATTATTTTCAGAACAAGCCTGAGGAATTTAGAATTGCCTCAAGGATTTTGTAATTGTAAACATACTCTGGGAAATGTACTTGTAAATTTTTAGTAAAAGTTGTTCATATTTTTAGGATGCTGACTGATTTATCTAGAGAATAAAAATGAGAGGATAGCTTTCAAGAACCAAGTGAGGTATCTTAATATTTGTAACATTCACAAAAGTCAAATATTTTTATTATGACCACAAATTCACAACATAATTCTGAAAATAGTTTTTTATCATTTCTTTCCCCCGGCATTGTTTTATAAATAACAATATTTGTATATATACACTCTGTAATTGCAAAATTTATCAATATTTATGACATAGTATTTTTTAATTATCCAACAAATCTTTTATTGAATATCTACTGATTTTTAAACCTCTAGAAAATCATCGTTTTAATTGTCTTTTTATTTCTTTTTTATTATTAGTGAAACACCATAAGAGACAGCTGTAGATTTACAAACTTTCGTGCTTGGTTTTCAGTTATACAATGATCGAGTACCCATCCCTCCAAAAGTGCCCATTCTCCACAACCAATGATCCCAGTAGCCCTCCCTTCCTTATACCCCATTTCCCGCCCCCCCACCCCACCCCACCCCAACTCTGTGGCAGGACATTCCCTTTTGCTCACTCTTTCCTTGGTTTCATTGATCTTTAGGATTGTTTTTTGGGTTTCCATGTCATTGATTTCTGCTCTAAGTTTTATGATCTCTTTCCTTCTGCCTGCTTTGGGCTCCTTTTGTTGGTCCTTTTCTAAGATCTTGAGCTATAAAGTCAAGTTGTTTATGTGGGCCCTTTCTTCCTTCCTGAGAAATGCTTGCAGAGCTATAAATTTTCCCCATAACATGGCTTTAGCTGTGTCCCATAGGTTTTGGTAGCTCGAGCCTTCATTTTCATTTGTTTCCAGGTATGTTTTAATTTCATCTTTGATTTCTTTCCTGACCCACTCATTGTTCAACATTGAGTTGTTTAATTTCCAGGTTTTTGGTTTTTGATTTGGTTTTCTGCATCTGTACATGATTAACTTCTATCTTCAGCACATCATGGTCTGAGAAGATAGTTGATACAATGCCTATCTTCCTGATTCTGTTCAAATATGCTTTGTGGCCCAGTGCATGGTCTATTCTGAAAAATGTTCCATGTGCACTGGAAAAGAATGTGTATTCTTTTTTTAGGGGGGGTGTATAGAGTCCTGTATATATCTATTTCAATTTCTGCTGTCATATCTTTCCATATTTTCTCGATTGTTTCTTTCATACCCTTCTTTAATTTACTGAATATCTGTCTCACTGCTTCATTAAGTTCATTGAACATCTTCATTACTTCATATCTGAATTCTTTCTCAGAGAGCTCCCTTAAGTGAATGACACCTAATGAGGCTTCTAGGCTCTCTTCATCGTCCTCTCCTTGTCGTGGAATTTGCATTGTTTCTTAATGTTGGTATGGTGGTATGGAGACTGAGATGTTGTACGAGATTGTTGGGTATGATTAATGAACCTGCAGCCGCATGAGCAGTGGCCTGACTGAAGTTAGGCCTAGCCCCTTTTGCAGAGGTCACGCCCACTTCTGCAGAGGCCACGTCCCCTACAAGCACCTGGTGTGTGTGTGTGGAGAGGGACAACGAGGGTGGAGAAGACCGGCCACGTTGTTATGGATGAACAGGAAGAGATCTTTTTTATTTTCACAGTCACAAAGTTGTTCATAACTGGGTTACAGTCATACAATGTTCCATTGTACTTATTGGAGTATACAATATGAAAGAGCACACAAAATATGTCACACAATTGGATTTTTATTGTTAACATCCCAACTCTAGAACAAAGAAATTAAAATTTATTTCCAGTTGTGTAACTTCCAGGCAAATTACAAATTTCCCCTTTGTTATCTCCGAATCATATAAGCAATTATTTTTTTAAATGAAGATGTAAAGATATTGGATTAAAAGCCTAAATCTTTCAGAATAGGCATGGGTTGGGGATGGATATCAGAATATTTGATTATGCTGCATATTAGAATATTTTTATAAAGTGAAGGCATTTTGAAAGTGTGTCTGAACCTGATCAGTAGCATCTGAGAAATGAAATGTTTTTCTTTAGAGGAGTATATTAGAAACATATTTCATTCAAACTTCCCATTTTTTATTCAGGTAGAGTTCCCCAATAAAACTACTACTGGTTTACTCTGATCTTAACAATCAAAATGATCTGCCTTTTCTCTCCAATGAATGTCAAGAAGATTGAAGAATTCCATAGTGACTATATATCAGGCAAATACCTGGACAGTTGTCCTAAGAAAATATTCTAAGCGAAGTCACATAGCATTCTATTAATTGCAATAAAATAGTTTTTTCAATATTAAAATATAAAGAAATTATCAGGTTATTGCATAAGCACTTGAACAACAACACCTCTAAGCTAAATAATGCAGAAGGCAAGAAATTATGAATTTTTAATGATTCAACCCTGAACTCTGTCTCAACATAGCTACATTAGCTTGTTTAATATACCCAAAATAGATGGGAATACTTTCTAGCAGACACATATCACTGTTGTGCACATCATATATATGAAAATCATGCAATGCATATTAACATTAAATTTTGCACATTATTATAAAATAGGCAAGGCATTCAATTGCTGCAGATTATAGGTTCCAGAGTCAGCAGACAATAAGTTAAATTTTTAGCTTTTAATAATTATTATCAATTTTCCAATTGTCTTATTAGTAAATTGTAATATTCATTTAAGTAAGATTTAAATAACTATTAGTTTGATACAGTGTTAATTGCAAATATGAGTCAGTAAATTTTTGTATTCCCACTGTTCAATTTGATGAAATTTAAGAAACAAGTACAGGTGTTTTTATTTGAATAACCAAATTTTAAGAAGGTAAGATATTCCTCTTGTAATGTAATATAATGTGCTGTAACTATAATTTAAACTTTTATAGGAAGTGGGTAAGGTGCTTGCCTTGCATGCAGTTGACCCACGTTCAATAGCAAATGTCCCACATGGTCCCCTGAGCTGAAAGTAATCCCTGGGCACAGAGAGCCAGGAATAAGCCTTGAGCACCATGGGTGTGACCCTCTAAAATACCCCAAAACAACAGTAGCAAAATGTACTACTGTTCTGCATAGGTTGAAGCATTTACCTTAAACCAACGCACCTTAGAACTTTACAAGAAAAAACATCCAACCTCATCAAAAAACTGCAATGTACAAAATTACCTTTTAATCACCTGTTTCACAATTACCAGAAACTAGGCTATTAGGAATTTCCAGGGGTCTCATGAACACAAAAGTCAGGAATAGGCCCTTTGCATCCCTGGATCTGGCATACTCCTGACCAACACATAAAAAATAATGATGTGTATGAGTTACTTATCGAAATAACTCATTCCACTTTTATGTTCATTAAAACACTATTCAAAATAACCAGAATCTGGAAGCAACCAAGTGCCCCAGAACAGATGATTGAATAAAGAAACTATGGTACATGGACACAATTGAATATTATGCTGTCACCAGAAAAATTAAGTCATGAAATTCGCTTACACATGAAAGGGCATGGAGAGTAACATACTGAGTCAAATGTGTCAGAGGAAGAGGGATAGACCGAATGATTTGTGGGATATAAAAAATAAAACATAGTATGAGACTAAAAATACCCAAGGGGAGTGTAGACAAGGACCAGGAGGAATGGTGCATGGTTAGAAGCTTACAACAAGTGGTGGTGGGAGGAGGACAGATAGCACAGGTAAGGGACCACTATGCCAAATATAGTTGGAAAATATCATTCCAGACAAGAACTGAGTGGTGAATGTAGGTAAAAAGATAAACATGATAGATTCTCAGTACAGGTATTGCAAACCATACTGTCCAAAAGAAAAGACAGAGAAGACAGCAAAAGAGAAAGGGGAGAGAGAGAGAGAGAGAGAGAGAGAGAGAGAGAGAGAGAGAGAGAGAGAGAGAGAAGAGAGAATTGCTTACTATAGAGGTAGGCTAGGAGGAGGGGTATCGGAGGGAAACCAGAGACAATGGTGGTGGTAGTTGTAGATTGCTGAAGTGAAGGTGTTGTGAACATTTTACAACTGAAACTCAATCATGAACAACTTTGTAACAGATCTCACTGTGATCTTTATATATATTTATATATAATTCTCAACAGGCGGGATATTCTCGGTAGCTTGCTGGGCTCTCTGAGAGGGATGGAAGCTTTTGGGGCAGCCTCTAATCACCTTTACAGGTGTTCCTAGTCAGGCATATAGGCGGGTATGATACTCTCAGTAGCCTGCCGGGTTCTCTGAGAGTGAGAACTAGAGAATAAAAGGTCCGGGAGCTTGGTTTTAGAGACTCTGGATCTTGGTCATTGATGGGGTTACAATGCAGTTAGTGGGCGTAACAGTCTAGCTACTGCAAGGTGGGGGAACTGGGTGGAAGAGGCCCAGTCCCAAACTGAGCAGGCTTGGAGATCTCAGCCCCGGGTCCCGCATACCTAGGTTCTTCTGCCATTTCCTCATCTAAGCATGTAAAGAGTGGGCTTTGGCTGGATCCCGGAGGTTTTCAGCTGTCAGGGCTCTGCTCAGGGCAGAGAAGGAAACTCAATCGACCCTCTTCCAAGGGTTCGTGGTGAAGATAGCCAGGCGTGGGGGCAGGAGACTCTGCCTAGTAACATTTTCTTTCCTCCACCCCAGATGAGACTCGAACCTCCAATCCCTGGCTTAGGAGGCCAGTGCCTTATACATTAGGCCACTGGGGCTTCACATGATATGAGATATGAGATATATGAGTATCCCGCCCGCACGGTAGAGCCTGACAAGCTAACCGTGCCATACTCGATATGTCAAAAACAGCAACAATGAATGGTCCTCATTCCCCTGATCCTGAAGGAGCCTCCAATATGTCATAGGGCTACACTAACACATGACAGGGACGAATGGAGACATTACTGGGCCCACTAGAGTGAATCGATGAACAATGGGGTGATAGTGATAATTCTCAAAAATCTTTTACATATACATATATATATAGCGCTGGAGCGATAGCACAGCGGTAGGGCATTTACCTTGCATGCAGCCAACATGGCCGACCCGAGTTCGATTCCTCCGCCCCTCTCGGAGAGCCCGGCAAGCTGCCGAGAGTATCTCACCCACATGGCAGGGCCTGGCAAGCTCCCCGTGACGTACTCGATATGCCAAATACAGTAACAACAAAGTCTCCAATGGAGATGTTACTGGGCCCGCTCAAGCAAATTGATGATCAACAGGAGGGCCTTTACATTTACCATATATATATATATAAGATTTCTAGAAAATTCTGACATCCAATGATGAGTCAGCTTGCTGTCCTCCTTGATCTTCTTAAAGGTATCCTATGCCATATGGAGAAACCAGTATCCATATCTTTTAAGCTGGACATAAGGCAGATTCATGGCTGTCCAGCTTGTGATATATGATATAATGCACTCTTCAGCACTAAAGGCCTGTAAGTAACTGTGACTCCAGGGTTTCTAACTGCTTATCACATCTGACCTCACACCATCCTGTGGATTTGACTCCAGTCACACCCAAAAAATACTTCACTCATTGCGCTCTAGTACCCAGTTTAGTGTCTAAGATACAGTACCCTGAACTCTTTTTATAAACCCATTCAATCTTTTAAATCATCACTTTACACCACTTCTCGATCCTGATAATAATCTTGTTAATCTACTGAGCAGAATTATTACAGATAAAGAGTTATTGTACCTCAATTGTTTCACATTATCTCTACTTCTGTTTTATATTCACGATCCTTTTTACCTTCCAATATATATTTAAAAAATGGATCTATTGAAATCACTTTCTCTCCACATTTACCTCCAAGAATTAGCTAAGTTTGGTTCTCCTTTTCCCTGCCTCATTCCAGTTTCTCCATTTCTGTTTCAACAATTTCTCATCTCTGTGCGAGACTCGTATCTTTATGTCTGTTCTACTGAAGCTCCCTTTATCTTCACCGCTGCTGCCGATGGGGTAACCCACAATAATGGTGCCACTTACTTTTGCTTTAAATTGAAAAGAATCCCTTCCCTCCTTTTTCCTTTTCTTCTTTTTTCTGATTCTTAGGCCACAATCGCCTTTGCTCAAGTCTTACTCGTGGCTCTGCATTCAAGGACCTCTCTTCACTGGTTCTGGGAACCATATGGGGTGCTGGGGATCAAGTAGAGGTTGACCACATGCAAGAATAGCAGCTTAACTGCTCTACTGTCTCTGTGACCCCTGAGGAGAATAACTGATTTGCAATTTATATTGCAGTTATTTTTATTTCACATACATTAGGAACTATTTATTACTAATTTGTTTTTTATAATTATTAGAATAAAAAAAACTTATCCCTAACTTGAGAAGGGACTTAAATGGCTGGACCCATGCTTTGCATGCGGAAGCCCCAGTTAGATCTCTGGCAACCACACAGTGCCCTGACACCACCAGTTGAGTCCCACAAGCACTGAGCAAGAAGCTATCCCTGAGCATTTCTAAGTGTGAGCCAGAAACTACAAGTAAGGAAAATCTAGCCCTAAAGAGGTATATGACCCAGCCACATGCATTTTTTTGTAAAAAGTAAAACTATTTTTAGTGGAACTAGATTCAAGGGTATGATACTTGGAAAAATAACAAGAGCCTGAGTAGATAAAGGAATCCATAAATAATTTATTGTCACCATCCTAAAATGTTTTTATTATCTTAACTTATTTTTTTTGGAGCCACACCTGGCAGTGCTGAAGAGACACTCCTGTCATTGCTTAGGGAGACTCTGTGGAGTCTGGCATTGAACTCCAGTCTCCAGAATTCAAAACATGTGCCCCTCCCATTGAACCATTTCTCCTCCCCAATATTTTTATCTTTAAACTTGTTTTGAAAGGAATTACTTAGAACACAGCAACTGTAACCCTGAGTGAATGAGAAAATTATTTGGAGTACATATGCCCAGTGTTCTTTGACTCGCTGAACTCAGCATTCAAGATTTCCATAAACCAGGATTCCACTGGACCCACATTGAGAGCAAGTTGAGTGGGACTTAAGAATGAGACCTGGGGCTGAAGTGATAGTACAGCAGGTAGGGCATTTGACTTGCATGCGGCCACTCCAGGTTCGATTCCCAGCATCCCATATGGTCCCCCGAGCACCTCCAGGATTAAATCCTGAGTGCAGAGGCAGAAATAACCCCTGTGTATTGACAGGAGTGACCCAAAAAGCAAAAAGAAAAAAAAAGTGACACCTAGCTAAGCTGTTTTGTCTATAACTGATAAGCAAAGACTCTGCCAAGCCTGGAGAGACCACACTTCCATTTGACCGAATTTGCTTCAAATACAGGAAAGAGCTAATATGTTACCGTGCATGAGTGGCCAGGGAATCCTCTCAATTACTTTATGACTTGCTTTAAATTTCAGTTTGGGTCAACTTTTTATCCTGAAAATGATCACACAGAAGGATAGGGAAAGTAGGCAAACCTGCGATTTCTTTTCCTGCTGTCCTTTTCTTATTTATAAAATGAAATTAGAAAATTTTATTAAAATGTAAATATATCATGCAATAAAATAAGAATGGCTTAGATTTGTGCCTGATTTGTGTCATATACTACCTTTCCAAATAAATAGTGAAATTTCAGTAATTCTGCCTGAGTTAAATGTTTCAATTTTGTATTGCACACTACAAATACTAATGCTAAAAATATATGCTAATTAATTACATAATTTTCCTTTGAAATAAATAAAATTGTATATATTTATGTTAAGAGAAGTGAGCAAAGAAGAAAATTTATAAGTTTAATGACACTTTATTTTCTTTGTAAAGAAACAGTCATGTGTACATGTGTTCATTTTATACTATCACTGTCACTGTCACTGTCCTCCCGTTGTTCATCGATTTGCTTGAGCGGGCACCAGTAACATCTCCATGGTGATACTTGTTGTTACTGTTTTTGGCATATCGAATACGTCACACGTAGCTTGCCAGGCTTTGCTATGCGGGTGGAATACTCTCAGTAGCTTGCCAGGCTCTCTGAGAGGGACAGAGGAATCAAACCCAGATCAGCCGCGTGCAAGGCAAATGCCCTACTGGCTATGCTATCGCTCTGGCCCACTTACACTGAGTCTTTCAAACAATATAACCAACTTCATCCTTAATATTATATTTTAATTTGCTTCTAAGATTCAACTGGTTACAAAGTATTGATTACTTAGAGTAAGTTTATTCATTTCTTTGGAGATGTCCCATTTGACAAAAATATACTTACTGACTTCAAATTTCTTTTTTTTTTTATACTCCCCTCCCACCCACTAGTAACATACTATTTGAAATTTAGCAGTGCTTCTTTATCAATGAAGTGTCTCCTTTGCCAACATATTCTGTAGAAGATTCTGTTCCCCAGGGACATAAAAAAATTGATGCTTCTATTCTTGTATTTTTCTTCATTTGGTATCTCATCCTTAGAGAGCAAAGAGGAGATTATTTATCCAGCTGTGGTATAACCACTGTTCCACGCTCTCAACATATTTACTCTCTGTGCCTTTTATATACTCAGTGAGGTAAAGTAAAAGAACATCCTAAATATATCTCATTTTCTGATGTTTTTGTCACAAGTGTTTATTGCTTCTTTTTGTCTAAGTGTATGAAAACTTCACAATAAATCAGATTAAGAATTGGGTTTTAGAACCAAATTTTTATAGTGGGTTTCTATTTCACTCTTTGATCCCAAGAAGGCCTAGATAATATAAACCTTATTTTTATAATAAAACTTTTAAAATTAAACACATTTAACCTACTTATCTCCAATTTTATTTAAGCATAACATTACAATTGCCAAATTTTTCACAAGATTTTTGAGGATGCTTTATCTGATATCTGTATATTATCTGTTTTGCATTTATATTAGTATTATATTGAAATGTGCTTAAAACTCAGTTTGGCATGCTGCACATTATAAGAATATCAAAATTAAAAATATACTATACTATATAAAATTGAAAATAATTTTTGAAGCATTTACAACATAGCTTATTACATAAAATACACAATAAGTATGTGAAATATTTTTTCTCAATTAACAAAAAATAAAATTAGTTTATTACATTCACATATTTTTCCATGAAAAAGCTTATATATTTATTGCTTTGGTTTACTAGTGTAGTCTGGAAGAACTTCTGTTTGTGATATCATATTATTTTAAATAGTGACAGCTTTAATTCTTCAATTTAATGTGGACCATGTTATGGCATAATTTTTCTTGTGAAGATTTCTTTTGCTATTAATGATGAGCGCAGAAAGTTTTACATTTTGAAGATACTAGACATAGAACTTTTAGTTTTTCACTATGAGAAATGATATTTTGTGTGGGTTTAGTATACTGGACCTTATTATACTAACTTGCATTCCTTTTACTTCTATTTCAATAGAGAGCTTTTAGTTATCAATTAATATTTACTCTTGTCAAATGCATTTTTGTATCTTATTTGACATTTTATATATCAACTATTTTCTCATCCTCAGGGAATATTATCATCTTTTGGGGATATACCAATATTTCTGACAATGTAATTTTATTTCCTATTAATATTTGCTCCGAGATGGAATTTCAAAATCATCATGACAAGACTATTTTTGTAACTTTTTGATTAGCACTCATTTGAGTGAAACGTGATATTCCAAGCATAGCTCTTTCTATTCTTCTTTGGGAGACCTGAATAGCATTCTCATCCTGTTTGCGTAGGGCCCAGGTCTCTGAGGCATTTGTTAATGTAGGAAGAACAGTGGAACCAAAGAGATGTGCCCGGAGCCGGAGGTTCTTCGTCCTCTTAGCTATTTCTTCGACGTTCTTGAAGGCGTTCCAAGCCGCTCTCTTCATCCTGCGCAGCTCGGGTGCCAGGTCATTTGTCATGTTGACTTCTCGACCAAGGTACACATAGCTGTTGCATTCGGAGATGGTCGTTCCGTTGAGAGCGAATGGGGCATCAGGAACCAGGCTGTTTGCATAAACATTGTCTTCGTAAGAATTAGCTGTAGCTCTGGGCACGCGCAGCTAGAAACAGCCCCTAGACAGCCGGTTTTCAACCCCTGATCTGCGTGGGACGGGCACAGAGGCCCAGCTCTGGGCAACAAAGCTGAACGGCTCCAATTCCAACAGGTCCAGCCCGCCCCCAAGGGCCTGGGTTCCTCTCTGGGCACGCGCAGCTAGAAACAGCCCCTAGACAGCCGGTTTTCAACCCCTGATCTGTGTGGGACGGGCACAGAGGCCCAGCTCTGGGCAACAAAGCTGAACGGCTCCAATTCCAACAGGTCCAGCCCGCCCCCAAGGGCCTGGGTTCCTCTCTGGGCACGCGCAGCTAGAAACAGCCCCTAGACAGCCGGTTTTCAACCCCTGATCTGCGTGGGACGGGCACAGAGGCCCAGCTCTGGGCAACAAAGCTGAACGGCTCCAATTCCAACAGGTCCAGCCCGCCCCCAAGGGCCTGGGTTCCTCTCTGGGCACGCGCAGCTAGAAACAGCCCCTAGACAGCCGGTTTTCAACCCCTGATCTGTGTGGGACGGGCACAGAGGCCCAGCTCTGGGCAACAAAGCTGAACGGCTCCAATTCCAACAGGTCCAGCCCGCCCCCAAGGGCCTGGGTTCCTCTCTGGGCACGCGCAGCTAGAAACAGCCCCTAGACAGCCGGTTTTCAACCCCTGATCTGCGTGGGACGGGCACAGAGGCCCAGCTCTGGGCAACAAAGCTGAACGGCTCCAATTCCAACAGGTCCAGCCCGCCCCCAAGGGCCTGGGTTCCTCTCTGGGCACGCGCAGCTAGAAACAGCCCCTAGACAGCCGGTTTTCAACCCCTGATCTGTGTGGGAAGGGCACAGAGGCCCAGCTCTGGGCAACAAAGCTGAACGGCTCCAATTCCAACAGGTCCAGCCCGCCCCCAAGGGCCTGGGTTCCTCTCTGGGCACGCGCAGCTAGAAACAGCCCCTAGACAGCGTCTTTTCAACCCCTGATCTGCGTGGGACGGGCACAGAGGCCCAGCTCTGGGCAACAAAGCTGAACGGCTCCAATTCCAACAGGTCCAGCCCGCCCCCAAGGGCCTGGGTTCCTCTCTGGGCACGCGCAGCTAGAAACAGCCCCTAGACAGCCGGTTTTCAACCCCTGATCTGCGTGGGACGGGCACAGAGGCCCAGCTCTGGGCAACAAAGCTGAACGGCTCCAATTCCAACAGGTCCAGCCCGCCCCCAAGGGCCTGGGTTCCTCTCTGGGCACGCGCAGCTAGAAACAGCCCCTAGACAGCCGGTTTTCAACCCCTGATCTGCGTGGGACAGGCACAGAGGCCCAGCTCTGGGCAACAAAGCTGAACGGCTCCAATTCCAACAGGTCCAGCCCGCCCCCAAGGGCCTGGGTTCCTCTCTGGGCACGCGCAGCTAGAAACAGCCCCTAGACAGCCGGTTTTCAACCCCTGATCTGTGTGGGACGGGCACAGAGGCCCAGCTCTGGGCAACAAAGCTGAACGGCTCCAATTCCAACAGGTCCAGCCCGCCCCCAAGGGCCTGGGTTCCTCTCTGGGCACGCGCAGCTAGAAACAGCCCCTAGACAGCCGGTTTTCAACCCCTGATCTGCGTGGGACGGGCACAGAGGCCCAGCTCTGGGCAACAAAGCTGAACGGCTCCAATTCCAACAGGTCCAGCCCGCCCCCAAGGGCCTGGGTTCCTCTCTGGGCACGCGCAGCTAGAAAAAGCCCCTAGACAGCCGGTTTTCAACCCCTGATCTGTGTGGGACGGGCACAGAGGCCCAGCTCTGGGCAACAAAGCTGAACGGCTCCAATTCCAACAGGTCCAGCCCGCCCCCAAGGGCCTGGGTTCCTCTCTGGGCACGCGCAGCTAGAAACAGCCCCTAGACAGCGTGTTTTCAACCCCTGATCTGCGTGGGACGGGCACAGAGGCCCAGCTCTGGGCAACAAAGCTGAACGGCTCCAATTCCAACAGGTCCAGCCCGCCCCCAAGGGCCTGGGTTCCTCTCTGGGCACGCGCAGCTAGAAACAGCCCCTAGACAGCCGGTTTTCAACCCCTGATCTGTGTGGGACGGGCACAGAGGCCCAGCTCTGGGCAACAAAGCTGAACGGCTCCAATTCCAACAGGTCCAGCCCGCCCCCAAGGGCCTGGGTTCCTCTCTGGGCACGCGCAGCTAGAAACAGCCCCTAGACAGCCGGTTTTCAACCCCTGATCTGCGTGGGACGGGCACAGAGGCCCAGCTCTGGGCAACAAAGCTGAACGGCTCCAATTCCAACAGGTCCAGCCCGCCCCCAAGGGCCTGGGTTCCTCTCTGGGCACGCGCAGCTAGAAAAAGCCCCTAGACAGCCGGTTTTCAACCCCTGATCTGTGTGGGACGGGCACAGAGGCCCAGCTCTGGGCAACAAAGCTGAACGGCTCCAATTCCAACAGGTCCAGCCCGCCCCCAAGGGCCTGGGTTCCTCTCTGGGCACGCGCAGCTAGAAACAGCCCCTAGACAGCGTGTTTTCAACCCCTGATCTGCGTGGGACGGGCACAGAGGCCCAGCTCTGGGCAACAAAGCTGAACGGCTCCAATTCCAACAGGTCCAGCCCGCCCCCAAGGGCCTGGGTTCCTCTCTGGGCACGCGCAGCTAGAAACAGCCCCTAGACAGCGTGTTTTCAACCCCTGATCTGCGTGGGACGGGCACAGAGGCCCAGCTCTGGGCAACAAAGCTGAACGGCTCCAATTCCAACAGGTCCAGCCCGCCCCCAAGGGCCTGGGTTCCTCTCTGGGCACGCGCAGCTAGAAACAGCCCCTAGACAGCCGGTTTTCAACCCCTGATCTGTGTGGGACGGGCACAGAGGCCCAGCTCTGGGCAACAAAGCTGAACGGCTCCAATTCCAACAGGTCCAGCCCGCCCCCAAGGGCCTGGGTTCCTCTCTGGGCACGCGCAGCTAGAAACAGCCCCTAGACAGCCGGTTTTCAACCCCTGATCTGCGTGGGACAGGCACAGAGGCCCAGCTCTGGGCAACAAAGCTGAACGGCTCCAATTCCAACAGGTCCAGCCCGCCCCCAAGGGCCTGGGTTCCTCTCTGGGCACGCGCAGCTAGAAACAGCCCCTAGACAGCCGGTTTTCAACCCCTGATCTGTGTGGGACGGGCACAGAGGCCCAGCTCTGGGCAACAAAGCTGAACGGCTCCAATTCCAACAGGTCCAGCCCGCCCCCAAGGGCCTGGGTTCCTCTCTGGGCACGCGCAGCTAGAAACAGCCCCTAGACAGCCGGTTTTCAACCCCTGATCTGTGTGGGACGGGCACAGAGGCCCAGCTCTGGGCAACAAAGCTGAACGGCTCCAATTCCAACAGGTCCAGCCCGCCCCCAAGGGCCTGGGTTCCTCTCTGGGCACGCGCAGCTAGAAACAGCCCCTAGACAGCCGGTTTTCAACCCCTGATCTGCGTGGGACGGGCACAGAGGCCCAGCTCTGGGCAACAAAGCTGAACGGCTCCAATTCCAACAGGTCCAGCCCGCCCCCAAGGGCCTGGGTTCCTCTCTGGGCACGCGCAGCTAGAAACAGCCCCTAGACAGCCGGTTTTCAACCCCTGATCTGTGTGGGACGGGCACAGAGGCCCAGCTCTGGGCAACAAAGCTGAACGGCTCCAATTCCAACAGGTCCAGCCCGCCCCCAAGGGCCTGGGTTCCTCTCTGGGCACGCGCAGCTAGAAACAGCCCCTAGACAGCGTCTTTTCAACCCCTGATCTGCGTGGGACGGGCACAGAGGCCCAGCTCTGGGCAACAAAGCTGAACGGCTCCAATTCCAACAGGTCCAGCCCGCCCGCAAGGGGCTGGGTTCCTCTCTGGGCACGCGCAGCTAGAAACAGCCCCTAGACAGCCGGTTTTCAACCCCTGATCTGCGTGGGACGGGCACAGAGGCCGAGCTCTGGGCAACAAAGCTGAACGGCTCCAATTCCAACAGGTCCAGCCCGCCCCCAAGGGCCTGGGTTCCTCTCTGGGCACGCGCAGCTAGAAACAGCCCCTAGACAGCCGGTTTTCAACCCCTGATCTGTGTGGGACGGGCACAGAGGCCCACCTCTGGGCAACAAAGCTGAACGGCTCCAATTCCAACAGGTCCAGCCCGCCCCCAAGGGCCTGGGTTCCTCTCTGGGCACGCGCAGCTAGAAACAGCCCCTAGACAGCGTGTTTTCAACCCCTGATCTGCGTGGGACGGGCACAGAGGCCCAGCTCTGGGCAACAAAGCTGAACGGCTCCAATTCCAACAGGTCCAGCCCGCCCCCAAGGGCCTGGGTTCCTCTCTGGGCACGCGCAGCTAAAAACAGCCCCTAGACAGCCGGTTTTCAACCCCTGATCTGCGTGGGACGGGCACAGAGGCCCAGCTCTGGGCAACAAAGCTGAACGGCTCCAATTCCAACAGGTCCAGCCCGCCCCCAAGGGCCTGGGTTCCTCTCTGGGCACGCGCAGCTAGAAACAGCCCCTAGACAGCCGGTTTTCAACCCCTGATCTGTGTGGGACGGGCACAGAGGCCCAGCTCTGGGCAACAAAGCTGAACGGCTCCAATTCCAACAGGTCCAGCCCGCCCCCAAGGGCCTGGGTTCCTCTCTGGGCACGCGCAGCTAGAAACAGCCCCTAGACAGCTGGTTTTCAACCCCTGATCTGCGTGGGACAGGCACAGAGGCCCAGCTCTGGGCAACAAAGCTGAACGGCTCCAATTCCAACAGGTCCAGCCCGCCCCCAAGGGCCTGGGTTCCTCTCTGGGCACGCGCAGCTAGAAACAGCCCCTAGACAGCCGGTTTTCAACCCCTGATCTGTGTGGGACGGGCACAGAGGCCCAGCTCTGGGCAACAAAGCTGAACGGCTCCAATTCCAACAGGTCCAGCCCGCCCCCAAGGGCCTGGGTTCCTCTCTGGGCACGCGCAGCTAGAAACAGCCCCTAGACAGCTGGTTTTCAACCCCTGATCTGCGTGGGACAGGCACAGAGGCCCAGCTCTGGGCAACAAAGCTGAACGGCTCCAATTCCAACAGGTCCAGCCCGCCCCCAAGGGCCTGGGTTCCTCTCTGGGCACGCGCAGCTAGAAACAGCCCCTAGACAGCGTGTTTTCAACCCCTGATCTGCGTGGGACGGGCACAGAGGCCCAGCTCTGGGCAACAAAGCTGAACGGCTCCAATTCCAACAGGTCCAGCCCGCCCCCAAGGGCCTGGGTTCCTCTCTGGGCACGCGCAGCTAAAAACAGCCCCTAGACAGCCGGTTTTCAACCCCTAATCTGCGTGGGACGGGCACAGAGGCCCAGCTCTGGGCAACAAAGCTGAACGGCTCCAATTCCAACAGGTCCAGCCCGCCCCCAAGGGCCTGGGTTCCTCTCTGGGCACGCGCAGCTAGAAACAGCCCCTAGACAGCCGGTTTTCAACCCCTGATCTGCGTGGGACAGGCACAGAGGCCCAGCTCTGGGCAACAAAGCTGAACGGCTCCAATTCCAACAGGTCCAGCCCGCCCCCAAGGGCCTGGGTTCCTCTCTGGGCACGCGCAGCTAGAAACAGCCCCTAGACAGCCGGTTTTCAACCCCTGATCTGTGTGGGACGGGCACAGAGGCCCAGCTCTGGGCAACAAAGCTGAACGGCTCCAATTCCAACAGGTCCAGCCCGCCCCCAAGGGCCTGGGTTCCTCTCTGGGCACGCGCAGCTAGAAACAGCCCCTAGACAGCCGGTTTTCAACCCCTGATCTGCGTGGGACGGGCACAGAGGCCCAGCTCTGGGCAACAAAGCTGAACGGCTCCAATTCCAACAGGTCCAGCCCGCCCCCAAGGGCCTGGGTTCCTCTCTGGGCACGCGCAGCTAGAAAAAGCCCCTAGACAGCCGGTTTTCAACCCCTGATCTGTGTGGGACGGGCACAGAGGCCCAGCTCTGGGCAACAAAGCTGAACGGCTCCAATTCCAACAGGTCCAGCCCGCCCCCAAGGGCCTGGGTTCCTCTCTGGGCACGCGCAGCTAGAAACAGCCCCTAGACAGCGTGTTTTCAACCCCTGATCTGCGTGGGACGGGCACAGAGGCCCAGCTCTGGGCAACAAAGCTGAACGGCTCCAATTCCAACAGGTCCAGCCCGCCCCCAAGGGCCTGGGTTCCTCTCTGGGCACGCGCAGCTAGAAACAGCCCCTAGACAGCCGGTTTTCAACCCCTGATCTGTGTGGGACGGGCACAGAGGCCCAGCTCTGGGCAACAAAGCTGAACGGCTCCAATTCCAACAGGTCCAGCCCGCCCCCAAGGGCCTGGGTTCCTCTCTGGGCACGCGCAGCTAGAAACAGCCCCTAGACAGCCGGTTTTCAACCCCTGATCTGCGTGGGACGGGCACAGAGGCCCAGCTCTGGGCAACAAAGCTGAACGGCTCCAATTCCAACAGGTCCAGCCCGCCCCCAAGGGCCTGGGTTCCTCTCTGGGCACGCGCAGCTAGAAAAAGCCCCTAGACAGCCGGTTTTCAACCCCTGATCTGTGTGGGACGGGCACAGAGGCCCAGCTCTGGGCAACAAAGCTGAACGGCTCCAATTCCAACAGGTCCAGCCCGCCCCCAAGGGCCTGGGTTCCTCTCTGGGCACGCGCAGCTAGAAACAGCCCCTAGACAGCGTGTTTTCAACCCCTGATCTGCGTGGGACGGGCACAGAGGCCCAGCTCTGGGCAACAAAGCTGAACGGCTCCAATTCCAACAGGTCCAGCCCGCCCCCAAGGGCCTGGGTTCCTCTCTGGGCACGCGCAGCTAGAAACAGCCCCTAGACAGCGTGTTTTCAACCCCTGATCTGCGTGGGACGGGCACAGAGGCCCAGCTCTGGGCAACAAAGCTGAACGGCTCCAATTCCAACAGGTCCAGCCCGCCCCCAAGGGCCTGGGTTCCTCTCTGGGCACGCGCAGCTAGAAACAGCCCCTAGACAGCCGGTTTTCAACCCCTGATCTGTGTGGGACGGGCACAGAGGCCCAGCTCTGGGCAACAAAGCTGAACGGCTCCAATTCCAACAGGTCCAGCCCGCCCCCAAGGGCCTGGGTTCCTCTCTGGGCACGCGCAGCTAGAAACAGCCCCTAGACAGCCGGTTTTCAACCCCTGATCTGCGTGGGACAGGCACAGAGGCCCAGCTCTGGGCAACAAAGCTGAACGGCTCCAATTCCAACAGGTCCAGCCCGCCCCCAAGGGCCTGGGTTCCTCTCTGGGCACGCGCAGCTAGAAACAGCCCCTAGACAGCCGGTTTTCAACCCCTGATCTGTGTGGGACGGGCACAGAGGCCCAGCTCTGGGCAACAAAGCTGAACGGCTCCAATTCCAACAGGTCCAGCCCGCCACCAAGGGCCTGGGTTCCTCTCTGGGCACGCGCAGCTAGAAACAGCCCCTAGACAGCCGGTTTTCAACCCCTGATCTGTGTGGGACGGGCACAGAGGCCCAGCTCTGGGCAACAAAGCTGAACGGCTCCAATTCCAACAGGTCCAGCCCGCCCCCAAGGGCCTGGGTTCCTCTCTGGGCACGCGCAGCTAGAAACAGCCCCTAGACAGCCGGTTTTCAACCCCTGATCTGCGTGGGACGGGCACAGAGGCCCAGCTCTGGGCAACAAAGCTGAACGGCTCCAATTCCAACAGGTCCAGCCCGCCCCCAAGGGCCTGGGTTCCTCTCTGGGCACGCGCAGCTAGAAACAGCCCCTAGACAGCCGGTTTTCAACCCCTGATCTGTGTGGGACGGGCACAGAGGCCCAGCTCTGGGCAACAAAGCTGAACGGCTCCAATTCCAACAGGTCCAGCCCGCCCCCAAGGGCCTGGGTTCCTCTCTGGGCACGCGCAGCTAGAAACAGCCCCTAGACAGCCGGTTTTCAACCCCTGATCTGCGTGGGACGGGCACAGAGGCCCAGCTCTGGGCAACAAAGCTGAACGGCTCCAATTCCAACAGGTCCAGCCCGCCCCCAAGGGCCTGGGTTCCTCTCTGGGCACGCGCAGCTAGAAACAGCCCCTAGACAGCCGGTTTTCAACCCCTGATCTGTGTGGGACGGGCACAGAGGCCCAGCTCTGGGCAACAAAGCTGAACGGCTCCAATTCCAACAGGTCCAGCCCGCCCCCAAGGGCCTGGGTTCCTCTCTGGGCACGCGCAGCTAGAAACAGCCCCTAGACAGCGTCTTTTCAACCCCTGATCTGCGTGGGACGGGCACAGAGGCCCAGCTCTGGGCAACAAAGCTGAACGGCTCCAATTCCAACAGGTCCAGCCCGCCCGCAAGGGGCTGGGTTCCTCTCTGGGCACGCGCAGCTAGAAACAGCCCCTAGACAGCCGGTTTTCAACCCCTGATCTGCGTGGGACGGGCACAGAGGCCGAGCTCTGGGCAACAAAGCTGAACGGCTCCAATTCCAACAGGTCCAGCCCGCCCCCAAGGGCCTGGGTTCCTCTCTGGGCACGCGCAGCTAGAAACAGCCCCTAGACAGCCGGTTTTCAACCCCTGATCTGTGTGGGACGGGCACAGAGGCCCACCTCTGGGCAACAAAGCTGAACGGCTCCAATTCCAACAGGTCCAGCCCGCCCCCAAGGGCCTGGGTTCCTCTCTGGGCACGCGCAGCTAGAAACAGCCCCTAGACAGCGTGTTTTCAACCCCTGATCTGCGTGGGACGGGCACAGAGGCCCAGCTCTGGGCAACAAAGCTGAACGGCTCCAATTCCAACAGGTCCAGCCCGCCCCCAAGGGCCTGGGTTCCTCTCTGGGCACGCGCAGCTAAAAACAGCCCCTAGACAGCCGGTTTTCAACCCCTGATCTGCGTGGGACGGGCACAGAGGCCCAGCTCTGGGCAACAAAGCTGAACGGCTCCAATTCCAACAGGTCCAGCCCGCCCCCAAGGGCCTGGGTTCCTCTCTGGGCACGCGCAGCTAGAAACAGCCCCTAGACAGCCGGTTTTCAACCCCTGATCTGTGTGGGACGGGCACAGAGGCCCAGCTCTGGGCAACAAAGCTGAACGGCTCCAATTCCAACAGGTCCAGCCCGCCCCCAAGGGCCTGGGTTCCTCTCTGGGCACGCGCAGCTAGAAACAGCCCCTAGACAGCGTGTTTTCAACCCCTGATCTGCGTGGGACGGGCACAGAGGCCCAGCTCTGGGCAACAAAGCTGAACGGCTCCAATTCCAACAGGTCCAGCCCGCCCCCAAGGGCCTGGGTTCCTCTCTGGGCACGCGCAGCTAGAAACAGCCCCTAGACAGCCGGTTTTCAACCCCTGATCTGTGTGGGACGGGCACAGAGGCCCAGCTCTGGGCAACAAAGCTGAACGGCTCCAATTCCAACAGGTCCAGCCCGCCCCCAAGGGCCTGGGTTCCTCTCTGGGCACGCGCAGCTAGAAACAGCCCCTAGACAGCCGGTTTTCAACCCCTGATCTGCGTGGGACAGGCACAGAGGCCCAGCTCTGGGCAACAAAGCTGAACGGCTCCAATTCCAACAGGTCCAGCCCGCCCCCAAGGGCCTGGGTTCCTCTCTGGGCACGCGCAGCTAGAAACAGCCCCTAGACAGCCGGTTTTCAACCCCTGATCTGTGTGGGACGGGCACAGAGGCCCAGCTCTGGGCAACAAAGCTGAACGGCTCCAATTCCAACAGGTCCAGCCCACCCCCAAGGGCCTGGGTTCCTCTCTGGGCACGCGCAGCTAGAAACAGCCCCTAGACAGCCGGTTTTCAACCCCTGATCTGTGTGGGACGGGCACAGAGGCCCAGCTCTGGGCAACAAAGCTGAACGGCTCCAATTCCAACAGGTCCAGCCCGCCCCCAAGGGCCTGGGTTCCTCTCTGGGCACGCGCAGCTAGAAACAGCCCCTAGACAGCCGGTTTTCAACCCCTGATCTGCGTGGGACGGGCACAGAGGCCCAGCTCTGGGCAACAAAGCTGAACGGCTCCAATTCCAACAGGTCCAGCCCGCCCCCAAGGGCCTGGGTTCCTCTCTGGGCACGCGCAGCTAGAAACAGCCCCTAGACAGCCGGTTTTCAACCCCTGATCTGTGTGGGACGGGCACAGAGGCCCAGCTCTGGGCAACAAAGCTGAACGGCTCCAATTCCAACAGGTCCAGCCCGCCCCCAAGGGCCTGGGTTCCTCTCTGGGCACGCGCAGCTAGAAACAGCCCCTAGACAGCCGGTTTTCAACCCCTGATCTGCGTGGGACGGGCACAGAGGCCCAGCTCTGGGCAACAAAGCTGAACGGCTCCAATTCCAACAGGTCCAGCCCGCCCCCAAGGGCCTGGGTTCCTCTCTGGGCACGCGCAGCTAGAAACAGCCCCTAGACAGCCGGTTTTCAACCCCTGATCTGTGTGGGACGGGCACAGAGGCCCAGCTCTGGGCAACAAAGCTGAACGGCTCCAATTCCAACAGGTCCAGCCCGCCCCCAAGGGCCTGGGTTCCTCTCTGGGCACGCGCAGCTAGAAACAGCCCCTAGACAGCGTCTTTTCAACCCCTGATCTGCGTGGGACGGGCACAGAGGCCCAGCTCTGGGCAACAAAGCTGAACGGCTCCAATTCCAACAGGTCCAGCCCGCCCGCAAGGGGCTGGGTTCCTCTCTGGGCACGCGCAGCTAGAAACAGCCCCTAGACAGCCGGTTTTCAACCCCTGATCTGCGTGGGACGGGCACAGAGGCCGAGCTCTGGGCAACAAAGCTGAACGGCTCCAATTCCAACAGGTCCAGCCCGCCCCCAAGGGCCTGGGTTCCTCTCTGGGCACGCGCAGCTAGAAACAGCCCCTAGACAGCCGGTTTTCAACCCCTGATCTGTGTGGGACGGGCACAGAGGCCCACCTCTGGGCAACAAAGCTGAACGGCTCCAATTCCAACAGGTCCAGCCCGCCCCCAAGGGCCTGGGTTCCTCTCTGGGCACGCGCAGCTAGAAACAGCCCCTAGACAGCGTGTTTTCAACCCCTGATCTGCGTGGGACGGGCACAGAGGCCCAGCTCTGGGCAACAAAGCTGAACGGCTCCAATTCCAACAGGTCCAGCCCGCCCCCAAGGGCCTGGGTTCCTCTCTGGGCACGCGCAGCTAAAAACAGCCCCTAGACAGCCGGTTTTCAACCCCTGATCTGCGTGGGACGGGCACAGAGGCCCAGCTCTGGGCAACAAAGCTGAACGGCTCCAATTCCAACAGGTCCAGCCCGCCCCCAAGGGCCTGGGTTCCTCTCTGGGCACGCGCAGCTAGAAACAGCCCCTAGACAGCCGGTTTTCAACCCCTGATCTGTGTGGGACGGGCACAGAGGCCCAGCTCTGGGCAACAAAGCTGAACGGCTCCAATTCCAACAGGTCCAGCCCGCCCCCAAGGGCCTGGGTTCCTCTCTGGGCACGCGCAGCTAGAAACAGCCCCTAGACAGCGTGTTTTCAACCCCTGATCTGCGTGGGACGGGCACAGAGGCCCAGCTCTGGGCAACAAAGCTGAACGGCTCCAATTCCAACAGGTCCAGCCCGCCCCCAAGGGCCTGGGTTCCTCTCTGGGCACGCGCAGCTAGAAACAGCCCCTAGACAGCGTGTTTTCAACCCCTGATCTGCGTGGGACGGGCACAGAGGCCCAGCTCTGGGCAACAAAGCTGAACGGCTCCAATTCCAACAGGTCCAGCCCGCCCCCAAGGGCCTGGGTTCCTCTCTGGGCACGCGCAGCTAGAAACAGCCCCTAGACAGCCGGTTTTCAACCCCTGATCTGTGTGGGACGGGCACAGAGGCCCAGCTCTGGGCAACAAAGCTGAACGGCTCCAATTCCAACAGGTCCAGCCCGCCCCCAAGGGCCTGGGTTCCTCTCTGGGCACGCGCAGCTAGAAACAGCCCCTAGACAGCCGGTTTTCAACCCCTGATCTGCGTGGGACAGGCACAGAGGCCCAGCTCTGGGCAACAAAGCTGAACGGCTCCAATTCCAACAGGTCCAGCCCGCCCCCAAGGGCCTGGGTTCCTCTCTGGGCACGCGCAGCTAAAAACAGCCCCTAGACAGCCGGTTTTCAACCCCTGATCTGTGTGGGACGGGCACAGAGGCCCAGCTCTGGGCAACAAAGCTGAACGGCTCCAATTCCAACAGGTCCAGCCCGCCCCCAAGGGCCTGGGTTCCTCTCTGGGCACGCGCAGCTAGAAACAGCCCCTAGACAGCCGGTTTTCAACCCCTGATCTGTGTGGGACGGGCACAGAGGCCCAGCTCTGGGCAACAAAGCTGAACGGCTCCAATTCCAACAGGTCCAGCCCGCCCCCAAGGGCCTGGGTTCCTCTCTGGGCACGCGCAGCTAGAAACAGCCCCTAGACAGCCGGTTTTCAACCCCTGATCTGCGTGGGACGGGCACAGAGGCCCAGCTCTGGGCAACAAAGCTGAACGGCTCCAATTCCAACAGGTCCAGCCCGCCCCCAAGGGCCTGGGTTCCTCTCTGGGCACGCGCAGCTAGAAACAGCCCCTAGACAGCCGGTTTTCAACCCCTGATCTGTGTGGGACGGGCACAGAGGCCCAGCTCTGGGCAACAAAGCTGAACGGCTCCAATTCCAACAGGTCCAGCCCGCCCCCAAGGGCCTGGGTTCCTCTCTGGGCACGCGCAGCTAGAAACAGCCCCTAGACAGCCGGTTTTCAACCCCTGATCTGCGTGGGACGGGCACAGAGGCCCAGCTCTGGGCAACAAAGCTGAACGGCTCCAATTCCAACAGGTCCAGCCCGCCCCCAAGGGCCTGGGTTCCTCTCTGGGCACGCGCAGCTAGAAACAGCCCCTAGACAGCCGGTTTTCAACCCCTGATCTGTGTGGGACGGGCACAGAGGCCCAGCTCTGGGCAACAAAGCTGAACGGCTCCAATTCCAACAGGTCCAGCCCGCCCCCAAGGGCCTGGGTTCCTCTCTGGGCACGCGCAGCTAGAAACAGCCCCTAGACAGCGTCTTTTCAACCCCTGATCTGCGTGGGACGGGCACAGAGGCCCAGCTCTGGGCAACAAAGCTGAACGGCTCCAATTCCAACAGGTCCAGCCCGCCCGCAAGGGGCTGGGTTCCTCTCTGGGCACGCGCAGCTAGAAACAGCCCCTAGACAGCCGGTTTTCAACCCCTGATCTGCGTGGGACGGGCACAGAGGCCGAGCTCTGGGCAACAAAGCTGAACGGCTCCAATTCCAACAGGTCCAGCCCGCCCCCAAGGGCCTGGGTTCCTCTCTGGGCACGCGCAGCTAGAAACAGCCCCTAGACAGCCGGTTTTCAACCCCTGATCTGTGTGGGACGGGCACAGAGGCCCACCTCTGGGCAACAAAGCTGAACGGCTCCAATTCCAACAGGTCCAGCCCGCCCCCAAGGGCCTGGGTTCCTCTCTGGGCACGCGCAGCTAGAAACAGCCCCTAGACAGCGTGTTTTCAACCCCTGATCTGCGTGGGACGGGCACAGAGGCCCAGCTCTGGGCAACAAAGCTGAACGGCTCCAATTCCAACAGGTCCAGCCCGCCCCCAAGGGCCTGGGTTCCTCTCTGGGCACGCGCAGCTAAAAACAGCCCCTAGACAGCCGGTTTTCAACCCCTGATCTGCGTGGGACGGGCACAGAGGCCCAGCTCTGGGCAACAAAGCTGAACGGCTCCAATTCCAACAGGTCCAGCCCGCCCCCAAGGGCCTGGGTTCCTCTCTGGGCACGCGCAGCTAGAAACAGCCCCTAGACAGCCGGTTTTCAACCCCTGATCTGTGTGGGACGGGCACAGAGGCCCAGCTCTGGGCAACAAAGCTGAACGGCTCCAATTCCAACAGGTCCAGCCCGCCCCCAAGGGCCTGGGTTCCTCTCTGGGCACGCGCAGCTAGAAACAGCCCCTAGACAGCTGGTTTTCAACCCCTGATCTGCGTGGGACAGGCACAGAGGCCCAGCTCTGGGCAACAAAGCTGAACGGCTCCAATTCCAACAGGTCCAGCCCGCCCCCAAGGGCCTGGGTTCCTCTCTGGGCACGCGCAGCTAGAAACAGCCCCTAGACAGCCGGTTTTCAACCCCTGATCTGTGTGGGACGGGCACAGAGGCCCAGCTCTGGGCAACAAAGCTGAACGGCTCCAATTCCAACAGGTCCAGCCCGCCCCCAAGGGCCTGGGTTCCTCTCTGGGCACGCGCAGCTAGAAACAGCCCCTAGACAGCTGGTTTTCAACCCCTGATCTGCGTGGGACAGGCACAGAGGCCCAGCTCTGGGCAACAAAGCTGAACGGCTCCAATTCCAACAGGTCCAGCCCGCCCCCAAGGGCCTGGGTTCCTCTCTGGGCACGCGCAGCTAGAAACAGCCCCTAGACAGCGTGTTTTCAACCCCTGATCTGCGTGGGACGGGCACAGAGGCCCAGCTCTGGGCAACAAAGCTGAACGGCTCCAATTCCAACAGGTCCAGCCCGCCCCCAAGGGCCTGGGTTCCTCTCTGGGCACGCGCAGCTAAAAACAGCCCCTAGACAGCCGGTTTTCAACCCCTGATCTGCGTGGGACGGGCACAGAGGCCCAGCTCTGGGCAACAAAGCTGAACGGCTCCAATTCCAACAGGTCCAGCCCGCCCCCAAGGGCCTGGGTTCCTCTCTGGGCACGCGCAGCTAGAAACAGCCCCTAGACAGCCGGTTTTCAACCCCTGATCTGTGTGGGACGGGCACAGAGGCCCAGCTCTGGGCAACAAAGCTGAACGGCTCCAATTCCAACAGGTCCAGCCCGCCCCCAAGGGCCTGGGTTCCTCTCTGGGCACGCGCAGCTAGAAACAGCCCCTAGACAGCTGGTTTTCAACCCCTGATCTGCGTGGGACAGGCACAGAGGCCCAGCTCTGGGCAACAAAGCTGAACGGCTCCAATTCCAACAGGTCCAGCCCGCCCCCAAGGGCCTGGGTTCCTCTCTGGGCACGCGCAGCTAGAAACAGCCCCTAGACAGCCGGTTTTCAACCCCTGATCTGTGTGGGACGGGCACAGAGGCCCAGCTCTGGGCAACAAAGCTGAACGGCTCCAATTCCAACAGGTCCAGCCCGCCCCCAAGGGCCTGGGTTCCTCTCTGGGCACGCGCAGCTAGAAACAGCCCCTAGACAGCCGGTTTTCAACCCCTGATCTGCGTGGGACGGGCACAGAGGCCCAGCTCTGGGCAACAAAGCTGAACGGCTCCAATTCCAACAGGTCCAGCCTGCCCCCAAGGGCCTGGGTTCCTCTCTGGGCACGCGCAGCTAGAAACAGCCCCTAGACAGCCGGTTTTCAACCCCTGATCTGCGTGGGACGGGCACAGAGGCCCAGCTCTGGGCAACAAAGCTGAACGGCTCCAATTCCAACAGGTCCAGCCCGCCCCCAAGGTCCTGGGTTCCTCTCTGGGCACGCGCAGCTAGAAACAGCCCCTAGACAGCCGGTTTTCAACCCCTGATCTGTGTGGGACGGGCACAGAGGCCCAGCTCTGGGCAACAAAGCTGAACGGCTCCAATTCCAACAGGTCCAGCCCGCCCCGAAGGGCCTGGGTTCCTCTCTGGGCACGCGCAGCTAGAAACAGCCCCTAGACAGCGTGTTTTCAACCCCTGATCTGCGTGGGACGGGCACAGAGGCCCAGCTCTGGGCAACAAAGCTGAACGGCTCCAATTCCAACAGGTCCAGCCCGCCCCCAAGGGCCTGGGTTCCTCTCTGGGCACGCGCAGCTAGAAACAGCCCCTAGACAGCCGGTTTTCAACCCCTGATCTGCGTGGGACGGGCACAGAGGCCCAGCTCTGGGCAACAAAGCTGAACGGCTCCAATTCCAACAGGTCCAGCCCGCCCCCAAGGGCCTGGGTTCCTCTCTGGGCACGCGCAGCTAGAAACAGCCCCTAGACAGCCGGTTTTCAACCCCTGATCTGTGTGGGACGGGCACAGAGGCCCAGCTCTGGGCAACAAAGCTGAACGGCTCCAATTCCAACAGGTCCAGCCCGCCCCCAAGGGCCTGGGTTCCTCTCTGGGCACGCGCAGCTAGAAACAGCCCCTAGACAGCCGGTTTTCAACCCCTGATCTGCGTGGGACAGGCACAGAGGCCCAGCTCTGGGCAACAAAGCTGAACGGCTCCAATTCCAACAGGTCCAGCCCGCCCCCAAGGGCCTGGGTTCCTCTCTGGGCACGCGCAGCTAGAAACAGCCCCTAGACAGCCGGTTTTCAACCCCTGATCTGTGTGGGACGGGCACAGAGGCCCAGCTCTGGGCAACAAAGCTGAACGGCTCCAATTCCAACAGGTCCAGCCCGCCCCCAAGGGCCTGGGTTCCTCTCTGGGCACGCGCAGCTAGAAACAGCCCCTAGACAGCCGGTTTTCAACCCCTGATCTGCGTGGGACGGGCACAGAGGCCCAGCTCTGGGCAACAAAGCTGAACGGCTCCAATTCCAACAGGTCCAGCCCGCCCCCAAGGGCCTGGGTTCCTCTCTGGGCACGCGCAGCTAGAAACAGCCCCTAGACAGCCGGTTTTCAACCCCTGATCTGCGTGGGACAGGCACAGAGGCCCAGCTCTGGGCAACAAAGCTGAACGGCTCCAATTCCAACAGGTCCAGCCCGCCCCCAAGGGCCTGGGTTCCTCTCTGGGCACGCGCAGCTAGAAACAGCCCCTAGACAGCCGGTTTTCAACCCCTGATCTGTGTGGGACGGGCACAGAGGCCCAGCTCTGGGCAACAAAGCTGAACGGCTCCAATTCCAACAGGTCCAGCCCGCCCCCAAGGGCCTGGGTTCCTCTCTGGGCACGCGCAGCTAGAAACAGCCCCTAGACAGCCGGTTTTCAACCCCTGATCTGCGTGGGACGGGCACAGAGGCCCAGCTCTGGGCAACAAAGCTGAACGGCTCCAATTCCAACAGGTCCAGCCCGCCCCCAACGGCCTGGGTTCCTCTCTGGGCACACGCAGCTAGAAACAGCCCCTAGACAGCCGGTTTTCAACCCCTGATCTGCGTGGGACAGGCACAGAGGCCCAGCTCTGGGCAACAAAGCTGAACGGCTCCAATTCCAACAGGTCCAGCCCGCCCCCAAGGGCCTGGGTTCCTCTCTGGGCACGCGCAGCTAGAAACAGCCCCTAGACAGCCGGTTTTCAACCCCTGATCTGTGTGGGACGGGCACAGAGGCCCAGCTCTGGGCAACAAAGCTGAACGGCTCCAATTCCAACAGGTCCAGCCCGCCCCCAAGGGCCTGGGTTCCTCTCTGGGCACGCGCAGCTAGAAACAGCCCCTAGACAGCCGGTTTTCAACCCCTGATCTGCGTGGG